>NC_045633.1:24454802-25054802 GCF_009829155.1 Mustela erminea
GATGGAGCCCTGCATTGGGCTCTCTGCTCAGTGGGCAGCCTGCTTCCCCCCCACCCTCTGCCTACCTCTCTGCATACTTGAGATCTCTCTCTGTCAAATAAATAAATAAAATCTTTTTTTTAAATAAAGGTAGAGTCACTGGAGTTGACAGATTTACATCTGAACTATGTTCCACTGAGATAACACCCTGAGTATGTGACAGTTCACATGGATTATTTGAGGACATATTTTCGGCACTAAGATTGTCCTTTTCCTATACCAGGATCTTTCACGAGGGGCCAGGGGTTGTACTTCTAAAGCCTAGAGATGTGTGGGAGTGAGTTTCCATACCAGTGAAGCCATATTCTGGAAGTTCCTTTGGGCTGAATGTGGGGGCACAGCCTTGGTCTGAGGATCAGGGCTCCCCACAGAGACTAATGATGGGCCCCTATTCATCCTAATGAGTGTAGCTCGTCAGGCTTGGCTTTTCACTTTGAATTGAAATGAGCCTTCACCATCTCAAACCAAAGACGTATTCCAAGAGGGCACAGAGTGCAATATTATTTGGTGACATGGTGAATGAATTAAAGTAGACAAGTAAAAAGACAGCCCCGATTGCAGGGAGCTTGGCCAGAAGCAAGAGTTCAATGTTTCTTCAACCCTAAATGGGGCCTTCATTCATTTCCCTGTTGTGTTGTTAGTCTGTGCTTTTAGCGGGGACATTCCAACATAGGCCATCATGTGTGCTGGAAGAATAAATGGCAAAAATTCAGGACCGTGGCTACTGGACAATGTATATATCTCTCCCATCTTAGGAAGCTAGAAGAGAAACTGTATGAATTGAATGCAACTAAGAATGAGCTGTTAGCTGCCGATAAATATCTGAAAGTAACTGAAGAAGAAATGGAGAAGTACAGGTAAGTTCAGACACTACATACTATTGGCTCCTGAAGAGTTACCTTTGGATTTTTTTTTAATTTTTTAATTTTCTTATAAACCTATGATGTACTCTTTGCCCCAGGGGTACAGGTCTGTTATTCACCAGGCTTACACACTTCACAGCACTCACCATAGCTCATACCCTCCCCAGTGTCCATAACCCCACCATCCTCTCCCTACAACCTTCCCCCCAGCATCCCTCAGTTTATTTTGTGACATCTTGTTTCATTTATTCTTTTCCTACCCCACAACCCCCCACGTTGCATCTCCACTTCCTCATGTCAGGGAGACCATATGATAGTTGTCTTTCTCTGATCGACTTCTTTCGATAAGGATAATTCCCTCTAGTTCCATGCACATCGTCGCAAATGGCAAGATATTTCTTTTGATGGCTTCATAGTATTCCACTATATATATATATATATATATATATATATATATATATACCACATCTTCTTTATCCACTCATTTGTTGATGGACATCTAGGTCCTTTCCGTAGTTTGGCTCTTGTGGACATTGCTGCTATAAACATTCAGGTACACGTGGCCCTTCAGATCACTACGTTTGTATCATTAGGGTAAATAGCCAGTAGTGCAATTGTTGGGTCATAGGATAGCTCTGTTTTCAGCTTTTTGAGAAACCACCATGCTGTTTTCCAGAGTGGTTGCACCAGCTTGCATTCCCACCAAAAGTGTAAGAGTGTTCCTTTTTCTATGCATCCTCGCCAGCATCTGTCATTTCCTGACTTGTTATTCTTAGCCATTCTGACTAGTGTGAGGTGGTATCTCATTGTGGTTTTGATTTGTATTTCCCTGATGCCGAGTGATGTGGAGCAATTTTTCATGTGTCTGTTGGCCATCTGGATGTCTTTGCAGAAATGTCTATTCATGTCCTCTGCCATTTCTTGATTGGATTATTTGTTCTTTGGGTGTTGAGTTTCTGAAGCTCTTTATAGATTTTGGATCCTAGCCCTTTATCTGATATGTCTTTTGCAAATATCTTCTCCCATTCTGTCAGTTGTCTTTTGGTTTTGTTAACTGTTTCCTTTGCTGTGCAGAAGCTTTTGGTCTTGATGAAGTTCCAATAGTTTGTTTTTGCCTTTGATTTCCTCCCTTTTGACGATGTTTCTAGGAGGAAGTTGCTGTGGTTGAGGTCGAAGATGTTGTTGCCTGTATTCTTCTCAAGGATTTTGATGGATTCCTTTCTCACATTGACGTCCTTCGTCCATTTTTAGTCTATTTTCCTGTGTAGTGTAAGGAAATGGTCCAGTTTCATTTTAATGCATGTGGCTGTCCAATTTTCCCAACACCATTTGTTGAAGAGACTGTCATTTGGACATTGGACATTCTTTCCTGCTTTGTTGAAGATTAGTTGACCATAGAGTTGAGCGTGTATTTTTGGATTCTCTCTTCTGGTCCATTGATCTATGTGTCAGTTTTTGTGCCAGTACCATTCTGTCTTGATGATGACAGCTTTGTAGCAGAGCTTGAATTCCAGAATTGTGATGCCACCAACTTTGGCTTTCTTTTTCAATATTGCTTTGGCTATTCGAGGTTTTTTCTGGTTCCATATAAATTTTAGGATTATTTGTTCCATTTCTTTGAAAAAAAATGGATGGGATTTTGATAGGGATTGCATTAAATGTGTGAATTTCTTTAGGTAGCAAAGACATTTTCAAAAATTTGTTTTTCCAATCCAGGTGCATGGAACCTTTTTCCATTTCTTTGTGTCTGCCTCAACTTCTTTCATGAGTATTTTCGAGTTTTCTTAGTATAGTTTCTTTGCCTCTTTGCTTAGGCGTATTCCTAAGTATCTTATGGTTTTGGGTGCAGTTGTAAATGGGGTTGACTCCTTAATTTTCGTCCTTTTGTCTTGTTGTTGTGTAAAGCAATGCAACTGATTTCTGTGCATCGGTTTTATATCCTGACACTTTACTGAATTTCTGTACAAGTTCTAGCAGATTTGGAGTGAAGTCTTTTGGGGTTTCCACATATAGTATCATATCATCTGCAAAGAGTGAGAGTTTGACTTTTTTTTTTTTTTTGCTGATTTGGATGTTTTTGATATCTTTTTGTTGTCTGATTGCTGAGGCGTGGACTTCTAGTACTATGTTGAATAGCAGTGGTGATAATGGACATCCCTGCCGTGTTCCTGACCTTAGCGGAAAAGCTTTCAGTTTTCTCCATTGAGAATGATATTTGCGGTGGGTTTCTCATAGATGGCTTTGATGATATTGAGGTATGTGCCCTCTATCCCTACACTTTGAAGAGTTTTGATCAGGAAGGGATGCTGTGCTTTGTCAAATGCTTTTCCAGCATCTATTGAGAGTATCATGTGGTTCTTGTTCTTTTCTTAATGTATTGTATCACATTAATTGATTTGCGGATGTTGAACCAACCTTGCAGCCCTGGAATAAATCCCACTTGGTGGTGGAGAATAATCGTTTTAATGTACTCTTGGATCCTATTGGCTAGTATTTTGGTGAGGATTCTTGCATCTGTGTTCATCAAGGATATTGATCTGAAATTCTCTGTTTTGATGGGATCCTTGTCTGGTTTGGGGATCAAGGTGATGCAGGCCTCATAAAACGAGTTTGGAAGTTTTCCTACCATTTCAGTTTTTTGGAACAGTTTCGGGACAATAGGAATTAATTCTTCTTTAAATGTTTGATAGAATTCCCCTGGGAAGCAATCTGGCCCTGGGCTTTTATTTGTTTGGATATTTTTGATGACTATTTCAATCTCCCTACTGGTTATGGGTCTGTTAAGGTTTTCTATTTCTTCCTGGCTCACTTGTGGTAGATAATATTGTCTCTAATAGTGCACCCACTTCTTCCAGATTGTCAAATTTGTTGGCGAAGAGTTGCTCATAATATGTTCTTATAATTGTTTGTATTTCTTTGGTGTTGGTTTGATCTCTCCTCTTTCATTTGTGATTTTATTAATTTGGGTCCTTTTTCTTTTCCTTTGATAGGTGTGGCCAGGGGTTTATCAATCTTATTAATGCTTTCAGAGAACCAGCTCCTAGTTTCATTGATTTGTTCTATTGTTTTGTTTGTTTGTTTGTTTGTTTTTAAAGATTTTAAGTATTTATTTGACAGAGAGAGAGATCACAAGTAGGCAGTAGGCAGAGAGGCAGGCAGAGAGAGGGAGGAGGAAGCAGGCTTCCCGCTGAGCAGAGAGCCCGATGCGGGGCTCGATCCCGGGACCCTGGGATCATGACCTGAGCCGAAGGCAGAGGCCCAACCCACTGAGCCACCCAGGCGCCACTGTTTGTTTGTTTCTATTTCATTGATTTCTGCTCTGATCTTTATGATTTCTCTTCTCCTGCTGAGTTTAGGTTTTCTTTGGTGTTCTTTCTCCAGCTCCTTTATGTGTAGGGTTAGGTTGTATATTTGAGATCTTTCTTGTTTCTTGAGAAAGGCTCTTATCGCTATATATTTTCCTCTCAGCACTGCCTTTGCTGTGTCCCACAGATTTTGAACCATTGAGTTTTCATTATCATTTGTTTCCATGAATTTTTTTTTCAATTCTTCTTTATTTTCCTGGTTGACCCATCCATTCTTTAATAGGATGCTCTTTAGCTTCCTTTCTCTGTCATTTGAGTTCCTTCCAACTTTCCTCTTATGATTGAGTTCTAGCTTCAGAGCATTGTCGTCTGAAAATACGCAGGGGATGATCCCAATCTTTTGATACCGTTTGAGACCTGATTTGTGACCCAGGATGTGATCTATTTTGGAGAATGTTCCATGTGCATTAGAGAAGAATATGTATTGTTGCTTTGGGATGGAATGTTCTGAATACATCTGTGATGGTCCATTGTGTCATTTAGGGCCTTTATTTCCTTGTTCATCTTTTGCTTGCATGATCTGTCCATTTCAGTGAGGAGAGTGTTAAAGTCCCCTACTCTTCTTGTATTATTGTTGATGTGTTTCTTTGATTTTGTTATTAATTGGTTATATAGTTGGCTGCTCCCATGTTAGGGGCATAGATATTTAAAATTGTTAGATCTTCTTGTTGGAGAGACCCTTTGAGTATGATATAGTGTCCTTCCTCATCTCTTTTATTATAGTCTTTGGCATAAAATCTAATTGATCTGATAGAAGGATTGCCACCCCAGCTTTCTTCTGATTTTCATTAGCATGGTAAATTGTTTTCCACACCCTCACTTTAAATCTGGAGGTGACTTAGGGTCTAAAATGAGTTTCTTGTAGGCAGCATATGGTTGGGTATTGTTTTTTTATCCATTCCGATACCCTGTGTCTTTTGATTGGGGCATTTAACCCATTTACATTCAGGGGAAGTATTGAGAGATATGAATTTAGTGCCTTTGTATTGCCTGTAAGATGACTGTTACTGTATGTTGTCTCTGTTCCTTTCTGATCTACAACTTTTAGGCTCTCTCTTTGCTTAGAGGACCGCTTTCAATATTTTTTGTAGAGCTGGTTTAGTGTTTGCAAATTCTTTCAGTTTTTGTTTGTCCTGGAAGGTTTTTACCTCTCCTTCTATTTTCAATGATAGTCTAGCTGGATATAGTATTCTTGGCTGCATATTTTTCTCTTTTATTGCTCTGAATATATCTTGCCAGTCCTTGCTGGCCTGCCAGGTCTCTTTGGATAAGTCTGCTGCCAATCTAATATTTTTACCATTGTATGTTACAGACTTCTTGTCCCGGGGTGCTGTCAGGATTTTCTCTTTGTTGCTAAGACTTGTAAATTTTACTATTAGATGACGGGTTGTGGACCTATTCTTATTGATTTCGATGGGGGTTCTCTACACCTCCTGGATTTTGGTGCTTGCTCCCTTTGCCATATTAGGGAAATTCTCTCCAATAATTCTCTCCAATATACCTTCTGCTCTGCTCTCTCTTCTTCTCCTTCTGGAATCCCAGTTATTCTAATGTTGTTTTGTCTTATGGTATCACTTATCTCTGGAATTCTCCCCAAGTGGTCCTGTAGCTGTTTGTCTCTCTTTTGCTCAGCTTCTTTATTCTCTGTTATTTGGTCTTCTATATCACTAATTATTTCTTCTGCCTCATTTATCCTAGCAGTAAGAGCCTCCATCTTTGATAGCACCTCTTTAATAGCTTTTTTTATTTCAACATGGTTAAACTGTGGTTCTTTTATTTATCCAGAAAGGGCTTTTATATCTCCAGATAGGGTTTCTTTAATATCTTCCATGCCTTTTTAGAGCGTGGCTAGAACCTTGAGAATCGTCATTTTGAACTCTAGATTTGACATATTACCAATGTCCGTATTGATTAGGTCCCTAGCCTTCGGTACTGCCTCTTGTTCTTTTTTTTTGTGGTGAGTTTTTCCGCCTTGTCACTTTGTCCAGATAAGAATATTTGAAGGAGCAAATAAAATACTAAAAGGGTGGCAAAGACCCCAGGAAAGTGTGCTTGAGCCAAATCAGAAGAGACCCCAAATCATGGTGGGAGAGAAAGGGGGTAAAAGGAAGTTCAGGGAAAAAATTTAAAAAAGAATACAAATAATGAAATAATATAAAAAAGAAAAATATATATACATATTAGACTGGTGACTAGAACAGGGTCATTCACTTAATTTTGGGTGTATTTTTGTCTCTTACAAGAAATTACCTCCCAAAATTTTAAAGAATGGAAAACATATACAAGAGTAAACACAATGAAGGGACGGAATATGACTATTAAGATGAAAAGAATTTTTTTTTAATTTCTAAAGAAAGAGTTGATATGTCAGTTGGTTGGGAGAATAAAGAAAAAGAAAGTGGAGAAGAATTGCTCAGGCTGGAGAGTAGAACAAGCCCGGTGGTAGATTTAGGGTGTAGATTCATCTGTTAGAGGAAGTTGTACCCCAAATTTTTTAGAAGAAAAAACCCTATGTGTATATAGAAACTGAAGTTAGATACAATGAAGGATAACATATGACAATAATAATGAAGGTTCGAAAAAGATTTTTTTAATGAAAAGTATTGTTAAGATAAACTAGTTTAAAAAACGTTAAAAGAAGAAAGGGTAAAAGTTTAAAAAATTAGCTGAAGATAAAAAAGTAAAGTTAAAAAAATTAACTTTGCAAGACTAAAGTATCATGAGGAGAAAGCCGTGAATTCATGGTTTGCTTTCGCCTCCTCTGGTATTCCGCTGTTCTCCTTGGTAAGTGAACTTGGTCTGGGCTGGATTTCTTGTTGATCTTCTCAGGGAGGGGCCTGTTGTAGTGATTCCCAGTTCTCTTTGCCCCAGGCGGAATTGCACCACCCTTTCCAGAGGCCAGGCTAAGTAATCCGCTGGGGTCGCTTTCAGGAGATTTTGTTTCCTGAACACTTTCCGTAGAGTTCCAGAGATCAGTAATGAAAGTGGTGGCCTCCCAATCTCTGGCCTGGAGGAGCCGAGAGCTCAGGGACCCACTCCTCAGTGCGCCCTCAGAGAAAAGCGCTCATCATTTCCCTCTCCCTGGCCTCCGGCTGCGCTCAGACCTCACCCAGGCTGTGACCAAGTGTCTCTGTCTCTGGCACACAGCTCCACCTGGAGTCTCTGAAACCCTTAGATCGCTGAGCTCTTTTGGGGGGATCTCCCCAGATCCTATGCCATGGATTACGGTTCAAGGTAATGCTGAGTTGAGAGGTCACTCCTTGGCTCTCTTTCTGTTGCCGGCTTCCCCGCTCTAATACCTGCGTGTTCTATGACACTCAGACACCCCTGGGCCTTCTGTGACCCTGCAGGACCTGGGACCACGCCGTCCCTGCACGGGCTTCAGCCCGGTTTAGCCTCTGGAGCGACGTCCCTCAGTGCACATTGCTTTTAAAAGTTCTGGTTTTGTGCTCTGTTGCTTGTCAGGAGCCGGACCCTCCCCCCCGGGGTCTATCTTCCCGTCGCTTTGGATTCACTTCTCCGTGGGTCCGACCTTTCAGAAAGTAGTCTATTTTCTGTTTCTCAAATTGATGCTCTTTTTCTCTTCGATCTCCTGTTGGATTTGTAGGTGTTTGGAATGGTTTGATAAGCTATCTAGCTCGTCTCCTGCTACCTGATGTCATCTCAGCCTGCTATTTTTCCACCATCTTGACTCCTCCCTCCCTTTGGATTGTTAATCTTTGTACATTTTGAGGACTCAATTAAGTAATATACACTAAAATTCAGAGGATGTATCCAGAGCGAATTAACTGACACAGAAAGATAAGGCACAAAACAATTACATTACTAAACATATCCAGATCCCCAGTGTTGGCCTGACTGTGGAAACTAGCTCCATACCAGCGTCCCTGAGGTGGTGTTTGGAGGAAAACAGTTTGTCCTGGGATGAGTCCTTCCCATAAGCCCGGTAGTGGCATCTGATGGTGCTGGTCTTTGCAAACCTGGGAACCATAGCGAGGATAGAAGTTAAAGGAGAATAGAGCTTCATGACAAAAGACATTTGTCATGTGATAACTGAGGGAAAGATTGAAAACGGGTAAGGAAGTTTTGTCGGTTTTGATCCTGCAGGCAAAGAAAAATGATGAAGGAAAGCCTGTAAGAACAGCTTTGATCCCACAGTCCAATTATAGTCAGGTGAAAGTGTTTCCTGTGTCAGGATCAATTGTATGAGGGGACAGATAAGAGGAGGATGGCCACATTGGCAGATGATTGAAAATCACACCCAGTGTTGGGTTTTGTCTGATGAAAACAATTGTCCCGCCTCACAGACAAGAAGTGGAAGAAATGCGGGAAGAGCTGCAGGAGTCTAACCTCACCTTCAACCACAAGGTAACCGGAGTTGTGTCCAACACACTGACCCCTTGGCGCCCCCTGCAGGTGATGGTCGTGGCCCTTAGAGCCCTGAACATGGGTTTCTGGTGTGTTGGCTTTTTCAGATCGCAGTTCAAGAGAGGAATGCTCTGGTTAACTGGGTAAGTGTTTTCCTTTTCCTCATCTTCGTTTGCGGCATAGTTGGGCACAACTGAAGGTGGGTGTGTTTTTCTGCCACAGATGAAGGCTCGGTATTGGGAAACAAGGATGATGCAGCAGAGCAGGGAGAACGCCTACCTGAAATCCAGGTGTGAGAGTTTGACATGCGTTTTTACGGGTGTTTGGAGAGGTGACGGCTATGCTGTTTACTGCCTAGGAGAGGACGTGGTGTTGTAATTCTTAGAGATGTCCATTCTTTTTCTGTGTTCAAGACTGCGCATGATGCAAAGGGAGATGCTGCCTGTGGGATCCGTGAGGCGGGAACTGATGCCGGGAAGGCCTGAGTTGCAGAAGCCTGTGTGGCAAGGTAGGGAGCACGATGGGAAATGCAGCAGCCTGATTTCGGCTGTGAAACCACACGGTGTCCTTCCTGTTCCTGTGGGTGATCGCTGTGTGTCCTGGAGAGAATCACAAGCCTGCAGGTTGTCTGAAGGGGTGACAGGAGGGTGCTTTTCTTATATGCCCCCAGGCAGCAGAACACTTGCCCCCGTGACAGGTGGAGCTCACGCCGCTCCACACCTTCCCCCTGCTACCCCCTTCGGAAGAGCTGAGCCTGAGAAGGTGCGAGACGAGCGCCCTTCCCACCTTGACTCAGTGGTCAAACCTTGACAAAAAAAAAAGACTATTTGTGAAAAAGGGCATTTATTTACTCATTATGGAGGTTTCTATATTTTTGTTTTACTTGTCATCTATAGGACCATATTGAGCAATGAAATATATTTTACTCCTCTCATGCTGTCGGTGCAATGCCGTAGCTTTATTGCTCAATCTGTCTATGATTTCTTTGTTCGTGACTATACAAATGTCAAAGTCTGTTTCTTCCCTGAAATGTTTATTTGTTGGCCAGTCACACATTCTAGGTCCCAACTGCAGGATGGACAAATGAACCATCCACCTGTAGCCTGAGAAGAGAACATGGGCTGTTCATGTTCAGGGTTTGTGGATGTCCCCACGCAAGGCTGTTCTCACTTAGGTGTTTAATCTATGAAGATAAAGTGATTTTTTTCTGATGTGTGTTGAGCACCCCAATTTTAGTGTTGATAGCCAGTTGTACCCCGACCTGTTTACACGTGATGGATTACTTACAGAAACACTGGAACCAGGGCCCTGGAGTGTCTCATGCAAGAGGTGACTGGTGTCTCTCGTTGCAAAGGACTCACTTGAGTCATGGGTGAAACCCTCTGATAAGGGCCCCAAGTGTGGGAAAGAGTGCAAGATGGGAGAGGAAGGCATGGATGGCATGAAACCACAATAAGCCTCTGACCTTTGTCTGATCTAGCATCTAGAGTGGTTCCCAGGATGAACAGCAGCACTAGCCCTCAACGGGACCCAGAGATGCATAAGGTAAGTGCTTGGGCATTTTTAGTTGTGTCCGTTTCTGAAATGGATTGCAGTGTGGACAGGTCCCTGTCCTAGCCTGTGGCCTTGGTGTGTGTCCTGTGATCATCCCTTTCAGAGTGCACACTGTTCACCCAGGAGCCTCCGCCTGCTCCATTAGAGATCTTCAATTTTGTGCTTCCTCCCAAAGCTGTAGATGCTTTGAGACACGTGACGGTAGGATGCTCACCTCATGCATCTGTGTGTGTATGTGTGTGTGTGTGGACATGCGTGTATGTGTGTGTGTACATAACTTGAGGAGGGTGACATCTCACCCCACAGTGAAGTCAGCTAGTCCGGCTGACTCCTTGCCGTTTGCTTTCCGGGAGCTGGAGCATTTTTAGTATTCGGGTCAGGAGACTAACCTGGGAGGATGTCTGCAGAGGTCCTCAGATGGAGAATGGGAAAAGCCAGGACCGCGTCACACTTGTCCAACATGCTTTGGGCAGCTTGAGTGTTTGTGGAGAAGGTGAGCTGTGACCTCCCATGCGTCCCATCTGAGTGGATGAAGATGACAGTTGGAATCCCTCCAGTTGGCCCCTGGGTGAGATGATGATGAACTCTGGCAGGTGCCAGGTGTGTCATAGAAAACACCCCCTGGAGCAGCAGCCCTGAAGAGGGAATCCCAGTGACTCCCTGCAAGGCCCACACCTCACACGTGTTTTACTTGTGCTTGCATGAGCGGGTTCTGATGGGGTCTGATGGCTGTGCCAACTCATAGCGTCTCTCCCGACCCATCCTGGGAGCATTGCCTGTGCTCTCCAGACACACTGGTTCTCATTTGGGGGTATCGAATCGGCCCATCAGTGGGTCTCAGCACCAAGGACTAGGCATTTGCTCTGTGCCTGAGCTAAGGACTGTCCGAATGTCAGGGACGTGGATCCACAGAGCTGGTCTCGCTCACTCGAAGGGGTCCTGTTACTCTCAGAAAGCACTCTTCCAGGTCCTCTGCAGGACTCCGGACACTCCTATCTCCTCAGCGGTGTCTATGGCCATGGACAGCCCTTGTGGAGCGTAGGAGATCCCATTGTCAGGGAGGGAAGCAGAGCTGTTCAGGGGGGATGCTGGTGGGCTTCCGGTTGACCCATAAGCCCCTGCACTTCCATGTGTGGACAACAGGCTTTCCAGGGCCTATCATTGTGTTTGTTCTCAATGTATAGAAGGAGCTGCTCTGTTTGCTATGATGGGGGAGGTGTGGTCCCAGCTGTAGATACTGGCCTGTCCTGAATGGAGTTTTTTCCTTAGTTGATTATCCTTGGTGTCACACTCTTGTCTCTGTCGAGGTGTGCAGACCTATATTAACATGTGGTGAGAGTAGTTTTCCCCATGGAATCTCTTCACCCCAGGTGCTAGGTGAGACACAGGGGGCGGATAGCCATTCTGGCACAGATGCTATAGTATTGGAACATGGTGGTGGGGAAGATGTGTGTGCGGATGTGTACCCCTGCCTGCCCACAGTGCACTCCGGGGAATTAACTGGGGGAGGAGGGCCCCTCCCTCCACAGTGAAGTCCTCTGGCCAGCCCGACTCCCTTTAGGTTACGTTCAGGTGCACTGGTGTTGTGCTCATGCTGGGGATAGATGGGTCTGGTAATCCTCACAAACGGAAACTGGGGAAAACTCTCTCTGCATTTTATACTGTCTCCTTTGCAGTCTGCCATGTTCTCAGGGCATGTTTCACAAGTCATCTCCATTTTACTTCTGATGGAAAACGTGCCTTGCAGAACCAGCCCACTTAAGACCCTTTCTACAAGTATTTTGAAGTGTCAAAGCTCTTATGTGCACTGTCGTAATCGCACACTGGGTCACACGTTCTGAAGGGGGACATCAGTGATTACGTGCATGATCACTGCCTCCCAGCCCTTCAGCTGGGTTTCCAGGAGCAGGTTCTTTGGTCCTAAGTTAGTGTGAGAGTTGATTTCTTTTCTCATCACACGTGTGGAGTTTTCCACTGGGAAGCATATACCCTTTTGTGAATTCTCTTATATGGCCTTCCCATCTTCATTTCCCATTGTACAAAATTACTCTGGAACTCAGGAGGTTGAAATTTCCAAATGACTGTGTTTTCAGACAAACACAGGGGACGCCGTGTGGCTCAATGCGTTAAAGCCTCTGCCTTAGGCTCAGGTCATGTTCCTATGTCCTGGGATCAAGCCCCACATCAGATTCTCTGCTCAGCAGAGAGCCTGCTTCCCTTCCTCTCTCTCTCTCTCTCTGCCTCTCTGCCTGCTTCTGATCTCTGTCTGTCAAATAAATAAAATCTTTAAAAAAAAAAAAGACAAGCACAGCTGCTCAGTGTAAATAAAGGTTTTTGATATCATGTCCCTCGGACAACACTTTTCCAGTGCCCCTGTCAGACCACAAGGCCCTAATTCCTCAAGTGTCTTTGTAGCCATGGACAGAAACTGTAGAGAGTAGAGGACCCCTTTGTCAGGAGCGAGGCAGCGTGGGGAGAGTCAGGGACTTATAGGCCAACGATTCCCCTCAAGTGGCTCGGAAACTTTGTGGAGAAAGGGCATTCAGTTTCGTCACATTCTCTCTATTCTGACCAAAGCAAAATCTTCTCTGGTGGCTGAGGAGGATAGAGGAACTATTGTCCAGGATGTCGATGCCTCCGTGTCCGGAATGTGCTGCTTTAGTTTGCAATGATCCTTTTTCATCTTGAAGACACTACTTCTTGCTGGAGAATGTGGGCCGACATGGGCAGTGATGTGTGGTGACAGGCTATTCCTGTAACAGCCATTGCCCTCTCCCCCCTCATTGTACTGGCCCCAGCTGGGAGGGGCATGTAAGTTTTCTAGCATGATGCAGCTCTCCTGGAAGGTGGTATTGGAGAAGGAGCCGGATGCTGAGAGCTCTTTGTTTTGGCTTCTTTTCTTGGTGTTGCAACTTTTGTCTGTTTTGCTAAAATATTTTCTTGTCTGTTCTGCAGGTCGCTAGAGGTGTGAGAGAGTTCCCTCATTGCCCAGGGCTCCTCCATATGCCCTACCACATGGGGTGGAATGTACCAGACTTCCCTCCTCCTCGTCCACCTCCACAGTGGTCGACATGGGGGCCTCGGCCGCACCTCGTTCCTCCACCACATGGTGAGATGATCTGAATTGACATGGGTCATAGAGCTTATTCATAGTTGAACCACTTCTGTCGGTGGAGAGGATGGAGAGGTGGTACCACAAGGCTTTGCAATGCAGCAGTAAGCCCAAGTAAGGACATGGTAACATTCCTCCACTTTGTCTGACGTCCATCTCATGGACTGTCTGGTTCACCATACAGAACTGGGCAGCAGGCGTCTACTATGGAGCAGAAAAGTGACATTCCACAGAGGACAGACATAGAAGCATTGCCCAGGTGCACTACTCAGACACGATGTTTTGGGCTCTGGGCTGGACGAAGCACAACCTTCACATCAGTCTCACATGTGGAGACCCCCAGTTGTCCAGCATTATAGATTAGTTCTGGAAACATGTGTCCCAGGCAGAGTGGTCGTATCTGCGAGGGTGATGGACAGTTCCCGCCTTCGTCCACAGGGGTCAGGGGAGTCCTGTGAGGAACACAGTGGACCCTCCAGAAGGAGAGAGGGGAATAGGCTGGGGCAGGGGGAGAGGGTTGGCTTGAATCCTGTGTGGTCGTCGCCAGTCTGAAACCACCTCTGTCCCTTCTAGGCCTTCGGTCCCAATCAGAAGCCTGTGGAGCTCAAGGGGACAATAGCAGCACCATGCCCGAGAAGGTCCCAGAGAAGAACCAAGTAAATGCTGGGGTGTTTTCAGTTGTACCCATTTCTGGAGTCCTGTTCCTCTCTGGGCAGCACAGTGTCCTGACCTGTGTGTGTTGGGTATATCCTGGGGTCTGTGTGTGGTGTCGTTTCCCGTTCAAAGTGGCAAGTCTTCATGCAGAGCTTACAGGCGTCTATTTCCAGATCATCACCTTCTGGTTGTGTCAGTGGAGCAAAGGCAGAGTTTGTGTTCAGGGCTTGACATTCAAGGGGAAACCAGGCTGGGGACGCTGTATGATTCTGAAGTTCTTCAGGACACACGTGCTTGTGCCTTGCTATTTGCACACACTGAGCAGTGGGCAGGTGCCATTGTTGGGAAGGAAGTGTCTCCATTGCACAATGGCAGACATCTGTCTCTTACCGTCGTGCACATCCAGCATCCGCATACATTGTTCTGGGAGGGATGAAACACCTCTCACTTCATCTGCAGTGTGTAGGGTTTAAGCTGTCATTTCCTTAGTTGTATAAACGCCTGACACAGGGCTGTGGTCCCTTCATTGTTCATTAGCGTAGGGGTCTGCCCTTGTCCTCTGCAGTTTAGAAACTTGTAGGTAATGCTCTTGTCTGGTCTGGGAGGTGAGAATGAAAGAAAAAGTGGCAGATGCCGGAGGCAGGTGTAGAGGGTTTGTTGGAATGTTGCTCAGTCACTTCCAGGTGGAGAAGCTTCTGTCTTTTCCATGGTGTGGGTCAGATACAGATGCTGGAGCGTCCTCCACAAGGACCAGCGGTGCTGCCCACAGGCCTCTCGTGGCATGAGGGAGTGAAGACTGCTAAAGACATGGTAACTTTCTTCTGGTTGTTCTGTACTTAGAATTGATGGACCTTGTTTTCCAGTCATACTGAGAGGGTTGTAGGTTCCTTGTGGTGGCAGAGACCTGCCCTTCTCCGAAAGCTGGGCACAGCAGGTTTCACACGCATATGGTATGGAGACGATGCTCTGTGCTCCGGGAGGGATGAGGCCTTAATGTGAGGAATTGAAGGTGTGTGTCTGAGAGAAGGGAGGGACACACTGATGACAGGACATAGACCGTGTGTTCTGTATAAGGGAAGAACTAGAGATGTATCCAGAAAGAAGGGAGGGAGCCCTGAGTCACACAGAAATAGGAGATTGTGGATGCCCAGAAGGCCCGAGGTGCTCAGGGAGAGGCTAGGCTTCTCTCAGGGAGGGTGAGGCCGGTCCTGGCAGGCCAGCAGCTTGAGAGTGAGTGTGAAGACACCGTGCGGTCCACACCGACTGCAGCATGTGTTCACTCACACAGTGTGGATCACGCCGTTATTTGTCTCAGAATTTTGTTTTTGCCATGAAGCCATTCACTCATAGTCTGTGAAGAGCGTTGTTTCCCTGAATTTCTGAAAATTCTGAACCATGTGAAAGAGTGTCGTGAACATTTGGGAAATTTAACTTGGTCTTTGGGGATTCTTGTCTGGCTGACTTTAAGTCCCCCAGTGACAAAACATGAAGACAAGACGGAGAACCAGTGAAGGGTGGCCGCCCTGGCCTCAGCCCGAGTCAGACTGTTAGTGGGAGAATCAGGGTTGGCCAGGAGCAGCCCTAGCTGGAGCCCTGTCACCAGGCCTCCGCATCTGCGTCACCACCCTGCCTATAGCTGTGCACTTCTCTGGGACTTCAGTCCCAGTGTCCAAATTTGCCTGTATTCCAGATTTCTCAGTCCAAAAAGCAGCTCTCAGTGGGGCCTTCTCAGGGCCTCAGTTTTTATTTTAATCTGTCATAGAGAGAACATATTGGATTCTGAGGTCACTAGAACAATAGGAGTTGAAGTACATAAAGAACCTGCTGGGGCTCCTGGGCGACTCAGTGGGTTAAGCAGCAGAATCTTGATTCCTGCTCAGGTCATGATCTCGAGCTTTTGAGATTGAGGCCCAAGTCGGGCTCGGTGCTGAGTGTGGAGCCGATCTGGGATTCTCTCTCTCCCTCACCTTCTCCCCCGTCCCTCTTCACTCACAAGTTTGTGCTTTCTCTGTCTCTGTCTCAAAAAGAAAAAATAATAATAATAATTGGCAAAGAATCTGGGCTCTGACCATTCACCATTCTCACTGTTTAAATGAAAATAGCTCCATGCCAATGAGCATCAAAAAATGTTTATTTAAGTCCATAAAATACACTAAGAGTGTAATACCTCAGCCCCGGTAGTGGCAATTCTCATTTCAAAGACAAGGCAAAGAGCCCCCTTTTTTCTATTAAATGTCAGGTCCTAGCCACAATGAAGTAAAATATAGTTAAGAGAACAGGTACAATCAGATATTTCTATGTGAGATGTGAAGACAGTTATTGTCTATTACATACAGACTCACAGATGTGGCCACACACCCAAGTGTTCATCCAAGGCCTCAGATACAGTATGGGAGGCAGAGAGCATTTAGGAAAACATAAGATCCCATTGTACTAACCCAAATCCTCTTGCCTTACAGGGTAATCATTTTGTAATCTGAAGACTTCCTTGACCTCCAACAACCAGGCTCCAATGAGTTTATATCTAGTCAAGATATGAATGTTTCTTCCTGGTGGTCTGAATGCTTTCCCTGCCCATCCTGTACCCTGTGCTTTGTCTCTCCTGGTATCTCCCCAATAAACTGTTCACATTTCTGTCTCTGTGTCAGCATCTCCCTTCAGGGGGACCTACAGTCCCTCTCCTTCAAGGGCACAGGGTGAAGCCTTCAGACAGATAACACCCTGGCAGCCGTGGGGAATGGAGGATAGAGCAAGATTACCCTTCGTGGTACTTCTACTGCAAGGGACCCCAGGAACCTTTCTGGGGAGGGGGCCCAGGTTGAATTTAGATCTGATGGTGTTTGTATTAACTCTGGTGACAGATCCTCTTGAGCACATGGCACCTGCTTGTTTAGGGGGGTAGTGATCAGCAGGACAGGTGGCTGTCCCTAGGCAGTGGTCTACTGTGACAGTGAGCAGAGAATGAAGTGTCTTGTGAGGCCCTGAGAGCCTGGTGAGGAGGCCCTGCATTAAACCAGGTTTTGTGCAGGGTTTTCACCTAACCAGCTGCCCCCCAACCACAGGGGGGCCTTGAGTGGAGCTGATGGTGGCAGTGTTTGTGGTAAGACCCATGATGCCCCACAGTCCTCCCACAGTTTCCCTTTTGAGGGATGGGCAGGGCAGAGGTCCCTGACAGGAGACCCATCCCTTCCTCAGCAGCAGGAGGATTTGGGTGTGTATGCTTCTGTCCCCTTTTAGGCCCTTTTTTCCCAATCCCTTCTGCAGCAGAGCTGCTGGATCCTGCAAAGCCCTCCTTCTTCCCAGGTCATGGGATCCAGCTCCATTCTCACTGCCCCAGGATAGAGAGCCAGAGCTGTATTTCCAGCCGGTTCACCCGATGCCCTGGGGAGACCCTGGGGCCTTTGCAGTAACTTCCTGCCTCCTGAGGTGTGACAGAGAAGCTGCCTTGTTGGCTGAGTGCTGAGTAGGGGGCTCTGGGAGCTTCCCCAGAACATGCTGGTAGGTGAGAAAGTACAGGCGATGACATATTGGGGCTCTTCCCAGGGTTTGGTCTTCATTGTCCCTGAGGACATTTGAAGACCCTATTTTACTCAGGGGTCTCTGGATTGAGAGGTCACGGGACACTGCAACAGAAATACTGTGGTTGGTTTTTTACCAATGCCGACTTCTTTCTGGGGAGAAATCTTGACTCAGCTTCAGAGAAACTGGAGCTACATTGGGTTGGGCCAGGAATGCAAGAACCATTGACCTTCAGGACCTTCTAGAAGGAGGAGCTTGCAAAAAACCATGCAAAAAGAGGCGCACCCATCTTCCCAAGTGAACTCTCTGAGTTCTGCTAGACCCGGTACCCCAGGTAAAAGCACAGACTGTCCTGCACTGATGCTTTTATTACTTTTCAGTGTTTATTTTTTTCCAACAATGTTACAGTACTTGGAAAACAAGTGCAAACTTGACAGGTCCCTGATTCCATAAACCTTTCATTTTTTTAAGGTTAAATTTACAAGGAAAACAGGAATTGTTTTATTTATCCTTTCTCGTGATCATTGGAAGGAAACTCATCAATAATATCTTCAAAACGTGCCTTTTACCTCATCTACTTTTCTCTGTTTTCTTTTTTAATGATTTTATGCAAGTACACTGGTGAGGAGGGGGAGGCAGAGGCAGAGGGAGAAGGTGACAACACTGAGTGGGGACTCCCAACGTGGGACTCGATCCCAGGATCCTGACATCAAGACCTGATCCACGCAGGTGCCCCTGCTTATCTCTTTATTTTCAACTGAGATTTGCCATGTTTTCTAATTTTCTCATGAGCCGGGAACAATCTTCAGCAGTTTTAAATTGGTTAGAGTTCAGGAAGAGCTCTTTCACAGGATTCCACTGAGATTTCTTCTGTTCAAAGTGTCAAGACCACTTCTCAATATGCGAAAGATTGTACTAAGCAAAATCTGTGAATCAGCATTTGAAAAAAAGCTGCTGCTATTTGTTGAAGATAGTAAAATAGATGCTTAGATCGACCGATTCATGCACTTCCCACTTTTTCTTTTCCTTTGTTGCTTATTTCTAATTCACATATCATATGCATAGCTCTTCCTGAGTTTTCCATGCCTCACACGTACTTTTAGGTTCCGTTGTGAATTGTAAAGAAAACAGACCTTCTGGTGAGCGTGCAACTTTGTGTCCCTTCAGGATTTGTTGTTTACATCTCTATGAACGTTTTTCACCCATTTAAAACTATCATGCCACCTTGACATATTACAAAAGAAGTGTAATCTATATGCATCCTTATTATTTTATTTAATTATAGTGTATTTATTGGAGATTTTCTGTTTATAACAAAGGCCTGAGAATATCTCCCAAGTTCATTGAATTTGGAAAAATCATATATCCTAAGTATGAAATTTTGAAAGTTTGCATAGTGAAATATGGAATATGAAAGATGCATGTTTGCATCTCCTAAATGGAGATGACGTCCCTCTTAAGGTTAGTTTCTGAGCAAGGTGCAAGTGGACGTAATCATTGTGAGGGAAGAAAAAATGTCTTCCATTCTTTTCCAAACATGCTGCAGTTGCTCCATTATCTTATGTCTGGATATGGGCAATTATTTTTTCTTTTCAAATTTTTATTTAGATTCTACTTAGTTAAAATGCAGTATATGGATATAAGAAATCTTTTGACGGTATCCTTTTTTTAACCATTTATTGATTTCATAAATTAACATAATCTTATTTCTTCTCCATGCTAAGAAAATCAACCAATGTATCATCTATCTTTATGACCCAATTATTTGTTTTTAGGATTTTATTTATTAATCTGAGAGATAGAGAAAGAGAGAGCATGCATGGAGGGGGTTAGGCAGAGGGAGAAGCAGACTCTGCTGAGCAGGGAGCCTGCTGCATGGCTAGATCCCAGGACCCTGAGAAATGACCAGAGCAGAAGGCAGGTGCTTAAACCCCAGAGCCACCCAGATGCACCCTTATGACATTCTTTTTTTTTTTTAAAGATTCCATTTATTAGTTGGACAGACAGATATCACAAGTAGGCAGAGAGGCAGGCATAGAGAAAGGAGGAAGCAGGCCCCCTGCTCAGCAGAGAGTCCGATGCAGGGCTCGATCCCAGGCCCCTGGGATCATGACCTGAGCCTGAGGCAGAGGCTCTAACCCACTGAACGACCTAGGTGCTCCCCTTATGACATTCTTTTTTTTTTTACAATTTTACTTATTAGTTTTATAGAGAGAGAGCACAAGTAGAGGGAGTGGGAGAGGGAGAAGCAGGCTTCCCATAGAGCAGGGAGCCCAATGTGGGGCTTGATCTCAGGACTCTGGGATCATGACCTGAGCCAAAGGCAGATGCTTAACAACTAAGCCACCCAGGTGCCCCCCTTATGACATTCTTAATATGACATCTCTTATAATTGAAGCTTTTCCTCACTGATGGGCTTTACCTGTTTTCCCGTCAATAACCAGGGGATTGCATTTTTCTTTGAATATTCTCAGTAGTGTTTCAGGTCTAATATAATGTTGTAGTAGCATTACAAATTATTTTTGAATTTTGTTATACATATAAGACTAGATCATACTATCACTATATGATTAGGCATATAGACATTGTAATAATCTATAATACTCTAAATTCAGAATCCTTCCAGAGTTTGGGCTTTCAATATTTTCTTGTGATGCCCTAAGATGTAAATTGTTTATTGCACGAAACTTAACACCTAAATCACTCCCAAAATATTCTTTCATTTTAAATTTTTTTTTCATTTGCTACAAAGCACAACAGAATAAATTATGAGTTTGAGTAATTTGTGAACTTTGTTTTGGAAAAAAAAAAACCTTCTTAATGAAATATTACATCTTCATTGTGACAGATTCTGTTTCTTTTCTGTGATATCAGTGAGCCAGAGATGGCCCCTGTGTATTGGCAGGCTGCAACCCATGAGCTAACAACCTGTGGCTGGTGCCTAAGTTAGATTTGTTTTCTACACATCCAGTCTTTTAAAAACATAACCCTGGAGAGCAGATGTTAAGGTATTGACTGCCTACCTCAATTCTTTATGTTGTGAAACTGTGACCAACATTTTCTTATCATAAATAAAGTCAGTGAGTCAATCAAGCAATCCAGATTAATCCTTCAGCTCTAAAAGACCCTGAACAACTGTTGGCCTTCTAAATCCCTGATGCAGAGACCCCACACCCCATCCAGGCTGCAGAAAGGCATTACTTAGGCTCATGTGTACTCACTTCAATATCCCCAGTATTGGAAGGATTAATACTGTGATGGGTCACCCCTCTTGCAAACCTGTCAGTCCCCCAGGATATGGGGGTTCCATGTTACTGTCACATCTTTTTCCTTCAGCCTGAAACTCATTGAACTCACTCTACATCCTTCCAGTCTTGGAAAGTCTTTATAAAATGAAATATTTGATTGTCCAGTTACTGCTGAAGAGGATGAAGGGGAGGAAGAGAAAAACGAGGTATCATGAGAACAAGTGAGCCAGCCAACATGAATCACTTGGCCACATGTAATTTTTTTAATAGGTTCAGCCCTGGTGTGAAATATCATATACTTCATTTTTCATTTTTTGAGGAACCTCTACACTGTTTTCCAAAGTGGCTATACCAACTTCCATTCCCACCAGCAGTATGAGAGGGTTCTCTTTTCTCCCAACTTCTCCAACACTGGTTGTTTCTTGCCTTGTCAGTTTTTGCCGTTCTGCCGGGTGGAAGGTGGTATCTCAGTGTGGTTTTGATTTGAATCTCCCTGATGGCTAATGATGATAAACATTTTTTCATGCATCTGTTAGCCATTTGTATGTCTTCTTTGCAGAAGTGTCTGGTCCCTTCTTCTGCCCATTTTTTGACTCGATTATTTGTTTTTTGGGTGTTGAGTTTGAGAAGTTCTTTATAGTTCTTGGATATCAGCCCTTTGTAGTGTCATTTGCAAATAAGTTCTCTCATTTTGTGGGCTGCCTCTTTGTTTTGTTGACGGTTTTCGTTTGCGGCGCAAAAGCTTTTGATCTTGATGAAACCCCAAAAGTTCATTTTCACTTTTGTTTCCCTTGCCTTTGGAGGTGCATCTAGTAAGGATTTACTTTGGCTGAGGTCAAAGAGGTTGCTGCCTGTGTTCTTCTCTAGGATTTTGGTGGATTCCTGCCTCAGTCTGAGCTCTTTTATCCAGACTTTTCACGACACACAACAAAGTGATGGTTGGCAGCATGGGTGAAGTAGGTGATAGGGATGAAAGAGCTTCTTGTCCTGATGAGCCCTAGAGAATGCATGGAAGTGTTGAATCCCTCTGTTGTATTCCAGAAACTAATATATGTGAACCATGTTGGAATTAAAGAATTACAAAAAAGGAAAATAGTTTGCAAACTGTGTTAGGTGTATGGAAATGTTTAGTCCTGTCTTTCCTATTTGGTTTTGTTGGTAAATCTAAAACTATTACAAAGTGAAAAGTTTATTAGTAATCATTGTTTTTTTTTATTTTTTAATGCATAACGTAGCATAATTAGTCCTACCATTACTTACTAGTAATTGACACCTATTCTCTTCTATTGTTTTATTTATTTATTTATCTATTCATTTATATTGTTTAAACATTTTATTTATTTATTAGACACAGAGAGAGAGATCACAAGTAGGCAGATAGGCGGGGGGGAGAAGGTCCCCGCTGAGCAGAGAGTCCGATGCAGGTCTCCATCCCAGGACCCCAAGATCATGACCCGAGCCAAAGGCAAAGACTTAACCCACTGAGCCACCCAGGCACCCCTGTTGTTTTATTTAAATAATAGCATTTATGTTACCGAAATTGAGTAATACACAATATAGAAATCACAGAAAGAGCAATTACAGATGTTTTATGTTAAGGTAAAACATATATAACATATTGTATTCTATCATAATGTAGTTTTCTAATCTAGAATGGGTGTGTCCTTACATGGCGCTCTATGAACTTTGTGCCTGCCATTCCAGGGGCTAATTACTCATGGAGAGAAAAATCATGGTTGTAATACTAGAATGATTAATACCAACAAAGGCTATTTAGAGGTTACTGGAGGAGATAAAAGAGAGTTGATATGGGGGGACCACCTTGGTGGCTCAGTTGGTTAAGCATCTGAGTCTTGATTTTTGCCTCAGGTCATTATATCAGGGTCATGAGACTAAGCCCAAATCAGACTCCACAGTGAGCAGGGAGTCTGTTTAGATTCTCCCTCTCGGGTGCCTGGGTGGCTCAGTGGGTTAATCCTCTGCCTTCAGTTAAGGTCTTGATCTCAGGGTCCTGGGATCGAGCCCCACATCTTGTTCTCTGCTTGGTGGGGAGCCTGCTTCTCCTTTCTCTCTGCCTGCCTCTCTGTCTACTTGTGATCTCTATGTCTGTCAAATAAATAAATAAAATCTTTTTTAAAAAAAGATTCTCCATCTCCTTCTAGCCCACCCCACCAATTCAGTCTTTTTTCTCTCATTCTCAAAAAAATATGTATATGTATATATGTATATGCATGTATGTATGTATAAATGGTTGATTTCAAGATACACAGTTAATTGTTAATGTTTATAGGAAGGGACAATTATTAGATTTTTTATTTTGTCACTACTGCAATATACTGTCAATTGCTGTTCAGCTTGTAAAGCTGCACTTACTATTACTGATTTCAAGGATAGAGAGCACTCTTAATCCTCAGATCCTATGCCTTCTGAGACTCCAAGGAATGGGAACTTTTTCCTAGAGGACAAAAGTGTTCATTGTTCTTGGCACAAGGTATACGCTATCGATAGTCCTCCATCCCTTGTTAAAGGTGCATGTCTTTGTTCCTGGCAAGATTTGAAGAGTGCTTGGAAGAAGAGTTGCTTGAATTGAAAGTCCTGGAGTGTGAAAGAGTGGGGTTGCAGTAGTCATGGGACAGAAGTTACTTGTTATTTAACAAGTATCAGTGTTGGGACTATAAGTGATCAGGAAAGTAAGGCATCCTGGCAGTCATTGTGTATGATGCCATGTGTATGATGGGCAGCACTACACTAATTTCTCAATATTTCAGATCCCATGAGTCATGATAGGGAGGAGAGGAGAGGGTTGGTGTCCTCTGGTGTCTTCACTGGCAAGCCCTGTCTTGTACACACAGTGGCTGCCTTCACAGCTGCCTGCAGCTCTTTACCCGAGGGTGTCCATTGGCTTCCTTGGCTTCTTTGCCCATGGCAGTGAGCTCGGGAGCCAGGTAACCAATGTCCATAAGAGCAACACTCATCCCGTGCAGGTCTTTTTGCACTTGGATGGGATGATTCAGGGCTGTTCTGCATGTATTTAAACGTTCCCAGTGGATGGAGACAGAGTTGCCCAAGCAGTGACCTCTAAACTAACACCCTGTCTTCTGTGTTGGCTGCCCTCCTTCTTCACATCTTAGCTCCCATCATTTCTTCCCACCAAAGATCCTTCCATAGAAACTACTTATACTCACATCCTTGTCTTAGAGTCACTTTCTGAGGCACCCAACCCCTCATAACTCCTGGTGCTGCCAACAATGGTGGGTGTTGTCCCTCTGTGCCCCAGGAGAGGATCTACCTTTTAAAACACACACATTCCTGGGAGATCTCAAAGCTCAGTCATGAGAACCAACTTACATTTTTCCCTTGTGTAGGAGAGAACTGAAAATCCATGCATGCAAGGCAGTAGAGTGACCTAGATAATAGTGAGATTATTCAACTTGTCACACAAAGTGGAACGCTCAGGCTGGAAGGAGACATACATTGTAGTATCATTATCAGTGGTACTGTTACTGAGTTCAAACATCCTATCTCTTGAAGGTTCTTCTTTGATTCCCATTTTGTCCATAAGGGTACTTCTTGGTTTTATGCTCACCCTCAACTCACATCCAGTCCTTATCTTTGTATCCAGTCCGAGACTCACTCTCATCCAACCCTACCTCCCCTGCTCCTACTTTCCATGTCCCTTCCTCCTTTTCTGCTCCCCAAGGTTTCCCAAGATCCATCTTGGCTCCAGACTCCTACTCTTCAGGTGTTGGAAGTTCCTTCGGTCCACCATCTCTCCTGATCCCCTCTAGTTAGTAGGAGGGGGTGTGAGTATGGATGAAGGTCTTGCTCTACCTTTCCTTATGTCCTGGCTCTCCAAGGGGGAATGGGCCCCAGTCTGGAGTCCAGGATTGCCTGGTTATTAGTCTATTTCAAAGAAGGAATTGAATTCAACTATAACTATACATTGGAAATGAAGTCTCAATACATTTCAGAAGAATGAAACCCACAAGGGTTGTTCTTTGATCATAATTGCAAATGTGCTGGATTAATCAAGAAAGGATAACTATGATTTCCCCATATATTTGGAAATTGAATAGCTTTTTTAATAAAACTGCAAAAGGGAATCTCATAGGAATAACTGGTATGATCTGAATGAAAATGATACTGCATATGTGGCATTAACAGAGACTTCCTTCAGTCCTGGGAATTCAGAGGACTGTAATGCCTTCAGAGAGGTATTACACCTAAAACATCTCTAGAAACACCACTTATCTCTGTAACCTCACTAGGTGTCAGTGTGGAGTTTACATTATGTACATACATGGAAAAATGACAAGCTGATTCTCATGCTTGCTCTGTGTGGGATCTCCATGACACTTACTAATTTAAGTCATCAGGTTCATCATAAGCTTTTCTGTCAATGGACTTCTGGACAGCACCCAGACAGTGTGGCACCACCAGGTGTCTGAGAGTGGGAGAGGAAGAGTCAGAGGTAACAGGGATAGTGAGAGGAAGGGACAAAGGGGAATTGCATGAAGACAGGTGGGACGTGGCCCAGGAGTGTGGAGGGGGAACCATGGCCCACAGAGGAGGGGCTTTCAGTGTTGGGGCAAGAAAAGGCAGGAATCCCGAGCATCAGAGTTCTCTGAGCCCAGGGCTCCAATCTCCCTCCAGCGGCCATTTCACTTGGGAAGGTGAGTCCCTGTCATTTGGCCTGGAAATGTGGGACCCAGCCTCAGGATCTGTCAGGGAGAGAGGTGGCTTGAGGGAGAGCATGCTGCTCTTTGGCAGGTAGTGTCTAGTGCTTGCCCTGTGGGGAGGTGGCCCTGAGCCATCTCTCTCCCTGCCCCTGTCCCTGCTGCATTCCTCCTGCACCAGCAGGGCCTAGCTCAAGTTCCAAAACCAGGCCCCGAGTCCTGCAGCCTGGAACTGGCACAGAGGCACAGCTGATCTCAACCCAGAGTATTGAGAATAAGGTCCATATTCTCCCTCTGGAGCTAGCAATGTGCAGTAGGATGAGGGGTTGCTATCCTCAGGTTCACTGCCCATCCTGACACAGGATGTTAGGTGGATGGCTTCAATCCCTGCAGCCTTCTCCTACAACCAAGCAGAAATGTCATACTTCACCAAGCTTTCTTCTGCCTGTGAAGAGATGGCAATTAGTACTCGCAGGTAAAATTGGTTCCTTACCAGACTGATGGAAATGATTTCATCCATCTACCATGTCTAAAGCACCTTTCATTGAAAATACGATCTAAAGAGACATGCAGTAAATTCATAACACATGTGAAGCTCCCTCTAGGTTTGCATTTTGACCCTGTCACCTATGTGTCACTGGACACTTTATTGGCATGATCAAAATAAACACTCACGAACAAGATCATGGTGCTAGATGATGTCTTGGATCAGTGTACTTTCATATATCCTGAACTGACTGGAAATTATTCCTAAGAGGAAGAAGAAGGAAAGAAAAACTACAATAGTGTAATTGTGTAGTATGAAAATTTTGGTGGGCAAACGCATTTATCTTTACATTTAAAAAAAATATTTATTTATCTATTTGACAGAGATCCCAAATAGGCAGAGAGGCAGGCAGAGAGAGAGGGGGAAGCAGGTTCCCTGTTGAGCCAAGAGCCTGATGCAGGGCTCATTCCCAGGACCCTGAAATCATTTCCTGAACCAAAGGCAGAGGCATCACCCACTGAGCCATCCAGGCGCCCTTGTAACTTTCCATTTTGTATGTCAGTAGTCTTTATTATTGAACGGAGTGGTGCAAGCACTACACATTATGTAGTGACATTGTCAAGTTCGGTTCATTCTTCACTCACACAGAAAGAGGGAAGCGACTTCTTTGAGTCTGAGGAGCTGACACAGAGGCCTGCCCCAGTGTAGAGAACAGGCTCCCTGGAACCAGAGCTGCCTCAGTGCCTCCCGCTGAGCAGCCCCAGCTTAGACCATTGCGGGGATTCCCAGGGAAGCAGGCAGAGGACGCCCAAGCGCCTCAGGCCAGCAGGGGCGCTTTGTCTGCTCATGCGCCACAGCAGACTTAGGGAGCAGAAGGCTCACCATGGCGTCATCTGACGCTGCGTTCCTCACAGCCAGAAGGGTTTCTGCCACCAGCTGAGGACCCAGTGCCCCTCAAAGGGCCAGGGCTGCGTTTGCAGCCAGTTCTGATGCTACCCTGGAGAGACCCTCGGGGCTTTGCAGCAGGTTGGTGCCTCCTGTGGTGCAATGCAGAAGCGGCCTTGTTGGCTGAGAGCTGAGGAGGAGGCTCTGGGCGGCTTCCCGAAACCTGCTGGTAGGTAAGCCGCCTCATTGTTACATTTTTGGTGTTGTTCCCACGGTTTGGTCCTCATTTTCCTCGAGGATATTTGAATAAGACCTATTTTACTCAAGGATCCCTGGGTGGAGGGGTCATGGGCACGCCATAACGGAGATACCATGGTTGGTTTGCTACAGAAGCAGGCTTGTTTCTTGGGAGAAATCCCGACTCAAGAGGAACAGGATCAGCATGTAGTTGGGAGCTGAAAACACAACCTGCTGACTCTTAAGGTGTCTTAGAAGAATGCGGTTGGGGCCCACTTGCCGATTACTGCTGCAAATAGAGCCCCAGGTAAAAAACAAAGTGCCATCCAGTTTGTAACCTTCAAGGTTAGAAGTATCAGCAAATGTTGGGTTTGTTGAGAAGGAAGGAAAACTGAATGTAAGCCAAAGAAGCTGTGACTGATCCTTTGGCACATTGAGGAACTTTGGAGAGGTTCACTCTTGTCAGAGACAGGGGGCAATTTGAAAGGCTGTTAAGAACCAGAAGTGCATTGGAGGCATCTGCTGGTTCAAATCTTTATGGCTTTTCATGGGCGAGGCCTGTTGGAGGAGGTTGGGGGGGGGCGGCTGGGTAGAGAGATGAGAATAGAGTTCTGCTAGCTGGAATAGTGGGGCACCCATGTGCAAGATCAAGTCCATGTACTCCTGTTGGTTCCCCATTTATTTGGAGTGGTAGTGTGTCATAACACCCCCTACCAAAACCTCTTCCCTCTGCTGTGACATTCCCCTTATGACTTTGCCCCTTCTGATCAAGATTTGCCTTGATAAACGAAATAAATCAGTCAGAGAAAGACAGGTACTATATGATTTCACTCATTTGTGGAAATTATGATATAAAGGATATGAGCAAAGAGAAATTAAAAAGAGGCAAACTATGAAACAGACTCTTAACTAGAGAACAACCTGTTGGTAATCAGAAAGGAGGTGTTGGTGGGGCAGATGGGTTCAACAGACGATGGGGACTGAGTTGTATTCTTGTGATGAATGCCAGCTATTGCATGGAAGTGCTGAATCATGATTATACACCTGAAATGAGTACAACAGTGTGTGTGAGTTAATTGTACTATAAATTAAAACTTCAGGAAAGTTTCCTTGGAGGAATTTCAAATCAACAGTCAAGCTCTTTGTATTTAGTGGTTTTGTGTTTCAGTGCCAGCAAAGCCTTTTCTAGTTGGCATATCCCATGTTGGTTGAGTGTGCATGACAGTTGTAAACTACTCAAGTGAGCCTTGAGGAACAGAGAGGTTTAAAAGGGAGAAACTCTCACCCGCTCCCCTTGTGAAGGCTGTATCTCCTCAAGATTGAAACCAGTGAGCCAGCATCATCTCACTGGGGACAGTGTTAACACAAAGGATTTGAGGAACAGCAAGTACAGAACCAAAGTAAGGAGACAATTCCAAACCATATGTTGTTTCTAAACCAGGACTCTACATATGATAGGAGCCAGCTAAAAATATATATTGGTACTTGTTTGGACTGAAGGAGGGAGGGTTTGTCCATATGAAGGCCAACTCAGAATCCTGTATGCCTCCTGGAAGTGTCCTCCACAAGTGGCTATGAGCAAAATAGTGAAATACTGTGAGAGTGCACTGAATGAAATCAAGGAGCATGTTTGGGGACATAGAGTACACTGAAAAATGTGAAACATTCATTAGAGAACTTATTGTAAGAATAGGAATACTTCCGGGACATTTCCAAACAGTATTGTTCTTTTAAAAGAACAGTTTAGAACTCTATGTGTTATCAAAAGTGGTCTGTTATGTTGTAAGTTCAGAAACCATGCATTTGGATTAGAATCAGGATTCAGTTAATAGTAGAGGGAAAGGAATGACTTTTGAATTCTGAACCATCTAAATGTCTAGAAATGCTCATGAGATCAAAATTAATGTTTTCTGGAAAGGCCATAATCCAAAGAATTTTCCTCCTTTTGCAATAGACTCAGAGATGCAGAAAATGACGTGTTCTTTGCACAGAATATGGAGAAGGAGCAATAGTGAGGAGCGGAATGCAGGCCTGGTGCAGACATGTGGGGAAGGCTGTCTCCCCAGATGATTTGTATTTCAGTTGGTGCAGTAACAACCTTCTTGTGACCAGATGATGTATAGGTCAAGTCAGGCTTTGGTTCTTCCTTTAAAGGTGTCCCGTGGACCCAAGTGTCCATTCTCTGGAGTTTGGGAGTGCAAGGTTTGGTTAGCAGTATTGGAGAGAGGCTTCTCGGGGGAGGTTGGAGAGAATCTTTGTGGAGATCTTTCCCAACAGAATCTCCAGGTTGCAAGGTGTGACGGTGAAGGTAAGTGTCCCCTGGGAGTGCACTGTGAAAAAGTCTGCTCTACTGCAGTGTGGTTAGGTTGAATAGAGACAACTCGATTTTGCTTTATTGAAATACATCCCCTTTTCCCCATTGTGAGTCCAAAAGGCAGTGGTCGAATGCACGTGTCCAGTGACTATCTGCAAGTGGAGACTCTGATTTCCAAAAAGGGGTGGACTTGAGATTTAGGAGTGATGGCAATCCCTTTGACCCAGGGAGCTGGAAAGTCTCTAGATTTTGCCAATTGAGTCCCCAGTATTGTGGTCATTGTGTGAGACTAACTTTGAAGATAGAGGACAGTAACGTACAATGAAATTGTTGTAAAACTAGTGAAACATCGCAAATTGGTGAAGCGCCTGCATGGTAGAATGGGTTTCCTGGTCACTGTGTATAGTTCAAGAGGGCTTCCCTGGGAGGGGTAATTTTTTCTAACAGGATTTTAGCCGCAGAAGAGTCATTGGCTTTCTCCAAGGGAAAGCTTTTGTCCAGTGAGAAGATATAGGCACATTGACTAACACCTACCTATATCCATGAGATGAGGAAATTGCATGAAATCCAGTTGCCAAATATCAGATGGTTCATTGAGTGGTTTAAAATGCCCAGGGGAGGTACGGATTTGTTTCCCAGGATTGTATTTTGGACAAGTGGGACAAGCAAGGTACACCATTTTTGCAGTCTTTTTAACATTTCCTGCTGATAGTGGTTCACGAACGCTCTCAAGTTGTCAGCAGAGCAATGGTTTAATGCTGGTACAGTTGTCAGGAGTGGGAATTTTTAAATGTTGGGCAGGGCCAGATTGTTCTTTGCTCCAAGCCAGAATTGTCTCTTTTTTATCCTGGTATCATTAGATTTGCAACATTGTTTCTCCTTGTCTGGGCCCCATTGTTGGACATGTCTGGTCAATTTTTCCAACTTCTCAGTTGGTAGGACATCCCTCCTGAACATGACAGAGATCTGGATATGAGTCTTCCTTTGAGAAGCTTTTTTTGACTGAAATATCAGTGACGTGGTTTCCTTTGACCTCCAGGGAGTCAAGTGCAGAATATCCCTGGGACCTTCATAATAGCCAGATCTGCAGGCAGAAGTGTGGCATCTGATGAGTTTTGGGCATGGGAACCATTTTTCATCTCATCCCCATTGTAGGGAAGGATACCTCTTTGTTTCCATAGTATTCCAGAACTATGAGCGAGCTACCCAAAGCACATACCAAGTATCCACATGCATGTTTATGGTTGTGCCATCAGCTAATGTAGAAGCTGGAGTAAGGGCGTCTAACTTCTCCTGCTGGCCTGAAGCAGCCAGAGGGAAAGGTGCTGTCTCAGTGTCTTCAAAAGGAGTCTCAGTAGCATACCTGTCATGATATTTATCATTTTCCTCCTTTAAAGAAGAACCATCAAGAAAGCATGAATTCTGCATCAGTTAGAGCGGTTTGCTGCAAGTTGTCACAGGGAGTCAACAAGTGATCTATCTCTCAGTGTGAAGCGGCTGTGAGGGGTTTCATATGCGGAGGAGGGGAGAAGTGTGGCAGGATTGAGGCTGTTGGAACCAGAAAGAGTTATGTTGGAGTGGTAAGCAGGAGGATTTCTTAGGAGGTCAGGTGACTGGCTGGGAAATGCTGAGTGTGAGGAGAATTCAGAAGGGCTTCTACTACATGGGGCATGGGAATGGTGAAAGAGGATGCTGTGATGAGTTCCTCAGTGGCCTCATCCCAGAGGGCAGGGGCAGGAATGGCTCTGAGGTAGGGGGCATATCCCCCAGCCACGGCATCTACCTCTTGACTCTAATAGCCTATGGGGTGATGGTGGCCCCTGTGTTTTGGGGTGAGCACTCCAAGGGCATTCCCTTCCCGGTCATGTAGAGAGAGGAAAAAGGGAAGTTGATAATGAAGAAGTCCAGGGGAAGGAGCTGTTGGTAGACTTCTGTTTCAGGTTTCAAAGGCTGTGTTATCCCCCTCTTTCTCATTAATATAGTTAGATTTGTCAGTTTTTAGTAAAGCATGTAGTGGCTGAGAAGTTTGGAATCCACTGTTGACAGTAGCCAGCTGGTCTAGGAAAGCCTGGGTTTAGGTGCTTCGTTTAAGTTTGTGAGAAACCAAGGATGCCTTGAGTCTACCTGGATCCAGATGTTGTCCTTGTTCTGAGATCAGGTGACCTAAATACCTAATGTGAGTTTGAGCAAACTGCAGTTTTTCTTTAGAGACTTTATGTCCCTTTAAGGCCACACGTTTTCCCAGGTGGATGCTGTCTTCTGTCAGGAGGGAAGCAAAGATGCCAATCATTTACATATTGTAACAAAGGAGAGCCCATAGCACACTTCCTGTCATGTGGTGGGGAAAATGGGCCAAGGGAAGAGGGAGATATAGGCCTCCAGTAATGAAATGAGTAGGTCACAGGAATATAAAGCAGAGTGTATAAATCATAGTGATATAATGGGATAGATGGTAGATATACTTGTGACCATAACATAACATTTAAACATTTAACTTATAAAATCATTAGTTGGGAGCCTGAAACTAATGTCATATTGGGTGTCAATTGTAGTAAGAAAAAGAAAAAGAGGAAACTTGGAAGTGGGTGGTCTATTTAGATCCACAGAAGTCTTAACTCCAAAGGGGCTGATTTCAACAGTTTTGGGAAAGGAGGGAGCAGAGGGAGCTTCAAAGGGAAAAGAAGGGTTAGTAAAAGGATAAGAGGGTGGGATCAGAGGAGATGAGAGGGCACAGAGAGAGCAGAGGGAGATGGTGCCAGATGGGGCCTGATGGTGTGGCCTCAGCACACAAGGTTGTTGCCTCCCCTGTGTAGACAAAGGTAAGGGAGGGGAAGAAGGGGACTCAGAAGCTCTGTTTTGTCTATAGTTGTATGATTACTTCATTTAGTTTTAAAATTGTATATATAGAGATGCATTTTTTAATTCTTGATAGCATTTGGAAGCTTCAAAATACTGATTGAAATAGGCATCCCATTTTAGAGCCATGGCTGTCCAATTCAGCTAGGGGAAAATTAAGGTTGGGATGATCAAAACTCCCCCATCATGGCCATTGAAGTTCTACATTATTTCTGTTTAAGTCAGGCCATTTATTTGTAAACGTGCATGCAGAAGGACCATTTTTAAAATTTTTTTAAACTTATTTTTATTAACATACAATGTATTATTTGCCCCAGGCATACAGGTCTGTGAATAATCAGGCTTACACACTCCACAGCACTCGCCATTGCCCATACCCTCCCCAGTGTCCATAACCCCACCACCCTTTCCCTGTCCCCCCCACCCCCAGCAACCCTCAGTTTCTTTGGTGAGATTTAAGAGTCTTTTATGGTTTGTCTCCCTCCTGATCCCATCTTGTTTCATTGTTTTCTCCTCTACCCTCCAGACCCCCTGCCATGCATCTAAAATTCCTCATATGAGAGAGATCATATAATAATTGTCTTTCTCTGATTGACTTATTTCGCTCAGCATGATACCCTCTAGTTCCATCTACATCATTGCAAATGGCAAGATTTCATTTCCTTTGATGGCTGCATAGTATTCCATTGTGTATTTATACCGCATCTTCTTTATCCATTCATCCGTTGATGGGCATCTAGGTTCTCTCCATAGTTTGGATATTGTGGACATTGCTGCTATAAACATTCAGGTGCATGTGCCCCTTCAGATCACTACTTTTGTATCTGTAGGGTAAATACCCAGTATTTAGTGTGATTGCTGGGTCATAGGGTAGCTCTATTTTCAACTTTTGAGGAACCTCCATGCTGTTTACCAGAGTGGCTGCACCAGCTTGCATTCCCAGCAACATTGTAGGAGGTTTCCCCTTTCTCCACATCCTCACCAACATCCATCATGTCCTGACTTGTTAATTTTAGCCATTCTGACTGGTGTGAGGTGATATCTCATTGTGGTTTTGATTTGTATTTCCCTGATGCTGAGTGATGTTGATCACTTTTTCATGTGTCTGTTGGCCATCTGGATGTCTTCTTTGCAGAAATGTCTTCTGCCCATTTCTTGATTGGATTATTTGCTCTTTGGGTGTTGAGTTTCATAAGTTCTTTATAGGTTTGGGATCCTAGCCCTTTTTCTCTTATGTCATTTGAGAATATCTTCTGCCATTCTGTTGGTTGTATTTTGGGTTTGCTGACTGTTTCCTTTGTTGTCCAAAAGCTTTTGATCTTGTCGAAGTCCCAATAGTTCATTTTTGCCCTTGCTTCCCTTGCCTTTGGCAATGTTTCTAGGAAGAAGTTGCGGTGGCTGAGGTTGAAGAGGGTGCTGCCTGTGTTTTCCTTAAGGATTTTGATGGGTTCATGTCTCACATTGAGGTCTTTCATCCATTTTGAGTTTGTTTTCATGTGTGGTATAAGGAAATGGTCCAGTTTCATTTTTATGTATGTGGCTGTCCAATCTTCCCAACACCATTTGTTGAAGAGACTGTCTTTATTCCTTTGGACATTCTATTCTGCTTTGTTGAAGATTAGTTGACCATAAGAATTGGGGTTCTAATTCTGGGCTCTCTCTTCTGTTCTATTGATCTGTGCGTCTGTTTTTGTGCCAGTACCATACTGTCTTGGCGATGCCAGCTTTGTAATAGAGCTTGATGTCTGGAATTGTGATGCCACCAAGTTTAGTTTTCTTTTTCACCATTCCTCTGGCTATTAGGGGTCTTTTCTGGTTCCATATAAATTTTAGGATTATTTGTTCCATTTCTTGAAAAAATGGATGGTATTTTTATAGGGATTGCATTAAATGTGTAGATTGCTTTGGTTAGCATAGACATTTTTGCAATATTTGTTCTTCCAATCCATGGGCATGGAACATCTTTCTATTTCGTTGTGTCTTCCTCAACTCCTTTCATGAGTACTGTATAGTTTTCTGAGTATAGGTTTTTTCCTCTTTGGTTAGGTTTATTTGTAGTTATCTTATGTTTTGGGGTACAATTTTAAGTAGGATTGACTCCTTAATTTCTCTTTCTTCTGTCTTGCTATTGCTGTATAGAAATGTAATTGATTTCTGAGCATTGGTTTTATATCCCAACACTTGACTGAATTCCTGTATGAGTTCTAGCAGTTTTGGACTGGCATCTTTTGGGTTTTCCACATAAAGTATCATATCATCTGCAAAGAGTGGGAGTTGGACTTCTTTGCCTATTCAGATGCCTTTTCTCTCGTTTTGTTGTCTGATTGCCGAGGCTAGGACTTCTAGTACTATGTTGAATAGCAGTAGTGATAGTGGACATCCTTGCTGTGTTCCTGACATTTGGGGAAAAGCTCTCAGCTTTTCCCCATTGAGAATGATGTTTTCTGTGGTTTTTCATAGATGGCTTTGATGGTATTGCAGGATGTACCCTTTATCCCTACACTGTGAAGAGTTTTGATCTAGAAAGGATGCTGTACTTTGTCAAAAGCCTTTTCAGCATCTATTAAGAGTGGCATGGGGTTCTTGTTCTTTCTTTTATTAATGTATTGTACCACATTATTGGTTTGCAGATGTTGAACCATCCTTTCAGACCAGGAATAAATCCCACTTGGTCATGGTGAATAATGCTTGTAACTTACTGTTGGATCATATGGGCTAGTATTTTGGTGAGAATTTTTGCATCTGTGTTCATCAAGGATATTGGCCTGTAATTCTCTTATTTGATGGGGTCTTTGTTTGGTTTTGGGATCAAGGTAATGGTGTTGGAAGTATTCCTTCCATTTCTATTTTTTGGAACAGTTTCAGGAGAATAGGTATTAATTCTTCTTTAAATGCTTAGTAGAATTCCCCTGGGAAGCTGTCTGGACCTGGGCTCTTGTGTTTTGGGAGATTTTTGATGACTTCTTCAATCTCCTGACTGGTTATGGGTCTGTTCAGGTTTTTTAATTTTTTTCCTGGTTCAGTTTTGTTAGTTTATATGTCTGTAGGAATGCATCCATTTCTCCCAGACTGTCAAATTTGCTGGCGTATAGTTACTCATAATACATTCTTATAATTGTTGTATTTTTTTTGGTGTTGTTTGTGATCTCTCCTCCTTCATTCATGATTTTGTTAATTTGGGTCCTTTCTCTTTTCTTTTTAATTATTCTGGCCAGGACTTTATCAATCTTATTAGTTCCTTCAATGAACCAGCTCCCAGTTTCATCGAATTTTTCTACTGTTCCTTGGTTTCTGTTCCACTGATTTCTACTCCGATCTTTATGATTTCTCTTCTCCTGCTGGATTTGGGCTTTCTTTGCTGTTCTTTCTCCAGCTCCTTTAGGTGTAGCGTTAGGCTGTGTATTTGAGGCCTTTCATGGTTCTTGAGAAAGGCTTGTATCACTATATACTTTCCTCCCAGGGCTGCCTTTGCTGTATCCCAAAGATTTTGAACAGTTGTGTTTTCATTTTCATTTGTTTCCATGAATTTTTTCAATTCTTCTTTAATTACCTGGTTGACCCATTCATTCTTTAGTAGGATGCTCTTTAGCCTCCTTCCTCTGTCATTTGAGTTCCTTCCAACTTTCCTCTTGTGATTGAGTTCTAGCTTCAGAGCATTGTGGTCTGAAAATATTCAGGGAATGATCCCAGTCTTTTGGTACCAGTGGAGACATTATTTGTGACCCAGGATGTGATCTATTCTGGAGAATGTTCCATGTGCACTAGAGAAGAAAGTGTATTCTGTTGCTTTGGGATGGAATGTACTGAATGTATCTGTGATGTCCATCTGGTCCAGTGTGTCATTTAAAGCCTTTATTTCCTTGTTAATCTTTTGCTTAGATGATCTGTCCATTTCAGTGAGGGGTTTGTTAAAGTCCCCTTCTATTATTGTATTATTGTCAATGTGTTTCTTTGATTTTGTTTTTAATTGGTTTATATAATTGGATGCTCCCATGTTAGGGGCATAGATATTTAAAATTGTTAGATCTTCTTGTTGGATAGACCCTTTACATATGATACTGTGTCTTTCTCATGACTTATTATAGTCTTTGTCTTAAAATCTACTTGATCTGATGTAAGGATTGCCAACCCAGCTTTCTTCTGATGTCCATTAGCATGGTAAATTGTTTTCCATGCCCTTACTTTAAACCTGGACACGTCTTTGGGTCTAAAATGAGTGAACACATGCATCTGCCAGTGTAGACTGCATGGCATCCTCACACTCAGTCTCAAGATCCTGGCCTGCCAGGAATGGCCTCACCCTCCCTGAGAGAAGCCCAGACTCTCCCTGAGCACGTCCAGGCTTCTTGGCAACCACAACCTCCTATTTCTGAGCAGGCCTCATCCCGCCCAGAGCACAGAGCATCATCTCTGTACCATGTGTGTGTGCACACCTACTGTGCCCAGCTTTTGGAACAGGGCAGCTCTCCCTCACCACAAGGGACCGGCCAACCTCCTCAGTATGACTGGAAGACAAGGTCCATCAATTCTATCTACAGAACACCTGGAAGAAAGTTACCATATCCTTACCAGCATTCACTCCGCCATGACATGAGAGGCCTGTGGGCAGCACCGCTGGTCCTTGTGGAGGATGCTCCAGCATCTGTATCTAACCCATGCCATAGAAAAGACAGAAGCTTCTCCCCCTGGAAGTGACTGAGCAACATTCCAACGAAACCTCTACACCTGCCTCCGGAATATGCCACTATTTCTAGTTCTCACTTCCCCAACCGGACAAGAGCATTTCCCACAAGTTTCCAGACTGCAGAGGACAAGGGCAGACCCCTACACTAATGAACAATGAAGGGACCACAGCCCTGTGTCAGGCGTTTATACAACTAAGGAAATGACAGCTCAAACCCTACACGCTGCAGATAAAGTGAGAGGTGTTTGATCCCTCCCAGAACAACATATGCAGATGCTGGATGTGCATGACGGTAAGAGACAGATGTCTGCCATTGTGCAACGGAGACACTTCCTCCCCAACAATGGCACCTGCCCACTGCTCAGTGTGTGCAAATAGCCAGGCACATGCACATGTGTCCTGAGGAACTGCAGAATGTTACAACGCCCCCAGCCCAGTTTCCCCTTGAATGTCAAGCCCTGAGCACAAACTCTGCCTTTGCTCCACCAACTCACTATGAAAGCAGAAGACAATTATGGTTTGTTTGTATGTCAACTCCTATGGTTAATATCACTTTACCCTGTGGTGTAGGTGTGGGGCAACAACCCAGAGACCACTGGGTGGGTGGAGCGGTATGTGCCCAAGGGCCTCACGATGGTGATGAAGGGAGACCCAAGGGGCACAGTGTCCATAGTGCACTGGGTAGGGGGGAGATCTTCTCACATCCATAGGTTCTGCAGAATGGAAATCAAAGGTGTGTTGCTATAGAAGACAGAAGAAGAACACCTACCAACCTGAACCCCAGAGAAGCAGGTATCAGCATCTGGCCCCTTGCTCACCCTGAACATCCAGGAGAGCAGAGCACCAGCGCCACAAAACCTTACCCTCGACTTGGTGCCACCAAACAGTCAGGGAACAGGGAAGGAAAGAATATAGTGTCACTACACAGTACCATCCATCTCTGAGAAGGCGGGATGTCAAGTCATCTTCTACCAGTTGACCAGACACCACAAGAAATGACCCATAAGCAAAGTATGCCAGATAGGCAGGTATCTGTGTTCGAGAGCATTCTGCCCCCTTCATCCAGCATGGCCCAAGTGGCTTGTCATGTCTACTCAGTGAGAACAAACACAACAAGAAGTACTGGGAAGCCCAGTGTGCACACGTGGAATCGCAGCCCCTCATAAGTCAAAATTCTGCCCATCAGCCAGCCCCTGCCTCACCTTCTAATTCCCTCCCTGACAAGGGGGTCTTCTAGTCTCCACAAGGGCTGTCCACAGCCACAAACACAACTGAGGAAATGGGAATTAATGGATCCTGCAGCAAATATGGAAGAGCATGTCCCCTATGAGTGAGCAAGACCCAGCTCTCTGGATCTGCATCCCTGAATTTCCAACGCTCCTTAGCGCAGGCTCAGTGCAAAGGCATAGTCCTTAGTGCTGAGAACCACTGACAGGCCAACTCGACATCCCCAAATGCAAACCGGTGTGTCTGGAGAGCACGTGCAATGCTCCAAGGATGGGTCTGGAGAGATGCTATGAGCTGGCACAGCCACCAGACCCCATCAGAACCCGCTCATGGGAGCACAACTGAAACATGTGTGAGGTGTGGGCCCTGCGGAGTCACCAGGATTCCCTCTTCAGGGCTGCTGCTCCAGGGGATGTTTTCTATGACACACCTGGCACCTGCCAGAGTTCACCATCATCTCACCCAGGGGGCAACTTGCCTGGCACGCACATGAGGTCACAACTGACCTTCTCCACCAACACTCAAAACTGCCCAAAGCACGTGGCACAAAGTAAGAGGCATAGCATGGTTTTTCCCGTTTTCCATCTGTGAGGACCTTTGCAGAACTCCCAGGTTAGTCTCCTGACCCCAAAACCAACAATGCTCCTGCTCCCATGAGAAAACAAACTTTTAAGGAGTCAGCCAGACTGGCCGACTTCACTGTGGAGTGAGATGTCACCTGCCTCAAGTTAGTTATACACACACACACTCACACACACTCACACACACACACAGGAGGGCAATGCCCTCTGTCCTTCACCTCTAAGCACCTGGGGCTTCAGGAGGCTCCACCTAAGGTGATTGATCTGGAAACAGAGAAGCCTGTAAGCTCTGCATGAAGGATTGGGTATATTGTAGGATCTGTGTGTGATGGTGTTTACCTTTCAAAATGCCAATAGACACAAGGTGAGAAGACAGTGCTGCTCAGAAAGTAACAGGACTCCAGAAATCGGTACAATGGAAAACAGCCCCTGTATTTACTTGGTCCTTCTCTGGGACCTTCTTGGGCACAGTGCTGCTATTGTCCCCTTGAGCTCCACAGGCTTCTGACTGGGAACCTTCGAAGCCCTAGAAGGGACAGAGGTGGATTCAGACTGGTGATGACCACGCAGGATTCAAGCCAACCCTCTCCCCCTGCCCCAGCCTATTCCCCGCTCTCCCTCTGGAGGGTCCTTCGTGTTTCTCACAGGACTCCCCTGACCCCTGTGAATGAAGGAGGTAACAGTCCCTCACCCCCACAGATATGACCACTCTTCCTGGGAACAGATGTTTCCAGAACTAATCTATAATGCTCAGCAACTGGGGCCCCCACACATGAGAGTGATGTGAAGGCTGTGCTTCGTCCAGCCCAGAGCCCAAAACATCATGTCTGCGCAGTGCACCCGTGCAATGCTTCTGTGTCTGTCCTCTGCGAAATGTCACTTTTCTTCTCCATGGCAGACACCTGCTGCCCAGTTCTGTACGGTGAACCAGACGGTACATGAGATGGACGCCTACCCAAAGTGGAGGAATGTTACCATGTCCTCACTCAGGCCTATCTATGCATTGCAAAGAATTATGGTACCACCTCTCAATCCTCTCCACCGACAGAAGTGGTTCAACTATGAATAAGCTCTACGACTCATGTCAGTACAGATCATCTCACCATGTGGTGGAGGAACGAAGTGTGGCTGAGGCCCCCATGTCCACCACTGTGGAGGTGGATGAGGAGGAGGGAGGTCTGGTACATCCCACCCCATGTGGCAGGGCATATGGAGGACCCTGGGCAATGAGGAAACTCTCTCACACCTCTACCGACCTGCATAACAGACAAGAAAATATTTTAGTAAAACAGACAAAAGTTGCAACACCAAGAGAAGAAACCCAGACAAAGAGCTCTCAGCACCCAGCTACTTCTCCAGTGCCACCTTCTAGGAGAGCTGCATCATGCTCGAAAACTTACATGCCCCTCCCAGCTGGGGCCAGTACAATAAGAGGGCAATGGCTGTTAAAGGAATAGCCTGTCACCACCCATCACTGCCCATGTCTGCCTACGTTCACCAGCAAGAAGTAGTGTCTTAAAGATGAAAAAGGATCATTGCAAAATTGTAAAGCAGCACATTACAGACACGGAGGCATCCACATACAAGTCAACATGCCACCTTTCCTCATTAACTATCAGGCCAGCCAGAAGACTTCACTGGGTAGTTAGGGGTCCTCCTCCCATGAGTTACTTCCCCTAGTGTGCACTGTGGGCAGACAGGGGTGCATACACATGCACATGCACACACGCACACAGGCACACACAGGCATACTTCATGTGGTAAGCACCCTGCCATCCTTCTGTAAGCACCCATGGCTTTGGGAGGGATCTATCATGGAGAAGCCTGTCAGGCTCCAGGTGAAGAGCTTGTATTTTGAAAGGTGAACAATGCCACAGACAAACTGCAGGACCCACCCAATAGAAACAAGGCCAGAACAGGTGCTGTTCAGAAAGGGACATTTTCAGGAACATCTGGAAAAGGCCACCGTAGTTACCTTACCCATCTCTGGGTCTCTGTTACTCTCAGTGCCATCATTCCGAATAGGAGCCCTGCCAGCTTCAGCATCAGACCAAAGCCCTAGAATGGATGCAGGTGGATTCAGACTGGCAATGACTGTGCAGAATTCACACCAGCCCTCCAAACCCACCCCCACCACGTTCCTCTCTCCCATTCTCGGGTCCCTTCTCAGACACGGAGCATTTCCCACATGTCTCTCTTGACCCCTGAGGACAAGGGAGAGACTCACCCATCCTCCTCAAGGAAGGAACCACTGTCCCCAAACTTGCTTCAGGTGTTTTCATAGCTAAGGGAACAGCAGTAGAGGGCTCCCTGCTCAACCTGCTAAAAAATGACTAAAACCTCAACATGAACACATGCAATCTTTTCTCGGGCTGTAGGTTGATGTTTCCATCTTTCAGTATATACATGAGACCTAACGTGTGACTGGCCACTACATAAATATTTTAAAAAGAAATGGACTACAACAGTCATGAACAAAAAAAAAAGAAAGAAAGAAAGAAAGAAAATGAGCAGTAAACTAAGGCATTATACCAATAACATTAGAGGAGTAAAATGCAAAAATTTCATTGATGAATGTAGTACTGTAGATTATAAATAAAACAAAAATAAAGGAACCACTATAAAGAATAAATAAATATTTTTTTTTCTCAAATAGTCCTTTTTTCCCCAAAAGGCTCGGCCACTGAGTCAAAGTGGGAATGGAGCTCGGGCTCCCAACTCATCCAGGCTCAGCTCTTCTGGAGGTGGTAAAAGGGTTGGCAGGGTCTGTAATTGGGGAGGGTCGTTAGCTTCACCTGTCATGGGTAGGTCCCCTGATGCCCGGGGACGTATGCGGAAAGCACCCTGTCACCCCTTCAGACAACCTGCAGGCTTGTGATTCTCTCCAGGACACACAGTGATCACGCACAGGAACAGGAAGGACACCATGTGCTTTCACAGCAGAAATCAGGCTGCTGCATTTCACATCGTGATCCCTACCTTGCCACAGAGGCTTTTGCAACTCAGGGCTTCCTGGCATCGGTTCCTGTCTCATGGATCTCTCAGGCAACATCTCTCCATTCATCATGTGCAGTCTTGAATACAGAAAAAGAATGGACATCTCTAAGAATTACAACACCACACCCTCTCCTAGACAGCGTAGCCATCACCCCTCCAAACACCCATAAAAACACACGTCAAACTCTCACACCTGCTCCACATAGGTGTTCTCCCTGCTCTGCTGCACTATCTTCCTCTCCCAATCCTGAGCCTTCATCCACGGGAGAAAAACACACCCACCTTCAGTTGTGCCCGACTGTGCCCCAAACGGAGATAAGGAAATAGAAAACACTTACCCAGTTAGCCAGAGCATTCCTCTCCTGAACTGTGATCTGAAAAAAGCCAACACACCAGAAGCCCATGTTCAGGGCTCTAAGGGCCACTTCCATCACCTGCAGAGGGTGCTAAGGGGTCAGTGTATTGGACACAACTCAGGTTACCTGGTGATTGAAGGTGAGCTTGGCCTCCTGCAGCTGATCTTGCATTTCTTCCACTTGTTGTCTGTGAGGTACAGTTGTTTTCATCAGATAAAACCCAACAACAGTGATTTTAAATCATCTGCCCATGTGACCAACCTCCTATCTGTCCCCTCATACAATTGATCCTGACACAGGAAGCACTTTCACCTGATTATAACTGGACAGTAGGATCAAAGCTATTGTTACAGACTTTCCTAATCGTTTTTCTTCACCTGCAGGTTCAGAATTGACATAATTTCCTTACCCATTTTCAGTCTTTCCTTCAGTTATCATATGACAAGTGTCTTTTGTCATGAAACTCTAGGGCTTAGCTCTAGCCCTTAGCTCCAGGGCCAGAGACTGGGAGGCTGCCATGTTCACTCTCATCCCAAAAGACTGGGATCATTCCTTGCATATTTTCAGACCACAGTGCTTTGAAAATGGAACTCGATCACAAGAGGAAAGTGGGAAAGAACTCAAATACATGGTGGATAGAGAGCATCCTACCAAAGAATAAATGGGTCAACCAGTCAATTCAAGATAAATTTTAAAAATTCATGTAAGGGAGGAGTCAAGATGGCGGAGAAGTAGCAGGCTGAGACTGCTTCAGCTAGCCGGAGATCAGCTAGATAGCTTATCTAAAGATTGCAAACACCTGAAAATCCATCGGCAGATCGAAGAGAAGAAGAACAGCAATTCTGGAAACAGAAAAACAACCACTTTCTGAAAGGTAGGACCGGCGGAGAAGTGAATCCAAAGCGACGGGAAGATAGACCCCGGGGGGAGGGGCCGGCTCCCGGCAAGCGGCGGAGCAACGGCGCACAAAATCAGGACTTTTAAAAGTCTGTTCCGCTGAGGGACATCGCTCCAGAGGCTAAACCGGGGCGAAGCCCACGCGGGTTCAGCGTGGCCTCAGGTCCCGCAGGGTCACAGAAGGATCAGGGGTGTCTGAGTGTCGCAGACCTTGCGGGTATTGGAACGGGAAAGCCGGCTACAGAGACAGAGCCGACAGTAAGCTCACAGCTCGGTGTTACCTTGAACTGGTCGCAGGCTCGGAGAGCTCGGAGCGCGGCCGGAGGTCAGGCAGACGGGAGTAACTGGGCGCTGTTCTCTGAGGGCGCACTGAGGAGTGCGGCCCTGGGCTCTCGGCTCCTCCGGGCCGGAGACCAGGAGGCCGCCATTTGTATTCCCGTCCTCCGGAACTCTACGGAAAGCGCTCAGGGAACAAAAGCTCCTGAAAGCAAACCCGAGCGGATTACTCACCCCGGCCCCGGGTAAGGGCGGTGTAATTCCGCCTGGGGCAAAGACACTTGAGAATCACTACAACAGGCCCCTCCCCCAGAAGATCAACAAGAAATCCAGCCGAGACCAAGTTCACCTACCAAGGAGTGCGGTTTCAATACCAAGGAGAGCAGCAGAATTCCAGAGGAGGAGAAAGCCAAGCACGGAACTCATGGCTTTTTCCCTGTGATTTTTTTTTTAGTCTTGCAGTTAATTTAATTTTTTTCTTTTTCATTTTTTGTTTTTTTTTTTCTCGCCTTCGGGTAAAATTTTTTTTTTTTTAACTGTTACCTTTTTCTTTTTTAACGATTTTTTACTAGTTTATCTAATATATATATTTTTTCTTTTTTACATTTTTCTTAGGTGTTTTCCTTTTTTTTTTTAATTCTTTTCTTTTCTTTTTTCTTTTTTTTTTTCTTTTTTCTTTTTTTTTCTTTCTTCCTTTTTGAACCTCTTTTTATCCCCTTTCTCCCCCCTCACGATTTTGGATCTCTTCTAATTTGGTTAAAGCATTTTTTCCTGGGGTTGTTGCCACCCTTTTAGTATTTTACTTGCCCCTTCATATACTCTTATCTGGACAAAATGACAAGACGGAAAAATTCAACACAAAAAAAAGAACAAGAGGCAGTACCGAAGGCTAGGGACCTAATCAATACAGACATTGGTAATATGTCAGATCTAGAGTTCAGAATGACAATTCTCAAGGTTCTAGCCGGGCTCGAAAAAGGCATGGAAGATATTAGAGAAACCCTCTCGAGAGATATAAAAGCCCTTTCTGGAGAAATAAAAGAACTAAAATCTAACCAAGTTGAAATCAAAAAAGCTATTAATGAAGTGCAATCAAAAATGGAGGCTCTCACTGCTAGGATAAATGAGGCAGAAGAAAGAATTAGTGATATAGAAGACCAAATGACAGAGAATAAAGAAGCTGAGCAAAAGAGGGACAAACAGCTACTGGACCACGAGGGGAGAATTCGAGAGATAAGTGACACCATAAGACGAAACAACATTAGAATAATTGGGATTCCAGAAGAAGAAGAAAGAGAGAGGGGAGCAGAAGGTATACTGGAGAGAATTATTGGGGAGAATTTCCCCAATATGGCAAAGGGAACGAGCATCAAAATTCAGGAGGTTCAGAGAACGCCCCTCAAAATCAATAGGAATAGGCCCACACCCCGTCACCTAATAGTAAAATTTACAAGTCTCAGTGACAAAGAGAAAATCCTGAAAGCAGCCCGGGAAAAGAAGTCTGTAACATACAATGGTAAAAATATTAGATTGGCAGCTGACTTATCCACAGAGACCTGGCAGGCCAGAAAGAGCTGGCATGATATTTTCAGAGCACTAAACGAGAAAAACATGCAGCCAAGAATACTATATCCAGCTAGGCTATCATTGAAAATAGAAGGAGAGATTAAAAGCTTCCAGGACAAACAAAAACTGAAAGAATTTGCAAATACCAAACCAGCTCTACAGGAAATATTGAAAGGGGTCCTCTAAGCAAAGAGAGAGCCTACAAGTGGTAGATCAGAAAGGAACAGAGACCATATACAGTAACAGTCACCTTACAGGCAATACAATGGCACTAAATTCATATCTCTCAATAGTTACCCTGAATGTTAATGGGCTAAATGCCCCTGTCAAAAGACACAGGGTATCAGAATGGATAAAAAAACAAAACCCATCTATATGTTGCCTCCAAGAAACTCATTTTAAGCCCGAAGACACCTCCAGATTTAAAGTGAGGGGGTGGAAAAGAATTTACCATGCTAATGGACATCAGAAGAAAGCAGGAGTGGCAATCCTTATATCAGATCAATTAGATTTTAAGCCAAAGACTATAATAAGAGATGAGGAAGGACACTATATCATACTCAAAGGGTCTGTCCAACAAGAAGATTTAACAATTTTAAATATCTATGCCCCCAACGTGGGAGCAGCCAACTATATAAACCAATTAATAACAAAATCAAAGAAACACATCAACAATAATACAATAATAGTAGGGGACTTTAACACTCCCCTCACTGAAATGGACAGATCATCCAAGCAAAAGATCAGCAAGGAAATAAAGGCCTTAAACGACACACTGGACCAGATGGACATCACAGATATATTCAGAATATTTCATCCCAAAGCAACAGAATACACATTCTTCTCTAGTGCACATGGAACATTCTCCAGAATAGATCACATCCTCGGTCCTAAATCAGGACTCAACCGGTATCAAAAGATTGGGATCATTCCCTGCATATTTTCAGACCACAATGCTCTAAAGCTAGAACTCAACCACAAAAGGAAGTTTGGAAAGAACCCAAATACATGGAGACTAAACAGCATCCTTCTAAAGAATGAATGGGTCAACCGGGAAATTAAAGAAGAATTGAAAAAAATCATGGAAACAAATGATAATGAAAATACAACGGTTCAAAATCTGTGGGACACAACAAAGGCAGTCCTGAGAGGAAAATATATAGCGGTACAAGCCTTTCTCAAGAAACAAGAAAGGTCTCAGGTACACAACCTAACCCTACACCTAAAGGAGCTGGAGAAAGAACAAGAAAGAAACCCTAAGCCCAGCAGGAGAAGAGAAATCATAAAGATCAGAGCAGAAATCAATGAAATAGAAACCAAAAAAACAATAGAACAAATCAACGAAACTAGGAGCTGGTTCTTTGAAAGAATTAATAAAATTGATAAACCCCTGGCCCGACTTATCAAAAAGAAAAGAGAAAGGACCCAAATAAATAAAATCATGAATGAAAGAGGAGAGATCACAACTAACACCAAAGAAATACAAACTATTATAAGAACATACTATGAGCAACTCTACGCCAATAAATTTGACAATCTGGAAGAAATGGATGCATTCCTAGAAACATATAAACTACCACAACTGAACCAGGAAGAAATAGAAAGCCTGAACAGACCCATAACCAGTAAGGAGATTGAAACAGTCATTAAAAATCTCCAAACAAACAAAAGCCCAGGGCCAGACGGCTTCCCGGGGGAATTCTACCAAACATTTAAAGAAGAACTAATTCCTATTCTCCTGAAACTGTTCCAAAAAATAGAAATGGAAGGAAAACTTCCAAACTCATTTTATGAGGCCAGCATCACCTTGATCCTAAAACCAGACAAGGATCCCACCAAAAAAGAGAGCTATAGACCGATATCCTTGATGAACACAGATGCGAAAATACTCAACAAAATACTAGCCAATAGGATTCAACAGTACATTAAAAAGATTATTCACCACGACCAAGTGGGATTTATTCCAGGGCTGCAAGGTTGGTTCAACATCCGCAAATCAGTCAATGTGATACAACACATCAATAAAAGAAAGAACAAGAACCATATGATACTCTCAATAGATGCTGAAAAAGCATTTGACAAAGTACAGCATCCCTTCCTGATCAAAACTCTTCAAAGTGTAGGGATAGAGGGCACATACCTCAATATCATCAAAGCCATCTATGAAAAACCCACCGCAAATATCATTCTCAATGGAGAAAAACTGAAAGCTTTTCCGCTAAGGTCAGGAACACGGCAGGGATGTCCATTATCACCACTGCTATTCAACATAGTACTAGAGGTCCTAGCCTCAGCAATCAGACAACAAAAGGAAATTAAAGGCATCCAAATCGGCAAAGAAGAAGTCAAATTATCACTCTTCGCAGATGATATGATACTATATGTGGAAAACCCAAAAGACTCCACTCCAAAACTGCTAGAACTTATACAGGAATTCAGTAAAGTGTCAGGATATAAAATCAATGCACAGAAATCAGTTGCATTTCTCTACACCAACAGCAAGACAGAAGAAAGAGAAATTAAGGAGTCAATCCCATTTACAATTGCACCCAAAACCATAAGATACCTAGGAATAAACCTAACCAAAGAGACACAGAATCTATACTCAGAAAACTATAAAGTACTCATGAAAGAAATTGAGGAAGACACAAAGAAATGGAAAAATGTTCCATGCTCCTGGATTGGAAGAATAAATATTGTGAAAATGTCTATGCTACCTAAAGCAATCTACACATTTAATGCAATTCCTATCAAAGTACCATCCATCTTTTTCAAAGAAATGGAACAAATAATGCTAAAATTTATATGGAACCAGAAAAGACCTCGAATAGCCAAAGGGATATTGAAAAAGAAAGCCAACGTTGGTGGCATCACAATTCCGGACTTCAAGCTCTATTACAAAGCTGTCGTCATCAAGACAGCATGGTACTGGCACAAAAACAGACACATAGATCAATGGAACAGAATAGAGAGCCCAGAAATAGACCCTCAACTCTATGGTCAACTAATCTTCGACAAAGCAGGAAAGAATGTCCAATGGCAAAAAGACAGCCTCTTCAATAAATGGTGCTGGGAAAATTGGACAGCCACATGCAGAAAAATGAAATTGGACCATTTCCTTACACCACACACAAAAATAGACTCAAAATGGATGAAGGACCTCAATGTGCGAAAGGAATCCATCAAAATCCTTGAGGAGAACACAGGCAGCAACCTCTTTGACCTCAACCGCAGCAACATCTTCCTAGGAACAACGCAAAAGGCAAGGGAAGCAAGGGCAAAAATGAACTATTGGGATTTCATCAAGATCAAAAGCTTTTGCACAGCAAAGGAAACAGTTAACAAAATCAAAAGACAACTGACAGAATGGGAGAAGATATTTGCAAATGACATATCAGATAAAGGACTAGTGTCCAGAATCTATAAAGAACTTAGCAAACTCAACACCCAAAGAACAAATAATCCAATCAAGAAATGGGCAGAGGACATGAACAGACATTTCTGCAAAGAAGACATCCAGATGGCCAACAGACACATGAAAAAGTGCTCCATATCACTCGGCATCAGGGAAATACAAATCAAAACCACAATGAGATATCACCTCACACCAGTCAGAATGGCTAAAATCAACAAGTCAGGAAATGACAGATGCTGGCGAGGATGCGGAGAAAGGGGAACCCTCCTACACTGTTGGTGGGAATGCAAGCTGGTGCAGCCACTCTGGAAAACAGCATGGAGGTTCCTCAAAATGTTGAAAATAGAACTGCCCTATGACCCAGCAATTGCACTATTGGGTATTTACCCTAAGGATACAAACGTAGTGATCCAAAGGGGCACATGCACCCGAATGTTTATAGCAGCAATGTCCACAATAGCCAAACTATGGAAAGAACCTAGATGTCCATCAACAGATGAATGGATCAAGAAGATGTGGTATATATACACAATGGAATACTATGCAGCCATCAAAAGAAATGAAATCTTGCCATTTGCGACAACATGGATGGAACTAGAGCGTATCATGCTTAGCGAAATAAGTCAAGCAGAGAAAGACAACTATCATATGATCTCCCTGATATGAGGAAGTGGTGATGCAACATGGGGGCTTAAGTGGGTAGGAGAAGAATAAATGAAACAAGATGGGATTGGGAGGGAGACAAACCATAAGTGACTTTTAATCTCACAAAACAAACTGAGGGTTGCTGGGGGGAGGGGGTTTGGGAGAAGGGGGTGGGATTATGGACATTGGGGAGGGTATGTGCTTTGGTGAGTGCTGTGAAGTGTGTAAACCTGGTGATTCACAGACCTGTACCCCTGGGGATAGAGTATTATGCCTCCATCAGAAAGGATGAATACCCAACTTTTGTAGCAACATGGACGGGACTGGAAGAGATTATGCTGAGTGAAATAAGTCAAGCAGAGAGAGTCAATTATCATATGGTTTCACTTATTTGTGGAGCATAACAAATAGCATGGAGGACATGGGGACTTAGAGTGGAGAAGGGAGTTGGGGGAAATTGGAAGGGGAGGTGAACCATGAGAGACTATGGACTCTGAAAAACAATCTGAGGGTTTTGAAGGGACGGGGGGTGGGAGGTTGGGGTACCAGGTGGTGGGTATTATAGAGGGCACGGATTGCATGGAGCATGGGGTGTGGTGCAAAAATAATGAATACTGTTATGCTGGAAAAAAAAAAAATAATAAAAAAATTAAAAAAAAATTCATGTAAACACAAGAGAATGAAAACACAACTGTCCGATATCTTAGGGAAGCACTAAAGGCAGTACTAAACGGGAGAGTATAGAGCACTACAGGCTGCCGCTTCCATTCGGCGACGAGAGAAGAATTAGGCACAAACAAGTCAGCTGCAAAAGACTGGGAGCAGGGCACAACAGTCGAAAAGGACTGCTGCCTGTTTTAGTTCCTTCAACAATTTGAAGGGAAATTGCTCATGCTTGGCCTCATAGACACCATTAGGGTTGTTAGGATCATGTCCTGGAGCGACATGTTCTGTAATAATAACCGGGAAATTAAAAGGCAAGGCATCTAGGTCTCCCGCTCGCTGTGCTTCAAGGAGGCCTTTCTGAACAGCCGATAGCATGTACTTTCCATCTTTTTCATTAATGGGTGCCTTCTTATAGAACAGCGGAGCTGACAGCAACAGTGACATGGGCACCTTTTGCTCTGTTACCGGAGGAGGAGGAGGAGTTTCCTCCTTTCTATATTCCTTTCTGGTGGCCTTAATAGTTTCTTTCTCTTCCTGGATGGCATGTTCAGGTTCCTCTGTTTTAGTTTCTCCTGAACATTCATTATCACTCTCCGAATCAGGGGTTTGTAAAGGCTCCAAAACAGAGCGAATGAGGGTCCAAGTAGGCCATATAGTGACTGGAATTTGCTTTCCTTTCGTATATGAAAGTTTTAACTCGTGACCTACTTTTTCCCATGTTTGTAAATCTAAAGTCCCTAATATAGGGAACCAGGAGCAATGTTCTTTAATTAGCTTTAAAAGCTCCATAAGTTGGCCCTCGCTGACTTTTGCTCCTCCCGCCTTCAGGAGCCTTCTCAATAAATACACGTAAGGGCGATAATCGTTTGTGCTCTCTAGATTACCCATACCCTGCGATAATTGCCCACAGCTCACCAGCGGGAAAAAGGCACGGCCGTGCAAAACTCATGTTGGGGCTTCTCCTGTTTTATTTCTGATCAGATCGGGTCTGGTCTGGCCCCGGTCCCTGTTCGGGCACCACTTGCCGCTTCCAGTCGGCGACGAGAGAAGCATTAGGCACAAACAAGTCAGCTGCAAAAGACCGGGAGCAGGGGACAATAGTCGAAAAGGACGGCTGCCACGAGCAACTCCACAGGCTCACTTTTATTGGATAGAAAACAATAGCCAACAGAAGGCCTGATGAAGGTCAAACCTTAATCCCGTCTTGCAGGTCAGCAAGGAGGAGGGTAAGGTTTATAGTTAACCAAGCACATTCAAAGGACTCATCTAACTAACAACGAGCACTTCTGGGAAGAGAAAGGAGCGATCACGAAAAAGGGAAGCAGGCGGTTTTCCTTCCACCCTGAGCTGACCCGGCGTTCCCGGGTGCTCGGCTTCTGTGAAGGGGCGGCATTCCACCCTGAGCAAGCCCGGCATCCCCAGCTGCCCAGCTCCACGGTCGTACATCATCCGTCTCCCCAAAGACCTGTTGTCAGTATATGTATTTCTTAAGGCCATATCTAAATGTGCTTGGCAACTAGTAAAATCCTCCAGGGGTTACAGTTTAAGTAACAAATTGTTCTGAGGGGCAGCAGCAACAAGCCTTTCTCAAAAACCAAGAAAGGTCACAAATACACAACCTAACCCTACCCTTACAGGAGCTGGCAAAAGAGGCAGTATAGAAAGCCTAAACCAAAAAGGAGAAGAGGAATAGTAAAGAGGAGAACAGAAATCAATGAAGTAGAAACCAAAAGAACAGTAGAACAAATCAATGAAACTAGGAGCTGGTTCTTTGAAAGAATTACTAAGATTGATACGCCCCTGATCAGACTTCTCAAAAAGAAAACAGAAAGGACCCAAATCAATAAAATCATGACTCAAGAAGGAGAGAGCACATTTAACACCAAGGAAATACAAACAAGTATAAGAACATAGGATGCCAACACTATGTCAACCAATCAGGCAGTCTTGAAAATATGGGTGTATTCCCAGAAACACAGAAATAACCAAAACTGAACTGGGAAGAAAAGGAAACCTGAAGAGACTCATAATCAGCAACGAACTTGAAGCAGTCATCAAAAATAGTCCAGGCAACAAGAGCCCAGCACCAGATGGCTTTCCAGGGGAATTCTACCAAACATTTAAAGAAGATTTAATACCTCTTTTGAAACTTTTCCAAAAAAATTGAACTGGAAGGAAAACTTCCAAAACTTTTTGATGAGGCCAGCATTACCTTGATCCCCAAACCAGACAAAGACTCCACCCAAAAGGAGAAACACCACTATCCCTGATGGATATGGATGCAAAAATTCTCACCAACACACTAGCCAATAGGACCCAACAGCCCATTAAAAGTCTGATTCACCATGACCCAATCGAATTTATGCCTAGGCTGCAAGGGTGGTTGGACAACCACAAATCAGTCCACGGAATCCAGTACCTAAATAGAAGAAAGAATAAGAACCATAGGATCCTCTCAATAGATGAACAAAAAGCATTTGACAAATTAATGCATCCCTTCTTGAACAAAACTCTTCACCATGCAGGGATAGAGAGTACATACCTCCACATCAGAAAGGGCATGTATGGGAAACCCACAGAGACTGTCATTCCCAATGGGGGAAAAATGAGAGCTTTTCCCTTCAGGTCAGGAACACAACAGGGATGCCCATTCTCATCACTATGGTTCAGCATAGTTCTAGAATTCTTAGCCTCAGCCATCAGAGAACAAAAAGAAATAAAAGGCATTTAAACTGGCAAAGAAGTAGTCAAACTATCACCCTTTTCAGACAATAGGATACTTTCTGTGGAAAATCCAAAAGACTCCACCCCCAAATTGCTAGGACTCATCCAAGAATCCCATAAAGTGGCAGGATGTAAAATCAACGCACAGAAATCACTTGCATTTGTCTATAGCAACAATGTGACAGAATAAAGACAAATTAAGGAGTCCATCCAATGTATAATTGCACCCAAAACCATATGATACTTAGGAATCCATCTAACCAAAGAGGCAAAGGATCTGCACTCAGAAAACGATTCCAGGCTCATGAACAAAATGAAGGGACACACCAAAAAATGGAAAAATATTCCATGCTCATGGCTTGGAAGAACAAATATCATGAAAATGTCTATGTTACCTAGCACAACCCATAGATTCAATGCAATCCCTATCAAAATACCAACCACATTTTTCACAGAACTGGAATAAATAATCCCCAAATTTGTATGGAAGCAGAAAAGACCCCAAATAGCCAAAGAGATGTTGACAAAGAAAACCAAAGCTGGTGACAACCCAATTGCAGACTGTTTTCCAGGGTAGCTTCACCAGCTTGCATTCCCACCAACAGTATAAAACACTTCCCCTTTCTCCACATCCTTGCCAACATCTGTCGTTTCCTGACTTGTTCATTTTAGCCATTCTGACTAGTGAGAGGTGGTATCTCATTATGGATTTGATTTGTATTTTCTAATGTGGAGGAATGTTAGCATTTTTTTATGTATCTGTTGGCCATTTGGATGTCTTCCCTGGAGAATTGTCTGTTCGTGTCTTTGGCCTATTTTTTTTAAAGATTTTATTTATTTATTTGACAGACAGATCACAAGTAGGCAGAGAGGCAGGCAGAGAGAGAGGAGGAGGAAGCAGGCTCTCCGCTGAGCAGAGAGCCCGATGTGGGGCTCGATCCCAAGACCCTGAGACCATGACCTGAGCCGAAGGCAGAGGTTTAATCCTCTGAGCCACCCAGGTGCCCCTGGCCTATGTCTTGATTGCATTATTTGTTCTGTGGGTGTACAGTTTGGTAAGTTCTCTCTAGATTTTGGATACTAGCCTTTCATCTGATATGTGACTTGAAAATATCTTCTCTCATTCAGTTTGTTGTCTTTTGGTTTTGCTGGCAGTGTCCTTTGCTGTACAAAAGCTTTCTATCTTGATGAAATCCCAACTGTTCACTTTTGCTTTTGTTTACCTTGTCTTTGGAGATGTGTCTAGCAAGAAGTTGCTGTGGCTGAGGTCAAAGACGTTGCTGCCTCTATTCTATTTAAGGATTTGAATGAATTCCTGTCTCCCTTTGAGGTCATCCATCCATTTGGAGTTTATTTTTTGTGTATGGTATAAGTAAATGGTCCAGTTCCATTATTCTGCATGCGGCTGTCCTGTGTTCCCAGCACCCTTTATTGAAGACACTTCAAGAAACCATCAAACCCTTAGGGATGCCTGGGTGGCTCAGTTGGCTCAGGTCATGATCCCAGAGTCCCAGGATCGAGTCCCACATTGGGCTCCCAGCTCCACGAGGGAGGCTGCTTCTCTCTCTGACCTTCTCCTCACTCATGCTCTCTTTCACTGTCTCTCTCTCAAATAAATAAATAAAATCTTAAAATATATATATATACACTATGGAGTATTATGCCTCCATCAGAAAGGATGAATACCCAACTTTTGTAGCAACAGGGACGGGACCGGTAGAGATTATGCTGAGTGAAATAAGTCAAGCAGAGAGAGTCAATTATCATATGGTTTCACTTATTTGTGGAGCATAACAAATAGCATGCAGGACATGGGGAGATGGAGAGGAGAAGGGAGTTGGGGGAAATTGGAAGGGGAGATGAACCATGAGAGACTATGGACTCTGAAAAACAATCTGAGGGTTTTGAAGGGGTGGGGGGTGGGAGGTTGGGGGAACCAGGTGGTGGGTATTGGAGAGGGCATGGATTGCATGGAGCACTGGGTGTGGTGCAAAAACAATGAATACTGTTACCCTGAAAATAAATTTTAAAAATTTAAACAAACAAACAAACAAACAAAAATCAAATCCTTAAAAGCCAACCTCCCCAATAAGAAAAAAAAAAATATCTGCACATCATATGTGTGAGAAGAGGCTAATATCCAAAATACACAAAATACTCCTTCAAATCCAAACAAAAATGAATAAAAACTGGGGAGAATAGGTGATTAGATACTTTCCAAAGACTGCATCCAGGTGGCCAACAGACACAGAGAAAGTCGTTCAACATCACTAATTGTCGTCAGGGAAACAGAAGTCAAAACTGCCATCAGCTACCACGTCACAACTGTGGGAATGGAAAGTGTCCCAGAGATAGATGCCCAGTACAGTCAAGGGTGTGTACACAAGGGGACCCTGTGCACTGCTGGTGGGAATGGAAATGGGTGCAGTCACTGTGACAAACGCCATGGAGGTTCTGGAAAAAGAGTACACTACCACATGACTCAGCAATTGCTCTACTGAGTATTTCTTTGGAGAACACAAAAACACTCCTTCCAAAAGAGAGATGCATTCCCAGGTCCAAGGCAGCATTATTCACAATAACCAGACATGGAAACATCGACCTCGGGAGCTTTATGTTAAGTCACTCAGACACAGAAAGACACACACCAGAGGCTTTCATGGACATTCCACATAGAATCCAAAAAGTACTGAATACTTAACATACCAAGAATAGACTGGTGGCTGTCAGATTTGAGGCTGTCAGATTTGACTACCTTCACCCATTTCCATGGGGAAATGGGTGAAGGTAGTCAAAGGTGCCATATTTGAGTGATAAACTCCCCAAGTAATGGAATGTTCTGTGCAGCATGGAGACAAAAGCCAACCTTGCAGGATGGGGTATAGGCCCCCCCCACTAGTTGAAAGTACAGTGTTCCTAGAAAACTTTTCAGAGCAGAAATAGTGCAAACAGAAAGAGGAATGACCATTGACCATTCAGTTCTACAGAAAAGTGAGTGAGCATGCTCAGACACCAAAGTTCCTTCTGTTTGGCTCTTCTTAGGCCTCAGGACACAACATCCTCACGGATGCCCAAAATAAATGGAGGTAAAGCACAGCAGATGCTCACAGACACAATTCAAAGTGCCAGTAGCTGGATGCAGAGAGCAGTGCCCAGGAAGGAGCTGGCTGGGGAGCACGGCGCCTCTGTAGGGATTCCCCTCAAAATAGATGCTGAATGCGATGTCCACTTCCAGAAATCATAAGATGGAAATCCTCTACAGGATGATTCCTGCTACTACAGATGGGAAATAAAGTAGGTCTCTCCAAAAAGCCAATTGTCTTACCATGAACTTTAAGAACAGCGGGGAACACTTGTACTAGAAATGTGCTAAGGAGGTAGGTGTTGAAAGTACGCCCAGACACAAACTTCAGCAGATCCACTGACTGCCTGAAACAGACCCTCAATTCAAACCCCCACACTCACCAGGAGCTCACCCCAGAGCCAGAAGACCAGGCCTGCCTTGCCCTTAGGCCCTCACCCTAACCCTTGGTTGGGGTTTCAGGCATCCATCCCCAGAGGCCTGGTCTTGATTCCCTCCATATGGGGGACCCCTGAGCCACCAAACAGAAGTCCTCATAACCACAGAAGGAAATGTTGCTATTTGGAGCTGTGTGAAACCCTCAGAGCAGGAAAGACCTGCATATCCCTTAAGGCCACCACCACCTTCAGCACACCTGGACACAAACCCACAGGAAGACACATCCTGACAACCCTATGTCAATGAAGCACTCTGGGGAGCTAGCCTCAGCACAGGCAGATCTGGCCTACCCTGCCTCTAGGCCCTAATCATAACCCTGTGTTGAGTTCAGTCCTCTGTCTTCAAAATCCTGGCCTTGAATACTTCCATATTGGGGACCACTGAGGCATAACATGAACTTTTCCTGCCCCTCAGAAGGAAACCTTGCTATTTGGGACTGAGCAAACCCTCAGACCTAGAAAACCCTGCATGCCCCAGGAATGCAGCCAACACCATTGCTGCCCTGAGGACACACAACTGCATCCCAATGTTCAGCCTGACAACCCCATAATCTCAGGCTACTGGGGATCTGGCATCAGCACCCATAGACCAGGCATGCCACGACCCTGGGACCTAAACCCAACCCTGGTTTGCTTTTTCAGGCATCTGTCCCCAAAAGCCTAGCCTTGAAATCATGCTCTTGGAGAATCCTGTACCACAAAATGGACTCCTCCAAGCCTCCAGAGGGAAAACTTGTTCTTAGGAGCTTCACAATTCCCTCAGAGTGAGAGAAACCTGAATGGCCCTCTCAGGTCACAGCCACATTTGGGACTCCCATGGACACAAACTCGAGCCTGAGATACAGCCTGACACCCGCCCCAAACTCAGATTATGGGGAGCTTGCCTGTGGAATAACAGGACTCACCCAGCGTCAGGCAAGCAGCCACAGAAATTCGTCCCAGTGTTTCTAACATCAAGCCCCTTGAAGCCACCAGAATGCCTCTATCCAGGGGAATTCCCAAAGACTCTCTCTCCTTCTCACTTCACCACCCATGAAACTGCAGAGAAAGTAGGCATGTCTAACTCTCTAGAGTTCACTGAGTGAAACTAGAAAGTCAAGCTTCTCTTTTCATTTGAATCCTTTTGAATTTTCCCTCTGCCCTCATTGGAACTCTTTGGATAAAAAGACGAATCCATTAGGATACATCACCTTGGACAAAGGAGAAGACATCATCCAAGTCTCTATCTGACCACAAACAGTCGCCTAACTCTAGATGCCAGCCACTCCCCCACAGCCTAGGACCAATGGGATAAACACTCTTAGATGAAGGAACACATTCTAGGTTCCAAACACATACCAAGTCAGTCTCATCTTCCCTTTTGAATCCAAGGGATTGCCTAGGAAAGAGATGTTCCAGATACCTTTGTAAGCCAGAAAGAAACAGAAAATGGGATCCCTGCCAGGTGCTCCCTGCAGGGAAACTCAGGGACTCGGGCCCCCGCTCTAGATTGCTGATAGCTGCTTCAGTGAGACCTTGTGTCTCCACTGGAGACGGGAGAAAAGCCAGGAGGTTTGAGGTGAAAGAGAAGTTTTACCTCCCATCCCGGCATGGGCGTGACATTGTGCCCCATGGGCCTGCTGTTTTCTCTGAACGCTGACGTCCTGGGACAAGCTGCATGACTGAGTCAGACGCTGATTTCCAAACTTCAGATCTCACGGAGCCAGAGTGAAGAAGTGTTGTCAGGTAGGGATAAGTAGGCACCTCCCACCTAAAGCCTGCACACCTGCTCTGATTCCTGGGAGAAGGAGAGACACGTGCTTACTTCTTAAGTGGTCAGTAACTTCCTTCTAAGCCAACCAATGCCCTTGTCCTTTTTGGAGAAGAAAATATGCTCTTCTAAACAAACATTCAACTCCTTGATTCCAAATGCACCATGAGTCGGGTTTGGTTCCCCCTCCCCCAGCTCCAGACCCCACTGGGAGGACCCTCCTGAATCATCCTGAGAGCACATTACCAGCACACCTGGCAAAACAGGCACAAGGCTGAGTGGGGTCTGGCTCCAGGGATTGTTACCACCACTCTTGAGCCTGGGGAAACAGAGTCTGCAGCTCCCCACTCCCTTCTGTAAAAACAAGCTGTAGTGCCTCACCTTTCAGGGTCTCTCATCCCACACCTCACCACTGCTCTCAGAGCCAGCAGGCTGCCCTGACTCTTCTGGCCTGTTTCCTACTGCAGCTCAGCACTGCCTCCAGCGGTGGCAAGCAGCATTGCCATCCTTCCATGGTCTCTCCCACCACAGCTCACCACTCCCTCCAGTGGCTGAAACTGGCACCGCTGGGCCTTTGAAAGATTCCTAATACAACTCACAAGCCCTCCACAGGTCTAAAGCCACACTGGCACTGTCCCTCCAGATTGGGGACCTTTGACCCACACACCAGGACTCTGCCTGCCACCCAGGAGGAAATCATGCCATTCGAAGCTGAGCAGAACCCTCAGAATGGAACAACCCCACATGCATCCCTGAGGACACCCCCAAAGTTGACAGCCCCCCCCAGACACAAATGCACAGACTAACATGCTTCATGACCCTGTGCTCAACTCAGCCCACGGGGATCTCCCCTCAGCGCCAGCAGATCAGACCTCCCATGCCTCTAGGCTCTAAACCTAACCCAAGTTTGGCTTTTCAGGTTTCCATCCCCAGGGGCCTGGCCCCAAAGCCCTCCAGATTGGGGACCCTTAGCTATATCCAGAAATGTACCTAGTGACAAAACACTCTAGACAGCAGGCACCAGTGTGGCCAGAATTGCTGTGCAATGCCTGCCAAGTCTCATGACCTTTCTGCAAAAATCGATATTGATTTGGGCAGAAAGCTTGTGAGAATTGGCCGGAAAATACCAGGCAAACCCAGTTCTGGAAGCACGGGCCTGCAGGGCCACCTCGTGGTGGCCTGTGGCCCAGTGCTCGTGGCCCAAACCCTGTGAGAAAGCAAACTATGGGGCAGGCACACACAAGGCCAATGACTCCCACTACTCAGCCCACTAGGGTGCCTGCCCCGGAGCAGGTGGATCAGGCCTGCCATGCTCCTAGGCCCTGGCCCTAACACTCGGTTGGGTTTTCAGGCCTCTGTCCACAGGGGCCTGTCCCTGAGCCCTCCAGATTGGGAAACCTGGCATCATCCCCAGAAGTCTGCCTTCCACCCAGAAGGAAGCCATGCCATTCAGAGCTGCACAAAAACCCTGGGCGGGAGAAACCTCCATGGCACCATGAGGCCTTCCCCACATCAAGTGGCACTCATGGACACAAACTCCAGCCTGAGCAACCACCTGACACTCACCTCAGCATCTGCATACTGGATCTTCTATGCCTTGGACCCTAACACTATCTGTTTGTTTTCAGACATCCGTCAACAGGGTCCTGGCCCACAAGCCCTCCACAACGGGGACTCTGAGGTCGCACCACAGGACTCTGCCTGTCCTCCGGAAGGAAACAGTCCCTATGGAACTGCACAAACCTCCAGACTAAAGAAACCTGCATGACCCCAAGGCCACCCCAATTTCATAGGCCACTCTCGACACTAATGCACAGTCTGACACATTCTGAGCCCCTTTCTCCAATCAACCACACAGGTAGATGGCCGCAGAGCCAGCAAATCAGACCTGCCATTCCCCTAGGCTGTAATCCCAAGCTTAGTTTCTGTTTGCAGGCATCTGTCCCCAGAGGGCTGGTCTCCAATCCCTCCATATGGGGGACACCTGAGCCAAAAAACAGAACTCCCCCTGTTCTGCAGAAGGAAACCCTGATATTTGGATCTGTGTAAAACCCTCAGAGAAGGAGAATTCTGCAAGGCCCCTGAGGCCACCCCCACTACGGAGACCCTTCCTGGACATATTGTGGTCACATATTGTGACCATCAGCGTGATCCCTGTTTTCAACCAAGCCAGCTGAATACTTTGCCTCAGAGACAGAAGATCAGGCCTGCTATGTCCCTAGACCGAAATCCTAACCCTAGGCCGGGTTTCCAGACATCCATTCCCAGGGCCCTAGTCTCAAAACCTCCAGGGGAGACAAGATGGCAGAGAAGTAGGAAGAGGTGCCATTTCAACCTGTCCCCTAAAGTGAGCTGATTACCTACCAAGGAACTGTGATCACCCATGAAATCAGCCTGAGATTAGAATTATACACTTTTGGATCTCTACAGGGGCAGAAGATGCCAGTGGACAGAAGCGTTCCAGCGTGCACTTTGCCTGCACCATGGTTGATACATTCAGCTATATATCCATTCAGCCATCTCTCACCAAAATGACTAGGAGGAGGTATGCCCAACAGAAAAAAAAAAAATTCAGAGACTGCGCCCTCTGCATCAGAGCTCTTGGATATGGACATAGACAGTATGTCGGAAAGGGAATTCAGGCTAACAATTATCCAGGCAATAGTTAGGTTGGAGAAAGCCCTTGATGACAAAATGGAATTGATTAGGGTAGAAGTGAAAGCCACCAGGGATGACGTTCACAATATTCTCAATGAGTTCCAATCTAATCTAAATTCTCTAAAAGCTAGGGTAACCGAGGCAAAAGTTAGAATTAGTGATCTGGAGGACAAACAGAGAAAACGGATCAGGAGGAAGCCTGGAACAAACAGCTTAGAATCCATGAAAACAGAATTAGGGAAATAAATGACACCATGAAACATTCCAAAGTCAGAATCATTGGAATCCCTGAGGGGGAGGAGAAAGAAAGAAGACTAGAAGATATAGTTAAACAAATTCTCCATGAAAATTTTTCCAATTTTGCAAATGGAACCAGTGTTCATGTACTAGAGGCAGAAAGGTTTCCACCCAAGATCACAGAATCTAGAAAGACCTCGAGACACCTGGTAGTGAAAATGATGGATCATAATTGTGGACAGGAGCTCTTGAAAGCAGCTAGGGTGAAGAAATTCCTTAGGTACAGAGGAAAGCCCATCAGAATAAGGTCATACCTGTCCACAGAACCCTGGCAAGCCAGAAAGTGCTGGCAAAATGTACTCAGGGCACTAAATGAGAATAACATGCATCCAAGAATACTTTATCCAGCAAGACTGACATTCAAAATGGATGGAGAGAGAAAGAGCTTCCAAGACCAGCGAGCTTTAAAAGAGTATGTGACCACGAAGCCTACACTGCAGGAAATATTAAGGGGTGGGTCTATAAAAGAGGAAAAACCCTCGGAATATCACTGAACAGAAATATATGGAGACAATCTATAGAAACAAAGACTTCAGAGGCAACACGGTATCAATAAAAACATCTCTCTCAATAATCACTCTGAACATGAATGGCCAGAATGCGCCCATAAAATGACACAGGGTTGCAGATTGGATAAAACGGCAGGATCCATCCATATGTTGTCTACAAGAGACCCATTTTGAACCTAAGGATACACCCAGACTGAAAGTGAAGGGATGGAAAAGCATCTTTCATGCCAGTGGGCCTCAAAAGAAGGCCGGGGTAGTGATTCTTATATCAGATAAATTAGATTTGAAACTAAAGACTATAGTCAGAGATACAGAAGGACACTACATAATTCTTAAAGGGACTATCCACCAAGAAGATCTAACAATTGTAAATATCTATGCACCCAATATGGGAGCAGCCAATTACATAAGAAAACTGTTAATCAAGATAAAGAGTCATATTGATATGAATACATTAATAGTAGGAGATCTTAACATGCCACTCTCAGTAATAGATCATCCAAACAAAAAACCAATAAAGAAACAAGAGCATTGGATGATACATTGGACCAGATGGAACTAACAGATATATACAGAACATTCCACCTTAAAACAACAGAATACTCATTCTTCTCGAGTGCACATGGAACTTCCTCCAGAAGGTCACAAATCAGGATTCAACTGATACCAAAAGATTGAGATTATTCCCTGTGTATTCTCAGATCACAATGCTTTGAAACCACAAGGAAAAGTTTGGAAGGAATTCAAAAACATGGAAGCTAAAGACCACCTTGCTTAAGAATGCATGGATCAACCACAAAATCAAAGAAGTACTGAAACAATTCATGGAAACCAATGAGAATAAAGACGCTTCGGTCCAAAACCTATGGGATACAGCAAAGGCAATCCTAAGGGAGAAATACATAGCTATCCAAGCCTCCCTCAAAAAAAAAATTGAAAAATCCAGAATACACCAGCTGTCTCTACACCTTAGAGAACTGGAGAATCAACAACAAATCAAACCAACTCCACACATAAGAAGGAAAATAATCAAGATTAGAGCTGAGATCAATGAGGTAGAAGCCAGAGTTACAGTAGAACGTATCAATGAAACTAGAAGCTGGGTTTTTTTTAAAGAATCAATAAGATCAATAAACTATTGGCCACATTAATCCAAAAGAAAAGAGAGAAAGCCCAAATTAATAACATTATGAGTGAAAAGGGAGAGATCACAACAAACACCAAGGAAGTAGAAACAATAACCAGAAGTTATTATCAACACTTATATGCCAATAAGCTAAGCAACCTAGATGAAATGGATGCATTCCTGGAAAAATATAAACTCCCAGAATTGAACCAGGAAGAAATCGACAACCTGAATAGACCGATATCTAGTAACGAGATTGAAGCAGTGATCAAAAACCTCCCAAAAAACAAGAGCCCAGGACCTGACGGATTCCCTGGGGGAATTTTACCAAACCTTCAAAGAAGAAATAACGCCTATTCTCCTGAAGCTGTTTCAAAAAATTGAAGCAGAAGAAAAACTTCCAGACTCTTTCTATGAAGCCAGCATTACCCTAACCCCCAAACCAGACAAAGACCCTACCAAAAAGGAGAATTTCAGACCAATATCACTGATGAATATGGATGCTAAGATTCTCAACAAGATCCTAGCAAACAGGATCCAACAGCACATTTAAAAGATTATCCACCATGATCAGGTGGGATTCATCCCTGGGCTACAAGGATGGTTCAACATTCGCAACTCAATCAATGTGATAGAACAAATTAGTATGAGAAGAGAGGAAAACCACATGGTCCTCTCAATTAATGCAGAAAAAGCATTTGACAAAATCCAGCATCTGTTTCTGATTAAAACGCTTCAAAGTATAGGGGTAGAGGGAACATTCCTGAACCTCATCAAATCTATCTATGAAAGACCCACAGCAAATATCATCCTCAATGGGAAAAAGCTTGAAGCCTTCCCGTTGAGATCAGGAACAAGACAAGGATGCCCACTCTTGCCACTATTGTTCAACATAGTATTAGAACTCCTAGCAACAGCAATCAGACAACAAAGAGAAATAAAAGGTATCCAAATTGGACATTTGGACAAGATGGCAGGGGAGTAGGAGGAGGCGCCTTTTCAGCCGGTACCCCAAAGTGAGCTGATTACCTACCAAATAACTCCAATCACCCATGAAATCAGCCTGAGATCAGAATTATACACGTCTGGACCTCTACAGGGGCAGAAGATGCCAGTGGGCAGGTAAAGCGGAGTGGTAATGGAGAACTGATTTTGGAAGATAAACAAAAGGGGGAGGGAGCCACCAGAGGCGACCGGTTGGAAAGTAATACCCTAATACGAGCGAGCATGCCCTGTGTCTGGGGACCAGCATTAACTTGGAGACTGGTTGAAAGCACTCCAAAAGAGCAAAGGATCACGGGGGGAAATTGTGGGAATTGGGGCAGCTAGGGACAGGGGCTTAAGTCCCTGGTCCCAGGACAGCCTCCCCAGCGCTGAGGCAGAGAGAGTGCAGCGGAGAAACCAGCTGTTGGTCCCTAGGCCGCCAGTGCACCCGAGAATGTGTGGGTTCTGGCTCCTGTGAGGGGATGGAAGCCACGCCAGTCGGCAGAACGTGTGAGCCCTACCACAAAGCTTGAGATACGCGCGCATGTCCCTCATGCTCCCCTGAGTTACAAAGGCCCGGCCGGCGCTCTTTGACCCGCGCCATTGTTTCAAAGCCTAAAACGCAAGCCCCAAACTCTCCCCTGACAGAGGTGCACAAAAGCCCAGCTTGGTGCTTAGGGACCTGCGCCCCGTTCGCAGTGCCTGAGACGTGCGCGCGACCCATAGCCGCCTCTGAAAGAGGTGCGCACAAGCCGGGCACTCTCAGCCCGGGCCAGCGACAAAATATCAGTGTGCGACTGCTTGGTACCTCTCTGGCGGTCAGGAGCTCCCAGACAGCTGCCACTGCCTTGGCTTTGGGTACAAGCAAAAGATCCTGTGCCCCCAGGGTCTGCAACTTGGAACCTGCTCTGCCAGTGGCCAAGGGGGAGCTTATTTAGGCTCTGCACCCAGACTGAGGCTTCTCTCTGAGAGGGTGATCAGGGTGCAGTTTGTTTTCCTCTAAAACTACAAAAACCATCAAAGGTGGTCAAGGTGAGAGAAAAAAAATACATAGCCATCCAAGCCTCCCTCAAAAAAATTGAAAAATCCAGAATACACCAGCTGTCTCTACACCTTAAAGAACTGGAGAATCAACAACAAATCAAACCAACTCCACACATAAGAAGGGAAATAATCAAGATTAGAGCTGAGATCAATGAGGTAGAAACCAGAGATACAGTAGAACATATCAATGAAACTAGAAGCTGGTTTTTTGAAAGAATCAATAAGATCAATAAACCATTGGCCACACTAATCCAAAAGAAAAGAGAGAAAGCCCAAATTTATAAAATTATGAATGAAAAGGGAGAGATCACAATGAACACCAAGGAAGTAGAAACAATCATCAGAAGTTATTACCAACAGTTATATGCCAATAAGCTTAGCAACCTAGATGAAATGGATGCATTCCTGGAAAAATATAAACTACCAAAATTGAACCAGGAAGAAATCGACAACCTGAATAGACCGATATCTAGTAATGAGATTGAAGCGGTGACCAAAAACCTCCCAAAAAACAAGAGCCCAGGACCTGACGGATTCCCTGGGGAATTCTACAAACTTTCAAAGAAGAAGTAACACCTATTCTCCTGAAGCTGTTTCAAAAAACTGAAGCAGAAGAAAAACTTCCTGACTCTTTCTATGAAGCCAGTATTACCCTGATCCCCAAACCAGGCAAGGACCCTACCAAAAAGGAGAATTTCAGACCAATATCACTGATGAATATGGATGCTAAGATTCTCAACAAGACCCTAGCAAACAGGATCCAACAGCACATTAAAAAGATTATCCACCATGATCAGGTGGGATTCATCCCTGGGCTACAAGGATGGTTCAACATTCGCAAATCAATCAGTGTGATAGAACAAATTAATATGAGAAGGGAGAAGAACCACATGGTCCTCTCAATTGATGCAGAAAAAGAATTTGACAAAATCCAGCATCCGTTTCTGATTAAAACCCTTCAATGTATAGGGATAGAGGGAACATTCCTGAACCTCATCAAATCTATCTATGAAAGACCCACAGCAAATATCATCCTCAATGGGAAAAAGCTTGAAGCCTTCCCATTGAGATCAGGAACAAGACAAGGATGCCCACTTTCACCACTCTTGTTCAACATAGTATTAGAAGTCCTAGCAACAGCAATCAGACAACAAAGAGAAATAAAAGGTATCCAAATAGGTAATGAAGAACTCAAACTCTTTCTCTTTGCAGATGACATGATTCTTGGGTTTTTGGGAAAACCCAAAAGACTCCACCCCCAAACTACTAGAACTCATACAGCAATTCAGCAACGTGGCAGGATACAAAGTCAATGTGCAGAAATCAGTGGATTTCTTATACACTAACAATGAAAATACAGAAAGGGAAATTAGAGAACTGATTCTATCTACAATAGCACCAACAACCATAAGATACCTGGGAACAAACCTTACCGAAGAGGTAAAGGATCTGTACTCGAGAACTATAGAACACTCATGAAAGAAATTGAAGAAGACACAAAAAGATGAAAGACCATTCCATGCTCTTGGATCGGAAGAATAAACATTGTTAAAATGTCTATACTGCCTAGAGCAACTTATACTTTTAATGCCATTCCGATCAAAATTCCACCGGTATTCTTCAAAGAGCTGGAGCAAATGATCCTAAAATTTGTATGGAATCAGAAGAGACCCCAAATTGCTAAGGAAATTTTGAAAAACAAAAATAAAATGCGGGGCATCACGTTACCTGATTTCAAGCTTTATTACAAAGCTGTGATCACCAAGACAGCATGGTACTGGCATAAAAACAGACACATAGACCAGTGGAACAGAGTAGAGAGCCCAGATATGGACCTTCAACTCTATGGTCAATTAATCTTCGACAAAACAGGAAAAAATATACAGTGGAAAAAAGACAGTCTCTTCAATAAATGGTGCTGGGAAAACTGGACAACTATATGTAGAAGAATGAAACTCGACCATTCTCTTACACCGTACATAAAGATAAACTCAAAATGGATAAAAGACCTCAATGTGAGACAGGAATCCATCAGAATCCTAGAGGAGAACATAGGCAGCAATCTCTTTGATATCAGCCACAGAAACTTCTTTCAAGATATGTCTCCAGAGGCAAAGGAAACAAAAGCGAAAATAAACTTTTGGGACTTCATCAAAATCAAAAGCTTCTGCACAGCAAAGGAAACAGTCAAAAAAACAAAGAGGCAACCCACAGAATGGGAGAAGATATTTGCAAATGACAGTACAGACAGAAGGTTGATATCCAGGATCTATAATGAACTCCTCAAACTCAACACACACGAAACAGGCAAACTTATCAAAAAATGGGCAGAAGATATGAACAGACACTTCTCCAATCAAGACATACAAATGGCTATCAGACACATGAAAAAATGTTCATCATTATTAGCCCTCAGGGAGATTCAAATTAAAACCACATTGAGATATCACCTTACACCAGTTAGAATGGCCAAAATTAACAAAACAGGAAACAACATGTGTTGGAGAGGATATGGAGAAAGGGGAACCCTCTTACATTGTTGGTGGGAATGCAAGTTGGTGCAGCCTCTTTGGAGAACAGTGTAGAGATTCCTCAAGAAATTAAAAATAGAGCTTCCCTATGACCCTGCAATTGCACTCCTGGGTATTTACCTCAAAGATACAGTTGTCCTGAAAAGAAGGGCCATCTGTACCCCAATGCTGATAGCAGCCAATGGTCACGGTCGCCAAACTATGGAAAGAACCAAGATGCCCTTCAACGGACGAATGGATAAGGAAGATGTGGTCCATATACACTATGGAGTATTATGCCTCCATCAGAAAGGATGAATACTCAACTTTTGTAGCAACATGGATGGGACTGGAAGAGATTATGCTGAGTGAAATAAGTCAAGCAGAGAGAGTCAATTATCATATGGTTTCACTTATTTGTGGACCGTAACAAATATCATGGAGGACAAGGGGTGTTAGAGAGGAGAAGGGAGTTGGGGTAAATTGGAGGGGAGGTGAATCATGAGAGACTATGGACCCTGAAAAGCAATCTGAGGGGTTTGATGTGGCGGGGGTGTGGGAGGTTGGGGTACCAGGTGGTGGGTATTATAGAGGGCACGGATGGCATGGAGCACTGGGTGTGGTGAAAAAATAATGAATACTGTTTTTCTGAAAACAAATAAATTGAAAAAATTAAAAAAAAAAAAAGGTATCCAAATTGGCAATGAAGACGTCAAACTCTCTCTCTTCGCAGATGACATGATTCTTTATATGGAAAACCCAAAAGACTCCAGCCCCAAAATACTAGAACTCATACAGCAATTCAGCAATGTGGCAGGATACAAAGTCAATGTACAGAAATCAGTGGCTTTCTTATACACTAACAATGAAAAAACAGAAAGGGAAATTAGAGAATCGATTTCATTTACTATAGCACCAAGAACCATAAGATACCTGGGAACAAACCTTACTAAAGAGGTAGGATCTGTATTCGAGGAACTACAGAACACTCATGAAAGAAATTGAAGAAGACACAAAAAGATGGAAGACCATTCCATGCTCTTGGATCGGAAAAATAAACATTGTTAAAATGTCTATACTGCCTAGAGCAATCTATACTTTTAATGCCATTCCAATCAAAATTTCACCAGTATTCTTCAAAGAGCTGGAGCAAATAATCCAAAAATTCATATGGAACCAGAAGAGACCCCGAATCTCTAAGGACATGTTGAAAAACAAAAATAAGACTGGGGTCATCACGCTACCTGATTTCAAGCTTTACTACAAAGCTGTGATCACCAAGACAGCTTGGTGCTGGCATAAAAACAGACACATAGACCAGTGAAACAGAGTAGAGAGCCCAGATATGGACCCTCAACTCTATGGGCAAATAATCTTCAACAAAACAGGAAAAAATATACAGTGGGAAAAAGACAGTCTCTTCAATAAATGGTGCTGGGAAAACTGGGCAGCTATATGTAGAATAATGAAACTCAACCATTCTCTTACACTGTACACAAACATAAACTCTAAATGGATAAAAGACCTCAACTTGAGACAGGCATCCATCAGAATCCTAGAGGAGAACACAGGCAGTAACCTCTTTGATATCAGCCACAGCAACTTCTTTCAAGATATGTCTCCAAAGGCAAAGGAAACAAAAGCAAAAATGAACTTTTGGGACTTCATCAAGATCAAAAGCTTCTGCACAGCAAAGGAAACAGTCAACAAAACCAAGAGGCAACCCACAGAATGGGAGAGGATATTTGCAAATGACAGTACAGACAAAAGGCTGATATCCAGGATCGACAAAGAACTTCTCAAACACAACACACACAAAACAGTTAATCATGTCAGAAAATGGGCAGAAGACATGAACAGACATTTCTCCAGTGAAGACATACAAATGGCTAACAGACACATGAAAAAATGTTCATCATCACTAGCCATCAGGGAGATTCAAATTAAAACCACATTGAGATACCACCTTGCACCAGTTAAAGTGGCCAACATTAGCAAGACAGGAAACATGTGTGGGAGAGGATGTGGAGAAAGGGGAGCCCTCTTACACTGTTGGTGGGAATGCATGTTGGTGCAGCCACTTTTGAGAACAGCGTGAAGATTCCTCAAGAAATTAAAAATAGAGCTTCCCTATGACCCTGCAATTGCACTACTGAGTATTTACTCCAAAGATACAGATGTAGTGAAAAGAAGGGCCATCTGTACCCCAATGTTCATAGCAGCAATGTCCACAGACACCAAACTGTGGAAAGAACCAAGATGCCCTTCAACGGACAAATGGATAAGGAAGATGTGGTCCATATACACTATGGAGTATTATGCCTGCATCAGAAAGGATGAATACCCAACTTTTGTATCAACATGGATGTGACTTGAAGAGATTATGCTAAGTGAAATAATCAAGCATAGAGGGTCAATTATCACATGGTTTCACTTATTTGTGGAGCTTAAGAAATAACACGGAGGACATGGGGAGATGGAGAGAAGGGAGTTGAGGGAAATTGGAGGGGGAGATGAACCATGAGAGACTATGGACTCTGAAAAACAATCTGGGAGTTTTGAAGGGGCAGGGGCTGGGAAGTTGGGTGAGCCTGTTGGTGGATATTATGGAGGGCAGGTATTGCATGGAGCACTGGGTGTAGTGCATAAACAATGAATTTTTACACTGAAACAAAATTTTAAAAATTGAAAATTAAATAGAAAACAAAACAAAACAAAAATCCTCCATATAGGGGACCCATGCACCACAGAGGAGGACTCCTCCTGTCTCCCAAATGAAATCTTGCTATTTAGAGGTGCACAAAACCCCCAGAGTGGGAGACACCTCCATGGCCCCATGAGGCCAAAGCCACAGTAGGCGGCCATCAAGGATACAAACTTGAGGCTGACCGACCACCTGGCACTCACCCTAATTTCAGATCCCGGGGAGCTCACCTCAGTGTATGAAGATCGGACCTGCCATGCCCTAGGCCCTAACCCTAGCTTGGGTTTTCCGACTTCTGTCTCCAGAGCACTGGCCTACAAACTCTCCAGATTGGGGACTCCAGAGCCACACCACAGGACTCTCCCTGATCTCCAGAAGAAAATTGTGCCCTATGAGCTTCACAAAACATGCAGATTGAAGAAAGCTGCATGTCCCCCACAGCTACCCCTCTTTTGTAGGCTGCCATGGACACTAATGCACAGTCTAACACAAGCTTGAGTGCTGACCTCTAGTCAGGCACCCAGGATGCTGGCCCCAGAGACAGCAAATTAGAACTGACATTCACCTAGGCCTTAATCCTAATGCTCACTTGGGTTTTCAGGCATCTATCCCCAGAGGCCTGGTCTCAAATCCCTCTGGTATGGGGGAGCCCCCAGCCACTAAACAGAACTCCTTCTGCCCCACAGAAGGACACCTTACTATTTGGGGCTATGTAAAGCCCTCAGAGCAGAACACTGCATGACCCTTAGGCCACCCCCACTTTTGGAGGCCATCCTGGACACAAACCTACATTGTAACCCACAGCCAGAGCACCATTTCCAACTCATCCCCTTGGGTAGATCACCTCAGATCCAGCAGATTGGGTCTGTCATGCCCCAAGGCCCTAATCCTAACCCTAGGCTGGGTTTCCAGTCATTCATACCCAAAGACCTGGTCTCGAATCCCTCCATTTGGGGGACCCCTGAGCCATAAACAGGACTCCGTCTGACCCCCACAATGAAACCTTGCTATTTGGAACTGCACAAAATCCCCAGAGCGACAGAAACCTCCATGGTCCCAATGGGCCACCAAGACAACTGATGGCCCACATGGACACAAAATCCACCCTGAGCAATTGCCTGACACCCTGACTTCAGATCCCATGGAGCTCATCTCAGTGTCTGCAGATCAGGCCTGCCATGCCCTAGTCCCTAACCCTATCCCTAACTTGGGTTTTCCAAATTCTGTCCCGAGTCCTGACCCACAAGCCCTCCAGATTGAGGACTCTGGAGCCACACCACAGGACACTGCTTGACCTCCAGAGGAAACCAAGCTCTACAGAGCTGTGCAAATCCACAGATAAAACTGCACGGCTTCCAAGGCCACCCCCATTTATGGAAACTGGCTGTGGACCTAATACTCATTCTGGCACACAGCTTGAGCCCCAACCAACAGTCACCCACCCAGGTAGCTGGCCCCAGAGCCAGAAGATCACACCTGGCATGCCCCTCAGCCCTAATCCTAATCCTAGCTTGGGTTTTCATGCATCTGTCCCCAGAGGCCTGGTCTCGAATCCCTCCATGTGGGGAACCTCTGAGCCACAAAACAGAAATAGTCCTGCCCCCTAGAAAGCAACCTTGAGATTTGGAGCTGTGTAAAACTGTCAGAGTAAGTGAAACATGCATGGCCCCTGAAGCCACCCCTATGTGTCCACCAGGGACACAAACCTGCATTGTGACTCTCGGCCTGAGCCCCATTTTCAACTCAGCCCACTGGAGAGCTCATGCCAGAGACAGTACCTTGGGTTTGCCATGTCTTTAGGCCCTAATCCTAATCCTAGGTTGATTTTTCAGCATCCATACCCAAAGGCCTACTCTCGAATGGGGGACCCCTGAGCCATAAAGCAGGACTTCTCCTGTGCCCCCGAATGAAACCTTGCTATTCGGAGCTATGCAAAAGCCTCAGCGCTGTGGAAACTTTCATATCCCCCTGACATCACACCCACACTCAGCGGCCGCCATGCTCACAAACTCCAGCCTGAAGCACAGCCTCACATTTCCCTAACTTCATAACATTGGTGGGGTGGGAACCCTAGAAGGTGAGAAGCTGGAAGCCTTCGCCTTGCACGTGTGTGACTCATAGAGGGTGTTCTTGCAGCATTGGGGCCGCGGCCACTTGGGTCCCCAGGCCAGGCCCAGATGGAGGCCCTGAAGACATGCCCTGCAGTAAGTGAGTACACCGGGGTTTTTCCAGACAACTCTCACAAGCTTTCTGCCCAAATCAATATCAATTTGGGCAGAAAACTCATGAGAATTGGCCAGCGTTGGGCAGCGATTCAGGCCACATAGTTACCCGTGGTGTAGAGCCCTTTCTCTCTTGGTGTGTGTCATGGCCCCCTGGGAAATGAGCCGTGGCCAGGTGGCTCCCCAGAGGGCCTCAGCACAGGAGAGCTTTCCAGGGGGAGAGGTGAGGAAGGGGTTCTGGCTGGGTGTCAGCTTCCAAGTTTTGGGCCCAGTGTGGCACTGGTGGTGGGGGATGGCCTCAGGGGCTAGGGTGGGGCATGCAGTTCTCCCCCACTCTGAGGGTTTCTCCAACTCTGAACAGCATAGTTTCTTCTTAGTTGGCAAGAGGACTCCTGGGGTGTGTTTCAGGGTTGCCCCTGTTGAGGGCTCAAGGGACAAGACCCTGGGAAAGGAAGACTGAAAAACTGAGCAAAAGTTAGGACCAGGGCCTAGGGGCATGGCAGACCCCATCTGTCAGTGCCAGGGAGGGAACCCCAGGAGGCTGAGTAGCAGGAGGCATTGACCTCACATGTGTCTGACTCATTGAGGGCTTTCTGGCACGGTTCAAGCTGCGACAACTCAGGATCCCGGGCCAGGCCTAGGCGGAGGCCATGCAGACATATGTCACAGGAAGCGACTTTTTTGGGGGTTTTCCGACCAATTCTCACGAGTTTTCTGCCCAAATCAATATGGACTTGGGTAGAAAGCTCATGAGAATTGCCCAGAAAAACCCCAGTGAACTCGTTTCCTGCAGTGCATATCTTCAGGGCCTCCACCCAGCCCTGGCCCAGGGTCCCGAGAGGTCACGGCCTGAGCCCTACAAGAAAGCCATCTACAAGTCAGGTGCACATGAGGCCAACACCTCCTGCTACTCAGCCCCCTGGGGTCCCTGCCACGGCACTGGTGAATCAAGACTGCCACGCCCCTAGGCCCTGGCCCAAAGCCATGGCTGGGTATTCAGTCTTTGTTCTCCAGGGGCCTGTCCATCGAGCCCTCAAATTGGGAAACCCTGAAACACGCCCCATGAGCCCACCTGCCACCCAGGAGGAATCCTTGCCATTCAGACCTGTGGAAAACCCTCACAGCAGGAGAAACCTGCATGACCCTCTGAGACCATCCCCCACCTTTGGCAACACACTGGGCTGGAAAATTGGGAGCTGATGCCCAGCCAGAACCCTTCCATCAGCTCTGCCCCTGGGAATCTCCCCTGCATGGGGCCGCTCGGGGGAGCTGCATGGGGTGGCCTGTATTCCCAGATGGTCACAACATGCACCAAGCAAGAAAGTGCTCTAGACCAAAGGCGCCGGTGCAGCCCAAATCGTCATCTAATGCCGGCCAGTTCTCACGAGCTCTGCCCAAATCAATATCAAAAGCTCATGAGAATTGGCAGGAAAACTCCAGAAGAACTCACTTCCAGCAGCACATGTCTGCAGGGCCTCTGCCTGGCCTAGACAGGGTTCCTAAGTGGTTTCAGCCTGAACCCTTCGAGAAAGCCCATGAGTCAGGTGCACAAGATGCCAACATATCCTGCTACTCAGCCCCATGGTGTGGCAGCCCCGGCGCTGGCGGATCGGGCCTGCCATGCCCCTGGCAATGGCCCTAACCCTTAGTTGGGTGTTCAGACTTCTGTCCCCAGGGGCCTGTCCCTCAAGCCCTCAAATTGGGGAACCCGGAAATACACCCCATGATTCCACCTGCCACCCAGAAGGAAACCGTGCCAATCCGAGCTGCGGAAAACCCACAGAGCGGGAGAAACCTGCAAGCCCCCCTGAGGCCATCCCCCACCTTTGGCGCCACACCAGGTGGAAAACTCCCAGGCTGATGCCCAACCAAAACCCTTCCTTCAACTCTATACTGGAAAGTTCCCTTGCCTGGAGGCCCTTGGGGGAGCCATATGGGTCAGCCAGTGTTGCTGGATGGCAGCGACATGCACTGAGCAAGAAATCACCCTAGACCATGGGTGCTAGCGTGGCTCAAATCGCTGCCCAACACTTGCCAATTCTCACAAGATTTCTGCCCAAATCAATATCAATTTGGGCAGAAATCTCATAAGAATTGGCTGGAAGACCCTCGACAAACTCACTTCCTACAGCACATGTCTGTAGGGCCTCTGCCTGGGCCTGGCCCTGGGCACCGAGTGGTCACGGCACCAACACTGGGAGAAAACCTCCTATGAGCCAAGTGCACACGAGTCCAATGCCTCTTGCTACTCAGCCCCCTGGGGTGACTGCCTTGGCACTGGCAGATCTGGCCTGCCATGCCCCTACGCCCTAACAGAAACCATAGTTTTGGTTTTTAGGCTTCTATCCCAAGTATCCTGGCCCCCAAGATCCCAGGATAAAAGACCTCTGAGTGACACCCCAGGACTCTGCACACCATGCAGTAGGAGCCTGTGTGATTGGAGCTGTGCTGAGCCCTCAGAGGGAGAGAAACCTGCATGCCCCATGAAACTATCCTGACCATCGGTGGCCCCCTGGCCTTAAAAGCCAGATACTTGTGATGCCGGATGTATGCCCCACATCAGCCCTGAGGGCAGCCTACCTCAGAGCCGGCAGATATGGCCTGCAATGACCCAAGGCCCTAACCCTAGCCCTAGTTTCAGTTTTCAGGCTTCCATTCAGAGGGACCTGGCCCCTAAGCCCCCAGATTAAGGACCCCTGAAAAACACCCCAGGAAACCACCCTCCACATGGATGGAAACCATGCAATTTGGAGCTGTACCGAATCCTTAGAGGGGAAGAAGCCTGCATGTCCCCCTATAGCCACCCCTACCACCGGCGGCCCCTTGGCGACAAACCCTGATTCTTCATGGTCGCCAGATGAATGTCCTAAACTCAGCCCCAAGGGGAGTCCACCTCAGTGCCATCAAATCAGGCCTTCCATGTCCCTAGGCCCTAACCCTAAGCCTAGGTGGGATATACAGGCTTCCATACCCAGAGGCCTGGCCCCCAAATCTGCCAGATTGGGGATGCCTAAGACTCACACTGGCATGCCCCCGCCCTCCTAGGGTGAAATGGTGCCATTTGGAGCTTCGCAGAATCCTCAGAGTGGGGAAACCTGCATAGCCCCTGTAGCCACCCACACCATCTGTGCCCCCTGGACTCAAACCTGGAATCCGACACACCACATCACACCTGCCCTCAACTCAGCCCACCGGGGAGCCCGCCTCATCACCAGCAGATCGGGCTTGCCATGCCCCTAGGCCCTAACCATAAACCTAGTTTGGGTTTTCTGGCTTCCATCGAAAGAGGCCTGGCCCCCACGTCCCCCAGATTAAGGACTACTGAGCGACACCACAGGACTCCACTCACCACGTGGGAGGAAACCCTGTGACTTGGAGCTGCACAGAACCCTCAGATAGGGAGAAACCTGCAAGCCCCCTAAAAACACCCCCACCATGAGAGGCCCTCATGGCCATAAAACCAGATTCTGCTGACTGCCGTATGCACGCCTTCAACTCAGCCCTGAGGGGAGCCCACATGGCGCCGGCACATTGGGCCTCCCATGCCCTTAGGCCCTAACCCTAGCCCTAGGTGGGGTGTACAGGCTTCCATGCCCCAAGCCCACTGATGGGCACCTCTGAGACTCACATTGGCACAGATTAAGGATGCCTCAGTGACTCCCCAGGACTGTGTCCCCCACACAAGAGAAAACCGTGCCCTTTGGAGCTCTGCAGAACACTCAAGAGTGGGAGAAACCTGCATGCCACTCTGAGGACACCCCCAGCTTCTGTAGCCTCCCTGGACACAAACTCGGAGTCTGACGTGCCGCCTGATGCCCACCCTGATGTCAGCCCACTGGGGAGCCCGCCTCAGCACTGGCAGCTCGACCCTGCCTTGCCCCTAGGCCCTTACCACAACACCAGTTTCTGTTTTCAGGCTTCCATCCCCAGAGGCCTCTCCCCTAAGCCCTCTAGATTGGGAGCCCTGGAGCCACACCATAGGAGTCCGCCTGCCACCCAGTAGGAAACCAGTCCATTCGGAGCTGCGCAGAACCCACAGAGCCAGAGAAACCTGTGTGTCCCCATGAGGACTCCCCCACGTTCTGCAGCTCCCAGACTACAAACCCAGAGCCTGATGCACCGTCTGACCCCCGTCCTCAACTCAGCTCCTCAGGGAACCCACCTCTGGACCAGCAGTTCAGGCCTGCCATGCCCCTAGCTCAGCTCTCCTCAGGGACCCGTTAGCTCTAGGCAGACCTGGAACTCCCCTCTCTGCCGCAACGCTCTGGAATCCCCCCCATTATTCTCAACTGACACTGGCCCAAGGATTTCATGAGATATGGGGAAGGCTACCTCCTGAAAGCGTAACACCTCCTTTTCTCCTCCTGTCTTCTTCTGCCGTGTTTCTCTCCACTTACCTTTGTACCTGGCAAACTAGAAGGAACGTATCAGTGGAACATGGACCTGCTCTGACATCTGAATCTGTCACTGCAGCTTTCTGAGGGCTCCTTATGCAATCAGAAACCAGTGTATCCTACCACAGTGAGTTTGAAAATGATCATCTACAGAACAGGAGAGCAAAAATCGCTCCATTTTTACCTCACTCTTCCTAAAGCAGAACATGATCTTCTTTTCTTCATTGACTTCAATTCCAGTTCGTTTCCATGCAGTGTTCATTCAGTTGCTTCAGGGGCAAGATTTCATGCTTCCTCGCCTGCAGAGAACACCAAGAGCTCATCACAAGTACCCTCCCTAATAGCTGTCACCCATTTAACACTTCCCTCCACACATACCCCTGCACTCTAGCAACCCTCGGTTTCTGCTCTAAGGTAGAGTCTGTTTCCTCGTTGGCATATCTTTCTGCCCTCACTATGTTCATCTGTTTTCTTTCTGAAATTCCACAGGACTCAAGTCATAGAATATTGGTCTTTTCTTACTGCTTTTGCTTAGCTAAAGCCACTCCAGTTCCAGCCACATCCTTGCAGATGGTAAGATTTCATTCTTTTTGAAGCTGGCTCCGATTCCATTCAGAAGATGTGGGAGACAGATAGATAGATATAGATAGATACAAAATCACTCATCAGTAAATGGACATTGGGACTTCCTCCATCGTTTCACTATGGTTGATAATGCTGCTGTCAATATCACAGTGCTTGTACCCCACTGAATGTGCATTTTTGTGCCCTCTAGGGAATAACCTAGGAGGGAAATGGCTGGATCCTAGGGTTGTTCAGTTCTTAGCTTTTGGAGGAACCATCATACTCTTTTCCAGAGTCACTGCAACAGCCCGTATGCCCACCGACAGTGCAGGAGGGTTCCACTTTAAGCAGAATATTCCCTGCCGGCAATTTCCTAAGGAGGAAATGGATAATTTCCTCCATTCTGTGAATTTCACAGAAATTCACCTTCAGAAATTCTGAAGCCAAACCCCAAGATGCCATCAGAATGCCTCTATCCAAGGGAATTCCCAAAGACTCTCCTTCTGACTTCACCACCCATGAAACTGCAGAGAAAGTAGGCATGTCCAGCTATCTAGATAGTCCATCAAGGGAAACGAGGAAGTCAGGCTTCCCTTTTCAATCATCCAAGGCTCCTTGGAATCCTATTGAATTTTCCCTCTGCCCTCATTGGAAATCTTTGGATAAAAAGACGAATCCATTAGGATACATCACCTTGGACAAAGGAGAAGACATCATCCAAGTCTCTATCTGACCACAAACAGTCGCCTAACTCTAGATGCCGGCCACTCCACCACAGCCTAGGACCAATGGAATAAGCACTGTTAGATGAAGGAACACATTCTAGGTTCCAAGCACACATCGAGTCAGTCTCATCTTCCCTCTCGAATCCAAGGGATTGCCTAGGAAAGAGATGTTCCAGATACCTTTGTAAGCCAGAAAGAAACAGAGGAAATGAGATCCCTGCCAGGTGCTCCCTGCAGGGAAACTCAGGAACTCGGGCTCCCGCTCTAGATTGCTGACAGCTGCTTTAGTGTGACCTTGTGTCTCCGCTGGAGACGAGAGAAAAGCCAGGAGGTTTGGGGTGAGAGAAGTTTTACCTCCCATTCCGGCATGTGACATTGTGCCCCATGGGCCTGCTGTTTTCTCTGAACGCTGATGTCCTGGGACAAGCTGCATGACTGAGTCAGACGCTGATTTCCAAAACTCACGTCCGAAGAAGGGGATAAACAGGCACCTCCCACCTAAAGCCTGCACACCTGCTGTGATTCCTGGGAGAGAGAGAGACACATGCTTGTTTCTTAAGTGGTCATTAACTTTCTCCTAAAGCCGACCAATGCTCTTGTCCTTTTTGGAGAAGAAAATACACTCTTCCAAACAAACATTCAACTCCTCGGTTCCAAATGCACCATGAGTCGGGTTTGGTACCCCCCCCCACCCGCCCCGGCTCCAGACCTCCAATGGGAGGACCTTCCTGACAGCACATTACCAGCACATCTGGTGAAACGGGGCACAAGGCTGAGTGGGGGTCTGGCTCCAGGGGTTGTTACCACCACTCTTGAGCCTGGGGAAACAGAGGGTCTTCAGCTCCCCACTCCCTTCTGTAAAAACAAGCTGCAGTGCCTCACCTTTCAGGGTCTCTCACCCCGCACCTCACCATTGCCCTCAGAGCCAGCCCGGCTGCCCTGACTCCTCTTCTGGCGTGTTTCCTACTGCAGCTCAGCACTGCCTCCAGCGGTGGCAAGCAGCATTACCATGCCTTCCATGGTCTCTCCCACCGCAGCTCACCACTCCCTCCAGTGGTGCGAATCGGCACTGCCAGGCGTTCCACAGCCTTTTAATGCAGCTCACAACCCCTCCATAGGTCTAAAGTCACACTGACACTGTCCCTCCAGATTGGGGATCTCTGGGCCACACCCCACGAGTCCACCTGCCACCCAGGAGGTAACGGTGCCATTTGAAGCTGTGCAGAGCCCTAAGCATGGAACAAACCCACATGCCTCCCTGAGGACACTCCTAACCTCAACAGCCACCGCACCCCACCCCACCCCATCACAAATTCACAGCCAGACGTGCTTCCTGACCCCCATGCTCGACTGAGCCCTAGGGTTCCCTCTTCAGTGACAGCAGATCGGGCATGGATACCCCTAAGCCCTAACCCAGAGCCTAGGTGGTGTTTTCAGGCTTCCACGTCCAGAGACCTGGCCAACAAGCACTCCAGATTGGGAACCCCTGAGCCACACCCAAGGACTCTGCCTGCCATTTAGGAAGAAACCATTCTGTTCGGAGATGCCCAGAACCCTCAGACTGAGAGAAACCTGCATGCATTCCTGAGGACATCCTCATCACAGACAGCCCACACAACAAAACCCAGAGCCTCATGTGCCACTTGACCCCCATTCTCAACTCGCTTCCCAGGGATCCCATCTCAGCACCAGCAGATTGGGTCTTCCATGGCCCGAGGACCTAATCCGAACCGTATGTTGGCTTTTCAGGCTTCCATCCCCAGAGAACTTCCCCCAAGCCCTCCAGAATAGGGACACCTGAACCACACCCCAGGACTCTGCCTACCACCCAGGAGGAAACTGTGCCAATCGTAGCTGCACAAAAACCTCAGAACAGGAGAAACCTGCATGCACCCCTAAAGCCATCCAACCATCAGCCGTCCCCGGTCATAAAGCCGGATTCTGCCCAGTGCTGGAAAAATGCCCTCAACTCAGCCCTGAGGGGATCCCGCCTCAGTGCCAACAGATCAGACCTGCAATGCCCCTAGCCCTAACTCTAACCCAAGTTTGGGATTTCAGGCTTCCATTCTGAGGGGCCTGGCTCCCAAGCCCCCTGCCAGCCACGTGGTAGGATTCTGTGCCATTTGGAGCTGCGCAGAACCCTCAGATGGGGAGAAAACAGCTCCCCCCCCGCAAAGCCACCCCAACCATCAGCAGCACCCTGGCCATAAAGCCAGATTCTACTGCAGTGCCAGACAAATGCCCTCAACTCAAACCTGAGGGCATCCTACCTCAGCACCAGCAGATTAGGCCTGTAATACCTGTAGGCCCTAACCCTAACCCTAGATTGGCTTTTCATTCCGAGGGGCCTGGCTCCCAAGTCCCCTGGATAAAGGACCCCTGAGCAACACTCCAAGACTCCGCCAACCATGCAGTAGGAATCCTTGCAATTTGGAGCTGTGCCGAACCCTCAGAGGGGGCAAAACCTGCATGCCCCCCTAAAGCCAACCCTATCATCGGTGGCCCCCTGTCCATTGACCCAGATTCCACCATGCAGCCAGATGCATGCCCACATTTCAGCCCTGATGGGAGCCCACCTCAGCGCCAGCAGATCCGGTCTGCCAAGTCCCTAGGCCCTAACCCTAACCCTAACCCTAGGTCGGGTGTACAGGCTTCCATGCCCAGGGAGCAGACTCCCAAGCCCGCCAAACTGGGGACACCTGAGACTCACACAGGCACTCTGCCAGCGACCTAGGGTGAAATGGTGCCATGTGGAGATGCACAGAGACCTCAGAGCAGGAGAAACATGTATACCCTCGGAGGCCAACACCAGCATCTGCGCCCCCCGGACCCAAATCCCCAAGACTCCAACTTGCTGCCTGATGCTCACCCTCAACTCAGCCCACTGGGGAGCCCACCTCAGCACCAGAAGATCGGGCCTGCCATGCACCTAGGCCCTAACCATAACCATAGTTTGGGTTTTCAGGCTTCCATCCCAAGAGGCCTGGCCCCAAGTCCCCTGGATTAAGGATCCCTGAGTGACAGCCCATGACTCCACCCACCACACAGGAGGAAACTTTGCGATTTGGAGCTCACTGAACCCTCACAGTGGGAGAAACCTGCGTGACCCCTAAAGGCACCCCCACCATCAGCAGCCCACCTGTCCATAAAGCCGGATTCTGCCTCCGCACTGAACAAATGCCCTCAACTCAGCCCTGAGGGGAGCCCACCACAGCACCAGCAGATTGTGTGTGTAATGCCCCTAGGCCCTAACCCTAACCTTAGTTTGGGTTTTCAGGCTTCCATTCTGAGAGGCATGGCTCCCAAGCTCCCTGGAAAAAGAACCCCTGATAGACACAACAGGACTCCCCCAGCCAAGCTTCATGTGGAACTTCACTAAACCCTCAGAGGGGGAGAAAATTGCATGCCCCCCTAAAGCCACCCCATTCATCAGTGGCCCCCTGGCCATAAGCCAGATTCTGCCGTACCGCTAGATGCATGCCCTCAACTCAGCACTGAGGGGACCCCGCCTCAGCACTGGCAGATCCAGCCTCCCCTGCCCCTAGGCCCTAACCCTAAACCTAGGTGGGGTGTACAGGCTTCCATTACCAGGGGGCTGGCTCCTAAGCCCACCAGACTGGGGACACCTGAGACTCACTCTGGCAATCTGCCACCTCCTAAGGCAAAATGGTGCCATTTGGAGCTGCACAGAGACCTCAGAGCGGGAGAAACCTACATGTCCTCCAAGGCCACCCACAGCATCAGGGCCCCCCTGGACCCTAACCCAGACTCCAACCCACCACCTGAGGCCTGCCCTCCACTCAGCCCAGCGTGGAGCCCACCTCAGCACTGGGAAATCAGGCCTGCCATGCCCCAATACCCTAAACCCTAAACCTAGTTTGGGTAGGAAGTCTGGCCCCCAAGTCTCCCAAATTAAGGACCCCTGAGTGACAATCCATGACTCTGTGAGCCACACTGGAGGAAACCTTGCAGTTTGGAGCTGTGCCAAACCCTCAGAAGGGGAGAAACCTGCATGTCCCCTAAAGCCACCCGACCATCAAAGGCACCCATGGCCATAAGGCTGGACTCCACCACCCCACCAGACGCATATTCTCAATTCAGCCCTGAGGGGGGACCACCTCAGTGGCTGCAGAATAGTAATGCCATGCCCTGAGGGCCTAACCCTAACCCTAGTTTGGGTTTTCAAGCTTCATTCCAAAGGGACTGGCCACCAAGTCCCGCAGATTAAGGACCACTGGGCTACACTCCAGGACTCTGCCGGCCATGTGGTAGGAACCCATGCCATTTGGAGCTGCCCCAAGTCCTTAGACATGCCCTCCTAAAGACACTTGCACAATTGGTGTTCCCCTCTGGCTTGAACCGGATTCTGCTGAACTGCCAGATGCATGCTTCAACTCAGCCCTGAGGGGAGCCCACATCAGCCCCATCAGATCGGGCCTGCCATGCCCCTAGTTTGGCTTTTGGCTTCCATCCCAAGAGGCCTGGCCCCCAAGCCAGCCTCCTCCTAGGGCAAAATGGTGCCATTTGGAGCTGCACAGAAACCTCAGAGCAGGAGAAACCTGCATGCCCCTGAGGCCACCCCAGCTTCTGTGTGCCCCCTGGACCCAAACACAGACTCAGACCCTTCCACCTAACTCCTGCCTTCACTTAGGGATTAATTAGGATTAATCCTAATCCTAACCTTTGTTTGGGTTTTCAGGCTTCCATCCCAGAGGCCAACAGGGCGAGAAAGCCCTCTACAAGGCAGCTCATGCATGGCCAATGCCTCCGGCTACTCAGCCCCCTGGGGTGCCCGCCCTGGCATTGGCGGATTGGGCCTGCCATGCCCCTATGCCCTGGCCATAACCCTCAGTTGGGTTTTCAGTCTTCTTTCCCTAAGGGCCTGTCCCTCAAGCCATCAAATTGAGGAACCCTGAAAAATACCCCATGAGTCCACCAGGAGGAAACTGTGCCATTTGGAACTGCTGAAAACCCTCCAAGCAGGAGAAACCTGCATGAAGCCCGAGGCATCCCCCACCTTTGGCGCCATTTTAGGCTGAAAACTCGGAGGCTGATACCCAACCAGAACCCACTCCCTCAATTCTGCCCCCAGAAAGCTCCTCTGCACGGGGACCCTCAGGGGAGCCATGTAGGCCTGGCCCGTGTTCCCATATGGCGGCGACACACACTGAGAGAGAAAGTGCTCTAGACGACGGGCAGCAGCACAGCCTGAGTCACCACCTAACACCAGCCATTTCTCATGAGCTTTCTGCCCAAATCGATATTAATTTGGGCATAAAGCTCATGAGAATTGGCCAGAAAACCCAGGGTGAACTTGCTTCCTGCAGCACATGTCTACATGGCCTCCGCCTGGGCCTGGCCCGGGCTCCCGAGTGGTTGCAATGCGAACCCTGCGAGAACGTCCTCTACAAGTCAGGCACAGGCACAGCCAACCCCTCCTGCTACTCGGCCCCATGGGGTGCCTGCCCCGATGCTGTCGGATTGGGCCTGCCATGCCCCTAGGCCCTGGCCCTAACCCTAGTTTCTGTTTTCAGGTTTCCATTCCAAGGGGCCTGGCTCCCATGTCCCCAAATAAAGGAACCCTGATTGACAATCCAAGACTCCGCCATCCATGCGGTAAGAAACCATGCTGTTTGGAGCTGCGCTGAACCCTCAGAGGGGGAGAAATGTGCATGCGTTCCTAAAGCCAACCCCATCATCGGCAGCCCCCTGCCACTGAGCCATTTTCCACCACCAGATGCATGCCCTCATTTCAGCCCTGAGGGGAACCCACCTCAGCACCACCACATTGGGCCTGCCGTGCCCCTAGGCCCTAACCCTAAGCCTAGGTGGGGTGTGTAGGCTTCTGTAACCAAAGGGCAGGCTCCCAAGCCCAACAGATTGGGGACGCCTGAGACTCACACAGGCACTCCGCTGACCACATGGCAAAATGGTGCCATTTGGAGCTGCACAAAAACCTCAGAGAAGGAGAAACATGCATACCCCCAGAGACCAAACCCAGCATATGCGCCACCCCAGACCCAAACCCCTAAGACTCCGACCTGCCACCTAATGCCTGCCATCAACTCAGTCCACCAGGGAGCCCACCTCAGCACTGGGAGATCGGGCCTGCCATGCCCTTTACACTAACCCTAGTTTGGGTTTTCAGGTTTCCATCCCAAGCAGCCTGGCCCCCAAGTCCCTTGGATTAAGGACCCCTGAATGATAACCCATGACTCCACCCACAACAAAGAAAGAAACCTTGTAGTTTGGAGCTGTGCTGAACCCTTAGACAGGGAGAAACCTGCATGCCCCTATGAAGCCACCCCCACCATCAGCGGGTCCCTGGTCATAAAGCTGGACTCCACCGCGCCAAGGGCTGAGACAACTGCATGCCCCCCTGAGGCCATCCCCCACCTTCGGCGCCACACCAGGCTGAAAAATCAGAGGCTGACCTCCAGCCAGAACACTTCCCTCAACTCTGCCCCGAGAAAGCTTCCCTGGGTGGGGGCTCTGGGGGGGACTCATGTGGGCCTGGCCTGTGTTCCTGGATGGCTGCAACACGCACTGAGTGAGAAAGCGCTCTAGACCATGGGCACCAGCACAGCCCGAATCACTGCCAAACGCCGGCCAATTCTCACATGAGAATTCAACTCATGAAAATTGGCCAGAAAAGCCCTGGTGAACTCGCTTCCTCTGGCCCATGTCTGCAGGGCTGCTGCCTGGGCCTGGCCCAAGGTCCCGAGTGGTCTTGGCCCAAACCCTGCAAGAAAGCCTTCTATGAGCCAGGCGCATTCAAAGCCAATGACTCCAGCTACTGAGCCCCCTTGGGTGCTGGCTCCAGCGCTGGCAGATCAGGCCTGCCATGTCCCTATGCACTGGCCTGAAACCTCAGCTGGGTTTTCAGGCTTCATTCCCCAGCGTCCTGTCCTTTGAGTCCTTTAGATTGGGGACCCCTGAGTCACACCTCATGACTCCACCTGCAAACCAGGGAGAAAACCGTGCTGTTCAGAGCTGAACAAAACCCTCAGAGTGGGAGAAACCTGCATGCCCCTCCTGAAGCCAATGCCTCCTGCTACTCAGCCCTCTTCAGGGCCCACCTCATTGCTGGTGGATCAGGCCTGCCATGCCCCTGACCCTGGCCCTGACCCTCGGTTGGGATTTCAGTCTTCCGTATCCGGGCACCTGTCCCTCAAGTCCTCTAGATAGGGGATTCCTGAGCCACACTCCATGACTCCGCCTTGCCCCCAGGAAGAAACTGTGCTACTTGGAGCTATGCAAAACCCTCAGAGAGGGAGAAACCTCCATGCCACCTTGAGGCCACCCCCACCTTCAGCACCCCAATAGGCCACAAACCCAGGGGCCCTCAACTCTGCCACTGCAAAGCTCCCATGCATGGGAGACACATGGGCCCGGCCCATGTATCTGGATGGCTGCGACACGCACCTAGCGAGAACATGCTCTAGACATTATCAATTCAATTCAATATCGATTCAGTATCAACTTGGGCAGAAAGCTCATGAGAATTGGTGGGAAATCCCTGTCGAACTTTCTTCCAGCAGCGCAGTTCCACAGGGCTCCTGCCTGGGCCTGGCCTGGGATCCCAACTGGTTGCGGCCAGTACCCTGTGAAAAAGCCCTCTATGAACCAGGTGCATGTAAAGCCAATGCCTCCCACTACTCAGCCCCCTGCAATGCCCGCCTCAGTGCTGGCGTATCAGGCCTGCCATGCCCCTAGGCCCTGGCCCTAACACTCAGTTGGGATTTCAGTCTTCCGTACCCGGGCGCCTGTCCCTCGAGTCCTCCAGATAGGGGACCCCTAAGCCACACCCCATGACTCTGCCTGCCACCCAGGAGGAAACTGTGCCACTTGGAGCTGCGCAAAACCTTCAGATCAGGAGAAACCTGCATGCCCCTGTGAGGTCATCCCCCATCTTTGGTGCCCCCTGGGCCGGAAAAGCAGAGATTGATGCCCAGCTGCACCCCTTTCCCTTAACTCTGCCCCAGGAAAGCTCCCCTGCCTGGGGGCCCTTGGGGGAGCTGTGTGGGCGCAGCCATGTTCCCAGAGGGCAGGAACATGCACCTAGTGAGAAAGCGCGCTAGACCATGGGCGCCAGCACTGCCCAAATTGCCGCCTAATGCCAGCCAGTTCTCATGAGCTTTCTGCCCAAATTAATATGAATTTGGGCAGAAAGCTCATGATAATTGGCCAGAACACCAATGGCGAACTTGCTTCCAGAAGCGTGAGCCCACAGGGCCATGGCCTGGACCTGGTTCGGGTTCCTGAGTGGTCTGGCCCTCAGGCAAGAAAGCCCTCTATGATCGAGGCACACACAAAGCCAATGCCTCTCACTACTCAGCCCCCTAGGGTGCTGGACCCAGCACTAGTGGATCGGGCATGCATTGCCCCTAGACCTCGCCCAAACCGTCACGTGGGTTTTCAGGCTTCTGTTCCCAGGGTCCTGTCCCTCGATCCCTCCAGATTGGGAACCCCTGACCCATACCCCATGACTCAGCCTGCCACCCAGGAGGATACCATGCCATTCAGAGCTGCACAAAACCGTCAGAGCGGGAGAAACCTACATGCCCACTTTGAGGCCACCCCCACCATCAGCACCCCATGGGCCAGCAAACATGGAGGTAGATGCTCAGCCAGATCCCCTTCTTCAACCCTGTCCCTGGAAAGCTCCCCTGTGCAGGGGCCCATACCCCTGTGGGCCATCTGGACCCAGCCCGTGTTCCATGATGGCCACAACAGGCACCTAGTGAGAAAGCTCTCTAGACCACGAGTACCAGCACGGCCCGAATCCCTAACCAATGACAGCCAATTCTCAAGAGCTTTCTGCCCAAATCGATATCAATATCAATTTGGGCAGAAAGCTCTTGAGAATTGGCTAGGAAAACCTTGGAGAACTCGTCTCCGGAGGTGCAGGCTCCCAGGGCCACCGTGTGGGGTGTGGCCCAGCATCCAGAGTGGTCACAGCCTAACCCTGCAAGAAAGTCCTCTATGATCCAGGCACACACGAGGACAATGATTCCCGCTACTCAGCTCCCTATGGTGCCTGCCCCAGCGCTGCTGGATTAGGCCCACCACGCCCCTAGGCCTAGGCCCTAGCCCTAACACTCGGTTGGGTTTTCAGGCTTCCATCCAGGGGCCGATCCCCTGAACCCTCCACATTGGGGATCCCAAGCCACACCGCAGGACTCTGCCAGCCACCCAGGAGGAAACCGTGCTGACCAGAGCTGTACAAAACTCTCAGAGTGGGAGAAACCTGCATGCCCCACCTGAGGCCACCCCCACATTCGGCACCCCACTGGTCCACAAACAGGGGCTGATGCTCAGCAGAACCCCCTCCCTCAACTCTGCCCCCAGAAAGCTCCCTTTTGCAGGGGCCCTCAGGCATGCTGCATGGGCCCGGCCCATGTTCCCAGATAGCCATTTGTAAGGGCCTGGTTAGCCAGAGGGAGCCATTTCCTTGTAAACTTAGATTGACCCCGCCCCTCCCAGAGGAACTTACTTGCAAACCCCGGATACAGCGGTGGGCCAGGCCAGAGGGAGACATCCAATCAGTGGGGCACGCATATATTTACTGTGGTGAATTGGACTTCTATTGGTCACCCGTATTGCTGACCGAGCATGACTGTGCAGTTTTTGTGTTGCAATCTCATTGGCCACCTGTGTGTGGGCCGGGCTCAACCACCTCTATAAAGGTTAGTCTGTGAGTCTGGTGGGGAGGGGGTGTGACAATCGGGGTAGTTGCTGGGAGCAGCAGCGCCAGGAGGGGCGCTGCTGCTGCGAGCAATGTCCTTGGGGTCATAGTTGTCAGGAGCAGCGACACGGGGAGCAGAGTCTGCGTCAACGGGGTTGTCGTCCTCGTCATCGTCCCCTCTTCATCGACAGGAGCGGCCTTATCTGGGGAGTGGCCTTGCCGGAGCAGCGTTCAGAGCAGCCTCGTCCAGGGAGTGGCATCACTGGAGTGGTGTTGTCCAGGGAGCATTGTCGTCCGGGTAGCATCATCGTCTGGGAAGCAACCTCGTCAGGGTGGTCGTCATTGCCTCTTTGTAAAAGACGGCCCCTACCAGTCGGTTTGGTTTCCGATGCTTAGCATGAAATAAAGCTTTGCTTGACTTTCGCTTTGCATCAGTCTCATTTCTTTGATCGCGGACCCTAACATGCCATGACACGTACCTAGTGAGAAAGCGCTCTAGACCACGGATGCTAGCATGGCCTGATTCACTGCCCAACACTGGCCAATTCTCATGAGCTTTCTGCCCAAATTGGTATTGATTTGGGCAGAAAGCTCATGACAACTGGCGGGAAAACTCCCGGTAAGCTCACTTCTAGCGGCGCGAGCCCATAGGACTGCGACCTGAGCCTGGCCTGGGGTCTCAAGTGGTCACGGCCCAAACCCTATGAACAAGCCCTTTAAGAGCCGGACACATGTGAGGCCAATGCCTCCCGCTACTCAGGCCCCTGGAGTGCCCTCACCAGCGCTGGCAGATGGGGCCTGCCATGCCCCTAGGCCCTGTCCCTCACCCTCAATTGGGTTTTCAGGCTTCTGTACGCAAGCAGCTATCTGCCGAGCCCTCCAGATTGTGGACCCTGGAGCCACACCCCAGGACACCACCTGCCACCCATGCCATTCAGAGCTGCAAAAAAACCCTCAGAACAGAAGAAACCTGCATGCCACCCTGAGACAACCTCCACCTCAGGCGGCCCACCTGGCCACAAAACCCAAAGCCTGATGCACCAGCTGACCCCGTCCTCAATACAGTCCCCTGGGGATTCTACCTCAGCACCGGCAGATCGGGTCTGCCATGACGCTAGGCCCAAACACTATCCCTAGGTTGGCCTTTCAGGCTTCCATCCCCAGAGACCCGCCCCCCATCCCTCCAGAATGGGGCCCCCTGAGCCACACCGAAGGACTCCACCTGCCACCCAGGAGCAAACTGTGCCATTCGCAACTGTGCAAAACCCTCTGAGTGGGAGAAATGTGCATGCCCCCCCAGAGGCCACCCCCACCTTTGGCATCCCACCAGGCCACCGACATGCAGCCTGACGCTCAGCCTGAGACCCTCTCTCAACTCTGCCATCGTAAAGATCCCCTTAGCTGGGGCCCTCATGGGAGACGCATGTCCCTTGCCTGAGTTCCCAAATTACCACGAAATGCAGCTACAGAGAAAGCACTCTAAACAGCGTGCACATTGTGGGCTGAATCCCCGCCCAATGCCAGCCAATTCTCATGAGGTATCTACCCAAATAGATGTCGGTTTGGGAAGAAAGCTCATGAGAATTGACCAGAATCCCCAGGTGAAATCTCCTCTGGCTGTGTTGGCCTTCTGGGCAACCTCCTGGGCCTGGCCTGAGTGCCCAAGTGGTTGGACAGAACCCTACAAGAAGTGCTCTAAAACCCAAGCTCACACATGGCCAAACCCTACCACTAATCAGCTCCCAGGGTACCGGTCTCCTCGCTGGCAGATCGCGCCTGCCATGTCCCTCTGCCCTAGCTTGAAATCTAAGTTGGGTTTTCAGGCTTCCGTCCCCTGGGGCCAGTCCCCCAAGGCCTCAAGATTGGGGACCCTGGAGCCACACCCCAGGAGTCCGCCTGTCACCCAGATGGAAACTGTGCCATTTGGAGCTGTGCAAAGCCCTCAGGCTGAGAGGAACCTCCAAGCCTACCTGAGACGACTCCCACCTCCAGAGGCACCCATGGCCACCAAGCCAGAGCCTAATGCACTGCATTAACCCAGTCCTCAACTCAGACTCTGGGAGCCTGTCTCAGAGCCAGCAGATCGAGCCTGATATGCCCCTTGACCCTAAAATGAAATATAGGTTGGATTCTCGGGCTTCCGTCCCAAGAGGCCTGGCCCCCCAAGCCCTCCAGATTGTGGACCCCTGAACCACACCACAGTACTGAACCTGCCACCCAGGAGGAAACTGTGCCATTTGGAGCTGCGCAAAACCCTCAGAGTGGGAGAACTTGCATGCCACCCTGAGGCAACCCACACATTTGGTGCCCCACAAGGCCACTGATGCACAGCCTGACGCTCAGTCTGAGCCCCTCCCTCAACTCAGCCACTGGAATGCTCCCATCAGCTGGTGCCCTCAGGGGAGCTGCATGTGCCTGGCCCAAGTTCCCAGATGACCAGCACACGGACCTAGCGAGATAGTGCTCTAAACATTGGGTGCGAGCATGGCCCAAATAACCACCCAACACTGGCCAATTCTCACAGGCTTTCTGCCCATACCAATCTGCCCATATTTGGGCAGAAAGCTCATGAGAATTGTCTGGAAACCCCCAGCAAAACCCTTCCAGCTGCAGGAGCCTTCACAGGAGCCGCCTGGGCTTGTCACAAGTTCCTGAGTGGTTGGGCCCTGAGCCCTGCTAGAAAGTGTCCTAAAAGCCAGGTGCATGTGTGGCGAAACCCTCCCTTTTATCAGCTCCCTGGGATGCCGGTCTCAGTGCTGGAAGATTGGGCCTGCCATGCCCCTAGGCCCTAGCCCAAACCCTAAGTTGGGTTTTCAGGATTCTGTCCCCAGGGGTCCCCTAAGCTCTCCAGATTAGGGACCCCTGAGCCACACCACAAGATTCCACCTGCCACCCAGTAGGAAACCATGCCATCTGGAGATGCACAAAACCTTCAGAACTGGAGAAACCTGCATGCACCCCAGAGGCCACCCCCACCTTGACATCCCACAAGGCCACCAACTCACAGCCTGAGGCTCAGCCTGAGCCCCTCCATCAACTCTGCTCCTGGAAAGAGTGCCTCAGTGGGGCCTTCATGGGAGATGCATGTCCCCAACCCGAGTTCCCGGATGACCAGAACACGCACCTAGCAAAAAGCACTCTCAACAACAGGTGTGAGTCTGGCAAATCGCAGCCCAACTCAGGCCAATTCTCACAAGCTTTCTGCTGAAATCAATGTTGGTTTGGGAAGAAATCTCATAAGAATTAGCTGGAAAACCCCCGGCAAACTCCCTGCCGGCTGCACGGGCCTTCAGGTGAGCCAACTATGCCTGGCCCGAGGCTCCAAGTGGCCACAACACCAACCCTGCGAGAGGGAGCTCTAAAATCCAGGTCCTGGCAGATCAGGCCAGTAATGCCCCAAATACCTCAACCAAACCCTAGGCTGGGTTTTCCCACTTCTGTCCCCAGCAGCCCATCCCACAAGCCCTCTAGACTGGGGACCCTGGAGCCACACCCCAGGAGTCTGCTGCCACCCAGATGGAAACTGTGCCATTTGGAGCTGTGAAATACGCTCAGATCAGGAGAAACCTGCATGCGTACCTGAGGTCCACCCCCAAATACTGTGCAACCCCCGGCCACCAAACTGGAGCCTGACGCACAAGTGACACCTGTCCTCAACTGAGACACCTGGTGATCCTGCCTCAGCACCAGTAAATTGAACCTACAATGTCCACAGGCCCCAACACCAACTCTAGGTTGGGTTTCCAAGTTTCCACCCCAAGAGGCATGGCACCCAAGCCCTCCAGACTGTGGATGCCTGAGTGACACCTCAGGACTCTGCTTGCCACCCAGGAGGAAACCATGCCATTTGGAGCTGTGCAAAACCCTGAGAGTGGGAGAAACCTGCATGACCCCCCGCCCCACCCTGAGGCCTTCTCCACCTTCGGTGCCCCCAAAAGGCTACTGATATGCAGCCTGAAGCTCAACCTGAGCCCTTCCTTTAACTCTGCCCCCAGAAAGTTCCCCTTAGCTAGGGCACTCACAGGAACTGCATGTCCCTGGCCCGAGTTCCTGGAAGGCCACCACACACACCTAGAGAGAAAGTGCTCTAAACAGCAGATGCAAGTGTGGCCCAAATTGCTACCCAAATGTCTATTTGGGCAGAAAGCTCTTGAGAATTGACCAGAATTCCCCAGCAAATTCCCTTCCGGCTGCATGGGCCTCCAGGGATCTGCCTGGGTCTCGCCTGAGGCCTCTAGTGGACATGGCCCAAAACCTGCGAGAGAGCGCTCTAAAAGCCACATGCACACATGGACAAACACTCCCACTCATCAGTCCCCAGGGTACCAGTCTCACCACGGGCAGATCGGGCCCAAATCCTGCTAGAAAGTGCCCTAAAAGCTAGGCGCATGTCTGGCCAAACCTTCCCTCTTATCAAGCCCCTGGGATGCCAGTCTCAGTGCTGGAAGATAACACCTGCTGTGCCCAAAGCCCTAACCCAAACCCTAAGTTGGGTTTTCAGGGTTCCAACACCAGGAGACTGTCCCCCAAGCCCTCCATATTGGGGACCCCTGAGCCACACTGTAGGACTCCAACTGCCACTCAGGAGGAAACTGTGGCATTTGGAGCTGCACAAAACCCTCAGAGCTAGAGAAACCTGCAGCAACCCTGAGGCCACCACCGCCTTCATCGTCCTACAAGGCAACAGATATGGAGTCTGATGCTTAGCCCAAGCCCCTCCCTCAACTCTGCCCTTGGAGAGATTCTCCCAGCTGGGGCCCACATGAAAGCTGTGTGTGCCCAGTGTAAGTTCCCAGACGGCTGTCACACGCACCTTGCAAGAAAGTGCTCTAAACAGCGGGGATGAGTGTGGCCCAAATCACCACCCATCTCCAGCCATTTCTCACAATATTTCTGTCCAAATCAAGTTGATTTGGGCAGAAAGTTTGTGAGAATTGGCCAGAAACCCCCGGCAAACTCCCTTCCACCTGTACAGGCCTTCAGGGGAGTTGCCTGGGCCTGGCCCAAGGTCCCGAGTGGTTACAGCTAGAGCCTTTAGAGATAGCACTCTAAGAGCCAGGGGTACATGTGGCCAATCCCTCCCTTTAATCAGCCCCCAGGGATGCCAGTCTCAGTGCTGGCAGTTCGGGGCTACCTGGCCCCTAGGCCATAAACCAATCCCTAGGTTGGGTTTTCAGGCTTCCATCCCAAGGGGCCTGTCCCCAAGCCTTCCATATTGGGGACCCCAGAGCCACAAACCCAGGAGTCCACCTACCAACCAGATGGAAACTACCGTTTGAGGCCGCGTAGAACCCTCAGACTGAGAGAAACATGCATGCCTCCCTGAGGCCACCCCCAAATTCGACAGCCCCACCTGGTCACCAACCCGGAGCCTGATGCAGCATATAACAACCCCTCTCAACTCAGACTCCCGGGGATCCTGCCTCAGCACCAGCAGATCAGGCCTGCCATGCCCCTAGGACCTAACAAGAATTCTAGCTTGGGGTTTCAGAATTCCGTCCCAAGAGGCCTGGACCCCAAGCCCTCCAGATTGGGAATGCCTGAGCCACACCACATGAAACAGCCTGTCATTCAGGAGGAAACTGTCCCATTCAGAGCTGTGCAAAACCCTCAGAATGGGAGAAACCTGCATGCTGCCCTCAGCCACCCCCACCTTCGACGCCCCACCATGCCACCAACACGTAGACTGACTCTCAGCCTGAGCCCCTCTCTCAACTCTGCCCCAGAAAGCTCCCCTCGTGGCAGCAGGGGCCCTCACGGGAGATGCGTGTCCCCAGGCCAAGTTTCCAGATGGCCACCACATGCACCTACCGAGAAAATGCTCTAAACAGCAGGCACAAGTGTAGTCCAAATCGCTGCACAACACCGGCCAATTCTCATGAGCTTTCTGCCCAAACACATGTCATGAGACATGAGAATCAGCCAGAAATACATGGCGAATGCTCTTCTGGCTGCATGGGCCTTCAGGGGAGCTGCCTGGGCCTGGCTTGATTCTGAGTGTTCTCGGCCTAAACCCTTCTAGAAAGGGCTCTGAAAGCAAGGCTCATGCATGGCCAAAACCCTGCCTCTTATCAGCCCCCTGGGATGCCGGTCTCAGCACTGGATGGTCGGGCCTGCCATGCCCCAAGGCCCTAACCCTAGGTTGGGTTTTCAGACTTCCATTTCCAGAGGCCTGTCCCCCAAGCCCTCCACATTGGGGACCCAGGAGACACATGCCAGGAGTCCACCTGCCACCCAGATGAAAACTGTACTGTTTGGAGCTGTGCAGAACCCACAGACTGGGAGAAAACTACATACCTCTCTGAGGCCACCCCCAAACTTGGCACCCCCCTAGCCACCAACCCAGAGCCTGTTGCACCATGTGACCCCATCCTCAACTCAGACCCCCGGTAATCCTGCCTCAGGATGGACAGATCAGGCCTGCAATGCCCCTACGCCCTAACATGAACTCTAGGTTTTCATCCCAAGAGGCCTGGCCCCCATGCCCTCCTGACTGGGGACCCCTGAGGCACACTGCAGGACTCCACCTGCCACCCAGGAGGAATGCATGTCATCTGGAACAGCACAAAATCCTCAGAGCAGGAAAAACCTGCCTCCATCCCTGAGGCCACCACCACATTCAGCACCACACCAGGCCACCAACACACAGCCTGACGCTCAGCCTGACCCCCTCCCTCAACTCTGCCCCTGGAAAGCTCCCCTCAGCTGGCGTGCTCACAGGAGCCACGTGTTCCTGGCCACTGTTCTCAGATGACCGCCACACACACCTAGCAAAAAAGCCCTCTAAACAGCGGGCACGAGTGTGGCCCGAATTGCTGGCCTACACGGCCAATGCTCACAAGCTTTCTGCCCAAACTGTTGTCAATTTGGTCAGAAACCTTGTGAGAATGGGCTAGAAACCCCTGGTGAACACCCTTTTGGCTGTGCAGGCCTTCAGGGGAACCACCTGGGCCTGGTCCAAAGTCCCCAGTGGTCGTGGCAAGAAAGCGCTCTACAAGTCAGGCACACGTGTGGCAAACACTCCCTCTACTCAGCACCCCACAGTGCTGCTCGCAGCACTGGCAGATCAGGAATGCCATTCCCTAGGCCCTAACTCAAACCCTAGGCTGGGTTTTCCCGCTTCCAAACCCAGGGGACTGTCCCACAAGCCCTCCAGATTGGGGACCCCAGAGCCAAATATCAGGAGTCCTCCTACCACCCAGATGAAAACTGTGCCATTTGGAGCTGCGCAGAACCCTCAGACCAGGAGAAGCCTGCATGCCTCCCTGAGGCCACCCCCAAAATCGGTGGCCCCGTCTGACCACCAACCCAGATCCAGACGCACCGCATCCCTACTGTCCTCAAATCAGACCCCCAGGGATCCCAGCTCAGTGCCGGCAGATCAGACCTGCCATTGCCCTAGGCCCTATCACTAACTGAAGGTTGGGTTTTCAGGCTTTAGTCTCAAGAGGCCTGGCCCCCACGGCCTCCAGATTGGGGATTCCTGAGCCACACATCAGGACTCAGCCTGCCACCCAGGAGGAAAACATGCTGTTTGGAGCTGCACAAAACCCTCAGAGTGGGAGAAACCTGCATGCCCCCCCAAGGCCACGCCCATCTTTAGTGCCCCACCAGGCCACCAACATGGAGCCTGATGTTAGCCTAAGCCCCTCCCTCAACTTGGCTCCCAGAAAGTTCCCCTCAGCTGGGGCCCTCACTGGGGCCATGTGTCCCCAGCTCGAGATCCTGGATGGTTGCAACATGCACCACCGAGAAAGCATTCTAGACCACGGGCACCCAAACGGCCCGAATCACCACTGAACACGGGCCATTTTCATGAGTTTTCTGCTCAAAGTGATATCAGTTTGGGCAGAAAGCTTATAATAATTGGCCAGAAAACCCCAGCAAACTCATTTTGGCTGCAGAGGCCTTTAGAGGCCTGTCCCGAGGTCCCGAGTGGTCATGGCCCAAGCCTTATGAGAAAGTGCTCTAAAAGCCAGCTAAACACGTGACAAACCCCTCACTCTACTCAGCCTTCTGGGGTGCCCGTCTCAGTGCCATCAGATCAGGCCTGCCATGCCCTAACACTAACACTAGGTTGGGTTTTCAGACTTCCATTCCCAGGGGCCTATCCCCCAAGCCCTCCAGATTGGGGACCCCAGAGCCATAGCCCAGGAGTCTGCCTGCCACCCAGATGGAAACTGTGCCATTTTGAGCTGCACAGAACCCTCAGACTGGGAGAAACATGCATGCCTCCCTGAGGTCACCCCTACCTTTGGCAGTGGCCCTGGCCACCAACCCAGAGCCTGAGACACCATGTAACCGGCGTCCTCAACTCAGCACCCCTGGGATCCCACCTCAGCACCGGCAAATAGAGCCTGCCATGCCCTTAAGCCCTAACCCTAACTCTCGGTTGGGTTCTCAGGCTTCCATCCCAAGAGGCCTGGCCCCCAAGCCCTCCAGATTGGGCACCCCTGAGCCAGACCCGAGAACTCCGCCTACCACCCAGGAGGAAACTGTGCCATTTGGAGCCTCACAGTACACTCAGAGCGGCAGAAACCTGGATGCCTCCCTGAGGCCACCCCAACCTTCGGCAGCTCCCCTGGCCACAAACCTGGAGCCTGACACACTGCAATACCCTGCCCTCAACTCAGCCCCCAAGGGATCCTAGGACCCTAGGACATGTGCATCATCACCACCCTCCTCTCCCCATGATGCTGGTAGGACTCAGTCTCAGACCCCAGTCAGTTTGTATGAAATTGAAGGAGTGGCTCCCCCACACCCTGCCATTGCCAGTTCAACATTGTGCTTGACCAGAGACAGCTGTCTACCTGTCTCTCCACACAACTCAAAAGGTAGGAGGGTGTCCCTGAGTTCCATAGGATATGATGAGATAGATCCACTGGCTCCACTACCCCACCTCCCAACAATAACCAGTGGGTCACTCAGGACCTCAGCTATTATCATGAAGCACACCATGCCCTGTTTCTCTCACTTTCAACAGAAAATTGGGGTCTGATACCCCAATTTACCATACATACTGGTTGTTGACTTGGGGCCATGCCATGAACCCACATGGCAACTTTCTGTTAGAGAAGGCCACCCTGTACCTCCTGGAAAATGTTTCTAGCCCCTCAGGGCTACAGTGTGAACAGTGGTACACAGCCTATATGGTAGTAGTCAGTAATTCTAACCCCACACTCCAATCTTACAAAATGTTCCTCTGTCTCCACACAACATGTGGTCTTTCTTCAGGAAAAACAAAAACAAAAACAAAAATGGGAAACTAACCATTAAACTGAAAGCTCCCTTCACTGTCTGTTTCAAATTTTGTCCAAATGAAATGTTGTGAAAATAGAAATCAGTCACAAGAAGAAAATGGAACACTCAGAATTATGTAGAGATTTAACAACATGCCATTAAACAACCCATGGTCAAAGAAGAAATCAAAAGAAATTTTAAAAGTACCTTGAGACTAATGAAAAATGGAACCTATGAAAACTTAAAGGATACAGCAAAAGTAGTTCTAAGAGGGAATTTCATAGAAATTCAGGTCTTCACCGATTCACCTGAAAGCTCTCCAATAACCAACCTAATTTTACATGGGAAAGAAGTGGGAAGAAAAAAAAAAGCAAAGCCCCATAACAGTAGAAATAAGGAAATAACAAAAAGGAATATGGAAATAAATCCAAGGGCGACAAAAAAAAAGATAAAAGATCAATGAAAATATGAGCTGCCTTTTTTGGAAAGATAAATAAAACTGATGAACTTTTGGCTAGGTTCACCAAGAAAGAGAGAGGACCCAAACACATCAGGAAAGAAAGATAATTGATTCCTTTCTCACATCAAAATCCTAGAGGAGAGCACAGGCAGTGATCTCTTGGACCTTGAACACTGCAACTTCTTGCAAGACATGTCTCTAAAAGCCAGGGAAACAAAAGCAAAAATGAACTATTGGGATTTCATCAAGATAAAAAGCTTCTGCACAGCAAAGGAAACAGTGAACAAAACTAAAAGGCAACCTATAGAATGGGAGAAGATATTTGCAAATGGCATGACAGATAAAGGTCTGGTATTCAAGATCACCAAAGAACTCCTCAAACGCAACACCTAAGAAACAGAGAATCCACTCAGGAAATGGGCAGAAGACAGGAAGAGACAATTCTGCAAAGAAGACATCCAAATGGCTAACTGACCATGAAAAAATGCTCGACATCACTTGCCATTAGAGCATTCAAAACCACAATGAGATACCACTTTCCAGCAGTTAGAATGGCTAAAATTAACAAAACAGAAAACAAGTGTTGGCGAGAATGTGGAGAAAGGGAAACCCTCTTACACTGTTGGTGGGAACCCACTTACACTGCTGGTGCAGTCACTCTGGAAAACAGCATGGAGGTTCCTCAAAAAGTAAAAATAGGGGCGCCTGGATGGCTCAGTGGGTTGAGCCTCTGCCTTCAGCTCAGGTCTTCCTCTTCTCTCTTTGCCTGCCTCTCTGTACTTGTGATCTGTCTGTCAAATAAATAAATAAAATCTTAAAAAAAAAAAGTAAAGATAGAGCTATCCTACGACCCAGCTATTGCACTACTGGGTATTTACTCCAAAGATACAGATATGGCTTTAAAAAGGGACACATGCACCCCAATGTTCATAGCAGCAATATTCACAGGAGCCGAATTGTAGACAGAGCTGAGATGTCATTCAACAGAGGAATGGATAAGGAAAATGTGGCACATACATACCATAGAATAGGACTCAGCCATCAGAAGGGAAGAATACCCAACATTTGCATCGACATGGATGGAACTGGAAGGGATTATGCTAAAAGAAATCAGTCAAGCAGAAAACAACAAATTCAAATGATTTCACTCATATGTGGAACACAAGGAATAGTGTAGAGCACCACAGGGGAAGGGAGGGAAAATTGAATGGGAAGAAATCAGAGAGGGAGACAAGCCATGAGAGACTCTAAATCATAGGAAATAAACTAGAGGAGAGGTAGGTATGGGGCAGGGCAAGTGGGTGATGGATATTAAGATAGGGGACACATGGGTGTTATATGCAACTAATGAATCATTAACCATTGCATCAAAAACTGTATGTTGGATAACTGAATTTAAATTTAAAAAGTGAAAAACGTTAAAAAAAGAAAGAAACATGGGACGCCTGGGTGGTTCATGGGTTAAAGCCTCTGCCTTCAGCTCAGGTCATGTTCCCAGCATCCTGAGATTGAGCCCCACATCGGCATCTCTGCTCAGCAGGGAGCCTGCTTCCTTCTCTCTCTCTCTCTCTGCCTGCCTCTCCATCTACTTGTGATCTCTATCTGTCAAATAAATAAATAAAATATTTTTAAAAAGAAAGAAACATGAACTATTGAAATGAATACCACAAAAATACAAAGGATCATTAGAGAGTACTACGAGCAAGTAGAAGCCAAGACCTTGGACAATATAGAATAATAAGTTCCTAACAACAACCCAGAATGAACCATGAAACTCAAGGAAAAAGGAAGGAAAAAAAAGTCTGAACAGCCTGATCACTAGTAAAAAGATTGATTTGATAATCAAATCCTCCCAACAAACAAATGCCCAAGACCAGACAGTTTCACTGAGGAGTTCTAACCAGATGGTAGAAGAATAATTAATATCAACTCTTCCCAAACTGTGTTTAAAAAAGGATAGAAGGACATATGTCCAAACTCAGTTTATAAAGGCAGCAATACCCTGCTACCAAAACAAGACAAGGACACAAGAAAAGGAAAGGCCAAAATCCCTCATGAACAGAGATGTAAAAATCCTCAACAAATTCTTGGCAACATTAATTCAACAATCCATCTGGAGAATCACACAACACGACCCAGTGGGATTTATTCCAGGGATGCAAGGATGATTCCACATCTGCACATCCACCAATGGGATACATCACTTTAACAAAACAAAAGATAAAAATCCTAGGATTGTTACAATAGATGCAGAAAGATCACTTGACAAGATTCAATGTGCATTTATGATAAAGACTCTAAACCATCTGGGTACTGAGAGAACATACTTCAACCAAACAAAGGCCTATATGATAAGCCCACAACTGACATTACACTCGAGGGTAAAATGCTGAAACTTTTCCACTACCATCAAGAAGAAGATGAAGATGCCCATTCTTACCACTTTCATTCAACATGGTATTGAAAGCCCTAGCCAAACCATTTAGACAAAAATAGAAAATTAAAAAAATTTAAAAAGATATGAAATCTAAACAGAAAGAGAAAATGGTCATTATTTGCAGATGACATGAAACTATATATAGAAATCCCTAAAGAGTCCACACACACACACACACACACACACACACACACCCGCTAAAATAAATAAATTCAGTAAAGCTGCAGGATACAAAGTCAAGATAAAGACACCTGCTGCATTGATTTTTTTTTTAAAAGAATGTATTTATTTGACACACACAGAGAGAGAGGGCATAAGCAGGGGGAGCAGCAAAGGGTCAGGGAAAAGCAGACTCCATGCTGAGCAGGGAGTCCAATGCCAGGCTTATTCCCAGAACCCGAGGATCGCTGGAGCGTTGGTGGTATAGTGGTTAGCATAGCTGCCTTCCAGAACCCGAGGATCATGACCTGACCTGAAGGTGGACACTTAACTGACTGAGCCACCCAAGTGCCCCAACTTGTATTTCTACACTCTACTGACAAAATTTCACAAAAAGAAATTAAGAAAGCAATGCCATTGACAATTGCATCAAGTAAAAAAAAAAATCTAAGAATAAAAGTAACCAAGAATGAGAAAGACTTGGTATACTGAACACAGGCAGAAAAGGAAGGAAAAACATGTGCGTGTTGGTGGGTGAATGTATGGTCCAAAGATTTGGAAGATGACACAAATAAATGGAAGCATATGCCATGCTCATTAACTGGAAGAATTAATAACGTTAACATGTCAGCCATATCCAAAGCAATCTACAGATGTGATGAAATCCCTATCTGAATTCCAATGGCATTACTCAAAGAAATAGAATATAGTCCTAGAATGTGTATAGAATCACAAAAGACCCCAAATACCTAAAACAATCTGGAGAAAGAAGAGAGAGAAAGAGTCCAAGATGGCTGAGGAGTAGGACACCTTCATTTCATCTGGCACAAGGAATGTAGCTAGAGACCTATCAAACCATTCTAAACACCTGCAAACTCAAGCAGAAATCCAAGAAAAGAATAGCTGCAACTCTATAAACAGAAAAGCTACCACTTTCCACAAGGTGGAAGGTACAGAAAAGTGAGTCTAAGTCTATAGCCAGGAAGATACACTGTGGGGGAGAGGGAGCCTCTGTCGGCTGGCTACCGCCAAGTGCTGGGGACAGTAGAGCACAAAATCAGAACTTTTAGAAGTCTGCTCTGGTGAAGGATGTCACTCTGGTGGCTAAACAGAGTGACACCCTCGATGGGACAGTGTGGTCTCAGGATCCTCAGGGTCTTCCTGGGACCCTTGGACCTGGGACCCTCAAGGGGAGCTTGAGGGCAGTGGAGCTCCCAGGTGTTGGAGCAGGGAAGCTGGCTGCAAAGAGTGAGCCCAGGAGTGGGCTCTAAGTTGGAGGTTGCCATAGACTATGATCCACAGCACAGTCTGGCCACTGCTCTTTGAGAACGGGCCCAAGAAGTGACACAACTGGGGAGAACCCCTTCCCCCACCAGGAGGAGTGGTGCCTGAGCATGCTGTAGGAGTCTGCTGGTTTTGGAGACTCCAAACAGGGTCATGGCCAGAGATAGAAATGCTTGGTCACAGGTCTGGTGAGCACAGAGTGCAGTCAGAGACCAGGGAGACATGAAGGATTTACTGCTTTTCTGTGAGGGTGCACTGAGGAGTGGGGCCCTGAGCTCTCAGCTCTGGGGCCAGAGATTGGGATGCTGCTGTGTTCATTCTCAAAAGACTGGGATCATTCCCTGCATATTTTCAGACCACAGTGCTTTGAAAATGGAACTCAATCACAAGAGGAAAGTTGGAATGAACTCAAATTCATGGAGGCTAGAGAGCATCCTACTAAAGAATGAATGGGTCAACCAGTCAAATCAAGATGAATTTTAAAAATTCATGGAAACACCTGAGAATAAAAACACAACTGTTTATTATCTTTGTGATGCAGCAAAGGCAGTCCTACGAGGGGAGTATATAGCACTACAAGCCTTTCTCAAGAACCAAGAAAGGTCTCAAATATACAATCTAACCCTACACCTAAAGGAGATGGAGAAGGAACAGCCTAGAAAGCCTAAACCCAGAAGAAGAGGAGAAATAATAAAGATTAGAGCAGAAATCAATGAAGTAGAAACCAAAAGAACAGTAGAACAAATCAACAAATCTAGGAGCTGGTTCTTTTGAAAGAATTAATAAGATTGATACACCCCTGGCCAGACTTCTCCAAAAGAAAAGAGAAACGACCCAAATCAATAAAATCATGAATCAAGAAGGAGAGGTCATACCCAACACCAAAGAAATACAAACAAGTATAAGAACATAGGATGGCAATTCTATATCAACAAATCAGACAGTCTCGAAGAAATGGATGCATTCCCAGAAACATAAAAATGACCAAAACTAAACTGGGAAGAAAAGGAACCCTGAAGAGATCCATAATCATCAAGGAAATTGCAGAAGTCATCAAAAATCTCCCAGGAAACAAGAGTCCAGTGTCAGATGGTTTCCTAGGATAATTCTCCCAAACATTTAAAGAAGATTTAATAACTCTTTTCTGAAACCTTTCCAAAAAATAGACTGAAAGGAAAACTTCCAAACTAGCATGAGGCCAGCATAGGCCTCATCCCAAAACCAAAGACCCCACCCACAAAAGAATTTCAGACCACTATCTCTGATGAGTATGAATGCAAAAATTCTCACCAACATACTAGCCAATAGGACCCAACAATACATTAAAAGGATGATTCACCATGACCAAATTGAATTTATTCCTGGCCTGCAAGGGTGGTTCAACAACTGCAAATTAATCCATGGCACCCACTACCTTAATAGAAGAAAGAGAAAGAACCATAGGATCCACTCAATAGATGCAGAAAAAGCATTTGACAAATTAATGCATCCCTTCTTGATCAAAACTCTTCACCGTGGAGGGATAGAGGGTACATCAACATCATAAATGCCATCTATGGGAAACCCACAGAGACTGTCATTTCCAATGGGGAACAACTGAGAGCTTTTCCCTTCGAGTCAGGAACATGATACAGATGCCCTTTCTCATCACTGTTGTTCAACATAGTGCTAGAATTCCTAGCCTCAGCCATCAGACAACAAAAAGAAATAAAAGGCATCCAAATTGGCAAAGAAGAAGTCAAACCCTCACCCTTTGCCGACAACAGGATACTTTCCGTGGAAAATCCAAATAACTCCAACCCCAAATTGCTAGAACTCATCCAGGAATTCCATAAAGTGGCAGGATATAAAGTCAATGCAGAGAAATCGGTGGCATTTTTCTACAGCAACAATACGACAGAAGAAAGAGAAATTAAGGAGTCCATCCCATGTATAATTCTACCCAAAACAATAAGATACTTAGGAATCCATCTAACCAAAGAGGCAAAGGATCTGTACTCAGAAAACTATACAATAGTCATGAAAGAAATGGAGGAAGACACAAAGAAATGGAAAAAAGTCCCATGCTCATGGGTTGGAAAAACAAATATTATGAATATGTCTATGCTACCTAGAAGAATCCACAGAAATCCCTATCAAAATACCATCCACATTTTTTACATACCTGGAATAAATAATCCCCAAATTGGTATGGAAGCAGAAAAGACCCCAAATAACCAAAGGGATGCTGAAAAAGAAAACCAAAGATGGTGGCAACCCACTTGCAGACTTCAAGCTCTATGACAAAGCTATAATCATCAAGACTGTATGGTACTGGTACAAAAACAGACACACAGATCAATGAAACACTCAGATATGGCCCCTCAACTCTAGGGTCAACTAATCTTCCTCAAAGCAGGAAAGAATATCCAGTGAGAAAACAAAAGTGTCTTCAATAAATGGTTCTGGGAACACGGGACAGCCATATGCAGAATAATGAAACTGGACCATTTCCTCATATCATACACAAAAAATAGACTCCAAATGGATTAAAGACCTCAGTGGGAGACAGGAATTCATCTAAATCCTGTTGGATGAGGTTGAGGAGATTGAGGAGAAGAGAGGCAGCAACTTCTTTGACCTCAACCACAGCAACTCCTTGATAGACACGTCTTCAAAGGTGAGGGAAACAAAAGCAAAAATGAACTGTTGGGATTTCATCAAGATACAAAGCTTTTGCAGAGCAAAGGAAATAGTCAACAAAACCAAAAGACAACAAACAGAATGAGAGAAGATATTTTCAAATGACATATTAGATGAAGGGCTAGTATCCAAAATCTAGAAAGAACTTACCAAACTCAACACCCACAGAACAAATAATCCAATCAAGAAATAGGCCAAAGACATGAACAGACATTTCTCCAAAGAAGACATCCAAATGGCTAACAGACACATAAAGAAGTGCTCAATATCTTTCCACATGAGGGGAATACAAATCAACACTATAATAAGATACCACCTTACACCAGTTAGAATGGCTAAAATTAACAAGACAGGAAACAACAAGCATTGGCGAGGTTGTGCAGAAAAGGGAACCTTCTTACACTGTTGGTGGGAATGCAAGCTGGTACAGTCACTCTGGCAAACAGCATGGAGGTTCCTCAGTAAGTTGAGAATAGAGCTACCCTATGACCCAGCAGTTGCACTCCTGGGTATTTACCCCAATTATATAGATTTAGTGAAAAGAAGGGTTCACAGCAGCAATGTCCACAATAGCTAAATTGTGGAAAGAACCTGGATGTCCTTCGCCAGATGAACGGATAAAGAAGATGTGATCTATGTATACAATGGAATATTCTTTAGCCATAAGAAAGGATGAATACCCACCATTTGCATCGACATGAGTGGGACTGGAGGAGATTATGCTAAGTGAAATAATTCCAGCAGAGAAAGACAATTATCATATGGTTTCACTCATATGTGAAACATAATGAATAGAGTGAAGGACAAGGGAAGGAAGGGAAAACTGAATGGGAAGAAATCAGAGAGGGAAACAAACCATGAGAGACTGTGGACTCCAGGAACCAAACTGAGGGTTAGAGAAGGGAGGGGGGAGGGGGATAGTGTAGCTGGGTGACAGGTATTACAGAAGGCACATGTGGTGTTACAGGCAACTAACGAATCACTGAACACTACATTAAAATCTACTGATGTACTATATGTTGGCTAATGAATGTAAATTTTAAAAAACCAACTTAAATTTTAAAAACAAAAATTAAAACAAAGGCAGAAACTATACATAACCCAGAGGGCTCCATGTTCCTGGAGGCTGAGCTAGCAGCCATGGCCACAGCCTCTGGCAGTCAGAGGACTGGAGGTCTGAGAGGCGGCTCGGCACACCCCTCACTCTGAAGCCCCATGGCCATGGCGAGGTGCAGGGTCTGGGAGGAAAGACCTAGTCAGGGCCCACAGCCAGCTCCACAGCTGCTGCTGGGCTGCTTCCAGCCCCACCAGGCAGTGTCTGTTTACAGTCAGGGAGAAAAACCTTTCCCTCGATTGTTCTTTTTAAAGATGGCTGCTCAGCATTGATACAGAAAAACATCTGCATAAAACTTGAGCCAACCCCAGCTACAAATGACCTAGAAGTTATCAGAATGTAGTGACCACAAAGAGAGGACCTTGTGTCCTGAGGCAGTCTTCCTGTGTGCGGGTGCAGCTGGGGGCCCTGGACATACCCATGCGGGCAGTGCTGGGTCCATGGTCTCCCTTGAGGGAACAGAAGTAAGAACCTGCTCTGACAGCTCTGCTCAGGACAGCACCCCCTGATGGAGACGGGACAGCCCCTCATGAGTCCTGGATGTCCTGCTGATTCTTGGGCATGGTCTGAATATCAGCTTCTTCATGAAAGGGGGGTGGGCAGCTCAGCTACCATGGGTCCCACAGGTCCTCCAGGGGACAGCTCAGGAGCCACAAGTCCCACAGGTCCTCTGGGGATAGCCCAGCAGCCACAGGTCCTACAGGTCCTAGAGGAGACAGTCCAGGAGATGCAGGTCCCACAGGACCTCTGGGGACAGCCCAGCAGTCACAGGTCCCATAGGTCCTCCAGGAAACAGTCCAGCAGCCATGGGTCCCATAGGTCCTATAGGGGACAGCCCAGCAGCCACGGGTCCCACAGGGCCTCCAGGGAACAACCCAGATGCCGTGGGTCCCACATGTCCTCTGGGGACAGCCTCTCATGAGTCCTGAACGTCTTGTTAATCCTTGGGCAGGCCCGAATCAGCTTCTTCATGAGGTGGCAGGGGCAGTGGGAACGACGGCAGCCCAGCTACCACGGATCCCACAGGTGCTCCGTGGATAGCACCTCGATGGGCTTGTGGTCCAGCAGGTACCTGTTCAAATGGCTCTGGTCATGCCACACAACCTCAATCCCATTAGCCATGTTGACCACCTCCTGGTGACAGACCAAGGTCAGCTGGTGAACCTCCACCACCAACCACCCCCCTAATAGGCCCCCATGTAAGTAAACATCGCCCTGGTCCCTGGGGAAGTGGCCCTGGGACTGAGGTCAGTGCTGGTAGCTGAAGTCCTCATGGAACACCAAGTAGAAACTGGGAGCAGGGTGCCAAAGAGGGGGGACAGAATCTCCATGCCCACAGGGTCGCTAGCCTTCATGTCCACATCTGCACACACCAGGTCAACCACCTCACAGAGAAAATGCTGCTCACAGAAGCAGCTGACCATCACCATGCACTGCATGGACACGTCCTGCCGGTGTGGGGTTCCGGGGACCTCAAGGACCACCACCCTCCAGCCCTCCCAGAGGTGCACACAGGCCTGGCTGCCCACTCTTCGGTGAGGACCTAGTAGGTGACCCTGTGTCCCACCATGATGGGCTTCTGTGCTCCCTGCAGGAACAGCTCCAGGAAGACCACCTATCTACAGGGAAGGGGGACAGGCAGGAAGATGTCACTGTCAGAGGCTGGCAGCGTGACTCCAGAGCTGGGGGCCATGGACATGTGCACCTTCTTCATGGGGGCAGGCCCTGAGCTGCTTTAAGCAACAGCTACTCTCTCAGCCTGTTCTGAGCAAGTCCTCTTGTGGGGCCTCCCTAACTTCTACTCCCAGAGATGGGGCCTATCATCACCCCATTGTGTAAAGAGAAGCCTGAGGCTTCAGAGGCAGGAAACCAACCCCACAGTCAGCATGATGGTGCTAGAAACAGTCCCACTGTGCCGAGTTCCCTGGCAAACCCTGCAGGTGCCCTCCCCTGCCCAACCCCCTGCAGGTCCTGTCCCCACCAGCCTGGAGCAGAGCACCTTTGGGCACAGCCCTCCTTTCTATGGCCTACAGACTGGCCAGAATCAGCAGGGCTGGCCTCCTGCCCCACTTTGCTTTGAGGGGGCTGTCACTGGCCCCCATAGAGCTGTCTCCACCCCCTAAAGGGTCTTCCTGTAAAGGCTACTGGGCCTCTTGCTGATAAGTTCCATTAGTCAACCACTGCTATACCCAGGAGGGGTCACCCTCGAACTACTCCAGATCAGGAATCAGGTCCAGCCCATTGGCAGGGAAGGGGAAAGGGGAATGCTGGAAGAACAGGGGGCTTGCTTAGGCCCCAGCCATGAATCCTGGAAGCTTTCAGGTCCAGGTCTACATCCACCTAGGCCCAAGAAGTTGGAAGTCTTGTCTCTCTGAGGGGACTGACAGTGGGGACAGCAGATCCTTTATTGTCAGCAAGGGTGGTGAGCCCCTCTGAGACTTTAAGGTTTTATTTATCTGACAGAGAGAGACAGCTAGAGAGGGAACACAAACAGGGTGAGTGGGAGAGGAAAAAGCATGCTCTCCACTGAGCAGGGAGCCCAACATGGCGGGGTTTGATCCCAGAACCCCGGGATCATGACCTGAGCTGAAGGCAGATGCTTAATGACTGAGCCACCCAGGTGCCCTGAGACTGATTTTTTCACACAGGTGCTGAGGGTATCTCCCTGTGTCTGCCCCATACCTGGCAGCTTAATAAATAGCTCACACAGGGAAAGTGGGCACTACATTTAAATAAGGGACAAGGCCACACACACGCAGTAGGCACAAGTCAGGTCACCAGGGGGCAAGTCTAAGTCCAGCCAATGGGGGAACAAGCCAGACACGAAGCAGGGGGAGAGAAGAGTGCTCCTGGCAGAGGGCAGAGAGAATGGAAAGGCTTGGAGTCTGGCCCAAGGCACATGTGGGACACACCAGGGAGGCCCACAGGGGTAGGGGGATACAGAGGGAGAGGGGAGCCTGGAGAGGACGGGCAGCTGGGGAGTGGGTCACAGAGGGGATCAAAGGTTATGTTCTGAAATGATCACTCTGCTGGTTACCAGAGAATAATGGGCTCTGTACAGCAGAGGACAGGGAGACCCCAACCCTAACCCTACCCTAACCCAAATCAAACATCATCCTCTATTTTGAGGACTGACAGCCCTATTCTGAAATCACAAACAAGTCCATCAAGCTGGCTTTCACTCCTTACTCAGTATCGCACTGAAAGTTCTTCCCAGAACAAGAAGGCAAGAAGTAAGGAATCCACATGTAAAAGGAAACAGTAGAACTACGTCTATTCAGAGACCAGAGATGGCATCATCTTATATAGAGAGCTTCCTGAAGAATCAACAAATAATGATTACAGCCAGTTCCCTAATTCCGCAAAGTTACAGGACAAAATATCAGTACACAAAAATCTCTTATTTGTATCCACTAGCAATGAATCATCCTAAAAGGAATTTAAGAAAACAATTCCATTTTAGGGATCAACACTGACCAAATACTTAGGAATAGATGACACCAAAGTATACATCTTACACACTGAAAATTACAAAACATTGCTGAAAGAAAATAAGGGAAACCTAAATAAATCTGAGGACACCCTATGGTGATGAAAAGACATACTATTGATAAGATGGCAACAGTACACAATGCAATGTGGGAATTCAATGTGTTCCCAAGGAATTCCACAAAGGCCTTTGGGAAGAAATGCACAAGATAATTTTAACAGTCATGTGAATTTTAAAGGACCACAAAATAGCCAAAACCATCTTGAAAAAGAAAATCAGAGGTGAAAGGTCACACTCCCAAAGTTCAAATCTTAATAACTAAAACATTGTGATACTGTTGTAAAGGTATGCATATGTCCTGAAATAAATACTACATTCTATGTTAATTAATTGAATTTAAAATTTAAAAAAATTGTTTAAATAAGTAAAATAAATTTTTTCAAGTATGCATACAGATCAGTGGGATTTAACTGAAAGCCCAGAAATAAATCCCTTCATCTATGGTCCTGTGAATATCGACAAGGGTGGACAACATTACACGTGGGCGAAAGAATAGTCTTTTCAACAAAGAGTGCTAGATAATCGCCTATCCATGTACAGAGGAATGGAACTGGACCCTTACCTCACACCACATAGAAACATTAACTCAAAATAAGTTAAAGGCTTAAGTGTAAGAGGTAAAATTATAAACTCTAGAAGAAACAAATGGGGATAAATCTTCATAATCTTGAATGTAGCAATGCTTTAAGATCTGACACCAAAGCATAAGAAGGGAAAGAAAAAATAGATAAAATAATATCCTCAAATTAAAAATCTGTCCTGCGCACCTGGATAGCTCAGTTAGTTAAGCATCCGACTCAATGTTGGCTCAGATCATGATCTCAGGGTCATGAGATCAAGCCCCACACTCAGTGTGGAGCCTGCTTAAGATTCTCTTTTCTTCTCCCTCTGCTCCATCCACTCTCACACTCTCTCTCACTCACTCTTAAAAAAAGCAATGTAAAAAAATTAAAAATATTTGGACATCAGAAGATACTATCCAGAAAGTGAAAAGACAGCCCCCAGAATGGAAAGAAATATTTGTACATTATTTATCTATTAGGAGGCTGTTGCCCAGAATATGTAAAGAGCTTTTACAATTCCTCAACAAAAAGACAACCCCATTTTTTAAAATGGACAAAGGACTTGGATAGACCCTTCTCCAGAGAAATCATACAAATGGTGAATAGCACATGAGTAGATGTTAAACATCATTAGTCTTTATGGAAATGAGAATTTAAATCAGTTATATGTCCTTTTATACTGTAGACTCACTATGATCAAGAAAACTAGAAATAACAAAAGGATGTTGAAAAACCAAAACTCTTAAACCTTGCTTGTGAAAAATGGTGCAGACTATGTATAAAACATTTCATCATTTACTCAAGAAGATCAAAGCAGAATTACCATACAGTTCAACAATTGCACTCCTAGATATATACCCCCAATATTGAAAACACTGGTTCAACAAACAAACAAAAATGTACAGGAATATTCACAGCAGCAGTGTTCACAAGAGGCAAAACCCAGAAACTATGCAAATGTCCATCCATGGGGAAAAAGATAAACAAAATGAGGTAGATCCATAAATGGCTATCTTGTTCTGCCCTATGAAGGAATAACGTAAAATGGTTCATTTGTGGGGGGGAAATATGGTTGCTCCTTAAAATATTAAACACAGAATTCCACTGCAGCCTATATGGCCCCCAAATTGGAAGTAGAAGGACCTTTATTCAGAGCAGCATTTCTCACAACAGCCAAAAGGTGGAGGCCACCCAAGTGTCCACTGACAGATGAATGCATAAACAAAATGTGGTTTATGCACCACGGAACATGATTCAATCTTAAAAACAAAGGGCGTCCTGAGACAGGCTACGTCACGGATTGAACCTGGAAGTCGTTACACTGAGCGAAATCAGCCAGTCATGGAAGGACAGATGCTGCTTGATTCCACTTGGCTGAGGCGTGTGGGACACAAAGCTGGATGTGGCTGCAGGGGCCGAGGGGAAAGGACAATGGGGAGTTGGTGTTTCATGCACGTAGACTCCCTTAGGGAGAATGAGAAAGTTCTGGAGAATGATGTACCACTGTGGGAACTTAGCTAAGGCCAGAGAACTGTGTGCCTGCAATGTTTTAAGGGGTCAATGTTCATATGTTTAGTCACAGTGAAAAAGTAAATGAAGGACTGATGCATGCACAATGTGGACAGACACTGAACACAGCCCCAGTGACATAAGCCATATAGAAATACCACTCAGGGAAAAAAAAAAGAAAGAAAGAACTAAAGAGAGAAAGAAAAAAAGACCACTCAGATGGGAGCTGTCTGGGCTCCTTAAGTCCATCAAAGTTACCCAAATAAGGGAAAGTCCTAGAAGAAGTTCCAGAAGAAGAAAACTGGATCCAAATGGAGAAGACATTTCAGACCACTGGGCAGGTGGTGACAGCTGAAGTGGGCCTGCGTTCTGGATTCAAACGTAGGAACCATCATGATTTCCTCACTTGGGGGTTCCATGGTGGTTCCATGGGACAATGTCCATTTGGGGTAAAAGGCACTGAAGTAGCCCATGTGAAGTGACAAATGTGATAAAGAAATGACAGCTGGGGACTCTGGATGTGGAGATAAAGTGTATTTGTGCTGCTGTGACAAGTTACTGCATTTTTGATATCACCACAGAGTAAATGACTCCTCCAGACATCCACGTTAGCACCACGTCACAGAAGCAGAGAGGGCATCAGACTTCGGGATGGAGGCCAAGGCCTCCCAGATCCAGGTCACCCACCATGGAGAGGCCACTGGCCCTTGGAGGAGGCCACATGTTAGCAAGACACCTGTGGGAGGATTAAATCAGGCGCCCCTGTGTCTCTGGTGCAGTAGAAGCAGTGGGATTCATGTTCCGGTTTTCTACAATGTTCCCCCACAACCTGGTTAGAACTGTACAAAATCAGGAAAGGAAGCCTCAGTAAAGCAGACTGGGGAGGCCAGAATGGGAGGCTGCAAGGGGGCGCCTGGCTCAGTGTCAATTACAGGAACAACTGTCAATTACAGACTCCATATTGCAATCTCCCATAGGGGAGACTCATCCATTCCAGGCCCCACAGGGGAAGGTGGAGGTTCATCTCCTACCAGAAATCACCATCCCTACAGCTCAGCCGGTGAGACTCCTGCATCACCACGAACCCCTGTCTTTCTTTTCCAGGGGACCTGCCTTCCCAGCACACCCCCCCCCTCAGCTTCTTCCTTCTCCATGAAATAATGTTCTTCTCCTTTGTTTCTTTCACTTGCCTGGGGTGGGACAGTAACTTGCTCAGCCCAGACTGCCATTCTCCGCTCTTCCCAAAGAAACCCATGTTGCTGCCCAAATAACTGGCAGTTTGAGTTTAAGGCAAATGGAAATAATAAACTCAAGAAATTTGCAAGGAACAAACTCAATATACACAAATCAATGGCGTCTTTACGTGCCTGGAAAGAACCACCAGAAAGAGACTACAGACAAAAATTTCATTTTGCGTCTCATGCATCCAAAATAACTCATTTTGCATCTCATGCATCCAAAAGAACAAGACCCCTAGGAGTCCCCTGAACCCAGGAAGTGAGAGACCTGTCCTCTGACAGCCAAGCAACACTGATAACAGACATAGAGGGAGACCCACAGAGATGGGGAGATACTCTGTGTTCAGGGAAGAACCCGCATCAGGAAAACACCTACTATCCCCAAAGTCATCTACAGGGTCCATGCTGTCGCTCCCAAACTCCCAGACTCCAGACCAGTCCTGGAGCAGGTGTGGACGCAGGAAGGACCCTGCAGGGCTGAGACGTGAGGGAGAGGCATGACCCCCGAGGTGGGCGGCCGCACCCTGACTGAAGACCATCTGAGGAGCCCCAGGAACCGAATCCGCAGATGCGCAGACACGGACGCAGGACCCGGAGCACATCCGAGCCCAGAAAGGGGGGATCCCATAGCCCCAAGCACAGCCCCACGGGAGGCCATGTCACCGCACACAAAACCACAGAAGCCCCAGCGCACCCTTCCTCCATGGGATCCTGAAAACACGCAACCCCTCACCAGTCCCCGCTGAAGCCGCTTCTCCTCACCTTCTCCTCCAGACACCGGTCCTGAGGGGACTGGACTTCTGTTACTGTGGACAAGGCCCCACATCCTCTGGAAACTTCCACAGAGAGTTCTGAGGAGACCAGGCTCCTGTCCACGTGGACGAGCCCCACATCCTCCCCAGGCCTCCACAGTGGGCCTCGAGGGAGCCGGGCTTCTGTCGGTGTGGATGTGGACCCACTGCCCCCCAAAGCACAGACACCGGTTGGGAAAGAAACTTTCGGTCAGTGTAGGAGGTCTGCTGAACGCTCAAGTGCACGGTGTCAGTGACCTGGACTCAGGTGCACCCCGCAGGTGGTGGAGGCGGTGAAGGACAAGTTCAGCGCACAGGTCTGTGGCGACAGCGCCCCCTCCCGGGCGCTAGCGGAATCCCTTCTATATATTTTTTTAATTTTTTATTTTTTATAAACATATATTTTTATCCCCAGAGGTACAGGTCCGTGAATCGCCAGGTCCACACACCCCACAGCACTCACCAAAACACCCCCGCCAATGTCCATAACCCCACCCCCTTCTCCCAACCCTCCTCTCCCCAGCAACCCTCAGTTTGTTTTGTGAGATTAAGAGTCACTTATGGTTTGTCTCCCTCCCAATCCCATCTTGTTTCTTTTATTCTTCTCCTACCCACTTAAGCCCCCATGGTGCATCACCACTTCCTCATATCAGGAAGATCATATGATAGTTGTCTTTCTCCGCTTGACTTATTTCACTAAGCATGATACGCTCTAGTTCCATCCACGTTGTCACAAATGGCAAGATTTCATTTCTTTTGATGGTTGCATAGTATTCCATTGTGTATATATACCACATCTTCTTGATCCATTCATCTGTTGATGGACATCTAGGTTCTTTCCATAGTTTGGCTATTGTGGACATTGCTGCTATAAACATTCAGGTGCACGTGCCCCTTCGGATCACTATGTTTGTATCTTTAGGGTAAATACCCAATAGTGCAATTGCTGGGTCATAGGGCAGTTCTATTTTCAGCATTTTGAGGAACCTCCATGCTGTTTTCCAGAGTGGTTGCACCAGCTTGCATTCTCACCAACAGTGTAGGAGGGAGGCTAAGAATCTATACTCAGAAAACTATAAAGTACTCATGAAAGAAATTGAGGAAGACACAAAGAAATGGAAAAATGTTCCATGCTCCTGGATTGGAAAAACAAATATTGTGAAAATGTCTATGCTACCTAAAGCAATCTACACATTTAATGCAATTCCTATCAAAGTACCATCCATCTTTTTCAAAGAAATGGAACAAATAATTCTAAAATTTATATGGAACCAGAAAAGACCTCGAATAGCCAAAGGGATATTGAAAAACAAAGCCAAAGTTGGTGGCATCACAATTCCAGACTTCAAGCTCTATTACAAAGCTGTCATCATCAAGACAGCATGGTACTGGCACAAAAACAGACACATAGATCAATGGAACAGAATAGAGAGCCCAGAAATAGACCCTCAACTCTATGGTCAACTAATCTTCGACAAAGCAGGAAAGAATGTCCAATGGAAAAAAGACAGCCTCTTCAATAAATGGTGTTGGGAAAATTGGACAGCCACATGCAGAAAAATGAAATTGGACCATTTCCTTACACCACACACAAAAATAGACTCAAAATGGATGAAGGACCTCAATGTGAGAAAGGAATCCATCCAAATCCTTGAGGAGAACACAGGCAGCAACCTCTTCGACCTCAGCTGCAGCAACATCTTCCTAGGAACATCGCCAAAGGCAAGGGAAGCAAGGGCAAAAATGAACTATTGGGATTTCATCAAGATCAAAAGCTTTTGCACAGCAAAGGAAACAGTTAACAAAATCAAAAGACAACTGACAGAATGGGAGGAGATATTTGCAAACGACATATCAGATAAAGGAGTAGTGTCCAAAATCTATAAAGAACTTAGCAAACTCAACACCCAAAGAACAAATAATCCAATCAAGAAATGGGCAGAGGACATGAACAGACATTTCTGCAAAGAAGACATCCAAATGGCCAACAGACACATGAAAAAGTGCTCCATATCACTCGCCTTCTATATTTTTTTAAATATTTTATTTATTCGTTTGAGAGACAGAAAGACTGAGAGAAAGCATGAGCAGGGCAGAGGGAGAGGGACAAGCAGACTCCAGGCTGAGCAAGGAGCCCCAAACGGGACTCAATCCCAGGACCCTGGGATCATGACCTGAGCCAAAGGCAGATGCTTGACCTACTGAGCCACCCAGATGCCCCAAGGAATCCCTTATATTTTGATAGATGAAACTAAAGTGGAGCCCAATATCCCCCAACTTCCCCAAAAGGAGTTCAGGACAATCAACTGGAAGCCATAGGAAATGAATTGCAGACAGAAACTTTATGGTCCATGCCAAAATTCACTAGAAAATGTGGATAAATTTAAGATTCAAACACAAAAACCAATCCACAAAAGAGAAAAATTAGTAAAACAGACTTTATAAAATTTAAACTCCTACTCTGTAAAAACCTTGTTCAAAGAACCAAGAGACAAGCCACAGACTGGGAGAACGTATTTGCAAACCATGTATCTGATAAAGGATTTGTATTCAGAATGTACCTTGATCCTAAACCCTAGTTCCCTCAAGGTTTTCTACCCCTAGGTTGGAACCCACAAGCTCCAGTTATTCAGCCTAGTGCTCTTCCTAATGGGTCCTCAGGCCAACCGCAATCTCTTGGGATTGTCCATCATCCCAGCCTAAACATATACCATACCTATCCCATTAGCCATTATGTCCAATGCCTCAACGCTCACCTTAACTCCTTATGCCCTCATTTCCTAAACCCTCATTGGGTTTAGGTCCATTGCTTTTTAGTTGAGTGATTACTAACAAGCAATCATCCCCCAAACTCTCTAAACACATACCCAATACCATCACCCCCTCACCACCTCAACCATCACCTCTCAAACCCTCACCCACTCACCCTTAAACCATCACCCTCCAAGTTCTGGACTCTCTAGTTCCCCACATACCACCCGTTGAACCTCCTAAGCCTTCCCCTACAAACACACACCAGCTCATCCCCTCATCCACTGACTCCCCAAAGACTTTTCCCCTCAGACTCAAATACACTCATTCTCTCTTCTTCCCACCTCCTCACACTAAAGCACCCAAATCATAAGGATGTTAAGACAAAAAGCCACATGTCACCTAAACCCATACACCATTAAACAACAGAACCATAAGGCCATAATCCATAAACCATACACCATGAACTCTAACCATATACTGTAAGTCATAGGCATCAACCATAACCAAGATAGACACAGCATGAACCAGAACCAGAATGATAATCATAACCAAACCAACATAAATAACCACGGCAACACTGTTCACAACTGGAAAATGGTACAAAATATGCAAACATGCCACAAAGGGTAAATGAACATACAACATAGGGTAGATCCGTAAACTGAAATGTTCTTCCACGGTATCAAGGAACGAAGCAAAATTGTGCAACTGCTGTGGCAAACTGAATGGGGGCTCCTTAAAATCTCAGAGATAGGATTAATTACTATACCTCAGGGCATATACCCAAAATATTTGAGAGCGGGGACTCTGTATTTATTACCCCCAAATTCGTAGCGCTGTCATTGTGCAGAATAGCCAAAAGGCTGACCTGACCAAAGAGTCCACTGAGGGTCCGTGGGTGGCTCAGTTGGTTAAGTGAATGCCTTCAGCTCAGGTCATGATCCCAGAGTTCTGGGATCGAGTCCCGCACCAGGCTCCCAACTCCATGGGAAGTCTGTTTCTCCCTCTGACCTCCCCTTTCATGCTCTCTCATGCTCTCTCAAAAAATAAATAAAATCTTTTTTAAAAAGTGTCCACTGAAGGATGGATAAGTAATGTGTACACAATGGAACAGTAGCCAGTCATGCAAAGAACTAAAGTACAGACTCACATCACAGTATGCATGAACCTTCAATTCACTATGACAAGAGTAATCAACCAATCACAGAAAAGAATAAGATTCTACATGTCTGAGGTATCCAAAATAATCAAATTCACCTACAAAAAGTAAGATATGGTTGCCAGACCTAGGGGACAGGGGAACAGGGAGTTAATGTTTAATAGACACAGACTTTCACTAGGTCAAAATTTAAACATTCTTGAGTCGGTAGCTGGTGATTTTTGCAGAAAAATGGGAACATACCTAGTGGCATACAAGTGTAGACTTAAAATTGTTTATATTCTTTAATCTTTAAATGGTCAGTATTATGTTTTATAAACCGAATAACAAATAAAGTCATGATTGAAGTACCAAAACATAACATGAATGAATATTGAAAACAAACCAAGTTACAGAGCCCTACAGAAAAGGCTGCCCAGATTGGAGTCCTTCCTGATCTTTAAATCATCATGGTTGGGGACTGAGTGGAAGTCTCAGCAACAGTGAGGTCAATTACAAGAAAGGTCATGGTCACACAGCTCGAGCAGGTGGTAACAGTTGACATGGCCTCTGGATTGGACTATAATGAGGAAACCATAATCATTTCCCCATTTGTGAGCTCTATGACAGTTCCCAGGGAAGGTGTCCCTGTTTGGAGCAAAAAACACACAAGTGGGTTGTAGGAAGTGGCACCTGTGGGAAGCAATGGCTTGTGAATCTGAGAGCAGAAGACTATTTCTACTGCTACAGCAGATACTCTGTACATCAGAAATTCATGGGAACTTGGGCGTCTGGGTGGCTCAGTGGGTTAAAGCGTCTGCTTTCAGCTCATGTCATGATCCCAGCATCCTGGAATCGAGTCCCACATCGGGCTCTCTGCTTCAGCAGGAGCCTGCTTCCTCCTCCTCTCTCTCTCTCTCTCTCTCTGTGCCTGCCTCTCTGTCTACCTGTGATCTCTGTCAACTAAATAAATAAAATCTTTTAATTTAAAATTTAAAAGAGAGAAAGGAACTAAATTACTCCTCAAGACAAGCAGATCAGTAATACACCAGAAAAGCAAAAAACACATCAGACTTCATGGTGAGGCCAAACCTGACCAGAACATAGTTCACTAGATACAATGTACTACTAAGGAACACTGTGATACAATTATATTAGGGGACCACTATGCTGTTGGTGTGGCGGGTGACCTAGGATATGGTAGAAACATGATGTTTTGACTTCCCAATCTTCTACATCACTCCACCAAAAAAAAAAAATTGAAACAAATAAATTCATTGAAATTGCAGGATACAGAATCAAGATACAAAAGCTATTAGCTTGTACAAACTCATAATAAACCATCACAAGGAGAAATTAAGAAAACAGAGAAAAAACTTTACTACAGGCATGAAAAACCTGTACCCTGAAAACTATAGGACACTGATAAAGAAATTGAAAAGGGGGAGCCTGGGGGGCTCAGTCAGTCAAGCATCTGACTTTTGGTAACTCGTGGTAATGGTCTCAGGGTCGCAAAATTGAACCTCTTGTCAAATGTCATGCGGGGCATGGAGACTGCTTACCATTCTCTCTCTTCCTCTACCCTCTCCCACTCCCTCTCAAAAAAGAAATTGAAAACCACAAATAAATGGAAAGATGTTATGGGCTCATGGATTATAAAAATGAATATTATAGAATTGTTCTTTTTACCCAAAATGACGTACATATTCAGTGAGATCCTGATCAACATTCCCATGCCACTTTGCACAGAACTAGAACAACAATCCTAAGACATGTGCAAAACCAGAGAGGAGCCCAAATAGCCAAAGAAACCTGTACGAAGAAAAACAAATTGGGAGGCACCACAGTCTCTGATCTCAAACGACATCACAAAGCTACAGTAACCAAACCAGTATGTTATGGGCTAGGACACAGAAAGACCAGTGGAGCAGAATGGAGAGTCCAGAAACAAGCCTGGATAATTAATCTATCAATTAATGATTGATAAGTAATTAATCAATAATAATTATAATTAATATCAATAATTAATTAAGCCTGGTCAATTAATTTATAACAGAGAAGCCAAGAATATGTAACGGTAAAAGGACAGTCTCTTCAATGAGTGGTGCTGGGAAAACTGGACAGCATCAAGCAGAACAGCAACCAGACCCCTACCTTACACCCCACACAAAAACTAACGAAAAACCCACAGAGGAGAGGAAGGAGGAGCACAAGTACTGAGTGTGGGGCTGCCCTCAAGCCAGGGAGCCCCGGTGCCCTGGTGGGATTCATTCTCAGTAGGGACACTGGCGGGGCCTGCAGCGGTTCTGGTTTCCACCCGAGCTCTTTTGATGAAGCACCAGCCAAGACAACGTTGGGCTCCGGTGTCTCCTGGCGATGTTTCCAACTCTGAAATGACGGCTTTGCAAGGGAACAAGAGGAGGTGCTTCAGAACCTTCCTCAATGAGAGAAGTTAAGAGGGAAACTTAAAGGGTTGAACCCCAGGGAGCTTTTCCTGCAAGGGCCCCTGTGGGGAGAGGCAAGGGCAGAACAGCAGGAAAGTGATGGAGAACAGCCCAGCAGCGTCTCCCTTGAGCACAGGAAAGGCTCTGTTCGGGGAGCACCACATCAGGGGGCTCCTTCCCTCAGTTCTGACGGAGGATGCCGTCTGCGAGAGGGGCGGTCCCAAGTATCCACAGGCATCTTGTGGTTTAGGGTCAGAATCCTGAAGGGGGACCCCTTGTCCAGCGTGTGTCTCCAGGTGATACTGTGGTCATCAGACACATCAGAGGTCACCGACAAAGAAGCCCTCCCATGAAGACTTCTGAGAGATGGGCCAGAGCAGAATAATGGGTTGGGAGGGAAGGTGCGTGCCTTACCCAAGAACACCATCTCTAGGCCCTTCCAAGTGTCAGAGTCTAAGGGAGGGTTCCAGATGCTGAACCCGGCCCCTTCCCCTGCTCACCCTGATCCCTTACACCAGCAACTGTCTCCTCGGCCTTCACACTGAGATCAAGACAAGTTCCTTAATGCAACAGGCATTCAAGGACCTCTCGTCAGCCACTGGTGGGTCTCCAGGTGCATGGCGCCAAGCAGGCATCAAGAGGTTACCACAGCAGCGGAAGGGGGTGGGGCATACTGAGCTGGACTAGTTCTAATACTTGATTTTTAACATCACCTGAGTTAAAAATGGCACAGGCCCCAGGGGTTACTGGGGTAAAAGAGACCAAAAGCAAAAACAAAAAAACAAAAACAACCATCTGCGCAGGAGGGGCATTGGTGGGGGACACCGGCCCTAGGCCCACCACTGACCATAGAGCCCTGAGCACTGACCCTGACCTCTGAATGCACTTAACATCCAGCCCAGCCCAGACCCAGAAGACCCAGGCCTGGGGTCTTTAACTATGGGGGACATCTTTCCTCAAAAACACAGGTCTGGAGTGCCCCCAACACCCACTGAAGCCCTGAAGTGCCCAGAAAGCCCACATATTCTGTTGGCTATCTGCAAGGTAGAGGGAGATAAACCAAAGAAGTGACATCCCTGTGGAGGTCTCCCCACCCCCATGAGCCCTTCTCACTGAACCCCGGGGTCCCAGGGCTGGTGAGCAGGGCTGGGCTGAGAGGCTATTTTGGCCTTGTTGATCCTTTCTTTCTCAAATGTGGCTTGACTCTTGGAAATAAATGCTGACTTTGGGAGACTGGCTTTTTCAAGTGTTTTTCTAAAACAAGTGGTTGAAGCTGAAGAATGTCTTCATGCTGCCACAGGTGGGCCCACAGTGCGGGGGAGGGCAGTCAGAACTAGGGACAACTTTGCTGCCCTCCACCTCGCTGGGCTAATGCCCCACACTCACCTGGAAATGGAGGAGGTGGGATGGGAGGGGAATGGGGGCCTCTGGGGGTCATTTCAGCACCATAGAATCTCTCCACATCAGCAACATAGACTCAGTGGTTCTGCTCGACATCATCCAGGATCCCCTTAGAAATGACATCCGGGACCAGATGCTGTTAGTTCCCCATTCCCGCCTCCAAGCCAGTGGCCCATCTGCTTGTGCTGAGGCCATGTACAATGTCACAGACAGGAGGCCAGCCCTGGGGCCGATCCCACTTGGCAGCCCCAGGAGACAGGATATATGCTGCGGGAGGGGAGTTTCCAGGAGGGTCTCAGCTACCAGCTGAATGTTTGAGTTGCTTCTCCAGGAGTCAGGGCTCATTTTCTGGAAAACCTTCTTGGAGGGGCAGGCTTCTTTGTCAACTCAGATTTTCAGAAATATCTAAGTAGATTTAATGTCAACTAATGTAATATGAAAGGACCTCATTTGATCTTGTTAATTTCGATGCAGTTGACAGGGGCCCTATTTGCAAAATTCCCCAGTTGCCAAAGAGGAGAGAGCTTGAGGTCAGCAAGTGGTACATCAGGAAGCTGGGACCCCAGGGTCACTGCTTGGCAAAGTCTGAAGACCTGGGCTATCGTTTGCAGGGACCACTTATACCCTTGCTCCTTGGAAAGTGGAAAGGGTATAAGCTTGATTTATGGCTGACAAACACATGGTCCAGAGAGCCGGGCAACCCCAGGTCCTACTGGGGCCTTGGCACACACGTCTGCAAGACCAAGCCATAGCTTGCTGAACAATAAACCATTATGTTCCCCCAACAAAGCATCCCTGACACCGCCTGCCCCATCCACTGGCTTCTGGCTTCTTGGACCTGCTGCTCACTGCTTCCCTGTCTCTTGCTCATGTCACCGCTGCCAGCATGCCTCTCCCCCAAGAGGAACCACTTCCTACCTTCCACATTCCATGCTCCAGCCATCCTGGGGCTTAACTTTAGAGGACAGAGCACAGAAAAGAACAGGCAGCCATGAGCCAGTGCCTGAGGGCCATCCCTGCGTACCATGCCATCAGTGTGAGTGTCTGGACATGCTGTGACCCCTTAGGGCCTCCTGGAGGTCTGGGTTATCCAGGATGCAGACCACTTGGGCGCAGCTCTGGAGACAGAAGCAGGTGGGATCTGTGTCCTCCTGGCTCTTGGAGGAGCTCAGCTGAAGCATGTGGTGAAGACACTGCTTGGTCTCCTCCACTTGCTTTGTCCTCCACAGCTGGACAAGCCATCCTAGAGGTCATGGACCACAAAGGCTCATTGGCCAACTTAGTAGACTGGAACCACAAGGTTCTTTAAGTAAATTCCAATGGCTCAGCGAGAAGCAGACAGGAGGAGACGGAAGGAGCACATCACCAGATCCCAGGGGAGCCAACAGTCCCGTGTCCAGTCTCTCTCTGCCGCATTAGCCTTTCCTGCCTGTGGGGCCAGGGCTCGGGTCTGAGCAGGAGTTCCATGGCGGGAAGGGCCTGGGGCCAATGGCACACACTGGCTCCATCAGACAGGCATGGGGACGAGGACGCCGGGTTACAGCATTACTGCACAGCCCTGAGAGCGCAGATGAATACCTGACTCACTTTGTACCCAAAATATATGCCACACAACAGATTGACCCCCAACCACAGCTACTGGGGAAGTCTGTGGGTTTGGAAGCATGACCGCAGGAACAGAGAGCAGGTTCATCTGAGAACTGTGAGGGCAGGGACTGTGGGAGGTGGACGAAGCAGGCGAGAGCTAGGAGTAGGCTCGCTCGAGCTACACCACCTGTATGGTCTGCATGTTCGTGGGACCCCAAGACTCATATGTCAGAATCCCAGCCTCCAAGATGACAGTGTTAGGAGGTGGGGCGTCTGGAAGGAGGTTGGGTCAGGAGAATGGGGCCCTCATGGAAAGAAGTAGCCCCCCCACGTGGGAACACGTGAGGAGATGCTATCTGCTCTCACCAGACTCCTGACCGATGGGCCCTTGATCTTGGACTTGATACCCACTGAGGGCAGACAGGGTACACAAGTATCTCTCTCCTGTCCCCACGGGGAGAAGAATGAAAGCTCTTGCAGACCCCTGCTCAATCCATGAGCAGCCCCTTGGGTGGGGTCTGCATTGCCTGAACCCACAGCCAGGTCCCAGCCCAAGCAAGAGCCTGCTCTCTGCTGTCCTGGGCTGTGTTACCCCAAGCCAGGGCATCCCAGGGCCCACATCCCACAGAACACAAAGCTGTTTAGGCAGGGGTCTCCAGGGCCCAGGACAAATGGTATGGGGCAGTCTTGGCCAAACTCCCAAGCATCCCAGATGCGTGCAGCATGCAGAACCCACCCACGTGTCCAAGCCAGCATGCCATGCACGGAGGGGCAGGCAGCACTGCCCAAGGACTCGGAGCTTAGCAAGGTGACCCCACGAGGCAGGCCTGAGAGATTCTCCAAGGGTCAGGATACCCTTGAGAAGCAGAGAGAAACAGGAGCTTGTATCTGCCCTGTCCAGACGTGGAAGGGGCTCACCTGGTGATGTGATCCCACAAACGCGACACAGGGAGGAACCTGAGGCATCTCTCTCAACTTGCATGTCCCGGTCCCATGCCCTGCAAGGTCCCTGCCCCAGCACCGCAGCAAAAGAAAAGATGGCCAGGAGGCTTCTCTGGTGAGCGCCTACCTGGCCCCTTCTGGATATAGGGCCACACCGCCCCCTTGGGGCTTCTAGCTTCACTGTGCACGTGGTCCCCGGCACCGAGCGCAGCTGGATGGGTCCCCAGGGGCAAAGCTTCAGGGAGGACAGGTAATTATCTACTGCTGGGAGAACAGTCACTTTCTGGGTCTGAAATTGACAAACCAAACCCCTCTCTTTAGATTAGCAACTCTATCCTCTATCCCTGTCCTTGTAAATAACCTGCCCTGCAGTCAATCTGTTCTTTACAAGAGGATCGGGACAGTTTGCAACATTATTTCTGGGCTGCAGGGTGCAGGCTGAGCTGACACAGGAGGGAAGTGACCAGGTAGGACGTTCTCAGAGACCATAGACAGCTGGTGACAGCAATCAGGGCCCTTTGAGGGGACCCCAGGCCCCTCAGTCAGAGGAACAGCAGACCCTGCCCCTCGAGTCACCTGGCCTCTTGCCTCAGAACCCTGGATTTCCCACACTAGTAAATTACTGAAATGAATCAGAGGTGTTAAAACTGGAAAACAAGGGGGCCCAGGGCAGCTAAGGCAGGAGGGAAACTAACAAGGTCGACTTCAGGAAAAAGCAGGCCCTCAAGGGGAGGAGGGTTCGCAGAGACCAGGGGCAATGTGGCTCCCAGATCCTGCCTGGCATCCCATGCACGCATGAACCAAGATGCCATTCCCAGCTCTACTCCTTTACAGAGGAGGAGTTGGGAGAAACCAGGCCAGGAGAGCCTCTCATCTGGGCTGGGTGAGCACCGCCACCCCGGCTGCCCCAAAAGGGAGAGCCCCCCCACACCTACCCCCTCTTACGCCCAGCCCTATCTGGGTCAGGCCAGAGCCCTGATGAGGCAACGATGCCTCATCCCAGTACAGTGGAAAACTGGATTGTTTACTCAAGTTTCCCTTTTCTGTGTTCTCATCTGAATGTTTTATAATTCCATTTTCTTTAAAGAAAAAGAAGCAAGAGAAAGCAGTCCTCAGAGGAAGGAAGGAGGGAAAGATAGAGAGGAGCGCTGCCCTCGCTGGACGGCTGTGCCGGGCTCCGCGGCCACACACGCCCCGGTTAGAGGCTAGGGTGCTGGACACAGTGAGGAAGCTTATCTGGGAGCCACAGAGCCCTAAATACTGGTTTTCTCTGTCAGCTTGTTCAGGCACTCATGGTCATTACCTGGCCACCGAACTTAGGTCGCAGAATTTCCAAAATGATTTCCAGAGCTTCCCTCCATTGAGTCAATTTCCTTAGGGTAGTGAAACATGTCCAAGCTGGGGAGCTGGGGAGCTGGGAACTGTGTGTTTAAGAGCTCCAGCATGTCCCCCTACACAGCGCCCCATACAATGTGCTGTCTTGGGCCTGGAGCCACTCAGCCATCCCAAGCCTCCCTTGGACACAGGGTCCCTTCTGGGAGCTGACCGGTGCCCATGGGGCAGCAAGGGATGGAGGCCAGTCTCGGCCAACCAGCCACTTAGAAGAACTGGTCTCACCTAGAGCCTCGTGCCTGGGTCGCTGTAGGGCAGCCAGCAGTCAGCCACAGATGGCAGACGCACTTGGGGTCTGCTCTCTGCCCACACGTGCCCAGCTCTCAGGGACTCTGCACAGCCACCAGGTCAGGCTGAGAGGCAGTGATAGGGACCCCTTCCGTATTCTCCCCAAAGCAGGGCCCAGAGATTGGCCCAAGTAGGAGTCACAGAGAGCAGTGCAGGCCAGAGACCCAGTCTCTGGTCCTACCTCACCACTAATTTTGTGCGTCTCGGCCTGCCCTTCCCCCTCTCAGGCCTCAGTTTCTCCATCTGTACAAGGACCGAGACTCTCCCCATCTCTGACGTTTGGTGGAAAAGAGAAGGGCCCGGTGGGCAGTGGTGACCTGCCATCTCTGGCCCAATATGTCCTTCTATAACCTGAGACATCACTTGGAAGCAGCTTCAGAATAGAGCAGAACCACCACCACCGGTGGGCTTTCCAGAGGCCCAGGGGTGGTTGGTCCCCCTTTGCTCCTGGGACCCTAGTGGTTGTACAAAGGAAGCCAGGGTCAGCCACTCAGGACAAAACTCCTCAAACAGAAGGAAGCCCTTTCCCTTGACCTTCCCTCACACAGATGTGGGACCAGGTCTCTGCAGAGCGGCCCAGGTTCGTAACAGAAGCCGTGGACAGGTGATAGAGTAAGTCTCCAGGCCAAAAGCATGAGCGATCTCTTCACCCAAAACTCACAGCCACTTTAGAGAGGGGAGGGGGAGGAAAGAGGAGGGAGGGAAGGAGGGGGAAAGGGAAGGAGGAAGGGAAAGGAGGAAGGAAGGGACGGAGGGAAAATCCGAGCCACTTGCTCATTATCAGAGGACGAGAACCAAGGTTGAGAGCCTCAGGCTAGGCCTAGGGGTCTCTGTGGACGGGTGAGACAGCTAATAATTGTTTGCATCTTGAGCTCCTGCTTTTCGAGGAGGGCAGGGGGTAAGTACAACGTGCAGGAAGAAGAGGCTGAGCCCCACTTAGCTGGGGGTGTCCAAGGGCACCTGCTGGCCTGGCAAAGCCCTATGGACACTACTGGGGGTCCGATGGGATCCCTGTCCCCGAACCATGCTGCTGGGAGGAGCCAGTGTTTAGAGGTTCCGCTGTACTCTGGGAGGACGAACACCATGGAGGTAGACTGAAGCCTTGAGGCTCATGGCAGGATGACAGAGCTGTGGGTTCTGGGGAGCTGGGCCACACAGATAGGCCCAGGAGGAGCAGGATCAGGCCCGCATGCTTTCTCTGCCTGCCTCTGAATGCAGTCCAAGGCTCCAGACACATGTCCCACTGAGCCCAGGTCCAGGGCAGATGTTCTGACGTCACCTCTGCAGAGGACGTCTGCCCAGACCAATGCCAAGAACCTTGTTCACAGGACCTCCTTGCATTTGGGGAAAGAAGCAGGGAGCAGATCTGCACATGGGTCAGGCTTTCTGTAGGGGGCCCAGCTTATCCACAAAGAGGCCACGGAACAGTCTGCAAACAAAACGGCTGTGGCCTAGACACACGTATAGTTTGGGAAAGCAGCATTATGACAAGGACTCTAGTACCTGGCCAGGAGGGTCGCACGACACGCTGCCCCCTTGCTGAGCGCCCCGCAGCGCGTCCTCTGGGCTGGCCCTTTCGGAGTTCTCCCCGGCCCTCCCATCAGCTGGACTATTAGCCTGACGCTCAGACACTGCAAGGCAGGTCTTGTTTGATCCGGACTGAGAGTGTGACACAGCCTGTATTTTAAGCTGTGCTGGTGATTTATTTTAATCAGGGGTAAGAGGACAGACGTGGAAGCAAAGAACAGCATATCTCTCACAATTCCCAAGGAAAGGAGGCATGCCACCGCACCGTGCAGGGCCACCTGGGGAAGCTGGGGCGGATCAGGGGGCAGGCGGAGTGACGGGCAGAGCGCAGCCCAGAGCCTCTAGTGCGGTTTTCCTAGGAAGGAAGGGGTGAGGCCGACTCAGCAGCTGAGCAGGTTGAGGGTTGGGGAGTTTGAGGAATCTTGGAGGGCTCTGGGACCCAGGATGCCTGGTTCTTAGTTGCATGGACTGCAGAGGCGGTGAGTGGCACATCTCTGGGCTCCTGGAAAACACCGCCTGCCACGTTGTCTCAGAGAAGCGGGAGCTCCTGTTGTCGGGTGGGGGGATGGCTCTGTTCCTGGGTTCCTTGATGCTATGGGCCCTCAGGCTAGGCAGCCACACCCCATCCATCTCCACTTTCTTATTTTCTCACCTCTTCACATTACTTAAACGTGAGAGTTATACAAATGTCTGAAAGAACGGGGTTCACCAGATAGTCTGCCTCATCCACGCAGGTGCAGAATTTAATTCTTGGGGTCAGAATCAATCTAGGTTCCTTCTTCCAGCAATGCTAAATGTTTTTAGAATCCCAAAGGAACAGAGCAACTCCAAGACTTCCATGCTGGGTCCCTTCAAAGCCAAGCTTCTCCAGCTCCGCCTGGAGATACTCAGCCCCCTTTGCAGAAGCTTCCATGGATTCTTTCCCTTCACAAGGGCTGGGATGTGTGCCCAGCAGGGTCAGGCGCCCACCCTGACCGGCCCACGGGAGAGAGGGCGCCAGGGGCCTGATCAGAGAAGAAAGTCTGAGAAGGGCAAATGGTGCAGACAGTGATGTCAGAGGCGGTTCTTGGGGAGGAAAATGTGGTCCATTTGCCCCATGAGGAATGGCCTAAGGGTACAGACATGGCAGGCAGAGGAACCCACTTCAAGCCTCTCTGTTGCAAATCCAGTTTCATACTGAGAGTAAAACATAAAGTGGAATCTGGAAGATACAACTCTGATCCTTTTCATGCAGTCCTTCTGGCTCAGAGAGGGTGTCTGGCCAGGCCAGCCAGGGTGCAGCTGGCCGAGGGACCACAGGGGGCCCTCGCAGGTCGCGGGGAGCAAGGTAGGTAGGCGGGTGCCTCTGTGTCCACTGGCCGGGAGGCACACAGCATCAGGAGGAAAGTTACTTTTTAAGGAGGCGGTTGATTTCATTTTCCTTTGAAGTAGGGGAGCTTTTATGTAATTCCTGTCCTTGGGATTGCACAATTTCTGTAAAATGACCCTTGGCCCTGACATTTGTCTGATGGAATCATAACACGTTCCACAGTCACTCAGAGACTGGTACAATTATTCCTGTTCAACCAGTAGGTAAACCGAGTCACAAGCTTCTTCTGCCTCCCAGAAAATGCCAAGGCCAAGTCCCGAGATAGGGTCCAAGGGGGTCCCGGTCCTGGTGGGGTATCAAGCATCTGGGTAGGTCAGGAGGGATGGAAATGAGGGGGAGATGGCCAGTTCCCTTTTCTGATCATCAGAGTCCCTCCACTATCTCCCACCTCCCTGCCTTCTCCAGAGCCCGTTTATCCAGCACCTGCCACATACACGCGGGTCACGACGTCTGCCATCACTATACTCCCTCTCTGAATAAAGAAGCTTCAGCTAGCATAGGGAAAAAGCCACATTTTGTGGGCTTCCGACCCTCAGGTGTGGCTTTCCTTCTCCCACAGTTGGTGCCAACCTGCTTCCCGAGCCTCTTGCCCTGCCCCGGGCCGGGGGAAGCCCTTTTCTTTGCCAACCCTGCAAGATCTCCACAGACTGCCATCACCGGGATCACCGCGCCTAGCCCCACAGCCAAGCCCGCCGCACACTCTCCTTGGAACACAGAGGAGGTCCTTTGCTGCCCTTTTGGAACTTTGGGGAAAGATTTCTTCCAAGTCTTTGAGGAAATCTTTCTTCCAAGATTGTTACTTCTGTTCCATGTACTTTTGTGCCACTTTTTCAAGCCTTAATTATGGAATGGGGCTTTTTAAATGACATAGGGTTGATGCTGGGGTGTAATTCTCAGAGCAGTTTAGGCACGAAGAGAGTCCCGCAATTAAAGCGTTCACTGAGGGGAGGAATGCCATCTCTGTGTGTCTTGCACATGGAAGCTCTGTGTCTCCTCTTGGTCATGGAAAGGACATCTGCATGTTCAGATGAGGCCTCTTTGCACAGAAGCTGCAGGGCCTGGGTCTAGCCAGCCCCAGGTGACGCTCTGCAGAGACACACACAGTCTTTGGGGAGCAGAATGAAGGGGCAGCAGCCAAGATCAGAGGACCTCAAATCCCCACCCAGGGTCCTCCCTGTGGTCCTGCCAACAGCCCCACCCACCACACCACCCCTCCTCTGGCACAGTCACTCCCTGTCCACTCGGGGACCCCAGAATGTCCTCTCCCTTAGCCCGTTGTCCTCGGGTTTGAACTCCTTCCTGCTGAGCTCTGGTTCCTGGGCATTCCTCTCCTAGACTCTCTGAGCGCTCACTTTCTCGAGGCAAGGGCGAGGGGCTCTTCCCTTGTCTGCAGGTCCATCTCCCACTGAGCCTTGGAGGCTGTCCCTGGAGGGGGCTGGTGTATTCCAGAATGGAATCCCAGGCCTCCTACTAACAAATGCAGGCCTCTCCCCTCCCCACAGTCCAGGATCTCTAAGGGACCCTCCCAGCTCCCTGAGCCCCAGGGGCCTCTCTAAGGGCTCAGCACAGAGTAAAAGCTCTTAAAAGGGGTAGATAAAGAGGACGTCCTCCCACAAGACCCATGCAGGACAGGAAGCCATCCCTTGCGCCACAGAACACTCATAACCCCAAATGGCTATTTATTGTGCCCCTGGGGCCCTTTGGGAGGGATGCTCAGAATGCTGAGTTCAGGGACATCCTGCTCTCTCGGACATGCGGCAGTGAAGGAAGCACTTCAGAACATTCTTGTCTTGGATGTGTGGGACACACCACGGTGGAGCAGCCAGGCCCAGCCCACCCACAGTCAGCCCCGGGAAAGGGAAGGGCCCCGTCCTTGGCAATGACAGTGATGTATGCAGACTGGCTATTTCTGGAAGGTCAGAAGAAGCAAACCCATTCTTTAGGTAATGGAGAGGCCTCTCTGCTGCTGACCACAAAGTGACACCTGGTGGTCTGAGGTCAGAGAACAGGAGGTGGGCTCCAGCTAAGACAGAGGCCAGGCTGACCATTGCGGTGAGTGTCTGATGCTCCCTGAGGAAAGCTATATCTGGGCCAGGGGTGAAAACCCCCAAAAGGAGGGGAGCCCCCATGGGTACAGTGACTACATGGCCCAGGTCAGGACGCCGAAGGGTACCTGTGCCCACATACTCTGCAAACTCGTGGTAGTTCTGGGGACCCCCACACTGTCTCCGCTTCCTGCTCCGGATATAATTTCTCCTGTGGTGTCACACATTCACTGAAGGGGGATGTGGGTACCCTGACATGGATGGGGTGCAGCCCTCTAAGCAGGACTTGGTGGATGGGCAGTGGCTTTCCTGAAACCCACCATGCCCTGTGACCTCCCTGCCACAGCTGACTGACAGGGCCTGCTGTGCCCACCACAGACTCTGGCCCCCGGGCTTGACCAGAGCTGGAGCAGACTAGCAGTCATGCCCTGACCCTGAGCCATCCTGGCTGCTCTCTGGGGCCTGCAGGGTGACCCAGGCCCACGTGGACATGGAAGCAGGTCAGACGGAGCCAGCTCTGGGGCTGGGGTGGTCCTCAGAGGGGAGGCCCAGGCTGGGCGGGACTGCCCAGGCTCAGCGGCACAGCAACTCTCCCTTCCTCTGACTCCCTACAGCACTTCTTGCTGGGGCTGGGGGGAGGTGGGATGGGGTGTGAAGATGCTGTCCTGTCCCCTTGCTGACACACATCAGGACATGCCCAGCCTCCCTGCACGTCGTGTGCCCAGACAAGACAGATGAGGCCCCAGGTGCCAGGAAGGTGGGTGTGGAGAAGGGCCACGTTGGAGGGCATCCCAGACTCGGCCCACCTGTCCCGGCTCCAATCCTCAGTCCCAGGGCTCAGCATGTCCCGTACCCAGCCAGCATGTTTATCCACACTCTCAGACGTGATGATCTCGGCAGGTCTGTGCCACGGAGATCAATCTGAAACAAAGCTGAGGGCGAGGGAGAGAAAGGACAGTCTGCGGAGACGGTGGCCGGCTGCTTGTCCAGAGCACCAGCAAAGCCGTGGGTCAGCCAACCCCAACACTTCCCATCAACCATCTCAGATGTGAATGGACCTTCTGGGCATGAGAGATTTTGGACGTCTTCCTTTGACAATGCTATCTCCTCCCCCACTTCCCAAGAGGGCCGCTGACATCCCAGGGGCGGAAGGCGGGGGGAGTCTTTCTTCAAAGCTGCTGGGGAGAGCTGCTTACAGGTTTTGGAAAACAAAAAACAACGCAGTGTGTGGCAATAAACTGTGTTTTCAGAGCGTGCACAAAGGTACCTGTCCTGTTAGAAGTAGTCAGAACCCCTTTCCTGATCCATGCCAAACACAGAAACCGAGAACTCTCCACAAGGGGGCAGCAGCTGGCCGGGCTGGCGTTTTCCACGGCGTCCAGCAGGGGGCTGGGAAGGAGCGGGTCCTGGGGAGCTGACAAGAGCTAGAGGAGAAAGCTGTTTTGTGTTTGCAGGTGACAAAGTGAGAGAAGGGAATCCCCAGTCCTTCTCGGGCCCCTCTCCCCCAGCAGCCCCCGCCCCCTGTGCTGGAAGGGCCAAGGCCAGCTTGGATCCTCTCAGTGGAGCAGTGAGTGGTGGGCAGGGAGCCCAGTACAGGTTACCACTCCTGGGAACCGGAATGTGCAAATTCCCGGGATTCCAGTAAGAAGAGGAGCAGGGTGAAGGGGCCTTGGGCGTTAGGTCACTCACACTGAAAAGAGGGTGTGTGAGTTCGCGCACCACACGTGCACATGGATGTTTCCTTGCTCACGGGAGGGCCAGTCAGCCCCCAGCTTGCAGTCTGTCTCACGAGCAGCCTTCTGGAAATGAACGCTGAGCTCTCTGCATGGACAGGTCTGCGGCCCCGGGACTCCCTGGGGCTTGGAAGCAGGCATGCAGATGCCGATCCACATTTTGTTAGAGAGAAATGGCTCGTGGGGGCCATCTGTTCCCAGTTTTCTTTTAGAAAAGGAACACTGAAACAAAAGGGGGCCCTGTCACCCCATGGCCTCCTTCTCTCTGAGTGTCTGCTCTCCTAACCTGGGAAATGGGGTTCCAGCTGCAGAAAAGCCACTTGGCTTGTGTCTCATCCCTGCTAGGGGAGGTCATCCACCGGCCACTCTGAGCCTGACTTCCAGAAGCCTGGGTACTTTTCCTTCTCAAGCATCTTCCTCCCCCAAAAAAAACAAAAAACTAAAAACTAAAAACTAAAAATCCAACATTTCCACCCTGAAAGCTGGTGAGCCTCAGGCACGGGGCCTGCTGCCTCATGGGGTCTGAACACTGTGTCAGGGCCTGCCTCCCAGCACACACGATAGCACCTGTCTGCCCTGATCTCCCATCATCGGTGTGACACATGACCACAGATTTAGTGGCTCCTGACAGAAGCTTGTTAGCTTACAGTTCTGGACATCAGCAAGCCAGTGAGGGTCCACGGGTCTGGAATCAAGGTGTTTGTCCAGCCGGCATTCCCTCTGGAGCCCATAAGAGAGACTCAGTCTTCCTGCTTTTTCCAACCCATTGGATTATCCAGGCTACTAACCCCGGTTCGAGGTCAGCTAATTAGCAGGCTTAACTCCATCACCACCTTCATTCCTCTTTATCTTGGAAGATACCACATACAGCGACTTTGAGGACTAGGATATCAACACCTTGAGGGGCACCGTTCTTCCCACCTTCTGCTTGAATATTCAACAACGTCCCATACACAGACTAAGACTGAGCCCCCATTATATGCCAGAGGCTTTGTCTCTGGAGACAGTCAGAGAGCAAAACCAGGCATACCCCTGCTCTCAGGATAATTCCCAAATAAAGGTAAAGTTCCGTCCAGGGGAGAGGAAATTTCAGATATGATTTCTTCTGCAATGCTTCTCTTACTCTGCTTGGGATACCCAATAATCTGATGTTACACACACACACTTTGCACACTTTGGAGACACTCAAGTTGTAAGAACCAAAGGTACCTCAACTCCAGACTGTCACTAAGCCCTCTGTCCATAAAACCCATTGGAAATAACAGACGTGCTTCAAGAGCCAGGACAGGTCACATGACTTCTTTCAGGCCTGTCTCAGCCGCCCCCATGTGTCTGCCACCCAGACCCACACAGACGGTAAACCATGCATCTCCAAGGAAAAATCCATGTGGTATTTCACACAAACGAACAGTGGAAAGAGGGAACTGGCTGGAAAAGACAAACACGGACCAAAAAAAGGAAAAGTGACAGTGGAGAAAGAAAGTTGGAGTGGACCATAAAGGGAGTCAAGAAGCAAATCTGACCGCGGGGCCCATGGGTGCTCTCCTGTCCAGAGGGTCTGGGTCTGGGTGAAGCTGACTCACCAACATAAAGGAGAGGATGCTGTTGTTGCAGGGGATGTGATGGCAGCAAAAGCCTTTGCTTGAGAGAAACTGTCAGAGGAAAAGCATTCGGAGACATCTTCTAGAGATGGCGAGGCAGGCCATATTCAGAGCCGTCGATGGACTGAGAGGGACCACGGCAACGACAGTTTACACGGGGTGAAAAGGGGTTCCAACCCAGATGCAGCCCTGGGGAGGGAGGGGCCCACAGGCAGGAAGTTACCAGCCAGAAATGGCAGGGGACCGGGCGGGTTCTGTCTAACAGGCCGAGCGGTCAGCCCTCCCCTGGGGGAGAGGCCGAATGAGAGAGCGCGAGGATAGGAAGGGGACCAGATGTCAAGGATGAGGGCTTCTGGTTAAACGGACCTAACAGAGTTCTTGCTCAGACCGGACTGTACACGGAAATGCACAGGTGAGCCCGGAAGGGTCAGGAGCCTGACAAAAGAGTCGGGTCAGAGAATCACTGTCAGGACTCCTAGAGATCTTTGAAACATTGAAAGCAAAGGATAGACCGATGAATGTGGATACAAACTTAGTAACATTGAATACAACAATTAAAAGATGCCTCCTGCAAATATTAAACTGTAGGAGAAGCCAAGAACTATTCCAACTACTAAGTAAGTGTAAGGACCTATTTAGCCAGAGCGCTTCCATCCGGTTAAACAATAACTTTGCTGTTTAACCCTTAAACTGTCCCTGCCCCCTTTCCCCCAGGGGACTTAATTTAAAAACAAGTCCCAGGAAATCAGTCCCAGGTAACAAAGCCCAAATACAAGGTGGGTCAGGCCAGGTAGAGTTATCCAATCAGTGGGGGGGGGGGGGGGGGGACGCATACTGTTTCCCTAGTTGCCAAGGAGTATGGGCCCCACCCTTTGAGAGCCTTTTGGGCGCCAATTCTGACCAAGGTGATAGGCTGGTTCAAATATCTACTCGGGTAAATTGTAATTCAATTGGTCACTTATGTGTGACCTAGCATGACTGTGCAGCTTTCTTTGTGTGTTATAATTTCATTGGCCGCCTGTGCGTGGCCAGGCCCAACCATATGGCCTTTGCCCTTAAAAGCTAGTCTGAGAAGCAGAGAGGGGTCGAGCTCTCTGTAAGAGGCACGGCCCCGGCTGGTCGGTTTGATTCTTGATGTTTGGCATGAAATAAAGCTTTGCTTGACCTTCAATTTGTATCAGTCTCACTCCTTTAATCATGGACCCATTATTGGGGGACCTTTCAGTAAGCTTTTAAGAAAGTAGTAAAATGGGGTCACCTGGGTGATTTTTCCTTTGGCTTGGGTCATGATTCCAGAGTCCTGGGATCGAGCCCCGCATCAGGCTCCCTTCTTGGCGGGAAACCTGCTTCTCCCTCTCCCTCTGCTGCTCTCTTGTGTTCCCTCTCTCACTGTGTCTCTCTCTGTCAGATAAATAAATGAAATCTTAAAAAAAAAAAAGGTAGTAAAATAATTGCATGGAGCATTCGGTATAATATGTAAACAATGGATCTTGGAGCATTACATCAAAAAGTAATGACTTTGGGGTGCCTGGGTGGCTCAGTGGGTTAAAGCCTCTGCCTTCGGCTCAGGTCATGGTCCCAGAGTCCTGGGATCGAGCCCCGCATTGGGCTCTCTGATCAGAGGGAGCCTGCTTCCTCCTCTCTCTCTGCCTGCTTCTCTGCCTACTTGTGATCTCTGCCTGTCAAATAAATAAATAAAAATCTTAAAAAGAAAAAAAAAGGTAGTAAAATAATTGCATGGAGCATTCGGTATTATATGTAAACAATGGATCTTGGAGCATTACATCAAAAAGTAATGACTTTGGGGCACCTGGGTGGCTCAGTGGGTTAAAAGCCTCTGCCTTCAGCTCAGGTCATGATCCCAGGGTCCTGGGATCGAGTCCCGCATCGGGCTCTCTGCTTGGCAGGGAGCCTGCTTCCCCCCTCTCTCTCTGCCTGCCTCTGTCTACTTGTGATCTCTGTCTGTCAAATAAATAAATAAAATCTTTAAAAAAAAAAACTAATGATGTATTGTATGGTGACTAACATAACAATAAAAAATAGGAAAGTAGTAAAATAATGTAACTCAATGTTTTAAACATTTAAAGTTACAATATGCTAAATAAGTATAGTTTTACACTTTTTTTCATTTTCCAATAGATTGATAACTGAGAGTAAGTCTTTAATATTTTGACCAAAATGTTTAATGGCCAAACAGTTAGAATTTCTCCCATTGACTGTCAAGATCACTTTGCTGGTTTCAGGTCGTATGGTCATTTTCACACCTCACACTACAGCAAAAAAGGAAGACAACTGTGTGTGTGCGATGAGGGGACAGAAGGCAAGCTGAAGACAAGGCACAAGCTGACCACCCCCCCCCCACCGCAGACTCCCCCCAACTCCTGGGTGGGACATGTGTGACCCTCTTCCAGGAATCTCCCAACTATCTTGATGTTAATGCCTTGCTAAAGGGAAAAACCTTAACAACGGCCAGGCCTCTGGTATCTTGTAGGTCTTCTGTAGCATATGAAAGTTCTTTCAAACCCTCCCTTTTTCCTTACCTCCCTAACCCCTTAGAATATAATCAGCCACTCCTCACAATCCCGGGGCAGCAGCTCTTTCTGCCCACGGGTCCTGTCCCCATGCTTGAATAAAATCACCTTTTTGCACTAGAGACTTCTTAAGAATTCTTTCTTGGTCATAGGTTCCAGACTCTGCCCCACCCAACCTCACGTTTACTCTGAAACTTCATCATGCATATTTAAAAGATAATTGTAAGGAAAGGGCCATATTATGATACTCACACAGACATAAAAAGAAGAATGCAATAAAGATTTTATGCTTATAATCGATGAAGGAAAAAAGCAGATTGCAATTGCTTCAGATAAAAGGATGGCCATCGGGGACGCCTGGGTGGCTCAGTTGGTTAAGCAGCTGCCTTCGGCTCAGGTCATGATCCCAGCGTCCTGGGATCAAGTCCCACATTGGGCTCCTTGCTCAACAGGGAGCCTGCTTCTCCCTCTGCCTCCATCTGCCAGTTCTCTCTCTCTCTCTCTCTCTCTCTCTGACAAATAAATAAATAAAATCTTAAAAAAAAAAAAAGGATGGCCATCGCCAACATGGTGAGCTAAGTTTTCTGCCTTCTCCCCCCAAAGAACACCAATTTAGAGAATCACCCTGGGACAAGGGAGACTTGTGGAAGTCTTGATTTCCAGTGGAGAAGCTCCAGAAGCCATTAAAGCAAAAAAAAAAAAAAGTATTAAAGGTAACTACAGCTACAATAACATGTTAATGTGTACACTCTATAAAGTAAATTGTGACATCAAAAGCATGAATTTTATGTGTGCAGTGTGGTAAAAGGGCAGTGTTTCTGTATAAAATTGGAGTTAACACTGTAAAATCGACTGCTTCATCTATAAGATGTTTAATGTAAGCTTCATAGTAGCCACAAAGCAAAAACCTACAGAACATACACAAATGATAAAGAGAGGGAAATCAAAGCAATCCAATATGGAAAACCATCACAATATGTCAAACCATGACAAGAAATACAACAGCAGATGCTATTAACAAATCCTTGCCTACCAACAATTACTTTAAATTTAGATAGATAAAATTTTCCAACAAAAGGGCAAAGAGGAGCCAAATGGGGGGACAAACGAGACCCAACTCTGTGTTTCTCATATGAACTTCAAGGACACATACAGTCTTGAAGGGAAGGGAGGGGAAAGGATTCCACACAAGGAGAAACCAAATGACAGTCAGGTAATGGCAATTTAGACTTTAGGTCAAAACCTGTACCAAGAAACAAGGAAATTTATCCTATAATGAGAAAAGGGTCAGTTCTTCAAAAGAGTAGAACAATTTAAAATATACATGCACTTAACATAACACATAGGCCAAAATGGCATATTTGGGGGGTATGTCCTGCCCCCTTCAAGTGAGCAATGGAAGGAAGTCATCATGAACAAATGCGTCCCATCACAACGGGTGTTGATATTTTGTCCTGTCACAACATTAGAAGAGCAGGACGTCCAGTTCCAGCAGAGGCAGGGAATGTGCCCTTCTCACACTGCTTTGTTCTATTCAGACCATCAGTGGATTGAATATCTTTCCCCCATCTACTGAGTCCTATCCTACTTATTTCCAGAAACCCCCTCATGTTTTACCATCTCTCTGGGCATCCCTGGGTGTCGGTGCCCGAGCGGCTTGTAGCGCATGCGCGGTGATGCTTCTGGGCTCCGCCGTGCCCGCTCGTTGCCTCGGCCGCTGCTGCCTCAAGCCGCCGCCGCTGCCAGGTGGCGACGGTGCGGAGCTGCCCCGGCTGGGCCCGCGGGGGGGCCCTGGGCGCCACATGACTTTTTCGGTGCCCGAAAGTAAACACGCCATTAAGATGGCGGCTGGATGCGAGCCAGTAGGCGGAACTTAGGATTTTGTATCTATGTGGCTGCGAGTGATTGGTTGTGCAACCTTGGTATATATAGACATGCACGGGCGGGGGAGAGGGAGATCCCAACAGCTACGCAGAAATAAAGCTTGCTTCGCTGAGGTCTCCTAGTTGTTCTTGCTGGCGAGAGCGACAAGTGGTGCCGAAACCCGGGAAACCCGAAACCTACACCGAGGAGTTCTCAGTGAACGCAACGATCCGGTAAGTGTGCACAAAATTTCAGATAAGAAAGTTCCTAAGTATAGGACGAGAAGTGAGTAAGTTGCTAAGTATAGGACGAGAAGTGAGAAAGTTCCTAAGTATAGGACGAGAAGTAAAAGGGTTCCTAGGCATAGGACAAGAAATAATGGGATCAAAGTTTACTAAGATGGGAGGATTACTGACGGAGGTGCTTAAGGCTAACGGCACTCCGCTAGACTCTAACCATAAAACGGTTAAAAATGTTATCGAGGAGCAGGTCAGAGAAGCCTCTAAGGCAGGATCTAGCAGAAGGGGAGAAAATTCAGAGGAGGGCTCCTCTGAAGATGAGCTTGGGGAAGCCATGACACACTTAAAATTAAAAGAGGAAGTCCCTAACGAACCTTTAAAGGGAAAGACATACAAAGAAGCCGGGAAAAAATATGACTCCCTAGCGCCCTCTGTCAGAAGGTCAAGAATTCCTACCCCTGAATGTAGGCCTATAGCGCCACCTGCAGAATGGCCGCCACCATATAACACTTCATGCTCCCGAGGGGCATGCGGTTGTCCAGAATGTAGAAATGCAGGATGGAGGGACATTACGGACTTTACTAAACCCTCCCCTCTTGCATACCCAGTGTTAGAAGATCAAAATCAACAGAGGTTTCATCAACCACTAGACTTCAAACTTATTAAACAGTTTAAGGAAGCAGTCACTACTTATGGGCCACAGGCTGCTTATACACTTTCACTTTTGGAAGCAGTCGGTAGCATGAACCTTACCCCAGACGACTGGACTAACATGGCAAAAGCAACTCTGTCTGGTGGACAATACTTGATATGGAAAACTGCTTGGCAAGAGTGTAGCTCAGAAACTGCCTGGCGTAACGCCGCGTCAGGGAATCCCCACTGGAATATTGACATGCTCATGGGAGGAGGTCAATTTGTGGGACAAAACAATCAGATTGGGTACCCCCCAGGGGTGTATGTACAGATAGCAGCTGCAGCCACTAGGGCTTGGAAGACCATACAGGGTTCTGGCGATTTGCAGGGACAACTTTCCAAGGTGTTGCAGGGGCCTAATGAACCCTATGCTGACTTTGTAGATCGTCTGCTCCAAGTAGCAAGGTGCATATTTGGGGATGTGGACCAAGCAATGCCCCTTGTTAAACAATTAGCCTATGAACAAGCAAATAAATGGTGTAAAGAGGCTATCCGCCCTTGGAAGTCTAAGGACCTGATTACATATATCAAAGTGTGTCAAGACATCACTGATACAGTTGTTCAGGGCCAAGTTGTGGCAGCAGCAGTAGCCCAAGGGATAAGAAGTTTCAATGGAGGAACCAGGAGTTCTTCCAAGGCTTGTTTCCTTTGTGGAAGGGATGGTCATCTTAAGAGGGATTGTCCAAAGGGTAAAGGACCTCCTAGACCAGTCAAGCCCACACCTGGGTTGTGCCCTCGTTGCCGTAAAGGGAATCACTGGGCTAATGAATGTAGGTCCCAGAAAGATATTCAAGGAAATCCCCTGCCACCGAATAACTGGATTCAATCCAATTACTCAAAAAACGGGAAGCAGGGCCCCGCGCCCCGGGGCCCAACACAAATTTATGGGGCACTAACGCAAATGCCCAGGACATGGTATCCTCCCTCGGAGAAAGGCGCGCAACCTCTGGATCAGCAAGGCTCAATATCAGAGCAGCCGCCCGAATGGTCCTAACTCCGGAGATGGGCATTCAAGCATTGGCCTCCGATCTAAGAGGGGGCCCCCCTCATGGTACTGTAGGTTTATTACTTGGCCGAAGCTCCACTTATCTCAAAGTTCTGATAGTTCACCCTGGGGTAATAGATTCAGATTATGAGGGAGAGATCAAGATACTGGTGTCTTCACCAAGGGGAGTTACTGCAATTAGCCCAGGAGATCAGATAGCTCAACTTCTCATACTCCCTAGCCATCATGAAGCCTTTCCCAGTAAAGGAAAAGAAAAAGGTACGAGAGGTTTGGGGTCTACGGGAGTTGACCTAACATGCCTGACCCTGGATATGACTGATAGGCCCATAATTACCCTCAAGGTGCAAGGAAGGAAATTTTTAGGGTTACTGGATACGGGCGCCGATAAGAGCATCATCGGCCAACAAGAGTGGCCTCCGAGATGGCCCCTAACACAAGCAAAACAAACACTCAGGGGTTTAGGAATCGCTCAAAGTCCTGATCAAAGCGCAGCTACCCTTGAGTGGGAGGATGACGAAGGCCATAGGGGAACTTTTCTGCCCTATGTCTGCAATATTCCTATTTCCCTCTGGGGACGAGACGTTTTGGAACAGATGAGCGTCCGCCTGACAACTGAAACTATATACAGCCCCCGATCAATAGTTATGATGCAAAAAATGGGATACATACCAGGAAAAGGGTTAGGGAAACAGGAGCAAGGTAAAATAGACACCATCCCTTTCACCTCAGAATATAAGGGGCAAGGCCTGGATTTTCGGTAAGGGCCACTGAGGCAATGAAAATAACGTGGAAGACAGATACGCCCTGCTGGGTGCCTCAGTGGCCCCTTACTAACAAAAAACTATCAGCTGCTAAAGCCCTGGTACAGGAACAGTTAGAGGCGGGCCATATGAAACCTTCTACCTCACCTTGGAATACACCTATCTTTGTTATTAAAAAGAACTCTGGTAAATGGAGACTTTTACATGATCTTAGAGAAATTAATAGGCAAATGCAGAACATGGGACCAATACAGCTGGGATTACCCATGATAACCGCCTTACCGAGAAACTGGCCATCAATAGTGGTTGACATAAAAGATTGCTTTTTCTCTATCCTTCTGCATCCTGAGGATACAATTAAATTTGCCTTTACCCTACCTTCTATTAATCATGCAGAGCCTAACCAAAGATATGAGTGGACTGTCCTCCCTCAGGGCATGGCTAATAGCCCCACTATGTGTCAATTATATGTTTCTAAAGCCATACATCCTATTAGAGAGACTTACCCTGATTTAATGTGTTACCATTACATGGATGACATATTGTTGTGTGGATCTGACTCTACTACAGTTTCGGAAGCCTTAGTAATGTTACAAAAGGAGCTAAATTCATGGGGTTTAATTATAGCCCCCGAAAAGATACAGGCTTCCAACATCAAAGACTATTTAGGCATGAAACTATACAATACCATGGTAAAACCTTCAAAAGCCTCCATTAGAACTGATAAATTACAAACACTCAATGATTTCCAAAAGTTATTGGGGGACATAAATTGGATCCGACCCTACCTGAAAATAACTACAGGAGAATTACAACCATTGTTTGATATTCTGAAGGGTGATGCCCATCTAGACTCTCCTAGGAGCCCTACTCTGGAGGCGAAACAGGCTTTGAAAATTGTGGAGGACAGGCTTGCCTTGACTTCAGCAGATAGATGTGATCCTAACCAGATAGTCCAAGCCATAGTGATTCCATCCCCTTCTTCACCTACTGGAGTGCTATGGCAAGGTGGGCCCTTACAATGGCTGTACCTCCCAAACACTCTTCCTCGGATAATCACAACATATCCAGTTGCAGTAGCCATGCTAGCTAACAAATTGATCACTGTTTGTATTTCTACTCTTGGAATCATACCTGACAATTGCATCGTGCCGTATACTAAGGAACAGATTCGCCTACTATGTGCTACCCTAGATGATTGGGCGATACTGACCACCTCTTACTCAATAGAATTTGATAATCATTATCCTTCACACCCACTTATAGAATTCACAAAGGGTATTGAATTCATACTACCAAAAATTAGTAGATCGACACCACTAAAAGAAGCCTCTACTGTCTTTATAGATGGAAGTAAAGAGGGCGCAGGAGCTTATATCATAAATGGAATCGTGAACCCAGTCATAGTTCCTGCCAGGTCGGCTCAATAAGTAGAGCTACTAGTAGTGCTCCTAGTGCTCCAAAGATTTTCAGACACTCCCCTAAATATTATTTCTGATAGTCAATACGTGGTAAATGCAACAAAAAATATTGAAACAGCCATCCTCTCCTTAAGTGATTCACCTATTCCATGGATCTTAAGGCAACTACAAGAGGTTGTGCAACTGCGCACTGCACCATTTTTTATAGATCACATCAGAGCCCATATGAGCCTACCAGGACCATTATCCGAGGGCAATGCTCTAGCAGACCACAATAGTCGTTTCCAACTTATTTGCCCTACCTTAGAACAGGCGAAGCTGTTCCATAGCAAATGGCATGTGAATTCTAATACCTTAAAATATAGATTCCATATCACCAAAGAACAGGCAAGAGATATAGTAAGGACCTGTGGGAATTGTGCCACATTACTCCCTCAGCCTTCCTTAGGGGTAAATCCCAAAGGCCTTCAAGCTAATCACCTATGGCAAATGGATGTCACACATGTACCTGAATTTGGGCAACAAAAGTACGTACATATATCAGTGGACACTTATTCGGGTATCATAATGGTTACTCCCTTCACGGGGGAGAATTCAAAACAAGTCATCACACACTGCTTACGATGCTTCTCAGATTGGGGTATCCCAAAACAAATAAAGACAGATAATGGACCTGCATATACATCAAAATCTATCCATCAATTCCTAAGTCAATTTGGTATAGTCCATACTACAGGTATACCTTACAATCCACAAGGTCAAGGAATAATTGAACGCGCCAATGGCACCTTCAAACGATGCTTACAAAAAATAAGAAAAGGGGGAATTGGGGATGACTACAAGTCACCCCGTGATCTTACATCTTTAGCGGATCACAATAGTCGTTTAAATTTTTAAATTTTTTGTCCTTGGACCATAATGGTACATCTGCAGCGGACAGGCATGTGGCGGTTACTGAACGCACTCTAGCCCAGGCAAAGTGGAAGGATATACTCACGGGCCAATGGAGAGGCCCTGACCCGGTCCTAAGATGGCACCGAGGTTCTGTTTGTCTTTTTCCACAGGATGCCCAAGTGCCTATCTGGGTCCCGGAGCGACTGATTAGAAGAATCGATCAACATGGCCCGCCCCGTCCTGATGCTCGGCCTGATAGCGATCCTGGCAACACCAGCATCCCTTCAACAGATGCACCAATGGGCAATAGTGAAAGCCTGGCTGTTCCCCATGCCACTGATGAATGAGTCCGCCATCCTCCCTCCTGTATACCTACTTTCATTCCCATGCCCGTTTCTGTAAATCCTAACAATTCGCCTGTATTGCTCTCAAGACATAAAAGAGACTTTGGGATCACTGCAGCCATTATTGTGGCTGTAGCAGCCTCCGCAGCTGCAGCAACTGCAGCGGCTGTAGCTCTCACCACATCTGTAAACAAGTGGACATTCTCCAGAAACTATTGACGACCGGATGCATCCAATCACTTTCTGGACTTTGCATAACCTCCATGGCCTATAATGACCTTTCTATTGCTGCTAATCTGTCGAAAGAGTTAAGCAGATAAGATTGACATAGCTCCATTACGGGATTGGGTATCTGTTGTAAATCCTTATGTTCTGCCATTTTGCATCATTACATAAACAACAATGTAGGCAACAGTTGGCGCTAGTACAAGCTTGCATGGCACTGGAAGCTGGTACATTTTCCCAAATCTGGCTGGCAGCGCTAGATCGGTAGTCAATGATGGGTAAGATTGGCTGCATGCACATAGCAACCTAAGCCAGGAGTTCTCCAACCAGGGGGAATTATCCGATGACGGGTAAGCATGTTCATGGCAGCTGACAACCTAAGACAGGCACGATCTCCTGCCTTGCATGCCTAATATAAAAGAAAAGGGGGAGATGTCGGTGCCCGAGCTGCTTGTGGCGCATGCGCGGTGATGCTTCTGGGCTCCGCCGTGCCTGCTCGTTGCCTCGGCAGCCGCTGCCTCAAGCTGTCGCCGCCCCGGGGTGGCGACGGTGCGGAGCTGCTCTGGCTGGGCCCGCGGGGGGGGGGCCCCCGGGCACACACGACTTTTTCGGTGCCCGAAAGTAAACACGCCATTAAGATGGCGGCTGGATGCGAGCCAGTAGGCGGAACTTAGGATTTTGTATCTATGTGGCTGCGAGTGATTGGTTGTGCAACCTTGGTATATATAGACATGCACGGGCGGGGGAGAGGGAGATCCCAACAGCTACGCAGAAATAAAGCTTGCTTCGCTGAGGTCTCCTAGTTGTTCTTGCTGGCGAGAGCGACACTTGGGCCCACAGGCAATCAACTATCACACGGTCCCTGGCTCTGCACCCCCAGAACCTAGCATACTGCCATACTATCCAACAAGACGCTCCGCGAGAATTCCTGGATGATTTCTGAATGGCTGAGATGTGTGACCAGCGTCCAAGGGTGATGCCGCAAGGCCTTCCGCTGTGCTCCCGGTGAAGCCCTGCAAAAGGCAATAAAAGGCTGGATGATCCCCAGATGGGTCCCACACCCTCCGTGCAGAATCCTGTCAGAAGAGACTTCTGGCCGGTCCCTGGGAAGTGGGCGGGACCCGTGCCTCATCTCCAGGTAGACTCACCTCCTCAGGCAAGGACACGCCCCGGCCCCTCTACAGCCACAAACCTGGTTCTCTCCCATGGCCTGAGAGGACCTAGGCACCCACACCCAGAAGACACCTGGCAGATAGCAGGTCCCCAGACCTATTATCTGTTGATATTTCCATGACTGGGAAGTTTCTCAGGGCAGCTTCCAGCTGGGTCTCCAAAGAGGTTCAGAACCTTCGCACAGATGAGTTTTCTCTAGGAAATGACCCTGCACGTGTGAACAGCCACTGACCATGCCATCACAAATCAAAAACCTTTCTAGCACCTCTAATCCACCAATCTGGAAAAGCCCAGTGTCCAGACCCAAACAAACCCAGCAAAACTGCCACACGGTGGAGACTCCACCAACCCGCGGCTTCTCCCATGCAGGGATGCTCTGGCTGTGGTCAGCAGAGAACGGGGTGGACTTGGCCTCCACTGACCCTTCACTGCAACTCTGCAAGGAATTTTACACACAGTAAATAATTTAACCTAAAACCATCCTGTGATGAGGACATTCTTCTTTTTGTGTAGGTCTAGGTCGTGGTGAGATATCCAGCCCATATCCAAGTTGCACTTAGAGCTTTGCCCTCTGTATGTTGCAATGTCTCCTGTCCTTGCCCGTGTTTGCACCTGTGCCCCATCTTGCGTTTGTTTCCTGGTGAGACTTGACCAGTCAGGAGGTCTATTAATCAGCAGAAACTTCATCATTCCTAATGTTAGCTTGTGTCACTCCAGCAGCACAAGGGAAAGAAATGTGTTGCTGGGGGCGCCTGGGTGGCTCAGTGGATTAAGCTGCTGCCTTCAGCTCAGGTTATGATCTCAATCTGGGATCGAGCCTCGCATCGGGCTCTCTGCTCAGCAGGGAGCTTGCTTCTCTCTCTCTCTCTCTCTCTCTCTCTCTCTGCCTGACTCTCTGCCTACTTGTGATCTCTCTCTCTCTCTGTCAAATAAATAAAATCTTTTAAAAAATGTGTTGCTGGTTTGTTTGTTTGTTTTTAATCCAAAGCAGCCCTGCTCAGTCAGTGCTGGCCATGCACTTCGGCTCACTTTTTAATTTCCTCAGCCTGTAACTTGGATATATCATTTGTACATTTCGCTTTTATGCATCTTACCAAAGGGGAAAAGAGAGAGTAGTTTAGAGTTGCCAAAATTCTTTCATTTTCTGAGCATTTGCCTCCCAGTCTGGCAGAAAAGGAGCGAGAGGACCCTCACCTTGCCCTCAGAGGAAATAGCTCCGAGGCTTCCCAAAGCTCCCCGTCCTGCGCTGGAAAGCGGCACGCAGGCCACTTACACATCCAAACCCGATGGCCCTTTTCCCCTCCGTTCATGGCAGGTTTCCTCAAGCAGAGCTCTAAGCTTGTCTGTTCAGTGAAATGGAATGGTTTCCTTGTGTCTCTCCCTCGGCACAAGAGAACAAGTATGGAAGGGCCGAGAACTGGGGTGTCAGGGGAGACAGAGGGTAGGCATGTGGAATGCGTTCAGACACACATCCTGCTGGCCCAGCTTGGTCCACCCTGTGCAGCTCTGTGTGTCTGCAGGGGAAGAAGGACCCTTGTCCCAGCCTCCTCTTCAGCAGCCTCTGCCCTTGTCAGTCCAGCCAGCTGCCTCCCTGACACGGACTGGCTTCAGGACCGGAGGGGATGGAGAGATGGGGCTGGGCGCTGAGATCAACACTCGTGGAGTCAGTGCCTACCTGCCCACTCTCCCGTCTGTCTTTGCCTCGTGGAAGTGTTTCCCCATTAACTAGGATCGGGCTATGAACCCGGCAATTGCCTGGTTTTCTTGGATCATAAAGTGGGGAAAGAGCAAAACTGGGACCCTGCCGGACACTCACCGCACCCCAGGTGGAGCTGAGGGGGGCTGGGACACGGGGCCCAAGGGTGTTGCTTCCTCCTCTGGCTGCATGAGGCTCAAACGAAACAAAACTAAACTAAACTAAAAACCACCAGACAGAAGCTTGTGCAGCGCCACCTGGTCACTTGGATGTCATCTCGAACTAACACATTAGGGAAGCCTCTGGAAGGGCCCGCCTTCAGATAAGAACAGGTACTTGCTCTCCCAAGCAGCTAATACTATTAAAACAGGCTTTTTTCTTCTACAGCAAACATTATAATGGACAGTGAAAGCCTGAATAACTTCCCCCTAAAATGGGGAAAAGAAGGATTTCTGTTTGTCTTTACATCTTCTGTTCTAGTGGCCTGGAGGTTCTAGACCGTGCAAAGAACGGTGGAGAAGAGATAAAAGTATATGTATCAGGAAGGAAGTTGTAAAACGAGCCTCATTTGCAGGGGATATGATTAACTGGAAAGAAAATCCTAAGGAATCTACAAGAAGAAAAGCTTGAATTTTTCAACTTTACATGATACCAAGTCAATATATAAAAATCAATTGCATTCCTATACACAAATGCCACATAGTTTAAAATAAGATGCAAAATGCCACTTACAATAGTGTCAAAAATGTCAAATACTTATGGATAAATTTAACAAATTTATCAATGCAAAACCTCTACACCAAAATCCACAAAGCACTCATTTGAGAAATCAAAAAAGAGATAAATATTTCATGTTTTTGATTGAAGGATTTATGTTACTAGAATACCATTTCTCCCAAATTGACCTGTTTATTCCAGAAAAATCCCAACTGAAAACCCAGAAAATGTTTTTTATAAATTGACAAGATGATTTTATAATTCATAAGGAGGGCAAAGGTATGAAAAGCATGGAAACAATCTTAAAAAAATAACAAAGTCAGGAGACTTATCAGAATTTACTATAAAGCTGCAATATTTGTGACATACCTACATTAGTAAAATAAGAGATGACAGTACGGAGCACAGCAGGGAAATAGGCTGACAGATACCATCAAATGATTTTTTTTTTGAAGGAAATTTTTTAAATTTTTTTATTTTTTATAAACATATAATATATTTTTATCCCCAGGAGTACAGGTCTGTGAATCGCCAGGTTTACACACTTTACAGCACTCACCATAGCACATACCCTCCCCAATGTCCATAACCCCACCCCCCTTCTCCCAACCCCCCTCCCCCCAGCAACCCTCAGTTTGTTTTGTGAGATTAAGGGTCACTTATGGTTTGTCTCCCTCCCAATCCCATCTTGTTTCATTGATTCTTCTCCTACCCCCTTAACCCCCCATGTTGCATCACCACTTCCTTATATCAGGGAGATCATATGATAGTTGTCTTTCTCTGCTTGACTTATTTCGCTAAGCATGATACACTCTAGTTCCATCCATGTTGTCACAAATGGCAAGATTTCATTTCTTTTGATGGCTGCATAGTATTCCATTGTGTATATATACCACATCTTCCTGATCCATTCATCTGTTGATGGACATCTAGGTTCTTTCCATAGTTTGGCTATTATGGGCATTGCTGCTATAACCACAATGAGATATCACCTCACACCAGTCAGAATTGTCATCAAATGATTTTTGACAAGGAAGCTAAGCCAATTCAGCAGGGAACATGGGGCCAGGAAAACTGGGTCCACAGGAAGAGGTAAGGAAGAGGCCCTGACTCCTCCTCCTCCTTTCTTCTCAGCTGAGGGGCAAAACTTCATAAACAAGACACCAAAAGGGAGCACCTGGGTGGCTCAGTGGATTAAAGCCTCTGCCTTCAGCTCGGGTCATGGTCCCAGGGTCCTGGGATCGAGCCCCACATCAGGCTCTCTGCTCAGTGGGGAGCCTGCTTCCCCCAACCCCGGCTGCCTCTCTGCCTACTTGTGATATCTCTCTCTCTCTCTCTGTCGAATAAATAAATTTAAAAAAAAAAAAAGGAGAAGAAGACACAAAAAGCACAAGCCATAAAGTAGAAGTCTGGGTAATTGCAGTACAGTGCAGACAGGGGGAAAAGAGTCCTTCTGGGGAGAGACACCTGACAAACACCACCTCCACCCAGGTGATCAGGGTCAACACTGGGAGAGATGAGTCATGCTGATGTAAGACACCCTTGGTATAATGAGAATGGCTCTTCACCATGTGGTCCTCCCAAAAGCCCGTAACCCGTCTGATCATGAGAAAGGCATCATACAAATCTCAGTTGAGAGAGATCTCAGAAATACCTGAGTCATCCTCAAAACTATCACAATCATAAAAAGCAGGGAACGTCTGAGAACCTATCACAGCCAAGAGGAGCCTAAGGAGACATGAAGACTGAATGCCCTGGGTATCTTGGTTGGGATCCTGCAACAGGTAAAGTTCACTAGGGAAAAACTAAGGGGATCTGAATAAACTATAGAATTTAGTTAATTAAGTATGTATTAATATCAGTTTGTTAATTCTGATAAATATGCCAGACTATTAAAATATTTATTTTTTAAAAAAGATTTTATTTATTTATTTGACAGAGAGCGATCACAAGCATGCAGAGAGAAAGAGAGAAGGAATCAGGCTCCCCGCTGAGCAGAGAGCCCAATGCAGGACTCAATCCCAGGACCCTGAGATCATGACCTGAGCTGAAGGCAGAAGCTTAACCCACTGAGCCACACAGGCACCCACTATTAAAATATTCAAAATTGCCATCCCTAATGGCAAGCACCTGTGACTGTGTGACCCGTACGGCAAGACACATCCATAGATGCGATGGAGACAAGCATCTGAATTAGGTGGGAGGGTCCCCATAAGGGGAAGCAAGATCAAACCCAAGGAGAAGGTGACATGACACCATAAGTAGAGACAGAAGACGGCTTTGCCACCGGCAGCCTCTAGATGCTGGAAGTGGCAGGACTGCATCTCCTGGAGCCTCCAGAGGGACCCACCGGGCTGGCACCTTGAGATGAGCCCCTGAAACTCGCCTTGACTTCGGATTGCTGAAACTTCAAGAGAATAATTCTGTGCTGTTGTTGTTTTTTTTAAAGATTTTATTTATTTATTTGACAGACAGAGATCACAAGTAGGCAGAGAGTCAGGCAGAGGAAGCAGGTTCCCCACTGCGCAGGGAGCCTGATGCGGAGCTCAATCCCAGGACCCTGAGACCATGACCTGAGGCAGATTCTTTAACCCACTGAACCACCCAGGCGCCCCTAATTCTGTGCTGTTTTAAGCCCCAGACTTCGTGGTCCCTGTGACGCTGCAGCAGGGAATGAACTCAGCGGGGGAGGCGCTGGGCTTAGCGATCCCTCACCCAACCCTCAGGAGGCAGGGACTGAGGGCTGATGAGTCCCCGGAGGTCAGCAGATGGAACCAAAAGACTGTCACCAAAGGTCAAACCTGTGCTAAGCACAGACACGTGTGGGTCTAGGTTTCCGCATCCTGAGGAACCCACTGAAGAGGAAGCCAGAGCTTTCCTCTCGGGACTGTGTGTGAGGCCCGTGGCCAAGGCAGGTGCCTGTCCTAGCCACCCCTGGAGAGAAAGCGTGTGACAGCAACTAAGCAGTTCGGACGGCAGAAGCGCCCCCCCGCCCCCGAGAGTTTTAATAATCCAGAAGTTGTCTTCCTTCAAGTTCGGTATCTAGGTATTAATCACTGCACTAAGGATTATTAGGGAGCAAGGATGACAAAATAAATTTATTGGTTACTTCTCTGAATCTACTACAGCCCTATCTGCGGGCCCCTGACTTTCAGAGACGGCTCAGGCAGCACCGCAGAACCGAACAGAGGTGCTTGCCAGGCCCACAACACGCTCTGAACACAGGGAGAGTCTTTCTGTCCCCTATGCACGGTCAAGGTCCCCTGCACATCCCACGTCTGACCACGTGACACTGAGAGGCTATTTTCACCCAGGGAAGCACACGTGTGGAGAGCGCAGCTGTGCAGGGTTTATAGCTGAATTCTGTAATTTGTGGACACAAATGCACATCAGAATACAGCTGTTTTAAAGGTACCTTTAGAGGGTTTGCTTAAAATTGGTTTGCTTAAAATTGGAGTCCAGTTTAGAGCTGGCTGCGACCCTGCGACCCTGAAAGGCACATGTTGCAGAAGAGAGAGTGGACACTGAATCCGGGAGAAGAGCTGGGCAGGGCTATTCTCGAACAAGAACGTGGTCGTGCTCTCAAAAAAAAATAGACTTCATTCAGTCACTCAGTACACTCAGGGCACCCAGCATATGCTTACTAAGTGCCCACCACACACACACTTCGTGTTATAGCAACAGAAAGTCAGGGACAGCCTTCCTCCAGCTCATGTTCTGATGGGGAGACATAATCCTATAACGTAAGAGAATTAGTGGGGGTGGCTGGGGCCAGGCTGGGTGAGGAGGGGTCACCTGATTGAGGGGAAGGAGCCAGCCAAATGCAGATCTAGGGAAGAGCAGATCTAGAGGCATAGTACATGCAAAGGCCCTGAGGTGGGAATTGCTTGGCTAGCTTGAGGAGCAGTAGGCAGAGCTGCATAGCTGGAGAAGGAGACCAACTGGGCAAGGGAGGGACAGAGCTCAAAGCCCCAGGTGGGCAACTATGCCAGACACTGAGGGCCTGAGGTCAGGGTGAGCTGCTCCATAGAGCTGAGAACAGTTTTGCAGCAGGGAAAATAGGGCAGTTGCTTCCCAGTGTGGACGGGGAAATCAGCATGAGCTGGGAGCATCCTGAGCACCTAACAGAGACCCTCTCATATGGCTTCCCTATAGGAGGCACAAAGGCAACCCCATTTTACAGAGGAGGGGAGTGGGGAGGAGGAAGGTCAGGTGACCTTCCCACAGTTCCTCAGTGAACAGGGGTGGCATCAGGATCCGAGCCCACACTTGCTATTACACACTGCACAATATCACCTGCCTCTCAGTTCACATGCTGCTAGTGATGAGAACAGCCCTTCCCACGGCCCATTCCCACCCTGACAGGGAGCAGAGCGTATGTCGTATGGGACAGCTTCCCTCTCTGAGCTCAGCCACGGTGCCCTCAGACACAGGGTGAGCTCATGGGGCCAGATGGCTACGTGTAGCTGTGCACACTCCCTGGGACGTAGGACCTCTGCCGTGCCCAGGTGTGGGGGCGCCGTCCCTGGAGGACTCCGAGGGAGGCTGCCTTCTGAGCTTCACAGCCCGTGCCCACCACGGCTGGGAGCAGTGGTCAGGAAGGCCACCTTAATCCCACCATAATGGGATCACCAGGCCCCAAGGGGTGAGACAACACACCCACACTCAGGGCTCACGCTGACTCACAGCTTACATACAGGTAAATGGGCCCACACATGGAGTCCCAGGGGCCATGCCACCCAGGCCTGCTGGGGACAGACGGCCCCAAAGCCAGTGAGATGGGCCAGCAGAGACCAGCTTCCCAGGATGTCATGTCAGAGCTGCCGATGCTGGAACTGAAGGGCACTCTTGAGGAGCTGGGAACCTTAGAGAGACTCTGGGTGGTTCCTGGGGATTCACTCTTCTCCCAGAAGTGTGCCCTTTGGATTGGGTGCAAGCCCACAGCCCTGTGGGCAAGGGTGTCGTCCCGCTTGCCCCCTGCCGGCCATTACCCCACATCCAGAGCTGCAGCTGCCACTGGCGCTCTTGACCTGAGGCTATCCTGTCCTGGCCCAGAGGATGGCCTCCGGGGAGGAAGTGGCTTGTCCTGGGTGTGAGTCTTCTTCCTCTGCCTCCTGGGGACACAGAACAGTTCACCTCATCTTGGGACTGCCCTGACAACTGCAGAAAGCCCAGGGGGTAGGTGTGGCGGCCGAGAGAATGCAAAGGGTTTGAAAGATGGACCCCCTCATTCAGGGTCATGCAGGTGCAAACAGAAGGAGCTAAAACACCCAGTATATCCGTCCAAGGACAATCCTCCCTCAGAACCAGAGAGCCATGACTACAACCCACAACTCCGTTCAAGAACGTACACCCATCACATTTACTTAGTACCGTTTCTTCAGTCCTCACTAGGAACTAATTGCTGCTTCCTGCACTTTCTGTTCCTAGAGCGTAATCTGTCCCCAACCCTCCCCCGACCCGCCTCACGAAGCAGGTGCAGATGTAGCTCGAGCAGACTTAGCGCCTGGGGTTCTGAGAGCTGACGTAGCTCCCTAGGGCCTGACCCACCTCTGACGTGGCCTCCGGGGCTGCGTGTGGGCCCCCCAGGACCCCCATGTAGAAAACCCAGCAATCATGGAGTGTGACGAAGGTACTAGAGTTGGTCTCCAAGTGACAGAGCCCGGGTCTGGAAGCGGGAATCTAGAGTAGGTCAGAAAGCATCGTAAGAGGAGAAAAGGCGAATGGCAACAGAAGCTGAGGAGGGACAGGACACTTCCCGACCCACTGCAGACAGGGAGGCCAGAGCCCCCCGGTAAAGGACTCAGAGGACAAGTCCAGGGCCAGGGAGACCCGAGGTGTCACCTGAATCAGCAAAGAAGACCCCTTAGCGAAGGGGCGTGGCAGGTGGGGGTTTGCTCGAGCAGCTTTGCTGGCCAATGGAGGTGGAGGCTAGGCTGGAGCCAAGCCCGTCTGTCAGAGCTGCTGCCCACCTGAGGCCATGTCCTCCCGTCTGATAAAGGACAACTACATCTCCTTCCTCCTCGGTATCACAGGAGTGGTGGGAATCCATGCTAAACTTTCCTAGGACCACCGCACTTGGGAGCGCAAGGCGTCTAAACCAAGCGTCCCAGTGGAGGGGACCAGGAGGAGTCCTTTCCCTGAGAAAACAAGAGTCCTGCTTCAGGCCAGTCTTCCTGGGGCATCTTTCCTGCCAGGACTGGAGGCAACAAGGGTGAAGCAAACGGATGCCCAGAGCGGGCACACCAGGCAGGCTGAGTGTGAGACCCGCCTGGAGAGGCCTTGCCGGTGCTCTCTGTGTGGGGCTGTCAGCCCTCGGGCTCACACAGGACCGTCCCTTTCCTAGGGCCACGGGGCTCATGGCCCCCCATGTCCAGCTGCACCATACCTTTGACCTCATTTCCTCCGCTTCCAACCTCCAACTGGCAGGGTGCCTTCCTATCTGCCCGTTGGCTGAGCATTTGCACAGACAAATGTCCTGGGGCCACCCTGGGGCTCTCACAGACCCTGACCCTCGTGTGCACCCACAGCAGCTCTCCCACCTGAACGCCACAGGAGCTGAACGCCAACAGGCTGCCAGGAAGGGCTGGGTCCTTGTCCTTCTCCATCTTGTCTCCGACCCACATCTGGGACTAACCAGACAAAAACCAAAGGTCCTTGAGGACACAGATGTCCATGGAAATGAGACGAGGGGACTCAAAGAGGCCGACCAAGGGAAGGCATCCCAGTGGAAGAGAGAAATCCCGACGTCCATCAGCAGTTCAGGACAGTGAACATCTTGTCACCGCACTTGCTGCGAGGGTGGGGCAGGAAGTGAGCAGATGGGAGACGTCCACGGGAACACTGCGGAGCCCAGCTTCCTCCTGCTCGGCCCTTCTCCCGACTGGATGCATGAGGGACCGCGGCGTGGCCTCCCTCCTACACCCTTCATCACCGCACCTCACTTCCCCCTCACTTCCCACCGTGGTCATTGAAATTTGTAATTTGGCCTTGATCCATAAACGCAATGGAGATAATTTACACCTTCAAGTTTCACAAGAAGGCAGAAATAAGCAAGGATCTCTGCAGAGCTTTATTTGGACCCCTTCTAAAGGAAGCAAACCCATCAGAGGAACGAGGTGAGCAATTTCCTTTTCCCTGTGGGATCCGCGCTAGCCAGTCTGCACACGGAAGAGGCATTCACCCCCCCCAGAGCCCTCACAGCCCTCCACGGCAAAGTGGGACGTTCGTCCTGTCGCTATTTTAGAACCTATCTCGGGGCTGGGAGTTCTTGTCTGCAATCGTCTCGGACTTAATTTCGCATGACGAGGTAGCAAAGTGTGTCGGGAGCAGGAAAGAAGAAAAGGCTAGCAAAGGAGAAGAGGCCCTAGGAGGGACCCAGGGCCCGTCGGGGCTCTGAGATGCAGAAAGCAAGGGGCTGGAGGCGGAAGCCAGACAGGAGTGGGTGTGGGTGGGGACGTGCTGTCCGGAGAGACCACAAGGAAGCCAAGGCGTGAGAGGGGGCACAAGGCTGTGATTACAGCCCTTGGGGCCCAGTCTGGGAGATGTGGCCTTGCGGAGGCTGCTCCTTTGTCTGGGTGACATTTGCCCTGAGCGTGACCTTTCTGTGACTCAGCCCATGGCCCACAGCCAGGCACTGCCCCACCCATTCCTTCCCTTCTCCCCGTGGTGTCTGGCACGGACGAGGAACCAAGACGTGAGGGCATGTGGTCAGCCACAACCATGGTTTCCCACAGCACACTCGCATGGACACACACACTCACAAACGCCCAGGCACAGAAACACTCCACACTCACACAGGCACACACGCTCACTCACACACATCTGGATCTGGCCACAGCCTGGACCCGGCTCGTGGGCTGCCGTGGACCCGGCCACAGGTGAGGGCCGGGCTGGCCGTCTGGGCCGCCCAGATGTCCTGGGCCTGAGCCTGGTCTGGCTGAGACCCTCGAAGGCACGCTGCCTCCATGCAGCCCGTTTCCAATTACAGCTGCCACGATCCCCAAGTAACCAGGTTTTCAAAGAGCTGAGCTACTTGTGTTTTACGCGTTTGTGAATGTTCTGTGACAGAGTGAATGAGAGTCAGTTTTCAGTGGCATCTGGTCCCTGCAGAAAGCTGCCCAGTTCCCATGCACCTGTCACTATTTCTTCTGACGGGAGCCTCACTGCCCAGCACAGCTGCCGGCCGTCCCCAGAGGGCCATGTATGCCCTGCGTTGTCCTCCTAGACAGCCACATTTCTGCTGACACCATGATCCGCTCTCCCTGAGAGTTAGAAGGCAGAGGGAAGGTTCGTTCCCATACCTGCTGTCAGCTGCGTTCAGTTTTGGGGGCGTGTCTCCATCCCTTCTCTCCCTTCCATGGGTACCTGCCCTCAGCCCCCATGCACAGTGCCTGTCCTCCCCATGCAGACGTCAGGCTGGTCCCGGGGACTTGTGGTCACACAGTGTCCATGTGGTTGAGCACCCGGCTCTGTTCAGGGTGTTAGCCGGTTCAGAGCAAGGCCATGCAGTCCTGGGAGGCAGCAGAAGTCCGCGGGGAGGTCGAGACCAGAGCCTGGGGTCCCAGGGTCCCCGACGGCCCCAGCTCGTCCAGGCGGCACAGCTACTGCCAACCCCCTGGGATTTTGTGAAAACCAAGAGACGGGCCCCACTCAGCTAGCGGCTGTGTCACCAGCCAGAGAGGCACTGGGAGAGGAACACCCCAGCCTCCAGGCTGCTCGCACCCAGGGAAGGCTCTGGCTCCTTCCTGAGGCCACTGTGGCTGTGTCCTCTCACCACACCTGCTGGGGAGATGGGGTCACAAGCGTCACCTGCAGAGGGAAAGAGCAGTTGGGACAGCAGCACTCACAGCCACGCAACAAGGAGGAGGAGACTGAATGGGGCAGTGAGGCCTCCTTTCTTCTTCCAACGCCATTAGAACAGCCTTGCTCCGCCCTCTGACCCATGGCCCTCTGCGTGAGGGGCGTCCAAGCTTGAGCGCCAGCCCCTGCGGCCCAGTGACCCGCCACCCCAAGCTGTGCCAGCTGAGCAGGCCCCCAACACACTCTCCAGAAGCAAGAGCGCCGGGTCGCTGAGACGCACTATCTTGATCCCTCCGTCCCTACCCACAGCAGGGTCGCTACAGCTAGAGGGACTAGAGCAGGGAGGGTCTCCCCAGACGCTCATAGGTGGGGAGCCAGCAGATGGGGTCTGTTAGGGCCCCTAGGAAATGTGGAGTAAACTGCCTGTTCCGAGTTTGGTTTCCAGGAGAAGTGGGCCAACTCGTGTTTTCCTTTGTCCCTCATTTGTTCACTTCGTGTGTCGATCTCCACCAGACCCTCAGGTCACGCAGTGATGGTGGGAAAGCCCCCAGACTCTCTCAGGGTCCTGTTCCTGCCTTCAGCTGCGGATGCCCCTTGTTACTGGCAAGAAGTCCTCGCCAGATGGCCCAGGGGGCCCAGCACTCTGCTCCAAGCGGGACCTGACCACACACACGAGAGGGTCCCCTGCCCACCATCCCACAGCCAGTGAATGGTCAAGACCACAGACGGGTTGCATGGGAAGCAATGGCTCCCTCCCCACAGACCCCTGTGGGTGCAGCTGGAAGGAAAATGGCCCCCTGTGCTCTTTCCAGCCAGAGGGTGGAAACCCAGAAAGCAAAGGCCTTCCCTGGGGAGAGAGCAGTGTTTTGAATACACCCGATAGGGAGGTCCCCTGGTGTGTGGCCAGTGTCCCGGCTCTGGTCCTGGAGCAGCCCTCTGGAGAGGCCCAGACACACGTCTGAGCTTGCTGTGGTCAGTACCATTGAGGTACGGAGGCCGAAAGGTTTGTTCCCTCTGCCTGATGCAAGCATGCAGAGTGTGTGTGTGTGTGTGTGTGTGTGTGTGTGTGTGTGTGTGTCAGTGTGTGGGGGGAGGGCGGCCGCACCCTGCCCTGTAGGAGGGGCAGCCCAGCCAGGAGGTTCCCTACCGGGGTCCTCCCAAGCAGGCCGGGCCCTCACTTAGCATGTTTCTGCCCAAATCCTTCTCTCTGGTTTTATCCTACTGAGGACCTGAGCTTTTACATCAAAATCCAAGAAGCTGTTCCTTTGTCCTTGCTTTCTGCTGACACCCTTGTCTCCCAAGGCATCACCTACTTGAAAAGAAGGGAGAGCAAACAGGTGAGCAGTGGCTGGCGGGAAAGGAGGGGGAAGCTCGGATTAAAGCTCAAGCCAGGGGGCGCCTGGGTGGCTCAGTGGGTTAAGGCCTCTGCCTCTGGCTCAGGTCATGATCCCAGGGTCTTGGGATCGAGCCCCACATGGGGCTCTCTGCTTGGCGGGGAGCCTGCTTCCTCCTCTCTGCCTGCTTGTAATCCTTGTCTGTCAAATAAATAAATAAAATCTTAAAAGAAAGAAAGAAAGAAAGCTCAAGTCAAGGTGCCTGGAGATTACACCATCTCTGACGCTCCCTGGCTTTCTGATCGGCTCATTGTGCTCTCTCGTTTGCTTTGCAGCGTGTCCTGGGACAGGATTCGGGTGTCCCCGCTTTGTCCCTGATGAGAGGAGCTGAGAGCTCTCAGCATCCGAAGCCCAGCCTCCCTTGCCTGCTGCCAGATGTGCTGCAGGAGTGGGTGGGAGGGGTCAGCGCTGGGACCCTGCTACCCTTGGCTCAGGCAGCCACTAGAGGCTGAGCCCTCAGCCCAGAGCTTGCAACTCCGAGGAGCGCCCCAATCTCCAGGCTCCTCCTCCATGCCAAGGGCTGGTCGGGCTCCCTCAGCTGGAGGAGACCTGGGGGGTCAGCGCACCAGCCGCTTCTCCCCCCAATGAGCTGTACAAGTCTGTCCTGCAAACCCGGGGCTCTGGGCACCAGGGAGAGCCTCAGGGTCCTTGGCCTGCCCAGGTCAGGTGTGACTGTCCAGGCCCCGAGCTCAGACTCAGCACCTCAGGCCACCAAGGCAGGAGGCCACCCGGAAGACCAGCCGGGCCCCACCAGAGCCACCAGCCTGTCCGGGGGGCGGTGACCTGAGGAGGGGGTGGTCCCTGGCCCAAGGAATCAGATTCTCCCCACAAAAGCCTTGACGGGGTTGCCTGGCACTTGATGTCTTGAGAGGCAAATACTGCCAATTACTTATTTTCCTCAAACACACAGAGACTGAGACCCATCAGCGCGTGGAGCATCCCTCCACCGAGTAGGTGCTCTTGTTTGGCTGTGGGGAGCGGCTGGGGCTCATCAGAGGGAGGCTGAGCACTGGCTCTGCTAACCCGAACCTCAGAGGGTCTCCCAGGGCCAGGGTCTGACCCCAGCAGCCCCACCAGGCCTGTGGGAGCAATGGACAAGGGCCAGGGGTCAGCTCTCCAGTGTTTCCTTCCAAGCCCCCTGTCTGCCTAAGAACTTCCCATGTGCCCAATGCCTCCACATCCCTTGGGGTTCTGACTCGGGCCCTGTGTCCGGGCCCCAGGCACGCTCCACTGCCTCCCAGAGGCCCTGGCCTGCGGCTCCAAGCCCCCTGAGGTCACCTTCTTGCAGACTAGCCCTTCGAGCCTCCCCTCACCATTGTCGATGGAAGCTGGCCATGGACCAAGTCCAGCAGGAGCCCTGATTGGCTTTTTGGGAGCAGAGGTCTGAGTGGGGCCTGGAGAGGGGGCAGGAGGCCCCCAAGAGGGGGGAGCCGGACACACGCACCCTGGAGCTACATGGGGATCCACTCCCGCTGGCTGCCCCAGAGCTCACAGGGCCCAGCCCTGGCCTTGTTCTGGGGGTCCCACCCAGGGGACGCTGTCACTGGCCATGAAAGAGCAGTGGCTGCCGTTGCCTCTGCCCAAGGGCATGTATGTGTCTCTGCGTGTGAGAGTGTGCGTGTGTATGTGTGTGTGTGTCTGTGTATCCATGTCTCTGTCCTGTGTGTGTCTTTATGTCTGTGTCTACTTGCTCATGGGACAGTCAGAAGCCACAGCCCACGCCCTTCTCCGTCTGGCCCAGTGTTGGGGCCACAGAGAGGTCAGTGTCCTGGAAAACGAGCCCCACAGAATCTCTGACTCAGAAGCACTTCCTCCTGCCCCTGCCCGCCCCCGTGGCTGGGAACACAGGCGCCCGCAACTCAGACCCACAGCCGGACTCACCCAGCTGCTTGCCTCAAGCTGGACAGGGTCCTGGGAAGGCCAGTCAAGGGGGACACAGGGAGGAGCCATGGGGAGGTGGGTCCCAGGGTCTCTCAGGCCTGCGAGGAACGGACCCCTGCAAAGCCCTTCACTGCCCAACGACCAGACTGCAGGAGGAGAGGGGTGACTGATGTCTCCCCAGACGGACACACGCCACAGCTGCACATCTACTGCTCCTGGTGTGAGTGTCTCATCTCCAATTTCCCCTGCACTTTCATTACGGGGATTTTTCATTGACAGGCTTTTAACGTATTCGGAAGTATTAGCTTCTTCTTTTATGGTTAGAGCTCTTCGTAGTATATTTAAGGAATGCCTGCTCCAAGGTCCCAAATAATTCACAAACCTTGCAGGCAAAGTTTTGAAGAACACCCTAAATTTAAGTCCTGGGTCCATGCGGAGCTGACCCGGCCTATGTCGGGAAGTACGGGACCTATTGCTTTTCTCACACCTAGAGATTCTTGTCTTTCTCCAGGAAGGAAAACCCCACCAGAGAACAGGGCAGTCAGATCCAAAATCATCCCTGGAGAAGGACAGAAGGGGTCCCGGCCCAGCATCCACCTGGGGCAGGGCCTAATGTCTTGGGGGATGTGAAATTCCCCAGAATGAATCCAGAGTAGGATTAGATCGATTCTAACCCACTGTAATCAAAAGACTAACATGAGAAGCCCTTTCCTCCGGGGGCAAATATGCATTTTTCACAATCAGCTCCATGCCATGCTCTGGACTTTGGTGGTTTATCTTTTCCCTTCCACTGACAAGGTCAGGGTAGGAGGCTGTGGACTCCAAGCTGAACAGAGGTGTGTTTCTGTAAATGTGTGCCTCTGTGTCTGTGTGCTTAACATGTGTGCATGTGTGCATCTGTATGTCTCTGTGTGTGTCCGTGTGTGTGCATGTCTCTGTGTGTGCATGTGTGTATCTGTGTATTTCTCTGTGTGTTATGTGTGCATATCTGTGTCTCTGTATGTGTGTGTGTGTGGCATGTGTGCATCTGCATGTCTCTGTGTATGTCTCTGTGTGTGTGTCTGTGTATCCATGTCTCTGTCCTGTGTGTGCCTCTGTGTGTCCCCTCCAGGACGGCATCACAGCCCAGTCCAGCCACTCAGGGCCTCCTCCTCCACTGTCGCTCAAGCAGGAAGGTCCAGAGCCCTACCCCTTCCTTTCCTTCCTCCCCTGGGGCCCGCCTTCTATGGCTCAGAAGAGGCTGACGTCTAGCTCTGACATTTCCAGCCCCTCATCCTCCTCTCTCAGGGGGACACGCAGCACCTGCTACACAGGGTAGCATAGGGAGCAGGTCCCGGGGAGAGGGTGTCCAGGCATGCGTCCTCAGGCCCTGGAAGAGACCCCAAAGTAAAGGAGGAGGACAGAAGAGGTGTCTGAGCTCACCGTGGGCCCACAGCATCATCCTGGTCCCTAGTTCTGCTGAAACCCCCTCCCCCAGAAAGCCTCTCTCCAAACACATGGACTGTTTACTGCAAACAGCTTTCGCTGTCAGCCTTAGCCCTGGAATTCAACCTGCCATCTGAAGCAACCACACACAGAGGGTAGCTCTGTTAGCCAGCAGGACACTAAAAAGGCATATTAAGTCATGCGTTTCAGCTCACTTGCCTGCCGGGGCTTGCGGCTGGAGGAAAGGAGCAAGAACATGCAGCTTTCTGTGGTCTGTCTGCATACCCCAGAGTCCCACTGATGAAACTCTGCAGAACTGTGACCATGAAGGGCACCCTGAGCAAGTCATTACAGGTAAAGCTCCTGAATGCCCAGCTTTGGCCAATATGGACAGAAGGTACTAGGCTGGAGGGGTTCGCCTGTACAAAAGGGGAATTAATGTCATTTAGGGGGTTCTCATTGATAGACCCCAGGGCAGGGGATGCCTCTGGCCACCCAGTAGGACCATCCCACACGTGGCCCCAAAAGAATGTGCTCAATGCCCCAAAACTGTTCACTTTAAAAGGGCTAAGAGAAAATTTTGTTATATGGTTTTTTTTTAAGATTTTATTTATCTGACAGAGAGATCACAAGTAGGCAGAGAAGCAGACAGAGAGAGAGGGGGAAGCAGGCCCTCCACTCAGCAGAAAGCCTGATGCAGGGCTCGATCCCAGGACCCTGGGATCATGACCTGAGCTGAAGGCAGAAACTTTAACCCACTTAGCCACCCAGCCACTCCTGTTACCTGGTTTTTTTAACCATAATTTAAAAAAAAAAAAGGCTGCTGCTGAAGGACAAGGTTTGGAAATCAATCTTCATACTATGTAACTATTTTAATGGCATCAAATATGCTTCCTCTTTAAAGACACCACATCTAGGATGCTGGTCGCCAGTGGGGAGGAGTGAAGGGGAAGGGGAGGTCAGTGGGGAAGACTCCAGGGGCAGACGCATGTCAGCTGTACCTGCAGAGACCAGAACCTACAGCCAGCCCCAGCTCCCCATCCTGTCCTGGGGTGCACCCCTCAGGCCAGCGGTATGTGGCGTGCCTAGGAGAGAGAGCAGGACCCTACCCATGCTCCTCTGCTAGCCTCAGCTGGAGACCCCACAAGGGATGTGGGCACAGACAGCTTGTCTCCTTAACGCTCTACCCCTCGATTTCCCCACAGTGCTCTAGAGGCCATTTTCAAGTGAACCTGGAAAGCGTGGGCAGCACGCACAGGAGGGGAGGCTTGGATACATTCTGAGATAAGATCAGGAAAAAATCCCCTTGCGTGGAGCTCCAGCTTGATCCCAGACTGGATGGACAGGCTCACTGTCAGGGTCTCCCATCCCTTCTCAGATTGGGGAGCTCAGCTTCCCATTCACGGGGCAGGAAGCCCCAGTGGGGGAGGTGCAATGAAATGAACAAGGGCTGCTGAAGTCGCCCTGGTCAACGAGACTCGCAGAGCTCCTGTGGTCACAGTCCCAGGCTGCTGCTTCCCAGGCTCCCAGAGGACCCAGCTGGCAAGAGAGCCTCAAGGGCACAGACACTGCTGGGGGGCCATGCCCTTCCTGAGTCTCCAAGAGGGGATGTGGTCGCACTCTGGACTAGCCCTCCGCTGGTGAGGCTGGGCAGGCCACTTGCCACTTGTCCCCATGGGCTGCAGACACTTGCCCTGGGTACCCCTCACAGGCGATCAGTAACTGCACCAGGACCCTTTCCAGTGAAAGAGGGTGCCCTACCGTTCAGCAGCCCTTGGGCTCTTCTATGGAGGTCCTGGAAAGGCGGGTCTAAGAGAGCCACTGTGCCAGGCTCAGCAAACGGGCAGACCCAGACATGTGTGGGACCAGAGCCTGCCTGGTGTACCCACCATCCTCTGCCTCTGGGGAAGCTGGTCCCCACCGCGGACACAGAAAAACAGAGTCGGGAGGCTCAGACAGCACATCTTCATCGGCTCCAGGGGCTCCTGCTTCTGTTCGTCAGGCCAAACAGCCCCAGATGATGTGCTGTCATCCCTCCTCTTCCCCAGACCCGAAGAAGCCGATGGGCTACCTTCCCAGCCCTGTCCTCTGGGACCTGGGTGCGGGCCACCTCGGCTTGAGGCTGCTGCCTGCTGTCCTGACTCATTGGTTCTCCAAGCCCCGCACCGTGGAGGGGACCACAGGGGTGCCAGACCCTGGTACCCATCCCAGGGTGGGTAGGCGTGGCAGTCAGCAATGGCTCAGGGCTGCTCAGAATGAGAACTAGGCTCCGGGGTGCCAGAAGAAGAGATGGAGGTCAGGGGGCACCCAGAGGTCTGGGTGGAGTGAGCGGCTTGGGCAGGGTCCGTTACAGTGGGAGGGAGGATAGGGCTGCTCCCAGCTGGAGAGGACCAGTGACACACACGCAATCGTGACCTGGACCAGGGAGGTGCCCTGCCCTCACTATGACCCCTTAGCCCAGTGATGCGAGCTCAGCTGAGCCTCAGTTGTTCTGTCTGTGAAACAGGCAGCGATCTCGGCCTCAAGATGAGGGCCGGGTGACCCTCGGCACACACTCAGAGCTATTGTGCACCAAGCGGTCAACGCATCGTGGGCTCCAGCCTCCTGGGCAGTAGAATGGACGGGTCATGATGGGCCTCCTTTCTTATTAGGGTTCCAAAACTCTCCAAGTAATAGATGGCTCAGCAGCCCCGTAAGTCTACGTACTAAGTTATCCCCGAACTCGAGAGGAATGCATCTGGGTCCACTCAGGCTGTGGGAGGAGAACATCATAGCCTGGGGGGTTTACAAACAACAGACACTTACTTACCATAGCCTGGAGGCTGAATATCCAAGGTCAAGGAGCTGGCAGGCTTGGCTCTGCTGAGGTTCGTGGATCGTGGCTCCTCGTGTGTCCCAGGGTGCTGGGAGGGGTGTGGGTGCTTTCTGGGGCCTCATTTAAATATATATATATATTTTTTTTTAATTTATTTTTATTTATTTGACAGACAGAGATCACAAGTAGGCAGAGAGAGAGGAGGGGAAGCAGGCTCCCTGACAAGCAGAGTGCCTGATGCGGGGCTCGATCCCAGGACCCTGGGATCATGACCCGAGCTGAAGGCAGAGGCTTTAACCCACTGAGCCACCTAGGCGCCCCTGGGGCCTCGTTTATACAAGTGCCAATCACCCCATGACCTAATCACCCCAAGGCCTCGCCTCCTAACTGCAACTCACTAAGGATTGAGTCTAAAGATCTGAATGCGGGGAGGCACAAACACTGGGTCTGTGGCAGACCTCTTTTCACTCATCAATCCACCAGCTGGGCCGTCTGTTTACAAAGTGGGCTACCGTGGGCCAGGCCAGGCTCAGTAAGCACCCCTGCCTTCTCTCCTGGTCCTGACACGAAGCCAGGATAAACGTTGTGTCTGAGGCTCCAGCGTGGGGACACTCTGCACGTTGGTCGCCTCCCTTTCTAGGAAGACTGTTTCTCACAGGGGCATGGGGCTTAGGGACCCCTGCCTGCCTGGCCCCTTACTGCTCCCTGAAGGTGAGTCAACATGCCAACTGACTGCCGTCTTCTCCTAGTGCAGGGACGTCCATGATACCATCTAGGCACCCCACAGAGGACGTCTAGAAATGTGGAGCTGAGCACAGGTTCTAGACTCGGCTGCCTTAGAATCTAGCTCTGAACCAGCCAGGTGTCTTGGAGCAGTTTTCCCAGGTCCTCCGTAGGTCTGTTTCCTCAGGTATAGAGTGCAAACACTAGAGGCAGATCTAAAGCATGAAGTAGTGCCCAGAACATTCTAAGATTCCCATCAGGGGATGTCTGGCATCAGATGGGGGAAGGAAGGCAATTAGCTTGAGAACCAATTCAGCATTTTTCCATTAAGGAGCTCAGACACAGATGCTAAGTCTGATGAAAAGGGCACAATAACTGTGGACTTCAATGCCACACTTCCAATGAAGGACAGAGGAACAAGGCTGAGCATCAACAAGGAAATGCAGGATTTGAACAACACCGTAAGCCACCTTGATCTGTGTGCCTCTGCAGAGCCCCTGGCCAATGGCAGAACACATAGTCTCTACGGGCACCCAGAACATTCTGTAAGACCGTACGTTGGGCAGCAAAACAAGTCTCCGTACATTTATTCTTTTTTAAGATTTTATTTATTTATTTGAGAGAGAGAATGGGTGGGAGGGCAGAGGGAGAAGCAGACTCCCCGCTGAGCAGGGAGCCCGATACAGGGCTCAAACCCAGAACTTCAGGATCATGGACTTGAGCCGAAGGCAGTCGCTCAGTCAACTGAGCCACCCAAGTGCCCCAGGTCTCTGCACATTTAAAGGGGTAGCAATCATACAAAGTCGATTGGACACCCACGAGAGAATTCAATTAGACATCAATAACTAAAGAAAATGTTTTGGAACACTGAAAAAAGTAAAATTAAATTTAAAAAATCTAAACATGTAGAGATCTAACAACATATTCCTATTTAACCAAATGGATCAAAGAATAAATCTTGAAGGAAATTAGACAATACTTTGAGGTGATGGACTTTACAAGAAAACAGCTAACCAAGTCCCCTGAGCACATGGATGCAAAAACCCAACACACAAGAGTAGCAGACCAGATCTGGCAACAGACAAGAAGAGTTGTGTACAAGAACCCAGCAAGATTCACCCTAGAGGGGCACCTGGGTGGCTCAGTGGGTTAAAGCCTCTGCCTTCAGCTCAGGTCGCGATTCCAGGGTCCTGGGATCAAGCCCCGCATCAGGCTCTCTGCTCAGCAGGGAGCCTGCTTCCTCCTCCCTCTCTGCCTGCCTCTCTGCCTACTTGTGATTTCCGTCTGTCAAATAAATAAATAAAATCTTAAAAAAAAAAAATTTACCCTAGAAACGCATGGTTGACCTTACGTCCAAAATTCAGTCAATGCAGCACACCATCTTGGTAGACAAGGACAGAAACACCCAGAGAAGAAAATGTAGAGGAAATCCTCACAGTCTTGAGTTAGGCAATTAGTTTGGTTTTTTTTTTTAATAAGGCAATGAGTTCTTAGATATGACACCAAAAGCACAAGGATCAAAGGAAGAAGAGAAAAATCACACTGTATCTGACTGCAACCAGGACCACCAATAAAGCAAAAAGACAACCCACAGAAAGGGAGAAAATATTAGCAAATCAAATACCTGACAGGGGACTTGTATCCAGAATGAATAAGACTTGGTAGCAAAAAGCAAATAGCCCAATTTAAAATAGGAAAAAGGTTTTGAATCAGCATTTCTTGAAAGAAGATGTACACACGGGCACTAAGCAGGTCATGCTGAACCCTGTTAGTTACTGGGGAAAGACAAATCAGCACCAGGCTGAGCCCTGAAGTGAGACAGCTGCTCTCAGAACAGGACACGGGTGGCGTCAGCGAGGATGGACGTGACGGAGCCCTCCCGGTGGCTGGAGCCATGGGGGGCTCGCGCAGCTGCTGTGGACCACGGCTGGCTGGCTCTCCAAAGCTACCAGGGAGCCAGCATACAACCCTGCTCTCCCATTCTTCGGCAGGTGCCCAAGACCAGTTAGAGCACATGTTGTTACTGGAACAGACATTACAGACACACAGACATTCCCAGTGTGGGTGCTCTCCATGAAGCTGAGAAATAAAAGCGACTCTGTGACTTCGGGGACGGATGAGCAAACTGTGGTGTGGCCACAGAAGGAATATCAAAAGGAACTAAGGACTTTAAGAAAGAAAGAAGGAAAGGAAAGAGGCGTGAGGTGCTGGCATCTTCACTACAGGGACAGACCTTCTAACACTAGGCTCAGGGGAAGAGACCAGTCCCATAGACACGTGTTCCATGTCTGCATTCAGACGAAATACCTAGAACAGACAGATCTATGGTTGGCGGTTGCTTAGGGTTTGGGGATGAACTTATAGGGGGCAAGGAGTAGCTAAAAGGTTTGGAGTCTCCTTTCAAGGTGAAGAAAATGTTCTAAAAATGTGTGTGGTGATTGTCACTCATTATCTGTGAGTGCACTAAAAACCACTGAATTGTGCACTTTAAATGGGAAGTGGATGAATTGTCTGGGATGTGAATTATATCCCAAAAAAGCCGTTTTAAAAAATAAGAGTGTTGCATAATGACTGCCTTCCGAAGAGTACAGTAGAAAAGGGGGGAATGAATAACCTTACAGAAGAGAAGTCAGAGAGACACAACCTCAGTCAAGTGGCCAAGGTCACATCCAGAATGATGAGTCTTGTTGCTAGTATGGACCCCTACAGGGCACAGTGAGAATGCTGCTTCTCCTCTGTGGTCTGCCTCCCCAAAACCCACCCCCAGCATAATCCTAATAAATTCTGACCGCGGTACAATCAGAATGCCTGACCATCCTCTTTAAAACCGGGAGGATCGGGCGCCTGGGTGGCTCAGTGGGTTAAGCCGCTGCCTTCGGCTCAGGTCATGACCTCAGGATCCTGGGATCGAGTCCTATATCGGGCTCTCTGCGCAGCAGGGAGCCTGCTTCCCTCTCTCTCTCTCTCTCTCTCTGCTTGCCTCTCCGTCTACTTGTGATCTCTCTCTGTCAAATTAAAAAAAAACAAAAACAAAGAAAAACCGGGAGGATCACCAGAAAGTGATCAGAGTCTGAGAACCTGTGACAGCCAAGAGACCACTAAGGAGATGTAATGACTAACTGGAAGGTAGTATTTTTTGAGTGAGATCCTAGGTCGGAAAAAGGACATTAAGGCAAAAGAAAAAATCTGAATAAAGCGTGGACTTTAATAATAGTGCATCAATACTGGGTAATTAATTGTGACCAATGGGCCACAGGAAAGGAAGATATTAATAGTAGAGGAGCTCAGATGTGAAGTACATGGAAATTATTGTCACCATTTCTTCTAAATCTAAAAATATTCAAAATTTAAAATTTTCTTTAAAATTTTTTTTAAATAAACGCAGGGCTCCCTGATATCAATAAGCACCATGAAATGCATTCATTAATAATCAGGAAAAAGCACCCTCAATGCACCTGCACACATGTGCATGCGCGTGCACGCGCGCGCACACACACACACACTTAACACCAGCACAGGGAAAGAGCCCAGAAGCTGATTCTGGAATCACAACGAACAGGATCCAAAAAGCAATTACACCACCAAGTGTTATGCTAATACAATTACTGGAATTGCCAGTCAAAAGCGATTAATGTAATAATTAAGATAGATTGACCTGAAGGTTGATATAAAATTAACCTGACACGTGCATACTCTCTCCTATGATCAAGCTTCTCATTAACATCAAATTTCTTTGGGAGAAATTATACATTTTGCACCGTGACTGGGTAGAACAAGCCTCACTCACTGTCCCACTGATGAACGTGGTGTGGCTGAAGGAAAGTAATGCACCCCACCTTCCCTGGTGTGGGACTGTTGTCTGCCAAGGTCACCAACTACCCTCCCTCCCATATGCCCTCAGCAAACACTGGCAGCTCATTAAAATTGTACCAGTGAAGGACCCAAGCCGCTGGCTGTGTCTCAGAGGCTCTTTCTAAAGGGACGTTAGGCAGGGGTGACCTGAGGCACTGGGGTCTTGCCAGCGCACTGCGGGCAAGAAAGGAAAACACACACCTGCCCTACATAGGCGCCTCTCACGTGGCATGGACTATCTGGCTTGTGTCGCTACAGGTGAGGAAACCCAGCCACGTAGAAAGGAATTTGTTGGAAGCTGGTCACTGAGCCTGTGGCCGGGGCAGGAGCAGAAGCTCTGAAAGCCCTGCTTTCCCGAGCTCAGCACCTTCCCTTTCTCTCACGATTTCCTACCGGAATTCGTGGTGAGGTGTGTTGGTCTACGCAGTAATGCTGGAGTCCTCCCAGCTCCTGAGGCCTCGCCCAGGGTTGGGCCCCGGGTAGGCGAGCAGCCTTCCCATGTCCCTGCCTCCCCAGGGCCTCTGCCTGCTGCTGGAGGAGCTCAGAGTCCCTACAGAGGCTGCTACCCCTCCCTCCAAGGGTCATGTCCTGGCAGGAAGACCTCAGCCAGGGTCTGGACACAGGCACTGGGTCCTCCTTCAAGATAAGCCCTGGAATTACCCTTGACAACGTCTTTTAAAATGGGTCCCCCACTTGGCATTTCTATGAAACAAAGAATTTTCCCCCTTAAAATTATTCAGATTTAGTAATAACATGAGGAGAGTGGGAAAACATAGGATGCTAGAAAATGGTCTATTACTGAGATGATTTTAATATTCGAATGAGAAAAACCGCTCGCTGTCATGTTTTCATCCTACGCCTTAGTTTTGTATCCATCCTGACAATCTCTGCCTTTTAACTGAAAACCCTGGGGATTGGTGAAGTGTCTGCCTTCAGCTCAGATCATGACCTTGGGGTCCTGCGACAGAGACCTACATCGGGCTCCCTGCTGAATGGGCAGTCTACTTCTCCCTTTCCTTCTGCCTCTGCCTCTCCCCCACCCCAGCTTGTGCTCTCTCACTCACTCACTCACTCTCTCAAATAAATAAATTAAATTTTCTAAAAAAAGAAAGAAAAGAAAACCTTTGTCCATAAAATAAGTATTAATCAGGATGTCAGGAGAGGAGTCACCAGCACAAGTTGTTTAGCAATTTTTTTAAAAGACTTTTATTTATTTATTTGACAGACAGATTTCACAAGTAGGCAGAGAGGCAGGCAGAGAGAGAGAGGAAGGGAAGCAGGCTCCCCACTGTGGAGAGATCCCGGTGTGGGGCTCGATCCCAGGACCCCGGGATCATGACCTGAGCTGAAGGCAGAGGCTTTAACCCACTCAGCCACCCAGATGCCCCTGTTTAGCAACTTTGAACAAAAATAATAAAGTTGGAGGCTTCACACTATCTGATTTAAAATGTACTACAAAGCTATAGCAATCAGACAATCATATAAAAAAATGGGCGGAAGATATGAACAGACACTTCTCCAATGAAGACATACAAATGGCTATCAGGCACATGAAGAAATGTTCATCATCACTAGCCATCATGGAGATTCAAATTAAAACCACTAATTTAGACCATTAAATTTAAAACCATTAATTTAGAATGGCCAAAATTAGCAAGACAGGAAACAACATGTGTTGGAGGGGATGTGGAGAAAGGGGAACCCTCTTACACTGTTGGTGGGAGTGCAAGTTGGTGCAGCCTCTTGGGAGAATAGTGTGGAGATTCCTCAAGAAATTAAAAATAGAACTTCCCTATGACCCGGCCATTGCACTACTGGGTATTTACCCCAAAGATACAGATGTAGTGAAAAGAAGGGCCATCTGTACCCCAATGTTTATAACAGCAATGGCCATGGTCGCCAAACTGTGGAAAGAACCAAGATGTCCTTCAACAGATGAGTGGATAAGGAAGATGTGGTCCATATACACTATGGAGTATTATGCCTCCATCAGAAAGGATGAATACCCAACTTTTGTAGCAAAATGGACGGGACTGGAAGAGATTATGCTGAGTGAAATAAATCAAGCAGAGAGAGTCAATTATCATATGGTTTCACTTATTTGTGGAGCTTAAGAAATAACACAGAGGACATGGGGAGTTAGAGAGGAGAAGGGAGTTGGGGGAAATTGGAAGGGGAGTTGAACCATGAGAGACTATGGACTCTGAAAAACAATCTGAGGGGTTTGAAGGGGCGGGGGGTGGGAGATTGGGGGAACCAGGGGGTGGGTATTAGAGAGGGCATGGATTGCATGGAGCACTGGGTGTGGTGCAAAAACAGCGAATACTGTTACGCTGAAAATAAATAATTTTTTTAAAAGTATCATTTAAAATAGCAGCAAAAAACAAGACAGAGATAACAAAATATATGCAAAATAGGTATACTTAAAAAATATAAAACTTTAAAGAGATAAATAAAAATGGCACTATATCACAACAAAAAAAAAAGCTATAGTAATCAAAACAGCATGGCACAGGCATAAGAACAGACACACAGACCAATGGAGGAGAGGAGACAGGGCAGAACTAACTCCGTGCATAGGGTAAACTGAAGTTTGATAAAGATGCAAGAACACACAATGGGGAAAGAACAGTGTCTTCAACAGAAAGTGCTGGGAAGACTGGTTTTCCACACGCAAAAGAATGAAACTGGACCCTTAACTCACTCCCCATGTAAAAACCAACTCAGAATGGATTACAAACTTTAAGACCTGAAGCCATAAAATTATTAGAAGACAATAGAGAGGAAAAGCTCCTTGAGATTGGTCTATATAACACTTCTTTTAGATATGACTCCAAAAGCACAGGCAACAAAAGCAAAATAGACAAATGGAACTCATTCAAAGTAAAAGCCTTTTGGGTCGCCTGGGTGGTTCAGTGGGTTAAGCCTCTGCCTTCGGGTCAGGTCATGAGCCCGGGGTCCTGGAATCAAGCCCCACATAGGGCTTTCTGCTCAGGGGGGAGCCTGCTTCCCTTCCCCCTCTCTGCCTACTTCTCTGCCTACTTGTGATCTCTGTCAAATAAATAAATAAATCTTTAAAAAATAAACTGAAAGTCTTTTGCACAACACAAGAAAACATCAAGGGCAGAGACAGCTGAGAGTCTGGGAGAAAATATTTACAAACTGTATAACTGATAAGAGGTTAATATCGAAAATATAAGGAATTTGCACAACACCGTAGCAAAAAAACAACTCAATTAAAAATAAGCAAAGGATTCAAATAGACATTTCTCAGAAGACATACAAATGGTCAACAGACTGGGACACCTGGGTGGCTCAGTGGGTTAAGGCCTCTGCCTTCGGCTCCAGTCATGATCCCAGGGTCCTGGGATTGAGCCCTGTGTCGGGCTCTCTGCTCAGCAGGGAGCCTGCTTCCTCCTCTCTCTCTGCCTGCCTCTCTGCCTACTTGTGATCTCTGTCAAATAAATAAAATCTTTTTTAAAAAGGTCAACAGACACATGAAAAGATGCTTGATATCACTGATAATCAGCGAAATGCAAAACAAAACCACAATAATACATCATCTCCTATACGTTAGATGGTTCTTATCAAAACAACTAAAGCCTGCATGTGTTGGTGAGGATGTGGAGAAAGGGGACCCTCGTGCTCTGCTGGTGGGAATGCAAATGGAGGCAGCCACTGGGGAAAGGCCACTGAATATTGGGTTCCTCAAGAAATTGACAAAAGAACGAAGCACCTCTCAGAGGTGATCAGGTCATGCGGATGCCATCCTCATGAATGGTATCCGTCTCTTTATAGGAGAGGCTCCTGAGAGAGCCCTGGTCCCCTCTGCCATGGGATGATGCAGAGAAGGTCTTGGCCATGAACCAGGAAGGGGCCTCCACCAGAATATGACCATGCTGGCACCTTGACCTTGGACGTCCAGCCTCCAGAATGTGTGAAATAAATTTCTGCTCTTTATAAGCCACCCAGTCCTGTTGTTAAACCAGCCCAAATTTCTTGCAGTTTTTGAGTTTTCAGCAGACAGATCCTGTATATGTAAGATTTTTTCCAAAGTATGTTGATTTTTGCTACTCTTCTGTGCAGTTTAGAAGTTTCCATTTCCAATCATTTATTGCTAGTGTATAGAAATACAAATGATTTCTGTATGTTGGCTTTATATCCTATGACAATGTAATACTCATTTATGAATTCTACTGGCCTTCTGGGTTTTATTTTTTCAATATTTTCTATCTAGACATCATGTCATCTATGAAAAAGGATAGTTTTATTTCTTGCTTTTCAATTTGTATGACTTTTCTTGCTGTTTCACACTAGCTGAGAATTCCAGCATGATGTTGAACAAGAAACACGAGAAAGGACATCTTTGTCTTGGTCCTGATTTATAAAGGAAGCATTCGGCCTTTCACTATTGATGGATGTTAACTGTGGTTTTTTGGTAGATGCCTATATCATTTTAAAGAAGTTCTATTTTGCTGGGCTTTTTAAAAAAATTATGAGTGGCTATAGAATTTCTTCAGATGTGTTTTCTGCTTGTCATACCATTTTCTTACCCATCTTGAACTTCTCCCATCCCACTTAAAACGAACATCTTACTACTTCAAGTACAGTGTGGAAATACTGCAGCCATCCTGGGCCACCCCTCCCACCCTTCGTGCTGCCGTCAGCGTATGCATGTCCTACATCCACACACCTTAGAAAGCTCAGGAAAAAATACTACAGTTTTATTTAAAGACTTCATTTTTTTTTTTTTTGGTGCAGTTTTGGGTTCACAGCAAATTCCAGAATGAGGTACTGTGGTTTCTCACATGTCCCCTGCCCTCCGAGGTGGCCAGCCTCCTCCCTGATCGGCACCCCTGGCATATAGGGACACTTGTTATCACTGAGGAAGCTCCGCTGTCACATCACCAAGCGAAGCCCATAGTTCGCCTTATTGTGCGTTCTGTGGATTTGGACACATGGACGAAACGTGTCGTGACTGCAGAGCCACACAGTAAGGTTTCGGTGACCGAGACATCCTCCACTGCACCTGTTCATCCCTCCACTGCCCCAGTGATACTACAGTTTTGACTTTAAGTCGTGTGTACTGCACAAAAGTCAGGGGGAGCAGGAACACTAACACAAGGAGCTTTTTACATTGACCTGTTTACTGTTCTGAGGCTACTTACTCCGTTCTGAGGATCTATGTCTCCTTGCTCTGCTGTAATGTCCTCCATCCCAAAGAGCTTCCTTTAGCATCTTTGATGGTAGAGTGTTTTGGAGATAATTTCTCTAAGCTTTCTAAAATCCAGAAAATCTATATTTCAGCAGTCACTCTTATAGGATTTGTTTGCTGCATATAGGGAGATAGACAGAAATATAAGGGATGAGGGGAAACATAGGGGACCTACGGGATATGGGGGTCATGGGGGACAGAAGGGGACAGTAGGGGATAGAGGGGAAGTAGGAGGACATAGGGGACCTAAGAGATAAAAGAGATACAGGGAGACACAGGGAATATAAAGGGACACAGAGAGATATAGGGTTCTGGATTGAAAGACCTTTTTGTTTGTTTTCTACACTTTAACTCTGGTTGTCTCATTCTCTTCCAATCCCCACAGAGTCTGATAAGAAGTTGGCCGTTGATCAAACCATTACTCCGGCTGTGTACAGAGTCACCTTTCCTCTAGTTGCTTTTGAGATTTGCTTTTTGGCATTGGCAACCGTCTGTCTGATTCTGATCCATCTCTGTAGGGTTGTCTTTTTTCTGCTTGGTACTAGTTATCGTTTACTGGCAAATGCCTGCCTTCCATCATCTGGAAAACTACTCATTCATGATTCTATGACCAGGAACAAATGGTGCAAAGAAGGGGACACATCAACTTTCTCAGACCTACAGACGCTACAGTAATTCATCAAGTCCAGCACAGCAGCATCAAGGGACGCTGAGGAAGTCCTTCAGGCAGAAAGAAGATGATGCCACGGGGGGACCTGGTATGAAGACGAGTGTGGACAGGGCAACACCACCAGGAACCCTGGCCGGGGGATGGGGCCACTGCTGTGAGGCCACTGAACTGGCATGAAGGACTGTGACGTTATGTGAAGATGGACGAGGTCAAAAACGTGCACTACAAACCCTAAAGCATGTGAGCACGCATACATGCACACACACGTGCACACAGATGTGCACATATGCACACATACACATAGTTATACGGAACCAGCAAAAATTGTGATTCAATGGGATCATAAATACTCAAATTCTCCAAAAGAAGGCAGATTAAGAGGAAAAGGGAAACAGAAACAAAATAGTAAAAAAAAAAAAACAAATAGTAAGGTCGCAGATTTAAGACTGACTCTTACCAACAGCAGCATCAGATGAGAATGCTCTGCGAATACCAATCCGGAGACCTAAGCTGTCAGGTGGGGTAAGACAGCAGGACTCAACCCTGTGCTGCCTGCCCCGCACCCACATGAGATATAAAAACACACACAAAAGCAAAAATATTGAAAAAAATCTCGCTCACGCAAGCCAGCAGAGTTGGAGTCACCATACCGTTAGAGGACAGAGGGGACCGCAGAGAACAAGCAGAGCCAGGGACAGGGGGTCCCTGCACAACCTGCAACAGGCCAGGGATGCAGAGGGCAGAATACTGAACATCTCCGCACCAAGTCACCAAGCTGCACGGCACACAGGGTGCAAGCCCCATTTGGGGTCTCGACGCCTGGGGCCTCCTGGGTTCTCTCCCCACTCATGTTCCTCTCTTCGAGGAGTGCGTCCCATGGATTCATTCGTCGGCCTGTTGGATAGTGATTCTGAGTTATGTCCACATTATGAATGTGGTCTGGAGAAGATTCTAATTCTGGGTTGTTTTTTTTTTTTAATTTAAAGTCAATTAATTAGCATATAACGTATTACTGGTTTTAGGATTCTGGTGTTTTTTGCCAGTGGTGGGTCTCATTGGGTTCAGCTGGTGGTGATGTCAGCTGAGCTAACTCGACTCCCCAGGGCTGCAGCTCTAGCCTCGGCTCGGGTCTCGTCCTTGGCCCGTTGCTTCTGGAATGCTCTGCGCAGGTGGCCCAGTCAGTCAGAAAGCTGGGCAGGCAGGCATGCCAGCCCTGTTCCCTTTCTGGAATCCCCAAACTCCCCCAGTCGTATGTCCTCGTTCTCCTGGAGGTGAGGCCCCGTTTGCCCCGCAGGGCCCAGCTCGAGGCCACCCAGAGAGTTCTCCTCACACTAGTCCCCAGATCTGCTGCAGCAGCTCATCACGCCCCAGGGCCATTGGAAGGCTCCTGTTTGCACTCCGTGCAGATCTCCTGGTCGTCCTCTGTGAAGAACAGACTCTGGCGTGACCTTACAGAATCACTGCAGGAAGCAGAAGCAGCAATTAGCTATCCTCCTTCAGACCCCCTTCTGCATCTGGTGAGTCACACTTGGGGAAATCGTACATGTCATTGGTTTCAAAGGTCACAACGGGCTCACTGCCTGGGTGAGACACGGGGACCCTGCAGCCCCATGAAGGGCAGAGATTGCTGGACACGGTCACTGGACGAGGGGCGGACACCACAGAGCGATGACAGGGCGGAGAGACAATGGGGCAGAGAGCCCCCGGCAGGCCCCTTCTGTTACAAAGTCTGGGTCTCGACTCAACAGCCAACTCTGGCAAAGGGCACGTGCCCCCCACGTCCACCTCAAGAGTCTCCTCCGGGAAACCCCTGATGTCCTCCCGGCTCCAGCTCCCGCCACTCCCCAACCCGGCCCCCTGCTCAGCTCCCTGAGGCCTCGATTCCCCTCCACACCCACCCCCCAAAGAGTGCCCCTCACAGGGCCCTCCCTGCTCCCTCCAGCCCCCATCCTGCCTCATCCCTTGACTCCCCAAAGAAGCCTGTTCTGCTCCCCGCGCTTGAGTGAGGGGCCGTCTGCTCCCCTTATACTGCTCTTGTCTTCATCAGCAATGGAAGTTACAGACCAAGGTGGGCGCTAGTGAGGCAGGCTTCCGGGTTCCAGCCAGCACCTTGACAGGCAAGTGCCACAGAGAGGCTCCAGGGCTCTGCAGTGGTCAGTGGGAATGAGAGGGGTCCCCTGGCTCTGCTCTCCTGACACAGCACTACATCAATCCTTGCTGGGCCTGGGGCACCCCGGGGTCTGCCCATGTGCCCAGGCACCAAGTGCAGATTGGGGTTAATGAGCTGGAGGCTCGGGGTCCCCTGGGACCTCCCAGCCTTGCAAAGGTGAAAGCAGGAGTGGCCCCTTGGAGCCTTTCCCAGCCTTGCCTTGAGGAGGGCCCAGTGCCTGGGGCAGGGAACCTCTAGGGGGGACGATGGCCTGAGCTCCGGGTGCTCTTGGCCATCAGGGTTCACCCTGAAATTAATAGAGCAGGGTCACTGGGAGGCTTGGGTGCAGGGCCTGCTCTGTCCTCCCTGACTTCAGAAGTCAGCTTCCCTGTCCCTAGTGGAGGCTCAGTACTGGGCCTCACAGACGTTGCCAAGGGGTCTCCCTGCCCAGCCTGGGTGACAGAGTGGGAGGAGGTAGGAGGGGACCCTGGGCTGGGAGCCAAGTGCCCTAGGCTCTGCTGGCCCTGCCACAGCCCTGGGACATCAGGGCTTCGGGACATGAGCTTTGTGGGAGTGCTTGCCACCCCAGGGCAGATGGGACCCTCAGGCTGAGGCCTCTTGACACCCTGGCCAGCTGGCCACATGGCTCGAGTGAAAAGCAGCCAGACCGGGGAGATGCAGACGCTGCTGGGATGCCGTAAGCCAGGCCTCGACTCCCACCACTACACCCCTGTCCTCTCGGGAGCGGCCACAGGGCCAAGAGCCCTCTCTCATTCCTGATCCTTGACTTTGCACTTGTTCAAAGCTGAGGGCCCATGGTTCACAGCCATGGGAAACACTGGGCTGTGTGAGGCCGAGTGGGTCCACCCCCCCTCCTGAATGGATGTGGCATGTACATGTGCACAAGGCAGCTTTGTTTCACCAGCCCACACCCACTGGTGTGAGTCTCAGAAACCAAGCAGCACCCGGGCACTGTCCCCACCCTACTCCCCAGCTCCCCCTGTCCCCTGCCCTCTTTCCCCCAGCCCTCTCCTTCCTCCCCCTCCTCCTGCCCTCAGTACCCCCCCTTCCTGCACCCCAGCCCCCTACCCCCTGCTCCTCTAAAGCCGGGGTCACCAGAGCAGCTCCTGTGTCACTGCAGTTTCTGGGCTGTGGTCTTGACTCATCCTATCTCTGCTTCTTGACTCATTGCCCCATGACGGGCTGGAAAAACAACAGTCTCAGCCCTGGATTAGCCCCTGGTCCCTGGGCTTCTTCCTGATGCCATCTCCAGGCATCTAAACAGCCGAGTCTCTGTGCGCCATCTTTTCTTTAAACATTTTTTGAGCAGAGCTGATTTTAAAAACTAAGTCATGCCTATTTTGGCCAAATGCAGTGACCTCTCCCAGATTAAGAATTAAATCCGTTTATTAAAAATAATTCTGTAGTGGGATGCCTGGGTGGCTCAGTCGGCAAAGCGTCTCCCTGTGGCTAAGGTCATGATCCCAAGGTCCCGGGATCGAATTCTGCATCATGTTCCTGCTCAGTGGGGACCCTGCTTCTCCCTCTCCCTCTGCCTGCCGCTCCCCCTGCTTGTACACTCTCCCTCTCTCTCTGACAAATAAACAAACAAATAAGATAATAATAATTCTGTTGCAGTGAGAGCAGGGCTGAAGCCGATAGGAGCCATAGTTAGCGTGAGCCCCCCAGGGCCGCGGAGCTACAGAGAGCAGCTGCTGCCCCTCTATGCCAGGCCTGGATTGCGGGAAGAGAAAAAAAGGACAAAAATTGACAAGGAGAATGGGTTGGCCAAGGAGGTCCACATAGTTGGCCGTGGGGCAGAGGGTGGAGGAGGAGAGACAAAGGCCTCGGTGCGGGGACCTTGAGGAGTGGCGGGCAACAGATCCCCGTGGAGACTGGCCTGTGCCTGGGCTGTGCCCGATACAGGGGCACCAGCAGCGGCCTGTCCCGCCGTGACGCGACTGGCAGGAAAACAGAGTGGGAAACGCCCCTCAGCTGGTGTGGTCCAGAGACCCCTACTGAAGGCTGGACCTGCAGGCTGTGCCCACGCCACCCTCTCAGGTGCCCATGGCCACGGGGCATCACCACAGCCCTATCGCCGTAAGTGGTACAGCAGAGGTGTGATAAAAGCCATCTGTCATTCATAAAAGGTGACGTCACCTGTTTGCAAAGCCATAAGCCATCCTGGGGCTCAGCCAAGAAATGGCCTATAAAATCCTGAGTAATGACCTCAAAGCATACTTTCCAATATAAAGAATATTCTAGGCAGCTGTTTCTAGGATTTATCTGTGGGCAGTAATTTTATTCCCAGAACGATTACCGGGCAGTGTCTGATGCCCCTCTTCGACGGCACACCCCCTCCTCCCTCCATTAGCAGCAGGAAAAGCATCTAGAACGTGTTCCACAGTCCTGGGAGCACAGGACCCTGTCCCCTGGGGGACAAGTGGCCATGCATGCCCACGAGCCGTGCCCTCTGCTGTCGGATGCATTGGCACACGGGGGCCTGGGGGAATGCCAGCTGGCTTCAGGGTCTCCCAGTCACCAGGGGGAGGAGCTCAGCCTAGTCCTGAATCTGTTTCTACAGTAACACAAGAACAGCCGGTTCTGTCTGGGCTGGAGGAGGGCAGGCATCCTCCCCGGCAAGGAGCTCTCTGACCACATGGCCCTGGGCAGAGCCTGAGGTGTGCGGAGGACAGGGAGCCTCGGGAGAACGGGCCTGAGGGAATCTGCTCAAGCCTCCCTGGGTCTTACACCTGAAGGTCAAGGGATGCCAAAGGCCACAAGGCTGGTGACAGATCTTGAACTCCAGCCCAGAAGGACTCCTTCCTGAAGCAGCTGAATTCCCAGAGAAGCTGAGGCTTGCCTGAGTACCCTGGAGAACCAGGGAGAGTGGGACCCTGTCTGCCTTGGGCACCGCTTTGTAGCCTGAAGGTGCCTCGGAGGGACCCAGAAATAGCTTTCTCTGCCTTACATGAGGGTCCCTTCTGTTTGAGGGGGCGGAGCTGCTGCCGGGCCAGCAGAAGTCTCTGTGTGCCTCCCTGTCCTGAGCCATAGCTAGCTCCTGGATAAAGGGCAAGGACTGCTCTGAGCCACTGCGTCCTGCATGCCCAGACCCCACCGTCTGCTCAGGGCTTGTCTCTGGGAAGGAGCGAGCAGTGGTGTCTGTGTGGGCGGGGAGCCCTGCAGTCTCATCCCCAAGGACAGAGAAGCTGCCAGCAGTCAGCAGAGGCCAAGACGGCTGCCAGGGTGAGGGCACACACACGGTGGCCAAAATGGGCCCCACACAGAACCAGCCAGCCAGATCCGTAACAGCAAAATCCATGCGGGCTCCTGTCAGCCAGCATCAGTGGATTTAGTACTACTGGGAGCTGAGCTTTACCGTGGGCCCAGCTGAGGAACGCCCACAGCGGCTGTCCAGTGGAGTAACTGCCTTCACTTGCCCGAAGTCTCAGTCCTCGAGGGCCTCTTTGATTCACACTGGCCCATATTAACTATTTTAATGGGGGTCAGATCCTTGGGGCCCCATGCTGCACCCACCTTAGGAGGGTTCAAGGCCACATGCACCATGACCTTGGGACCTCTGGTCAGATAACAGTCCAGTGGTTACAATGAGGGCTGCTGGATTTGTACTTACATCCATGTGGCCCCAGTCTCACACTGCAGCCTGCGAGCAGCCATTCTGCACCAGGAGCTGGACAAGGAGAACCCCACCGCTAAACCAGGGCTCCAGCAAGGGCGGGTGGGGGCGTGTGGCACCAGGAACCACGCCGGAGGTGGCTCCCACTGGACCCGGCCAGCTGCACCGTGATTGTCATTATGGGGCGAGCAAAGGCATACAGGTGTCTCTCTGGGCTGAAATGGCCCATAATGAAGTGTGGTGATGCTCGCGTGTGTGTATGAGCGCAGGAAAACCAAAGCGGCGACTTGTGTGCTACATGAACTACACCTCAATAACGCCATTATAGGGGCACCTGGGTGGCTCAGTGGGTTAAGCCTCTGCCTTCAGCTCAGGTCATGATCCCAGGGTCCTGGGATCGAGCCCTGCATAGGGCTTTCTGCTCCGCAGGGAGCCTGCTTCCCCCTCTCTCTCTGCCTCTCTGCCTACTTGTGATCTCTGTCAAATAAATAAATAAAATCTTTAAAAAACAAACAAACAAACAAAACGCCATTAGAGTGAAGGACGAGCCAGGAAAGGGAATGAACCCATGATGGCGTCGGTGTGGGATGCCGGGGACTGCGGCTGGCTCCAGGGCCACCTCCGTGAGGCTGAGCAGCTTACCTCCTCACCCTGGAAGAGCAGGCTGTCCTTCCCTATAGGCCCTGGGTCTGCCCGGCACGGGGATGTCTGCAAGGTGAGTGAGAGGACAGAATTTGAGTCTGTAAAGCCCAGCCAGACACAGGTTGTCTGAATGCTTCTCTAATATTAAGAGATTTCCTGCACCAGAGGTCAGTGGCTCCTTCTCAGCTACAAGGAGGGGCCCGACTGGAAACGGGAACCAGAGGCACCAGATGCCCCTGGTGCTCCTGGGTGAGGGTTATGGCCTAACCCCAGAGTGGCCCTCCCACGCCACCCCACCCCATCCCCAGCAGTGGAGGGCTCACTTGGAGGCCCTCTGCCCTACTCCCTCCAAGTGGAAAATGAGATCAATCTGACAGATGGGCTGACTCTAGACAAGCCAAAGGAAGTGGGAGTCTGTGTGCTCCATGAGTCATGGGGACTAATACAGGCTGCTGAGGGCCACGGGGCCCTGACGTCAAGGTCATGGTGAAGATGCCTGTGGACAGGGATCTTGCTGGCCAGATGCAAATGGACACAGGGTGGAAATGCTACTGTGTCCATGCACGTGAGCCTGAGATGGTCCCAGCCATCTGAGGGAGCCCTGGCAACAGCTCGGGGTCTGAGACACCCTCTTGTCATGCACAAAATGAGGAAAACCGAAGGAGTGGCTAATAATGCAGGGAAGAGACTTCTGCAGGGCTGGCGGTGGAGGGAACATTCCTTTGTAATCAGGCTGTAGGGGAATCCAATCCTCTCTGTTCTCCAGGCCTGATGCTTGGCATTTGTGCAGAGCTGCCCTTGGATTAACACCTGCAGGCCAGAGCCCAGAGTCTCCTTATACCTGCCAGACCACCTCACCGCACAGGGCAGCCCTCTACCCAGGTGGGGTGCAGTTTGGGGTGGCCCGGCTCTCCCCAGGTTCCTGGAACGGCGTGTACTGGTAGCTCCGATGTCAGAGGTACTGGGGTAAATGGGGTGTCCTCGCTGTGTCAGAATCACAGCAGAATCTATGTGGCCTTCTACACTTGGCAGTTGTGAAAACGGAACCCCAGAGCAAGAAAGGGGCTGTCACACAGGCCTCACACCAGCAGGGACTTAAGCTCCCTCAGTGTATTTTCATTTTTTTCCTCTAAATACACATTTTTATCAAAGTGTCGCTCACACAGATAAAAGCTTCATAACTGAAAACACTTGTGTACTTCACACTCAGATAAAGAAATAAAAAGATCCCACAAACTTACAAGCTGAGGCATGGAGGAAGGAGTGCTGGGTTCTGAACTCCTGCAGCCTGACCCCAGGCCCGTGGGTGCTGCCCTGCTGTAGCCCTGACCCTTGAGGCTGTGGTAGCCCAGGCACCCGTGGGGCTGCTTCTCTGGCACCTGAATCCTCCCTCCAGTCCCCACACACACTGAACCGAGACCCCCGCACCACGATGGCCAGAGAATGGGGCCGATATCCTTGCAAACCAGGTCTCCATTACAATCCTTGTCAGGAGATCTGGCCGTTGGGGTGTAAGGGAGCCTGACAACTACCTTCCCGTTATAGAATCTTCATGTCTCCAATGCCCGGCGAGTGATAGGCTGGTGCAGACAGCGCCCAAAACATGCTGGGCTGGTGACACAGACGCTAATCAGGGTGGACACACTTGTCCACAGCAGAGACCTGTCCGAGGCACCTGTCAACGTGGCCCTGTGTGGGCTGCTGGCTGAGCCTAATGCTCAAGGTTGGCGGCTGCGCCTGGAACTCCCCCTACCCCGCCCCCAGAGCCTGGGCCTGCACTGAGGCTGCTCCCTTCCACAGAGGGAGTCAGGGGAGGAGGGCCGTCCTTCCAGAGCGTGGCTGCACAAGGAAGGAGCAGCGTGGAGGTTAGGGAGCCCATGGTCCAACCTGGGGAACCCTCCGAGTGCCTCAGCTGCAGCCCAAAGGCCACAGGGTGACCCTAGAGCTATGCCGTTGGAAGGCTCCCTGCCCTTCATGCTGGGCCCTCAGAGTCTGCCCAGCGCAGGCTGGTTTATGAAGGTCCAAAAGTCACAAGGCTCTGCATTTGAGCTGATTCTGGGGCTGGGCTCCCAAGGGAAGGCCCAGCCATAAGGCAGAAAGGTCTGTTTCCTAAATGAGCCATAAGCCCCCTCCCCCTCCTCCGTCCCCCTCCTTGTGTGTGCCTGATGTCATCCAAAGTCTGCCTGCTTTCTTGAACCTCCCAGGTTTTTCTGCACATCTGTCTGAACTAGAATATGCTCCTATGCCCATCTACAAACTCGTAGATGCATCACATCATGGACACATTCCACTGTCATCAGACGTCCTTCACAGACGTGTGTCTTGGTGACAAGATATTGACCGGGATTGTGTCAGGGTGCAGCTCCTTGCTGGCAGGCCCTCACCGGGTCTCCAGTGTTTCACTCTAATGAATTAAATCTCGCTGCCCACTGCTCGGGCTGGGACTCTAGTTACCGTCCTAGGACAGCCTCTGGAAGTAAAGCGGCCAGGCCAAAGAGCATGTGTGTGCATGGTGCATGTGCACACACGTGTGTGCCTATGTGTGTGACAAAGCTCGAACCTAAGCAGAAGTTCAAGTGCAGTGCAAGGATTTTTTCTGACTGCTCTAAAAATAAATTGCTGACTGGGAGGCTCCATCACTCCCAAGTTTCCCACAAGCCAGGGCACTGTGCTGCGTCAGGATGGCCCAGCCGTCCACATCAAACCACATCAAACCGGGTGCACTGCATTAACCTACCCCTCAGCTCCTCCCAGGTCTTGCCGCTGGTCCAATGTCACTGTTAGAGCAGAAGGGTCCAGTCTGGACCACACTGCAGCGTCTTCACCCCTTCCCCTGAGTCAGGAGGAGCGCTCAGTCCCATCTTGACTCTCGTGATCTCGGTGCGCTGCTCCGTGCAGCGTCTGTCCATCTGGGTCTGTCTGAGGTCTCCTCGGGGTTAGATGCATCTCGGACAGGAAGGCTATGCAAGGGACTGTCCACACACACACATCAGGTGGCCATCTGTCCCTTTGCTGACAATGTTCCTTTTCATCACTTGATTACACCGGTGTGCACCAGGCTTCTGCACTGATTTTCTACTGAAATCTTCCATTTCTCATGGAACTCTGAACTTATTTGTGGATTTCTTTACAACAGTTTGATGTGTGGCTTTCATTACATTCAACCTGTCCCATATTTTACTTGTTCTGACGCTGCACTTGTCCTGCAACTGGCAGACGGGACCCTTGCACAGGCTTCTTTGGTATCTGGGATGTTCCCATCACTCTGAGAGCAATTCCTCACTGACGTGCACAGTCTGAGAGTCCCTGCTCATCTTTCTCAGGTCCAGCACCAAAAGGAGCTGTCAGACCAAAAAGTCCTTGTTTCTTTCGGTAAAGATGGTATTCAAGCCAGTCCCTCGAGGTGCCCCCACACTGCCTCGATCACAACAGCTGTGAGCGATCACCCACCATGCTGGCCACACTCCCACTGGATGCTCCTCGCCCTGCCCTGGCCCCTGAGCTCAGCCCCCAGAGACAGTGGCCTTGAATCCTTTAGGAAGGGACTGAATGAGAAAGGGAAGCAGAATAAGAGGGGTCAACTCAACATATTTCCTTAACTAAGGATGAAGAAAATTTTTATCTTTCCACACCACCATCACCAGAAGAACTTGGAAACGCCTCCTTTACCAACACTGCCTATAATCCTCTTAAAATCAATAACAATTTCTGATCTAAACCTGCTTTATCAATTTGATCAATAATGATGCATTTTTCCATGTTTACTATTATTGTTTGCCTTACATCTTTTGCCCATTTCTCATTTGATATGATAATCATTTTTTAGAAATTCTTATATATGATGGGAGTAGGTCTAAAAATTTTTATAACTACCCTCCTGTTTTTCATCTTTGTTGTCTTAAATTATAATTTCAATGCCGATTCTACTTTTTGTGTGCTTTCTTACCTATTTTTCTGAAGAATGTAATTTTTACCTTAGAGGTGATAAACATTCTTCTGTTTAGTCTTCTTTTGTGGCTTTATTTGGAAATCAAATCTGTCTAGAATTGATTATATTCTAAGGGGATATAAGAACATCTAATTTTAATGTATGTAGCTTATTTCTTGGCCTCATATCACTGACTGAATAACCCTTCATTGACTACTGATAATATCATAAGCATTTAGTAGATTACACGAATTCAGATTCTTCTCAGACTGATCTGTGCTTTTCCAGTGACACAGACGATGCCTCTTGCACCCATTCTAAGTGATCGTCACTTTGTACTCTGTTTTAAGACCTGATAAATAATCTCTGTCCTAGCTGTTCTTCCCTTGGGACACTTGTGGTTCTGTGTTCACTTATTCCTCCACATAAGTTCTGAGTCACATTAGCAGGTTTAGAAAATTTAGGTATCATTTTGTTTTGACTTATATGGAATCTTTGAAACCCAGAATGAATCCACCTGCTAGTCTGTCTCTGCCTTCAGGAGATAGTGTTTCTCCTTCACTCAGAATGTTTTAGTAACCTCAGTGAGACTGTGAGCATTTTCCACATTATGCCTCTGCCTTTCCAAATAATTCCTAAGTTGTTATTACTGAGATCCGGTCTCAGTTTGGCCCTACCACATTTTCCAAATTACTACTGACTTTCTATAGGACATGTGTTCATTTTACACATTTTGTTGCCACCGTTCTCACCTACCTAGTTCCCCCTTACTTCCTGCCCCTGCCCACCTCTGGCTCTACGCCCCAGACACTTCTGCTCAGGTCTGCTGGTGCCAGCCACGTGGCAGAAGAGGTCCTGATGGGAAGGGCCCCCCCATGGTGGCCATAGAGAAGAGCTCCCTGGAAGACATCCAGGCAACCCTGTCCTCTGCAGTCCCTGGAATGGGCAGGGATCCTCTTCCGCCACCCACACACCCACACCCACCCACAGTTCTACTGTTCTTTGCTCACTAGAAATACCCTGTGGTCTGTGACTCTCAGCCATGTGCCAGCTTCCTGTGCTACGGGCAATTTGTGTCTCTTTTTACTTCATTTGTTCTTTTTTTTTTTTTTAAGGAATCTCCTTTTTTAAGATTTTATTTACTTGACAGAGACAGAGAGATCACAAGTAGGCAGAGAAGCAGACAGACAGAGAGACAGAGGGAGAAGCAGGCTCCCTGCTGAGCAGAGAGCCCGATGCGGGACTCGATCCCAGGACCCTGAGATCATGACCTGAGCCAAAGGCAGAGCCTTAGCCCACTGAGCCACCCAGGCACCCCACTTCATTTGTTCTTTATATATTTCTGAACCTTCCAGTGTCTCAGTGAGAAGGAAAGGCAGGGAACAGCACCGAGCACCACCAGCCGCCCATGACCATCCTAGCTTGCCGTCTCTGGGGGAGCCCTAGAAACAACTGAGTTCCCCACCACACTCCCTACAGGAGCAAAGAGGCATAAACAAAGGCCTAGCAAAATGCCTCCCCTCCCACGAAGATCATGCCTGGCAGCAGCCAGAGTAATGCTGAACGACTACCATCTCTCACTCACCCCTCAGCACCACCGAGGCCTGGGCTCCCACAGTCAGCCTCTAGCCATGGGATTATGCGCCCCTTCTTGCACAGGGACAGCCCATGCTCCTTCAGGAGCTGTTCTTCCTCTGATCGGCAACTGGGAGGCTTCCTGAAAATCTGTCTCTTGCTCAAGAGATCTGGTCTCCAGCAATTGTTCCCTGGAACTCTGGATTAGAGAGTGGAGGAACCCTTGTGAAACCTGCATTGTGTCTTTCTCCAAGGACACCTCCAAAGACATTTTAAAAATACACGTAGAAAAAATTCAGGCTTTCAGAAATAGTAAACATTACAAAATAAACTGCATATTTTTTTCTGTATAAAACAGAAAACATGTGGTTATTTTTAGGTCCTGGAGCTCCACTGGGAGTGAGGAGCCGGTGCCTAAACAGAGAGATCCTTTTTTTATCAGCTGCTCCAGCCCTGCAAAGAGGAGAGCCTTTGGAAAGGACGCACGTGAGCAAGGCATCATCCTCACTGACCCCAATTCCGGTCGGAGCGAGAACGCACAGCAACAATGAATGGACACGTGGTCCAGGAAACCCTCTCCTTCAGCCGGATGAACCCAGCCAAGGTCTTATAGCTCCTAGACTCGGTTTCCTCATGTATAAAATGAGGATAGTGAAACTAAAACCTTAGGTTTATAATGAGGATTTAATAAGAAAATGTACCCAAACTGTCTGACACACTCAATAAATGGTCATTTTTACTGTGATTGTTACCATCAGTGTTTATCTGTGGATTCTGGTGTCTATGCGATAAATCAACTCTGCAGGGACCAGCGGTCTGGAAACTCACTCTCTCCTGGGGGAACTGTCCCCACACCTCCTTCCTCTTGCCCACAGGAGGTCTGAGAAGTCTGGCTTTGAGAATTTCACCAAGTAAGTATCAAGGAGTTTGAAATAGCTCCAAATGACCAAAGCTAGAATGATCTGAGGAAAAACGAATGGTTTTGCATTTGTTCTGAGTTAATTAATAAGGACAGTGTTAGATAATCACCTATAGACCAAAAAAACATCTAGGAGTCCATGCTGATATAAATACCCAAACAGATACATAAATGTGAAAGAAGGAACAGTGTTTTCCTACAGAAAAGCTCTCATTAGTAAATGTAGATGGGACGAAGGGAGTAAAATGTCACCACTAGACAAACACCACCATAATAACTGTTTCTGGCTACAAGGCAAAAATCTGAGGAGAAATGGGGCATTGGCACAGCCTGGCAGCATCTTCCCCAAGATATGGACCAACACCCTGTGCCGGGGCTGCTAAGAAGCCATTGCTCTACTCATATTTATAGATCAGAACTTCTCAAAAGCACTCTCCCTGCAGCCTGGGAGAGTGGTTGTTTCTTCACCTGGTTTTTCCTTTGTAAGAGTCTGGCTTTCTGCTAACTTCGGGATGGTTCTGATGTACAACACACCAAATCCTTGAAACAAAGGATTTCAAGAACTGAAGCCTTGCAGTGAGGCTGAACAGAAACACATAAAGGGCAGTGCTGGCAAGCACAGACTTCAGCACCTTCCCCACCACTGACCCCAGGCCCCAGGAAGGGCTTAGGGCGACGGCCCCTTTCTCATGACGAGTGAGGTCGTGATGGGCTGGGGAACAGACAGGCTAAGTCCGCACAGTAAAGACTGAGCCCAGTGCCCACATCCACCCAGCTTCCCCAGAGGTGCAGGGCGAAGAGGGGCACAAGAGACTACCTCCACGGGATCCACTCATGCAGAGAGGGGTACAAAAGAGAGAAGCAACTGAAGCAATTCCGTGAATATAAACCCCTACGGTATTTTCTGGAAAGGCCGTAACAAGAACTAGAGATGCTTTTCTCTTGTTTTTGGACAAGGGTTGATGTTTCTCTGCAAGACAATCCACACAGCTGAGCACCTTCTGAGGCCAACGGTGCAGATAGGATTCACATCTGCATCCCTCCCAGTCTCCCCTGTCAACAGGGGATATTATGATGTCTTAATCTCTGCCCCTCTGATAAGAGAAAAAGCAATCTTGTTTCAATTTGCATTTATTTGATGGCTTGTGCAGGGGAACCTTCTCTCAGGCCAAGTGGTCATTTACGTTCCCTCATGTGTGAGGCACTGTCCACGTCTTTCTATGTCACTGTCTGTCGGAATTTTCTCTCTCAAAGGACCCTACTCATTAAGGGTCCTAAATTTTTTTAAAGATTTTACTTATTTGAGAGAGAGCAAGAAAGAGAGAGAGAGAGAGAGAGAGAGAGCATGAGTGGGGGAGGAGCAGGCTCCCCACTGAGCAGGAAGCCCAATGTCGAGCTCGACCTTAAGATGCTGAGATCATGACCTGAGCCAAAGGCAGATGCTTAAAGGACTAAGCCACCCAGGTGCCCTGAGGGTCCTAAATTTTTTATGTAGTTATTGAATATATGGTCTCATCACATCGCTGCTCTGTTCTTTGCCTATTGCTTGTGCAGCATTTTAACTGGGTATATGAATCCTTCCTGTTTTCTCCTTGGGGTCCTATTTGGAGGTAGAAGGCCACATTCAGGGACAAATAAACACAGGTGTTCTGAGAACTCGGCCTATGGACTAAAGAACACAGTGAGCAAAAGCACACATGCCAGAAGGGAAGATTCACAGGCTCCCTGGGGCAGGGCTGCGGGAGGAATGAGAATGCTGTGGTCACTGATCACTCACAGTCTTCTAGTTCCCATTTTCTGCTGAAGCTGTTCTGGGACTGAGGACGTAGGGAGGAAAAGCACTCAACCCTCTTGAAGTCTCCAGCCTGGCCTGAGAATTAGCAGGGAGCAGGACGGGGGGGAGGGGCCTGCACTAGTTTACTTAGTATAAGTTTTCCATAACGTGGGAGCCCTCATAAGAATGAAGACCCAGAGAAATGGCAAAACCATGTTTCATGTCAGTGTGCACAAAGAGGAAACTGTGGGAAAGTATCCAAAACACCTGAATGGGAGTTACTGTAAGGTTTCAGAACTCTCTTAGCCTGGACTCCCATCCCCTTGGCAAGGCCACTGCTTTTCTCCTGGGGCAGGGGTGGTACCTTTCCCCAGGACTGTCTCTTGCTCTCAGAAAGGAAAGAGAGGTAAGAATGTTCTTCTTGTGCCTGCTGTTTTCCAAGTGTCTTTCACTCAAATAACCTTATGCCAAATTGGACAGGAGGGGCAAATAGGGTGGATGGAGAAGATGGGGTGGGTAGGACAGGAAAGATGGGATGGGTGGGGCGGGTGGGGAGGACAGAGAATCCGATGGGGGGAGGGGTATTCCTGTCGGCAGCAGTCACTTCATCTTTGCCACCATGTTCTACTTGTCTATTAACAGTCCCTGGGGAAAATCTGAGCTTGTGTGGGATCTAACAGAGTAAAGACACTTCCCCAGCATCTCTGCCCAGGGCACCAGAGGCCAACACCAAAGCAAACCTGGCCCAGGGCTCAGGGGTGATGGCAGGTGGTCCCTGAGCTTCTGCTTCTGGTTTAGGTGCTCACCCCACTAGGACCTGAGGTTAGGGGATTCCACCGAGAGCTTCCACTTACTCCAGGAGGTAAGTATTGTGGCCCTCTGAATGTCATGTTCTCTTTGGATCTAATTACAGTAGATGCCATCCATGTTCTTCCTGCATTTCCAGCTGTCCGTCTACCGTTTTTACATACCTAAGCTCCAGGTCTTTCACTCCCAACATCCAGCTTCTAAATATTTAATAGAGGGCTGCCCTATGGTCACAAGAACCCCCTTCCCCTGAGCTCCTGGAGGGATGGAACTGTCTGGGAATTACAACCCTTAACTGGCCATTGACAGGAAGGTTATGAACCTGAACACCCTTGCCACTAGATAGGGACACCTGTGAGCTGTGAGCTGCAGTCACCAGAGTTCCTTCATGAGATGGAGCCCAAGTCACTTCCTGCTCCTCAATACCTTGTCTCCCAGGGAACATGCCCTTTATATCCCTTTCAAAAATTCCTCATATCAGGGTCTGCTCCTGAACCCGACTGACACCCATCCACATTCACTTGCCAGTATACAAATTCTCTTCCTAAAAAGCTGCCAGAGTGAGCAGATAGTGATGGAAAATTCAAGAAAGCCTAGGTGAACAAAGCTGTCATGCCATGAATCTGTAAGATGATGATGCCCCCAAATTTCTCTGGACCAAGGAAAGGGATCCATGTAGAAAACAGGAAAAGGAGACTGCAAAATAAAATGTATGGTGTGATTCCATTTTCCACGGGAAGAAAGAATTTGTATAGGACTGTGTGGTAAAGAACTTAACCTTGTCCAAAGACAGGCTTGGCCTTGCCCTCAGATCCTGAGGGGGGATGGCTAAGCCCCACAATGCCTTTGTTTGCCTATGGCCCCTGGGCCCCACAAGGAAGTCTGTGACTTAGGATGGGGGTTTTGAGGCACCCTCCAGAGGGGCTGGAGACAGGTCAGGCACAAGAGCAGGAGATGACGGAGACCCAGGAAAGACTATGGATGGCAGGAAGGAGCACTGCCCACAGACGGCTGGGAGCTCCAAGTCTGGACTCTGGGTCTTCTCGTTGGGTTATTTTAACCTGTATCCTTCTGCTGTAATGAACCACAGCCAGGAGTATGTCAGCTCTCAGTGAGCTCTGAGTGGCCTGCTGGGGGCCCCCACCTGCAGTTGTACACACAGGCTGTTCCCTCCAACCCGGCAATAACGTCAACTCCACGTCCATGACCGCATTCGTGAGACTGGAAAGCTATCTGGAAACATGCTGACAACAGACACTATGGGAGCAGCACCACGTCCATGTCTGTTCTCGTCCATCTGCATGTGTTTGTACGTAAGCACCTGCAACAGTCCCACCTCTGCTCTACCACCCACGGGGTTGCGGGCTCAGCGAAAAGTAGCAGAACACTTTCCACTGTGACCTCGGCTAGCACACCTCAGTTTGCTCCTAAACCTGTTTATGCCACCTGTTCACATTCTCCCTATCGCATAGCTTGTTTGATTATGTAAACCAAATACCTGTTAATGTAAAATGAAAGAAAACGGTTTCTATGATGATTAAGATAAATGATTTAGAGAATCAAGATAAAGGTGAGTTGAAGTTGTTTTATTTTTTTTTAAAGATTTTATTTGTTTGACAGAGATCACAAGTAGGCAAAGAGGCAGGCAGGGGTGGGGGGGAAGCAGGCTCCCCGCTGAGTAAAGAGCCCAATGCAGGGCTCAATCCCAGGACCCTGGGATCATCACCCGAGCCTAAGGCAGAGGCTTTAACCCACTGAGCCACCAAGCACCTATGAAGTTGTTTTAAAAACGGATTTTGAATTAGGTATAGGCAAGACAACTCTTAAACAGAAAATAATTTTTGAATATTTGGAAGAATTCTGGTCTTCAATTTCTTTACAAATGCACTCGGTTTCTCAGTCCACTTGAGGAAAAATACTGAAACTGTACATCTTAGGAAGACAAATTAAGAATGTGGTTTATACTAAAACCGGAGACTAAAAACCCAGTCCTGAGACCGGTACTTACTCAAAGCCCTCAACCCTGTAGAGAAACATCCAGAGTGACAACTGGAGCTAGAACTGGCCACCTGGGGATGGCGGCCAGTGGTGCCGTGGCCTCTGGGCAGGGTACTGACCAGCAAGGCAAGAGGGGACTTTCTGGAGCAATGGAACTGTTATGTACCTTTACCGACGTTCTACATTTGTCAAAACTTACCAACATGAGGTGTCAAAACCTGAAGGTTTCACTGTGTGAAAAAAGTGTATCTCAATAAACTTAGTTAAAAATTAATGCACAGCTACAGATTTTAAGTAAAAAATATATGTAAAGTATGTTTGCTCCTTATTGATTACCTATTTTCACCAGCTTTTAAAATTAACTGTCAGATCCTTCTAGTTTTGGAAAAATACTCCTTCTATTACTGTCACAATGAAAAAATAAATGTATTTCCAAGATTTATTTATTTTAGAGACACTGAGAGAGAGAGAGAGAGAGAGAGAGAGAGAAATGGCGCATGCACAAGCACAGGGGGGAAAGGCAGAGGGAGAGAGAGTATCTCAAGCCGACTTCGTGCTGAGCATGAAGCCCACAAGACCCCACGACCCTGAGATCGTGACCTGAACCAAAATCAAGAGTTGGACACTGAACCAACTGAGCCACCCAGGTGCACCAGGAATGAATGTATTTTTTTTTAAAGATTTTATTTATTTATTTGACAGAGAGGGATCATAAGCAGGCAGAGAGGCAGGCAGAGAGAGGGGAAGGGAAGCAGGCCCCCCGCTGAGCAGAGAGCCCGACGCGGGACTCGATCCCAGGATCCCGAGATCATGACCCGAGCCGAAGGCAGCGGCTTAATCCACTGAGCCACCCAGGCGATAAAATAAAATTTAATAATTTTCATCAGTATCAGGGATTGGGAGCAGGATCCTACATGACAGGAAAATACCAGCCACCTTAGAGTAAGAACTTTTCCAATTAGAAAGTTGACTAAAGTTGAGGGCACACAAAGGTCCTGGAGAGCTGCCTAAATACAGAAAAGGTCCCATCTTTTAGAATTCTAACATGGTAGGGGCGCCTGTGTGACTCAGCCAGTGACACATCTGCCTTTGGCTTGGGCCAGGATGTCAAGGTCCTAAGATCAAGGCCCGCTTCAGGCTCCCTGCTCGGCTGGAAGCCTGCTTCTCCCTCTGCCCTGCCCCCTGCTTGTGTTCCCTCTCACTGTCTTTGTCAAATAAATAAATAATTTTTTTTTTAAGAAATTAGAATTCTAACAAGGTAGAGAAAGACAGCAGAAGCCCACGCTCACCTTCCTTTCATGATGGGTGACCAGTGCCCAGGACCCAGAGGGGAAGCCTGCCTGCTGTCTCCAGCTTTCTCTCAGGACACCCAGGGCCATGTTGTGACTCCTGGAAGGCCACCCAGGTGGGCCTCCTTGCTGGGCAGGGGGTCACCTCTGTTAGCAGTGGTGGTGATGTGAATACAAATGTGAAGATGTTATTAAATGTTGTTTATCTGAAGAGACATTTTCACCCTTACATCTGCTCCAATCAGACATGTGGCCTCTGACTGTGGATGATCTGCAGTGATGATCACAGAAGGAAATGGGGGCTGTGAGGCCCCCTCTCTCCCCTCTGCATCTGCCTCAAACTTCCCTTCTCATCCTTCCCTCAGAACCAAGCCCCCAGGCCCTGGGTGGGGTGGGGGCAGTGCTGCAGAAACCCAGGTACCAGGCTGAGGAGGACTGCAGCTTTCTCTTAGTGAGTACTGCAGGGAAGGACCCAGGGCAGGCTTACTGTGGCCAGAGGCACTGCTTTGCTTTCACGGGGTTTCCTTGGGACATGTTCAAGTTCTCATGCACGGTGTTGACTTCTGGAGGGAGTCCCGCGTACATAAGACAGTCAGTGCCTTCTCTGAAAGCCCAGGCACGACACAGAGGGTGAAGCCCACTTGCAAGTGAGGGTATGAGGCCAGGGGCAGATGGTTGCAGCCCTGGAGACCGGGGTGGCCCTCCTGGGTCTGGGATCCTGGCACATCTCTGGCAGGGACACTGTACTGCCCTTGGGCCCCTCAGAGGCCCAGACTGACCCACACTTACAGGGAGCAGAGGATGGAACCCAGGCTAGTGTTCTGGGCAGCTGAAAGCAATGCTCTCCCAGGGGTCACTTCCCATCCTTCATCTCCCAAGAGAGGAGTTTTCTAGCCACTGTGAGACTCTGCCCACCCTGAAGTTTAGACTTTACTGGGGACTCTGTGAGATCTGATGGCACAGATTCACTCTTTTTAGGAATGGAGACAAGAAGACCCCTCAAGTAGGCTCCCCAGGGAAGAGAGACTGAGTTCCAGGCCTTGGCTTGAGAGCCCAGCCCCGCATGAAGGGCTGATTCTGGCCTCACCCCAGGACCCAGAAGGTGCCTGAAAGGAATGCAGTGAAGCTTTCACCACATCCCAGTGCAGACACTTCACTGATTGATGGGATAAAGGAACAAATTGTGAAGACGTGCTGGGTGCAGGTCCATTTCTTTTGGGGTGGGGGGTCACCTGTGTTGGTGTAACCCTCCCAACAATGTTAGGGCTCAGCATACACTCAGCATAGAACCAGCATAGTTGGGCCTTCTCTTGGCCATCTGCTGATACCAGGTTTGGCTCTGTGGCCTGCAGTCCTCTCCCTCTGCAGCTGCTCTGCGTTAATCCATGCACTTCCAGGATCCCAGGGTCAGGGACCAGGGAAAGCAAGGAGGTCAATGTGTTGAGATATCCGGAAACAGCAAGGCCAGGGGAGCCACAAGAGGGATTCTGGTCAAGAGGGCACCAGCAAGTTCCCAGAGCTGCTTGTGCAGGTGAGGTGGGATGAAACATAGGTGCCCAGACTACCTACTGATCATTTTTTCAAGATAACCCTTATGGGAGGTGACTGAGCACAAACCCCCACATACCACCATATAGGGACCCCGTGCCCATGGGCCATCCTGGGAGAGCAGATACAGGGTGCTCTCCCCCTCCCTCCCAAGCAGCTGGAGCCTCTGGTCAGCAGAGACCACTCTGACTCATTAGAGCATGTGCAGGAATGCTGTCCTTCCAAGGGAGCAGGTCACACACAGTGGAGACAGAGCAACGATAGCTACTTTACCTGACCAGGTCCCTTTTTGGTGTTGGCATCGCCAGGATTACAGCCTTTCCAGAAGGGCCTCTGTCTAGTTTTCAAATTGCTGGTCATCATTTCGTATTAAAGCTAATCTTCCAGGGCGCCTGGGTGGCTCAGTGGATTAAGCCTCTACCTTCGGCTCAGGTCATGATCTCAGGGTCCTGGGATGCAGCCTTGCATCGGGCTCTCTGCTCGGTGGGGAGCCTGCTTCCCCTCTATCTCTCTGCCTGCTTGTGATCTCTGCCTTAACAAAAAAAAAAAAAAAAAGTTAAACTTTTGACGATTTGGAGAGAAGACTTGGAATACGTATGCAAGATTTAGACAGGACTTTGGGTGTGCGCCCTGTGAGTCTGCAAGGCTGAGGTGCAGGGACTTGTGGCCTGACTCTGACCACGTCCAGACAAGCCTGACTGCTGTGGCCAGCACTCTGCTTGGTATCGAAGAAGTCAGCCCCTCCAGAGGGAGGAGGAACGTGTATAGGGCTGTGGTTTCATCTTAGCATTCCTGAGTCTAGACATGGGGTAAGACCTTGGGATGATTTTCAGGGTGTGGAAAGAAAGCCGAGGGCATGCAATATGAGCACAGCCTGTCCAAGAATGTGGGCGGCAGGGACTGGGAATGTCTGTGCAGCAATGCACCTGTGCCTCTGTGGACCCCCTCAGCCATCATCACCCCTGAGGAGGCCAGGTGGCCACATCCGTGCACATTTCTGAATCCTCACTTAGTGGAGGCCTTTTAGACTAAAAGAAATGGCAGAGACTCTTTTTCAGCTTGGTTGCCTCGTGTCACTGAAGGCAACCCTGTGTGCAGGGGAGCATCTCCACTACGCAGGACCACTGGCCAACGTCCTATGCATGGTCCAGTTTATTTTCTCAGACACTGCAGGGTCCCCATCCTCTGCAAAAGAAACTCCCAAATCAGAGAGCAGGAAGACAGAAGGGAAAGGAGTTTTGTGATCTACCTACAGAGGTAGGTAGATGGCTAGAACAGAGAATGGCAAGAACCAACGTGCAGTGTTACATGATTTACACAACCCTGAGTGTCAAAAGGCTGCATGATGATTCTTTCTTCACCAAGATGCCCTGACCTACGCTACAAGAGATCACCTGATTTCTTTCCAAAATATCCTAAGTGAACACTATAGCATTCCTCCACATATTTTAATGTCAAAGTATCCCCACCACACTCCATTTCTGTTGATTTGTAGTGAGCTCTGCTGAGAAAATGTTCTCCCTGGTGTGCCTGAGTGGCTCATTTGGTCAAGCATTTGACCCCTGATTTCGGCTCAGGTCATGATCTCGGGATTATGAGATAGAGCACCACTTTGGGCTCTGTACTGGGCATGAAACCTGCTTAAGATTCTCCCCTCCCCGCCCTTCCTTCCCCCACCTCCATCTCTAAAAGAAAAAAAGAAGAAAGAAAATTCTCCTTAAGCTCATAGAAGGACCTGGGGCTCCCTGGGACACTGTACTTGCACCTATAGCCACCTCTCTACTGCCCAAGCAAACCTGTAGGTTCGGGGCAATGAGTGAAGCTGGTATTTCCCTTTATCAAGAATGCAGGGCTGAGAGAGCCTGGGGCACTCAGCTGCTTAAGCGTCTGCCTTTGGCTCAGATCATGATCCCAGGGTCCGAGTCCCAGTTCAGGCTCCTTGTCAAGGGGGAGTCTGCTTCTCCCTCTCCCTCTCCTTCTGCCTGTGCCCCTCCTCCTGCTTATGCTTGTTCTCTCTTGCATGTGCATCCAAAAAGAAATAAAATCTTTAAAAAATAATTAAAAAGTGGGGCGCCTGGGTGGCTCAGTGGGTTAAAGCCTCTGCCTTCGGCTCAGGTCATGATCCCGGGGTCCTGGGATCAAGCCCTGCATTGGGCTCACAGCTCAGCAAGAAGCCTGCTTCCCTTCCTCTCTCTCTGCCTACTTGTGATCCTCTGTCTGTCAAATAAATAAATAAAATCTAAAAAAGAACACAGAAAGCTTTAAAAAAATAAAAAACAATTAAAAAGTGGTAATAAATATAATCTAAGGAAAAAAAAAACCCACCAGGGCTGTGAGTGGGGTCAAAGGGAGACTGGCACCTCCCTCGGCGGCAGAAGAGCAGACTCCTGTGCTCTTACACCCTACCCAACCAACAAGCATCACTTGGGTAGGACTAGTCCCTGGCCAGCCTGATCTAGTTCAAAATGATCCCATCATTTTGGGGAAAATGAGACCCAGGATGAACTAAAGCAAAAATGGGAAAAACTGAAGTCATTAACAACTATCCACTACACCAAACTGGTTTGCACCTTTTAAGCTTCCCGTTCACAGCCATCATGCCACACCAGCCATTTGTCACAAGCTCCATTCCTCAGGTCTCTCTCTGTGCTAACTGAAACCACTCCCAGCCTTTGTGTACCCATTTATTGGTCTGCCTCCACCCCTAAGGACTAACCCTGTCTTGCCCAGCGGGGCACACCTGCCTGGAATGAACACGCATTTTCTGGCCTTCTCCTCGGTGGAGGCATTCTTCCATCTGCAAAAAGGGTCTGTAGGAGCTAGAGGTGGTCCTGTGGTCTCCCCAGCCCCAGGCACCACTCCCAGCATGAGTAAACCCCCCCATCACTGTCACACTGGGGTGAGGTCACTTCTGGGAGTTGCCCCTCATCTGCTCCCCAAGACCAGTGCCCCTTCCTCATTTCTCACCCATGAACCTCACACACATGTTAAGATGTGGAGTCCACCAAATATCTCCTAAGAGGTAATGACTCTCTGCAATTCTCATTATCAAGTAACCAGTCCACACAGTCTGAGCACGCTTGGTGCACAAGATCATCAGGGTGACTCCAACAAGCTGAAATAAAGTCAAAACACAGTGGACACACTAGCAAGTGTGGCTAACTATAGGTATGTGCTAGGATTTCCAAAGCCTTTTAGAATTTCTAGAACAAATACTTGAAATATCCTATTGTCAACCTGTTCAGTTTTCCTGAATCTTCCTCACCAGAGTTCTCTGGTCAGATTTATGTAACTGGTATCATATGTGATGTCCTCCTTTAAGACTGCATTCTGCAGGGGCGCCTGGGTTGCTCAGTGGGTTGAAGCTTCTGCCTTCGGCTCGGGTCATGATCCGGGGGTCCTGGGATCGAGCCTCGAGTTGGGCTCTCTGCTCAGTGGTGAGCCTGCTTCCCCCACTCTCTCTCTGCCTACTTGTGATCTCTGTCAAATAAATAAAATCTATTTAAAAAAAAAAAAAGATTGCATTCTGCATATCATAGCTCTTTTCCTTCTACTGCTGAATAACCACCTGCTGTATGGATAGAACACAATTCAGCCATTCTCTACATGGGCACAAGGGCTGTTTCCAAGTTTGGTTATTATAAACAAAGTTTTGTGTTTTTTTAAAGATTTTATTTATTCATTTGACAGAGAACACAAGTAGGCAGAGAGAGAGAGAGGGGGAAGCAGACTCCCCACCCAGCAGAGAGCCTGATGCGGGGCTTGATTCCAGGACCCTGAGATCATGACCTGAGGCAAAGGCAGAGGCTTAACCCACTGAGCTACCCAGGCACCCCATGAACAAAGTTGTTGTAAACATTTTTGTATAAGTCCTTTTCAGACATGGCTAAATACCTAAGAGTAGAATTACCAACTCACAAGGTAGATCGGTACTTAGTTCTGTAAGAAATTGCCAGAACTTTTCCCAGAGTGCCTCTACCATTTTACACTCCACATCCCTATCTGTGCTGCGTGGTCTAGTGGCATCTTATTATAGTGAGCCCCTTTACACTGTAGTGAAGTCCAATTTATCAATAATAGAAACAGGTTGGAAGCTTAAGATACTACAAAAAAGGGGCGCCTGGGTGGCTCAGTGGGCTAAAGCCTCTGCTTTCAGCTCAGGTCATGATCCCAGGGTCCTGGGATCGAGCCCCATATCGGGCTCTCTGCTCAGCAGGGAGCCTGCTTCCCCCCCTCTCTCTCTGCCTGCCTCTCTGCCTACTTGTGATCTCTCTCTCTGTCAGATAAATAAATAAAATCTTTAAAAAAAAAAAAAAAAAAAGATACTACACAAAGACTCGCCATATGACACAGTGGCTTCCCCTGCAAATAATTTACCTGAGAGAAAAGAACACATACGTCCAAACAAAGGCCTGAACGGAAGTGTCCACAGCCCCAATGTGAAACACCCATATGCTCATCAGCAGGAAGGCTACAACACTTGCCTGACAGCACTTAGCAATATAATGGGACCAGTTAATAGCAGAGACGTGCTGAGCGAATAAACCAAAAACCAGTACCTGCTGTAGGATTCCATGTATTTGAAATTACAGTAAGCCAAACACTTGGTCCTGGGACCTGTTCTGCAATCGTAAGTTGTACTATAGTTGTCTTATTAACCTAGCCCCATGTTCTGTTGTTTTGTGTTTCCTTAAGCCCTGTGCATGACTTATCATTAACTTTGTCCCTGTCACTCTAACCCTTTTTTGCAACTGATTATACAAATCTGATAAAAAAACAGATGATAACATTTTTCTTAAAACTATCTGATGTATACCAGTCCTAGATGGTGCCTCACTGTCTGAAAGAATGTTTACCATCAGTGGTTTCAAAACTGCCCCCTCAGGGTGCCTGGAGGGCTCAGTTAGTTAAGCGTCTGCCTTGGGCTCAGGTCATGATCCCAGGATACTGGGATCGAGTCCCACGTCAGGTTCCCTGCTCGGCAGGGAGTCTGCTTCTCCCTCTCACTGTGCCTGCTGCTCTGCCTGCTTGTACTCTCTCACTCTGTCAAATAAATAAATAAAATCTTAAAAAAAAAAAAAAAAAGACTGTCCCCTCAAGTTTCAAGAAACCCATAAAATTCCCTTCACATACTCACATTCCTAACCAGTCATATGTAAACTATCCCTAGATTCAACAAGGCAAAGCAGATTTGGGAATGACCCCTTCCCTTATGATAATAAAGCTTGCTGTGCTTCAAAGCCAGAGTTTCAGTCATTGGCTCCCTGTGCAGCAGGTGCATGAACCACAGGACAACTCTCCACAGGGAGAACAAGAGAATCGGAGGCACCTGGGACTGAGGCAGGAGGGACTGGTTGGGAAGGAGCTCATGGGAACATCTCTGGTGAGGGAGAAGTTCCAGATCTCAACTGTAGTCGTGGTTCCATGGGTGCTCCCATGTGCCGGAGTTCATCAAAATGTACACGTAAAGTGGCTGCGTAAATTATACCCCAACAGAGCTGATCTTAAAAAAGACGTAAATACCGTTTCTTTGTCAAGTAACTCCCCTCCTCTGCAGCAGCACCACCAACCGAGTCACACCTTTGCCGTGTGTGCTATGGTCTTGGAGGCTGTCTGGACCACACCAACAGCTGCTTCCCTCTCTGCAGTTGCCTGCTTTGCTGCTATTTCCTGTACTGAGCAGAACAAAAACTCAGAAAACTACACTCGTTCCCTCATCCACTCAGCTCGTCAGCAATAAGTGTTTACCGTGTCTGTGAGCTCCGGGCATTGGGTGAACAGAGGCTGGAGTATAGATGAGACACAGCGTACGTGGACACACACACACACACACACACACACAAATGGCCTCAGTAACTGGGGCACAGTGTGCCCACAGAGGAGAGACCCATGCCCTCTCCAGGACCAGGAAAGGGTACAGAGAGATGCCGTATGAGGTGCAGCTCCCAGTGCAGAGGGAGAACCGAGAGACCACAAAAGGTTACCAGGGAGATGGGAGGCCGGCAATGGGGGGGGGAGCAATGCAATGAGGGGAGAGCAAAGCAATGATGGGGGAGCCCGGTGATGGCGGCCGGGGGTGGGGGGTGGGGGGATGCGATGTGGGGGAGCCGGGTGATGAGGGAGAGCATGGTGATGGGGGGAGCACGACGATGAGGGAGAGCACAGCAACAGGGTGAAGCCAGGCGATGAGGGGGAGCAAAGCGATGGGGGGGAGCCCAGCAATGAGGGAGAGCACTGTGATAGGCGGGAGCACGGCGATGAGAGGGCACACGGCAATGGGGGAACGGCGATAGGGGGAGCACAGCGATGGGGGGAGCACAGCGATGGGGGGCAGCAAGGCGATGGGGGCGCGCACAGGGATGCGGGAGAGCCAGGTGACGGGGGACAGCACGGCGATGGCAAAAGTGAGGAGCCCAGCAGACCTGGGCAGACCTGCATCACTGGGACACCCGTCCCTGCAGGCGAGCTGGGGCTGGAGGTCCTGGCCCGGGCAGCACACGGCCCTCGTTCACTGGTGCACGGACTCCGTCGGAAGCTGTGGCCTCTGACACCTCGACCCTCTTACAGGGGATACAAAAGAACAGTGTGGTTACTTTGACACCCGTCATATACTGAGCATGTCCGTCTGCCGCGACCCGCCAACTCCAATTAACCCTTCGGAGGCGGTAATGGAGACGAAAAGGTAACAAACCCCGCGCTCACCTGCGACCTCCACCCCGGGCTCACCGGTGACAACAGCTCCCTGGGGGAGGCGGTCAGCAGCAGGCCGAGGGCCGCACGCGGGTTGCACAGGCCCACCGCTTCAGAAGGCAAAGGGTGAAGAAAGGATCCTTTAGAATGCTCATCTACACTCGCGACTAGAAAACACCACAAAACAGACTGAGGACATACTTCTCTCAACCAAGCGGCTGGTAAGGACTGGTCATAAAACCGAATTCCAAGACCCCCACATGGGACAGGCCCCCAGAGGACCGTGGTGAGGGGGTGTGAGGGGAACGTGACAGGAACGTGATGGCGACATGAGGGGAACATGGGGGCAACGTGATGAGGAACATGATGGGAATGTGAGAAGGACATGATGGCGACATGAGGGGAACATGGGGGAACATGAAGGCCACGTGAGGGGGATGTGAGGGGGAGATGATGGCGACCTGAAGGGAACATGAGGAGGAACGTGAGGGGAACAGGAGGAGGAACGTGAGGGGAACTTGAGGGGGAGGTGATGGCGACGTGAGGGGAACGTGAGAGGGGAACGTAGGGGGAACGTGAGGGGAACGTGAGGACAATATGAGCTGAACGTGAGGAGAATGTGAGGGGAACGCGGAAAAGAATCTGAGGGGAACGTGAGCAGAATGAGGGGAACGCGGGGGAGAACCTGATGGGGAAGGCCGCCCACCCCATTTCTGAACACGCAGACGGCCGCCTCCACCGCGGCCCCCGCCCGTGCCCCGCCCCCCGGGGAAAGCTCAGGCCGCTCTCTGGCGGGGACAGCAGGGCAGGGGAAGGCGCCGGTGGCCACCGCCCGACAGCCGGACGCGCGCCACGTTCGCGGGAAGCGGGAGTCTCCTTCTCGCGAGGTGACAGGGCACGGACGCGTGGGTTTCCCGTCGCCTCCCGATGGCGTCATAGGCCTACGCGGACCCTGAGGCTCAAAGGCGGGGCTGGTCCTGGACGCAGGCTCCTGGCTGGGGCAGCCTCGCTGCACGCACCAATAAATACCTGCGGAAGCGGAACGGGCGGTGGAGACTGGCAACGCACGCCAGGGGACCGAGGGCCGGCCTCGGTGGCTGGTCCACAGTCCGCGCATGCGCCGGGCCTGCCGCCACACTGCGCCTGCGCAGCGCCGTCCTCCTCGCCTCTCTCCACCCGCACGCTGAGTCGCTCGCGGAGCCCCCGCGTGCACCAGGCAACTCTAGTGGAGGGCTCTTGGCCCGCCCAGTTAGGAGGCACACGCTGTACCTGGGTTTCCGCCTACAAAGGGCCCACCCCTCAGCCTTCCCGACCACCATCTTGTTCCGCTGCCGCCGGTGTCTCCGTGCTGGCGCGCGGGCGCGCAGGCTTCGCTCTCCGTCCCCTAACGTCTCTGAGTAGCCCTGCTGTGCGGTTTCGCGCGTGCGCCGGCCTCCCCCCACCCTACGACAGCCGCGGGTGCTGTGCGGCTCCGGCACCACACTCTGCCCTTGCCCACAGCTTCTCCGTCCCAGCCGTCTGTCGGTCGGCCTGCCTTAGGCTCTGCGCATGCACGGACCCGCACCTGAGCGGGGCCATTTCTGCGGCAGCGTGTTGGGTCGCTGCAGCACTGCGCTCCGCTCTGCGGGTGCGCGACACGTCCAGGTCTGGTGTTTGGGTTTATGCATCTAAGTGAGGCCGCCACGCGCACGGTGCTTGCAGTTCTGTATTTTTAGCGTAAGCCTTCTCCAACAGGGACGTCACAAGAATTGTGTTTTCCTAAATAAACATACGATTTTTTTAAAAAGATTTATTTATTGGAGAGACAGAGAGCATGATGGGGGGGAGCAGAGGGAGAGTCCTCAAGCAAACTCTCCGCTGAGCGCGGAGCCCAATTTGATTTTACAATCCCTGAGACCATGATCTGAGCTGAAACTTAAGTCAGATGCCTAACTGACTGCACTACCCAGGTGCCCACGCCTAATGCTATTTTGAACGTGCTTAGGACGGGGCACTCTTTAATGTCCTCGGTACCACTGATCAATCATTTTGGCTCATTTGGATTCTAAACACCCGAGGCCTAGGAAGGTCCTTGCTGCCTTTTGGGGTCTTGGTATTGTTTGCTGGGAAGGTCGTTTATCTGAGGGGGTCTCTGTTGCCAAGAGCTCCTCTTGAACTTTGTGTGAGTATGGGGTCAGGAGGAGTGGGCGGAGACCCATGGGGGCCAGTTCACTGACAGACTCTGCACCAGAAGGGACTGTGGGAAAGTTTCACTTTTAGATGGGGCAACTGGCCCTGGGGTGTGACCTAGGGGTGTCCCAGGCAAGGGGTGCCTGCTTGGCTTCACCACCTTTGCTCAAGCCCCAGCTCTGAGACCTTGCCCTCCAAAGGACAGCCTTTCTCTGATGGCCCTCCTGGGTGCATGGTGATTCACAGTCCAGGAAGTGGGTGGTAGAAGTGTGGTCAGAAATGCCAGAACTGGGGCGCCTGGGTGGCTCAGTGGGTTAAGCCGCTGCCTTCGGCTCAGGTCATGATCTCAGAGTCCTGGGATCGAGTCCCGCATCGGGTTCTCTGCTCAGCGGAGAGCCTGCTTCCCTCTCTCTCTCTCTGCCTGCCTCTCCATCTACTTGTGATTTCTCTCTGTCAAATAAATAAATAAAATATTTAAAAAAAAAAAAAAAAAAAAAAAAAAAGAAATGCCAGAACTAACTGCCCAGTGTGCCATACAGAAGGGCCAGTGTCAGGAGGGCGAAGGGAAGATTGCCATGTTAACCTGGACAATAATGGGGAGAGGAGGTACTGGCCATGGTCAAACCGACTCTGTACAGTCCAGGGTGAGCAGTCAGAGTGATGCCTCCTTTTCCCTCTGTGTGGCAGATAGGCGGGATGGGGCTGCAGGGACCGTCCTGTTCAGAGTTTGCCCACCTTGAGGGTGTCCCAGAGCTACCTCATACCCCACGCCTCCTGAGGTGCCCGCCCATCTCACCGCTAGTGTTTCTTGAGAGTTAGGGGCTGTGACTATGGGATGCTTGGGTATTGGAATGGGGGGTGCGGGTGGGAGGTATGTCTTATCCTAATCACTATATATGCAGGAGTGATGTACTTTACAAGACAATGAAAACAAAGGTCAGAGAATCACGGCCAGGCCTGCAACCCAGTGTCTGGAATGAGAACAAGCAGTTTAGACCCAGGCTTAAATGTAGGATGAGAGGGAGGACCTCCATGAGGAAGGCAGGGAACCTGGCACCTCCAGGATGGGGAGGGGTGAGGACAAGTTGGACCTGGCAGATGAAGGGGGCCAGGCAGCCAAAGCCAAGTCCGCACAGGCAGATTTGAGTGTGTCCTGCATTACAGATGAGAGTAGTATTAGACTAACATAGATATATATCAGTCCCAGAATGTCGCCTGGAATTTCTGTTATAATTTGGTTTTAGATTACATTCTTGCTTGCTCTGTCTCTTTCTCTGAAGAATGCAATACAACATGGCAATTCTGGCTATCTCAGTTCTGGTTCATCAAGATTTTAGTGCACTGAGATTTTATTGGCTAATTAGAATTAATTGTAATTCTGGGATACTTAATAATGCCGTTATGCAATTCTCACTGTTGCCCATGGAGAATGAGATCAAGCACATGTGGGGCAGACAGGATCTGTTCCTCATTGGCCATTCTAATGGGGTCACATGTAGCCCTGGGCAGGAAGCCCCAGTCACTGAACTGCCGCCACAGCCCTTCCAGAAGCCCCACACTCCATTCTGGGGAGTTGAAAGCACTTCAGAGATCAAGGAAATAATGACACAGTTGAGACAGCTTACAGAATCTTCTAGCACAATCTTTTTAAGATCCATCAGCAACAATACCCAGCCCAGACGGCTTTGTCCTGAGTTCCCTCATCATCAATATACCTTTTATCCTGGCTTACCTGAATTATTTGTGCAGAAAATGGTTTTGCCTAGCTGGGAAGGCCTACCTATATGCACATTTCTTTTTAAGACCCACCTCTCTATTGTCACAGATTTTCTTTTTCTACCTATTTTTGAGTAATTCTAGGGAATAACACAGAAGAGGGATTGGAAAAGACAGTCACCTGGATGTAGGTCCCAGTTTTTCCTCCAGTACACCCTCCTACAATGAGGTGAGAACGGAAATTACTCTATTTTTAGATGAGATTTCTTTGGGAACTAGTTTCTATTTTATCAGGAATCCTCTGGCTATTTGGTTTTTGCTTTGTTTTGTTTTTGGTTGGCAGGGGTGGGGGTGACTCCAGGTAATTTTTTAAGCCGATATCCATAACACTGCCTAAGAGTTTGGGGATAATGGATTGTAATGGAGAAAAGCTGTTCTCCAGTGAACATTAGAAGCAGGTCTTGGCAAATAAGGGCACAGAGAAGATGCTAACAAACAAGAGGAGTGGCCCCCATGCCCAAGAGAGAACATCTGAAAACAAGACAAGAGTAAACCCATATCTGCAGCAGGACAGCGCGGGTGCCTCCCAGGAGGAGAACTGCGCTGTGCTTACTGATCCCCACACATCTAGGAGCAATCAGTCTGTCCTGTCCGTCGCTGACAATGTGAAGAGCTTGGCGCCCTGCCAGGCCCTCTGCCTCTCCAGCTCCTCCCAGATGGCTGTTTTCATACTACAAAGCTGATAAGGTGTCTCTTTTGTTCCATAACCATAATTAAGTCTCTCTTGGTCTCTGGTGTCTGTGTGGGAGTGTGTTTTGGGGTCGGGAGAGTGGTCCCGCCACCCTTCTGCAGGCCCAGAAGCACGACCCTGAGCCAGTGGGAGGAAACAAAGCCAGCACTAGGGCCAAATACTTCTTTCCATGTGAGCCATTTTTTTTCTTTAAAATCATGCCACATTTAAAACTCTTTACACTAATAACTTTCTCTCTCAAAATTAAAACTGCTATTCTTTTTGGTACAAGAGATGAAATCAGGTCGACATCATAGTCTCCTTCTCAGCAGTCTAGGAGGCTGGTGCTTTCCAGTGACCCCCATCCCTTCCCTCATCATCCAGAATTCCCAGAACCCTGGCCTGTGGCTGCCATCCCTGAGTTGTCCCTTCCCTCCCACAGCCCCACTGTCCTGGTCTGGGACCTGCTCTGCCCCACATCTGCGTCCACAAGGGAGCTGAGAGGTGCCAACCAGGCTTACCGCTTGAACCTCAGTGGTCTGGTCTTTCTGGAGACATCTGGGGAAATATGGGTTCGTGGGCACTCTGTAGGGGGCAGAAGGCCAGTCCTGGGGACACGCCACCAGTCCCTGCCCAGAACACAGTGTGGGTGGCGAGCGTTACTCCTGTAAATACTAAGACCAGGCTGGGCTGTTCCCACCCCCAGAGTAGACACAGAGGACTTTGAGGGTTTCATGGGGGTAGGAGCATTTGCCCAGGCTGCTTCTGAATGGAGCTTCCCCCTTCCCCCAGAATACACAGCAATTGTGCTAGTGACTTGGGTGCAACTCACAATGCCCAGGGTAATCCCAAAGATGTAAACGGGGGTTGGTCAGGGGAAGCCTGTGCAGCTGGTGACAGCCCCCACAGGCCACTGGCCACAGCCGGCCTCCTCTTGGGACCAGTCCCGGAGACTGCACAGCCGTGCACAGTGGGCCCTCCTGATCACTGGTGGCTTTTCCTTGGAGGAAGAAGGCAGCCTATATGGCCCCCGTTCAAGTCCTATCATCAGCTACAGGAACTTTCCCCACCCACCCTCCACCATCCACATGGGCAGCCTTGCTTTCAGGCTGTAATTAAGGAAAAAATAAACATTACTGGAGACATTACAGGATGTGACACTTCCTGCTCTGTTTCTGAAGCTATAAACGTGATGGATGACCCATCGTGAGATTATTATGAAAGATGAACCCGCTTATGAATTTCAACAGAACCTAAAATATCATCAATGAGCACAGTCGGTTTAATGGTTCATAAACCAGCTGCTTAATTGTTGTGACACAGAAGGTCGAGAAAGATTGCCTGGCATTTTTCCAAAAGATGTTAGCCAAGAACATGGATTTCCTCAGTAGCCTTCCGGTTCGTTTTCCTTCGTGTCCTGCGGCCGGTGCTCTGGAGAGTTCCGGGCCTGCTTTCTATGCTAGAAATGTTTTTCTTGGGCAGCAGCATGGCTGTGCCCAAGATGTTAAACTATAGGGGAGACAGCTCTGTAATGATCGCGGATTTGTTATTCCCTATGATTTGGTTCAGCTGTGTAAATAGAAAGCCAAAACAACACTGGCTAAAATAAGCCCAAAATGCATTCTCTTTCCGGGGAAGGAAGCATGGCCATTGGCATTCCCCGCTGGCATGGAATTAGCAGTGGGGCTTCTAGCAAGTGGGAATCGCTCCATCCCGCTGTGTGCGCCTTCCATTCTCCCTCCAAAAGTGGCTGCCGCAGCTCCAGCCTTCACATCTGGTCAGGTAGCCTCTCGGGCGGCAGCCATTCACTGCAGAGGAGAACCGTGGCAGGCCAGGCTGGGGGAGCATATGGGAGCACCCCGTGGGCATAATGGTAACCCATAGCACGCGTGGCATAGGCCAGGAGTATGTGGCTGTGAGTGCGGTGAGGGGCATGTGAGTGCAACCGTGGGGAGCTAGGGCCTGGGGAAGGGAAGCAGCAAGGCCACGCTGGAGCCAACCACACCAGGCACGTGGAGAAAGGGGGAGCTGGTGAGGGGTGTTTCAGGGAATAATGGGACCCATGGCAGTGAGTGCTGCTGGTCAAACGAAACCAGAGGGCGGTAGAGAGGGGCCTCATGACCTGGAGGCCACAGTTTGTGGACAGAGTGCATCACGGCCACGAGGAAGGTGTGGTACTGGGCAAACCTGATGTGGTCTGTGGGAGGCATCGTGGTTGACCTGAGGAGGCTTTTACCCCTTCTGAACCCAGCCACAGGCCTTCCTGGGGCTCGGGGGTCTGAGTGGGAGGTGCTGGAGCAAAGACACTCACCCTCTCTTTTTACTGTGTCCTGTTAGTCACCATGCAAAAATCATTAGTGTTTGGTGTGGTGTTCCATGAATCATTGTTTGCGTGTAACACCCAGTGCTCCATGCAATCCGTGCCCTCCTTAAAACCCACCACCGGGCTAACCCATGCCCCCACCCCCTTCATCTCTAAAAACCCTCAGTTTGATTCCCAGAGTCCATGGTCTCTCATGGTTCCTCTCCCCTTTTGATCCCCCCCTTCATTTTTCCTTCCTTCTAATGTTCTCCATGCTATTTCTTATGTTCCACAAATAAGTAAAACCCTATGATAATTGACTTTCTCTACTTGACTTATTTCCCTCAGCATAGTTTCCTCCAGTCCCATCCATGTCGATGCAAATGATGGATATTCATCTTTTCTGATGGCTGAGGAATATTCCATTGTGTATATGGATCACATCTTCCTTATCCATTGGTCTGTGGAAGGGCATCTCGGCTCCTTCTACAGTTGGGCTTTGGTAGACATGGCTGCTATGAACATTTGGGTGGCCCTTCTTTTCACTGCATCTGTATCTTTGGGATAAATACCCAGGAGTGCACTTGCTGTCACCCCCTGCTTTCTGTTCTCTCGGCTCCTCAGGTGGGTGTCCGGTCCCTGCTGGGTTTGGGGGTGGGCAGCAGGGTATGGAGGCAGAGACCTCCCACCAAGGGGTTGCATTGCTCCTTTTCCTGACACCTGCTGGAGAGGTTGCACGGCAGACACTGAAGAAGGAGTCACTGAGCTATCTTTTATTCTGCAAAATAAAAACAAAAAGCCCAGGTCCCTGTTTACTGGAAGGTAAAGAAATCATAGTTATCAAAGCAAGCAAAGTAGTCATTTAGCATGATACGAGGTGTATACTTAAAGTGTCTGAATGTTTCCTGATGGAAGCGTTTTCAAGGGCATTTCAGCCGCTGCTTCTGTCGGCCAGCCGCGCAAGGAGTGGACCCCCCTTGGAGAAGGGTTGGCGGGACGGTCCACGGGGACACGGGAGCAGGAGAGCTTCTCCACCAGGCACCACCCCTCCAGGAGCAAAGACCCAGGGCCTCCACCGGCAGCAGTGCCTGCTCGGGACATCCGCGTGGGCCAGCTTGGGCCCCCAGCACCAGGTTTCATCAGCAGACACCTCGACTCTCTGGGAGGCAGATTCCCGGGGCTCCGGCCCAACATTCTCACTGCACTGCCGCCCAGATGGGCATCTTTTCACAGCTCTCAACCTAACTGAACCTCACTGGGTTCCGACGGCAGGTTTTCTTAGAGGGAACAGTGCTCCATCTGCCTGCCACCGTGAGAGGGAATGGTGGTCTCCTAGCTGGGAGGCTGACTTGTGGAGGACCCTAGGCTCTGGGACCTGAGCACACATAGACAGCAGCTGCCTGGGGCTTCATCTTATGGCGGGAGAGCCTTTCTGTGCCCCAGATAGGGCTCCCCCTCTAAGGGACTAGGGACATTGCTTTTGGCCATTGGCCGCATGACCCTTAGGACGCCCTGCCCCGATTTCCCCTTCCCCCTGGCCCATTCCCCTACAGGACACAGGTTGCAGGGACATGGGGCGTGTGCTGTCTGTCAGCAGCACCCCCACGGGCAGCCCTTCCCTCCCAACTGCACTGTAAACACCAGTAGGGCTCGACCACTTTCCTGGTCCCGGTGGTCAGAACCATGCGGGCCAGTTCCACGGGGTCTCTGTGACTGGCCACGCTTGCACCAGGACCGTGGGGAAGAGGGACGCATCCTTGCCTGAAGCACAGAGCCAGGGTGGACAGAAGGAACCAGTCATCGAGTGCCTCCCTGTGGCCCTGGGTGTCACCCGGCCACCTGATCCTGCCGTCCGTGGCAGCACCCTTCCATGTGATGACGTGCAAGCCCTGAGTTGCCGGCAAGACAAGCAGACGTGTGGAGACCTGTCCTGGGCGGGGGTGCCGGCCTGAGGCTCACAGGGTGAGTGGCTGAGGAGGCAGGGGTTGGGGGACATGTGGTCTCTTATTTCACACGTGCCAGAGAAGGTCCTCTCCATAGGCTGTGGCTGCAGTGAGGTCACAGAGGAAATGACCCTCTCGAGCAGCTTCTGTGGAAGGGCACGGAGCCCTTCCTCACAAGTCTGCGGATCAGCAGGGGTGTGGGGGTGGGGGCCTGTGCTTGGGTCTGGGTCCGTGGTGGCAGCAGGAGATCAAGAAGAGAGACCCAACCCCTCACGCATTTGGCAGGGCTGGCTGACATCACACCCACCAAAATCTCACTGGAAGACAGGGTCCTTCTGTGGAAGCCCAGGGCAGGAGGGCCACCTGGTCCAGGCAGCTGGGAGCCTTGCCTCAGTGCTGGCTACAGTTGTGTGCATGAGCCCCAGTTCGTGCCCTGCATGAGACCCTGCATTCCCAGCAGTTTCCAGACCCCTGCCTCCAAGGTCGAGTTCTAACTACCTGAAGCAACACACAGGCCCTCGGCACTGCCCCCACAAGCCCCAGGATCCCACACCATGTGTTCTACCAACCCAGCACGCAGCCCCAGCTCGGCCCTCCTATCCGTCCATGCCTTCCATCTCCTCCTGGAACCGTTCTCCTAAGCCTTCAGGCCCGGGGACCTCAGCAGCCTGTGTTTGGGGGAGGGTCTCATCCTGAGATCCAGCTTTCTGGGCAGAAACACTGGGACGGTGGTCCCGTTGGGGAGGGGGCTGAGTGCCAGGCCCTGGGCAGGGGTGGGAGGAGTTCTAGCAGGAAGGGCATGGGGTAGGTGGTATGAGGACTCCTGTCCTAAGGCTCCACACCTGCCTGACTCTGTGTAGGAAGGAGGGTGGGGAAAGTGGGCTCCAGTGGTCAAGGGGATCTTCCCACTGGACATCTGCCTGGGAGTCAGAGGCTCTTGTGCTCCTGGGCAGGAACCAGATCCCAGATGAGGGGGACGAGGCTCAGGGGCTTGGGTCCCATCACAGCCACATACTGACCTCTGCTAGCCCTGAGGACAGAGAGATCCCCCTCCCAGGGACCAGGTCAAGTAGAGAAACAATATCTACATCCTACATCCATGAGGCTAAGGAGGGAAAACAGAATCAGCATTTATAAGCACTTACTGTGTGCTTGATTGTACCCTGGGTAACAACAGAGTGCAGGCTCTGACGCATGCCAGCCTGATGCCCCTGGAAAAGCTTCCTTAGTCTCCCCAGGCCTCTGTCTGCTTGTTCTTAAAATGGGCAGAATAACCCTCCGGGCTGGGTGATTGGGAGTGTGACATGGGACCATCCCTTTCTGGATCCAGGTCAGCAGCCCGACCCACAGAAGCAACATTGTGTAACTCCCTCTGCATCTCCAAGAGTCCTCAAGAGTCTCTCTGGGTTTATGCCTCCAGCCCAAACAGCTAGTTAAGCAACCATACACTGAGATAGCCCCCCTCCCCAATCGGTACAGAGGTCAAGGTAAGAGGCAGCTCCCAAGACCACTCTTCTGGGGTCGTTGGCCTTTGGTGTCCATGAGCTGGGCCCCATCGTCCTGCCTTGTAGAGATGAGGCTCTGTTCCCCCCAGTGTCCAAGGCAAGTCTCCAGGGCTGGTTGCTGCCAGCGTTGTGGGCGGGAGCTCCCTGTGCTGTGTCGTTCGTGGCCTGGCCAGGCCGCACATTGTCCATAATCACACCTGTCTTGTCTCAGGAGGTGCTCGAGACCCCACCAGCCAGGGTCCATGGGGAGGGAAAGCCCAAGCTGTCAGATAGGTGTGCCCCGTGTGCACAGACAGCCAGCCCCTAGCAAGTCGGGGTCTCTAACAGAGTCCCTCCGATCCTATAGAGCTATAGGGGTATGCCTGTGCCACCAGAAGGGGGTGAGGAAGGCCTGGGGGGTTGGATTCCGAGCACCCACTCTTGGCAATTCCCTAGTAACTCCACTGTGATATTTTCTCTGCTTTTATTGAAAAACCCATGAAAAGCAGAATATAAAATCATTGCCTCTAAAGCACTTGGATGTTAACAATCCAGAGGATTGTTTCAGAGGGAAAACAGGCTTGAGTTGCTCCCTGCCTTGGGAGGAGACCCAGCTCGGGGGAGCATAGGTGTGCCCATCCCCCGGGGCATCCAGGCCACGTTGGGGGGAGGACTGTGCATTAGGCAGGCCTCAGAGGCCTCCTGCCAGGGGCTGCAATTTCCTAGTCCTGTGGGCTCCAGCCTTGCTTTTAATAGCACCCACAGCATTACCAGGAGGAGGAAATGGGCCCTCTTACTCGGTGCAGAGAAGAATTCCATTAATGTTCTAAGAATTCCATTAACGTTCGCTCTGACCTTTGCTAATTCCAGCATCATTAGCCGTGCATACGTTTCAAAATCTCCTTAATGCCAAAAACCAGTAATGGGTGTCTGCTATGCTTGCTTAATGAGCCATAAAATGAACCAGTGGGTGATGTGTTTCTTGCCATCAAGCCCCTGGTTAAGTAATGGCCAGGCCGGTGCACCGAAGCTATGCGTCTTGTCACCAGACAACAGCTCCAGGCATTGGCTTTTCTAATCACAATTGATTAAAAGGCAAAAATATTTATAGGCGCACAGCTTATTTTCCATTATCTTTAAAAAAATTTTTCTCAGTAATTAGTTTCTCCATCATCATTTTGGGAGAATGTTAACATCATTGATCTTTGTTTCTTTCATGATGATAAATCCCGCAGAGACTAGGCCTTCCTCCCCAGGCCTGGCTCCCACCTCCTTCCCCGAGGTCCTAACTCCCACTGGCAGCTTCCCTGCTCAGACCTGGTCCGCACGCCGGGCAGGCTCCAGTCTCTGTGTTCACAAAATCTGTATCTTCTTGTTAGGGAGAAATGTGAGAAAAACACATATCCCGAAGTTGGTAACTTTACCTTTTTTTTTTTTTAACATTTGCTACATCAAGTAGCATGTTTAGTTCGGGCAGACATTTTAAGTGGTTTCTGTCTTAGTGCATATATAATACTGTTTTAACCTCTAATCCACACTGTTTTCTCAAGATCTAAGTCATTTTGAAAACTATTATTGTAACCAGTTACATCATATTCCAATAAGCTTGTAAGTCAAAATTCACCTTCTATCTCTCGAATGTGGAAATACTCTTTTCCCTCTGATATATATCCTTCAACAGGTCATGGCACAAATATCTCTAAGAATGGAAGTTTGCCTTTTTGTTGTTGTTGTTATGTGTTTGTTTGCCTGTTTCTTCAGTTCAGTGATTTCTTTGTGGGGTCAGGGGTGACGAATAGCTTTTGGGTTTAGCTTTTCAAAAAGGCGGTGGCGGTCTGCCGGGTGGGATCCCTCTGGACCGAGTGGGGTGACAGGCCCTAGAAGAGCCTCTGGGGTTTGAGAGGTCCCCTCCCCTCTGTTCTCACTCTGTGTTTCATGAACTCCTCCCAGGCACTGCCCCATGTGGCCCCCGCCCCTTTGCATGGCCAGGACCCGGGGACTTGCTTCCAGTGATGGCTACCTCTTCCTCAGAGACTGAGTCGTAAAGGCTGTCCCTCCCGTGACTTTCTATCTCCCCACTTCACCCTCAGCATGTTCTCTCTGGAAGCCCATTGTGTTGGGAGCTGCTGATAGACCCACGTGGCAGGGAACCGAGGGCAGCCTCTCCAAGGCCCTGAGTCCCCGATGAAGACACTGAAATTTCAGCATGAGATGTAATCTCCCCCAGAGTCCAAGCTGCGGCCAGGTCGGGTCAGGGGCTGGTTTGTCTCCCCAGACCGCAGGTCCGCAGGGCGAGTTCTGACGGGGCACCTCCTTCCCACTCCGACACCCCCTGTCGGGAGCCACCTCCCGATGGTATCTGGATCCCAGGCAGAGGCAGCATCGGAGTCCCTTTCTCTGGGCTCCTCGGCCCTGGCTTCATTCCGGAAGGAGAGCCTGAGCACTCCCCACCTCCTCTGTCGGGCTCATATGAGGGGACCAGTGAGTCTCAGAGAGCCAGCATGCAGCAGGGCCTCCACACTGCCAGCCCCCAGCCTCCCCAGCCCATGTGCTCCTCCTCTGTGGCCTGACGACCTTGCACGCCCCTCTCCCACATCAAACTGTAGACAGCTGTCCACTCTCCCAGCACCCAGCTGGCACTCTGAGATGCCTGGTCAGCTAATAAGGGGGTGCGTGGACCAGAGGGTCCGTCGAGGCCTTCCTGGAAGGACAAGGTCCCCGGCAGCCCCGAGGACTGTTCCCAAGGGTCAGGGCTGGGAGGCCGCAGTATAGCCAAAGGTGCAGGGAGCCGGCAGGTCTGGGGACCGCCAGAGGTTTGGCCTGCTGTCCTCTCACGACATCTCCTCTCCTCCTTCCAAGGGCCTGAAGCCAGATGATGCGCTGAAGATGGAGAGGGGCAGAGAAATGGGGTGCGAGCACTGGGGTGTGTGAGGGGAGGCTCACTGGGCCTAGCCAACTCAGACCCGCAGCCCTAATGCTCCAACAGTGAGGCTGGGTTGCTGGCCTGGGGCTTCTCCAGGAAAGACCCCCATGCCCACCCTTCTGGGTGGAGCTGGGGCCTTGCCCGTCTTGCAGAGGAGCCCCATTCCAGGCCTGTGCACAGGCACACACACAGCGGTGCCCTCGAATATACGTGCATTCGTGCATAGACACGTGTGTACATGCACATACGTGTGTGCAAAAAAGAGTGCATGCTTCGGCCTTGGCATCAGAGGGGCTTGCCCTAATTTCCTGCGACAGGATGGTGACAGGTGTGCAGCCTCTGAGGTCCCTGGACTGCTTGGGAGATGGCCCTCTGTGCAGGTGGGGGCCTGCAGGGGACAGCCCCTTTGCACTGCCCCCTGCCCATCAGGCCCCCAGAACCTGGGCTCACTCCCTGGCTGACTGGGCACCTGCCTGCTGGCTGGCCTCAGTTTACCCGCTTGTGCCATGAGCAGATGGACCCGTGCATCACTGGGGTCGTTTCAGCTCTGGTGGTGAAGGATGCTACCCACGCTACCCAAATCCTGGCCGGTTTTTCCTGCATCCCTGTGGTTTTCTGACAAAGAGGGGCATGCTAGCACTTGAAATGTTCTCACCTCTTGCTATTTTTGCAAGAGGCCTGAACGCAACTGTTAAAAATAGAAATAATGAGGGAAGGCAGAAGCTTCTGACCTTGAGTCACGAGGCCAGGACAGGTTCCCAGGATCCCTTCTGGCTCGTGATGATAGATGATGGCCGCGCTGCATGTGTCCTTAGCTAATTTATCCTTGGCCGAGAGAGAGAGAAAGTTTTCTGCCTGCTTTTTTTTCGGGGAGAGAACTGGAAAAGTGCTCTAGGCCCAGTAGCTTTGCTCGATCTGTTTTAGGTGCTCTCTGGCTGACAGGGCTGGAGGGAGCCTGTCTCAGGTGCTCTGAGCCGCCAGGCTACCTGTACTGGCCAGAAGCCAGCCAGGCCCCTCCAGAAATCTGGCTGTGTGCCAGGAGTGACCACCCATATTCCTGCTCCCTTGAGCCACCCTGTCTCCCTGCAACGGGACCCTGAAGGCTAAGGATCCTCCTGCACCCTCGGGAGGCTGGGTGTAGGTGAAACAAGGGCCGTCCTCCTCAGTGTCTCACGCAAAGCTGTGTAGGGCGGGGCCTAGGAGGTGGCGGGACCCCAGCATCTGGCAGTGACAGGCCTGGCACCTCTTAAAGATACAGGAGAGGTTTGCATCTGGAAGGGTCCTTGGGATCTCGTACCCAGGAGGATTCAGGACACCAGCTTCTTTCCTCTCTCCCCACGCACACATGGCCACCCCTCGTGCCATTCTGCCACCTCTCCCAGACAAGAAGATCCCCCAACCCCCAGGAACCCTAGAGAGGGGCAGAGTTTCAGGGAAGCTGGGACCCACCCCCCACAGCACCTGGAAGTGAGCTGAGATGCTGTCACCATCCAGATCTTCAGTCTGCACGGATTTAGAGCTGCTTTTTTAAAAATCCGGGACGCTGCTCAAAGCTCACAGTGGTACCTCTGCCTTCAGGTGCTGAGACTGGGAGAGATTTAGTGAGAAACAAACCAAAGGAGTTTCTTGCATGTTGTGGTGTGGAGAAGGGCGTGCAGATGTGGCCAGGGGGCATGGGTCCACGCAGGAGGGCAGGTGGGGAACCCTGGCCAGAGTGAAGGCATGGGTGTATTTTGGAGATGGGGTGGGCACATTTCACTTTTTGCCTTTTATGAATTACTCCAAGGCAGGTTCTGGATCCGTCCCAGGAGCAATGGGATGATGGCTGGTAGCACATGTCTTCTGTGACCAAGAAAACTCTTTGGCATGAGTGTTCCCACCGTTCTGCTGCCCTACGTTTATGGGATTCAAGATTAACTGTGTGGTTGCTGCTGCAGGGAGGAGGGTGTGTGTGTGGGTGTGTGTGTGTGTGTGTGCACGGACACACACACACACATGCAGAGCCACATGTCCATGCGTGTCCATGTACGGGGGTGCCTACCCAGATACTCAGCTGTCCTTCCTGCCCTGAGCACCCCCGCTGGGCTCCCCAGAGCCCATGGTTGGCTAGGGAGTCTTGGTGAGGCCCAGTCCTTGGCTGGCACTTCCTGCTGCCAGGAAAGAATGGCTCTCTTTGTCCTTTCTCAACAAGAACTAAATCTCTGATCTGGGATTCTCGGGGTTTCCTCTGCTCAGCCAGGAAGATGACTATAAGGCACGACCCCACGAGGCTTTAACACGGTGTCCCGGTGGTGTACACCAGTGAGAGGGGTCTGGGAGTCTTGCTTTAAAGCCTGGCATTAGCTCCCCATGATGGCCCGGAAGACAGATGCCAGCCAGGTGGCCTCTGGGAAGCAGGGCTCTCCTGCAGTCGGCTCCCGTCACCACCCCAGGTCTAATGATTCCAGAATCAGTGCATACAGGGCCGTTCTGTTACCACACCAGTCTCCACAAGACAGAAAAGGAAGGAAGACATCTGCAGATGCCCAAAATAGAGAATCGGTTGAGTCACCCTAGGCCAGAAGCACGTGGTTTTGGTGAAGGAAGAGGCCTGAGGTCCCGAAGCCGGCATCTGCAACCCGGCCTCAGCCATGTGTTATGGCCACAGCAGCCTGGGCTTTGGGCCCTGAGTCCTTGAGACTAGCTGGACTCACCCATGCCCTCGAGAGGACACAGAAATGGCCAGGGGTGTGCAGACAACACAAATGCCTTTACTTCTTTTCCCAGGAGAGCCTGGGTGTGGGCCATGGGGCAGCCGGTGGGAGTCAGGCCACGGCAGGTAGGTCAGCACCCGGGGCTGGTGGAAGACTCTCATTCCTCGGGGAAGCCCCTCTGGGTTTCTCCTCCAAGAGAAACTTGCTGGCCCTCCACCTTCACTCCAGCCTCTCCCTTCTTGTTTCTCTGATGCCATGTCAGCCCAGGGGGTGCCCCTTTGATCCCAGCACCAGATCTGGGCAGGGGGTCAACCCCCTTCTATTTTAGTGATGGATTCAGACTCTCGGATGAGCTGAAACCCTAGTCCGCTCCACCCACCCATTCATATATGGAAACTTGATGCCCAGGGGGATGGTGCCAGGAGATGAGAGCCCCAAAGGATGGCATTAGTGCCCTCATAAGAAGAGACCCCAGAGAGCTCCTTTGTCCTTTCAGCCACACGAGGAGACTGTGTGAAGATGGCCATCTAGTGTCCAGGAAGCAAATCCTCGCCAGACATCACACGTGGGGGTCGGTGCCTTGATTCTGGATGCCGGCCTCCAGCCACCCGAGCAGACACCTAAGACACCCTGCCTGCAGCCAGCCTGGCCCGTGACCACCGTGCTGGGTCTGGGGGCCAACCAGGGCCGCAGGAAGCTGCAGACCGTGACGGCAGCAATAACCGTGGAGCCGGAGCTCGCCACCTGGTTTTCCAACAGAGACCAGGAGAAAAGGCGGGGGTCGGGGCCAGAGTGCGGAAGGAGGGACGGCCAGTCCGCCTCTTTCACATTCAGGGATTTCAATCCCTAAGTGTTTAAAATAACACCAACCGTATCCCAAAGAGTCACTCTGTCCCTGATTCAGCAAGCACGACTGGGTTCCGTGGTGCAGGCTTGGCCCTGTGCCTGTGTGTGGGGCTGCTCCTCCCTCTCTGGGGTCTCCCTGGTGGGAAGTGGGGGAACACTGGAGCCCAAAGGCCAGGGTGCAGCAGTCACCTCCCAGGAAGTCAGGAAGTCCTGCCCCCAGGTCACACCCAAGCCTCTGTTGTTCTGCAGTCTTGGCCCCTTGCTTTTCTCAAGCCCAGATCACTGGGCAGGCCACACCTCCTCCCAGTCCTAGGGCTCCCCCAAGCCCACCCACAGATCGAGGTGTCAGCACCCCACTGAGGAGTCACTGTGGGCCCCCAGGCTGCTGATGGCCTTCGGCTCCTGCACCCCCTCTTTGCACTTTCCCCATGCGTGGTCCAAATCGCTGAGGCCTCCTAGAACACCACAATCCTTGCAGCTGTGTTCTCCAGGGACGGACCAGCCGCATGTGCTGGGCGGAGGAGACAGACCAGGGAGGGGGTTGCATTTTCCGGGAGGCATCAAAGGCAGTCTGGACAGCCCTGGGGTCCCCTGAAGGCTGGGGCTGGGCATTTTCTAAAGGGTACCCGGTGTCCCCCAAGACTGTCTGAGGCTCCTCCTCATCTCCCCGGAGAACATGAAGATTGTCCTATGGGCACTAGCATGGACTGTGGTCAGATCCCATCTGGGGGACAGCAGCCTGGAGCAGGCTCTGCTCAGAGGGACAGAAGAGATGTCCCCTGGCCACGGGGTGGGGAGGGCGGTCTGGGAGGTTCAGGGCAGAGCACCTGCCGGGGTGCCTGGGGTGCAAACCCTGAGACCCAGGTGATGAAAGTTCTCCCAGGGAAAGTGAGTGACCTCCGGGGTCCCTTCGAGAAGCTTCTGAACACCCCCACATCTGTCCCTGTCCCTATTTCTACTGCAGTCCCCCTGCCTCCCTGCTTCTAGATGGGCTCCATCCTGCAGCTTGTCCTGCCTTGCTCGCCCTGGCTGATATTCCCAAGGCTCTTTCTCTGCCCCTCAACCCCAGCAGCACAGTGTGAGCTCTGACCTGCTCTCAGGCGGCCGAGCTCTCCCACAAGCCTTTGGATGAGGAGCCCAAGCTCAATTTGGGATATTCAAACCATTCCTCTTTAGTCCAGTGCAGTGATTTCCCCGGATTGAGAAATCTTTCCAACCCTGTTGTCATGCCAGGAGGTGCGGGAGCAGATCTGAGCCCCAGTTACCAGATCCCGTGGAGACAGGCACCCATCCAGCAGGGGCCCAGGGGAGAGATGGAGGAGAATGGGGCTTTTGGCCTTGACCACTAGACACAGGCCTGAACTGCAGGAGCTCAACAAACACTGACTTCTGTCTTTTGGTAAAGAGAACAGGTTGGGCAGGGAGGTCCACGCAGATGGCCATGGGGCAGAGGGTGGAGGAGGACAAAGGCCTCGGTGCGGGGACCTTGGGGGGTGGCGGGCAACAGATCCCCATGGAGACTGGCCTGTGCCGGGGCTGTGCTCGATACGGGGGCACCAGCAGCGGCTTATCCCGCCATGACGCGACTGGCAGGAAAACAGAGTGGGAAACGCCCCTCAGCCAATGTGGTCCAGAGACCCCCTACTCAAGGCCAGACCTGCGGGCTGTGTCCACGCCGCCCGCTCCGGTGCTCACAGCCACGGGGCATCACCACAGCCCTATCGCCGTAAGCGGTACTGCAGAGGTGTGATAAAAGCCATCTGTCATTCATAAAAGGCCACGTCGTCTGTTTGCAAAGCCATAAGCCATCCTGGGGCTCAGCCAAGAAATGGCCTATAAAATCCTGAGTAATGACCTCAAAGCATACTTTCCAATATAAAGAATATTCTAGGCAGCTGTTTCTAGGATTTATCTGTGGGCGGTAATTTTATTCCCAGAACGATTACTGATGCCCCTCTTTGGCGGCACACCCCCTCCCCCCTCCATTAGCAGCAAGAAAGCGTCTAGAACATGTTCCACGGCCCTGGGAGCACAGGATCCAGTCCCCTGGGAGACAAGTGGCTGTGTGTGTCCACGAGCCGTGCCCTCTGCTGTCGGATACGTTGGCACACGGGGCCCTAGGGGAACGTCGGCCAGCTTTGGGGTCTCCCAGGCACTGGGGGACGATCTCAGCCTGGTACTGAATCTGCTTCTACGGTAACGCAAGAACAGCCGGTTCTGTCTGGGCTGGAGGAGGGCAGGCATCCTCCCTGGCAAGGAGCCATATGACCACACAGCCCCGGGCAGAGCCTGTGGTGTGCGGAGGACAGGGAGCCTCAGGAGGACAGGCCTGCGAGAACCTGCTCGGGCTCCCCTGGAGCTTGTGCCCGACAAACAGAGGAGACTTGGAATTTTCATGATTTGGCTGAGGAGGTGGTCAGCACTGGCCGTTGGGGTCAATGACCTTCGCACAGCTGATCCCCCCGGGGAACCTGACATCCCCATACAGGGCAGGGTATCGGCAAGGAACATGTGCCCCAGACCCAGAAATTCTAGGGCTCTGTATAAGAAGTCTTACTGTAATTTAATCTCTCACTTGCCTCCAAATATCAGAACTAACTTGTCTAATATCTGCATTTTCATCTCTAATCGGCAAAGCCGTAGATTACATTATGCATAAAATAGCATTTGATGAATGCTTTTTAATTTCACAGAATGCCTCTTTCTAAAATTATTCCCCTCGACCCAGGAAAGGACAGAATGATGTCACTGGCAACTTGGAGGTGAGAATGTTTCGCAAGTTTTACCAATTTTGGCTTTTTCTCTTCAGGTTAGCAAACACAGATGGACATCGGACTGATGGCCTCAGTTGTTGAGAGGAAGGAGACAATCTAAGTGATGCCACGTTCCATCGCTCTGTCCCCATCCTCCCCCCAGACTCTCCCCCTTAGTGGGGCCGTGGCTCCAGTTGAGTTGGTGTTCCCAAAGCAGCGCCCCAGATGCCTTGCTGTCGGGATCTGGAGGCATCTGTCCCCAGATTCTCACAACTCTGTGTCTACCATCTCTGATCTCCAGGAGGCCCAAGCCTCTGCAGAACCAAGAACATGGCACAGGCTTCCTTGTGGCTGGCTCCCACCAGGCTGCGCTCGGCTGAAAGCCTTCATTTACAGAGGAGACCCAGAAATAGTTCCTTGAGTTTACTGAGCACAGTACTGAGCACAGTACTGAGTACTGAGCACTGCGCATAGGGCTGAGCCCTGACCACTTGGAGCTCTGGCTCCCCACTTGGACACAGAGACTCTACACTCCAGGGTCCTTCCCACAGCCCTGGGAGGAGGAAGGGGATGCCCATCCACTCTTGCTCAGGTCAGAAGCCAGGCTCAGAAATGCAAACAAGGTTGCACGCCTCATGGGTGGGACGTGGCCGCAGCCGGATATAAACCTGGCTAGTCTGACCCAGAGCCCTGCCCCTAAAGACCCACCGAGGCCAAGAAGAGTAGCTTCCCGGGTATGGACTGACCCACAGGGCAAAGTGTAAACATCCCTTTCACAGCAGGATAAACCAAGGCCCCAGAAATGTATCCACATGCTCACCATTATTTTACAGTGAGCGATGGACCCTGCTGTACCCAGGTCTTCAGGGCTCCCTGCTCAGTTGTGTCCACAGTCCCCCCCAAGCACCCTGTCCCGGGGGTCAGTCCCCAGCCCCAGTGCACAGGCCACTGTGGGAGAAAGCTGTGGGTCTTCTCCCTTATAAGAAGTAGTAACAGCCCCCATGCTTTGTAAGGGCGATTCGCTATGTGGTCACTGTGGGAAGCTATCGGGGGGCTCCACGGCCAGCTCCTCTATCCTTCCATCTGTGGTCCCCTCTGGACTGGTGATGTGGCCCCCATGGAGGTCTGCCCCCTCGTTTTTTAAGGCCAGGGTCTGCAGGGGAAAGATCCCTCTCCTACCCCTGAGGCCAGGTTGGCTATGTCTGTGGGCTCTTTCAAGCGGGTCCCCAGGAAGGACCTGCCTCCCTGACACCAGGAGGGGCCTGTGTGCCCCTGGCCCCTTCCCATTATGCCCAGGGTTTGCCTGGTCCTGCCGAGTGCTCAGGAAGCAGAGACTCTGGCCATTTTTTGGAAATGTTTCAAACTATTGGAATTTGCTATTTTCAAAGTTCAGTTATTGCTCTAAGTGGCTTCTTGGTAGGAGTTCCAGGTGACGGGATAATGCGAGGCTTTCCAGCAGGGCCCTGTCTGGCTCACTCCTTCTGTCCCCTGAATCCCTAGCAGAGGGCCTGGCACACAGTAGGTGCTCAGCAAACAGCAGCAGGTCCTCAGCAAACAGCAGTATGTCCGCAGCAAACAGCGGCTGAATTGAACAGATCTGGGTGACCTTTACCCCCCTGCCCCCGTCCCTACCACACCGAGCGCCCTGGATGTGGGGGTGGGGGGAGGGGACAAGACGAAAGGGACATGAAGCAATTGGAACCCAACCTCCTGCAGAGGCTGGTGCCAGTCATGGCAGGAAATGACGCTCAACGAGATGATCCCGAGAAGGTGACACTCAAACCCAAGCCTCAGGAGAAGGAAAGAAGGCCGCATGTGGTGACCTCTAGGAGTGGGGTCACTTTGGCCCCACTGACCCACCAGGGTCTTCCCAACAGACCCAGCCCAGATCCTCAAACTAGTCCTCCTTCCTTCCCATCTTCAGCAGCTGACGATGTGAATTCTGGGATTCTCCACAGGATCACACATTCCCCACTAGTGTCCTATGGTCACTAAGCATGGCTCCCACGACCAAAGGGTGACACACCATGAGAATCTACTGGGACTCGAAGTTGTTCTCTTCCAAGGAGCTGGGCGAAAGAAAAGCCCTGGGCTGCCGCCTGCATGTGACCTTGGGTCCTCGCTGGGAGGCACAGCCTCCGACTGGTCCCCTGATGCTGCTTTTGCCCTGTGATTAGGAATTACAGCTGCTTTTTGCTTCATTGACCCCAAGTGAGTTTTCTGACCCCAAGTGGGCAGTTCTGTTAGCAGGGTGAAGGGCGGCAAGCGAGGGTGTGAAGAGCTAAAAGAAATGAGAGAACAAGCCCACAGACATCTAGGCAGAGTCCTTCAACAGCATATGCAAAGGTCCTGGGGGTAGGCACCTGCTTGCCTAGGAAAGAGAGGAGTACAAGATGAGTCAGAGAGTGGGGTAGAAGCAGATCCTGGATGGCCTTGCAGGCCATGGACATTGCTTTCGATGGAGAGTAACGGAAGGGCTTTGGGTGGAAAACTGAGCTACTCTCTGTCTTAGTAGGATCACTCCGATGCCCTGTGCAGCATGCAGTGGGAGTGGGAGGGCAGGACAAGGACAGAAGCCAGGAAACCAGGGAAGAGGTTATCCCAACAGTCCAGGCGATTGACACCGGCTTCAATCATCAGCAGCGGTGGTAAGGACAAGTTTTGGAAAACCGCATTAGCAGGATTTATGTCCAGGATGATTCCAAGATTTCTCGGCCCAGGCAAAGATTTGACCAGGAGGGGTCCTGTGGTGGTGGGGGGCAGCAGGCAGATTCTGGTCTTGGGCATGCTGGGTTTGAGATTTTCATAAGTCATCTGAGCGGAGAAAGCCAGCTGGGCGTTTGTCCTGTGGATGTGGAGTGGGAGTGCACCAGTGACTTTCAGTGGGACTGGAGGAGACACCGGGGACACGTGGAGACAGGGGTTCTGGGTCTGAGCTCTCATCTCCAGGCACAGGAGCCGGGTTATCAGACTGCACAGCGAGGGCGGCCGAGAAGGAGCAGTGGGGGTCGGAGGGAACTGGGATCTGCTCAGTGGTTGGGATGTTAGGGCTGGAGCCGGGGAAGTGGGGGGCCCGGAAGCCCCAAGCCATGAGGACGTGGGCGCATGTGTGTTTCAGAAGCGCTTCCTCCCTGAGTGGAGTGTTTGTAACAAGCCTCTGGTGAGTGGTTGGAGCAGCAGGGTCCGTGGGCAACCCCGTCGGAGAGAGGCAATTTCCTACCCCTCGTGGTTTGCTGGGTATGTTAACACCGACAAGGGCTGAATTTTACAAAGTGGATTTTCAGCACCTGTCGAACAATCAGAGGATTCTCTCCTTTCTCTATGAAGCAAACGGAGTGGCGTGCTCGCTGCTTAAACGTGGGATGGTCTTCTCTGGGGTCATCAGTGTCTGAAGTGGCTGATGACCTTTTCCTCCACTCGGGAGCAAGTTCCGTAACATGCCAAGTATCTGTTCTTCAAATGTCTGATGAAGGTCCAGCAAACGCTTCTGTGTTTAGGGATAAATACTTGACCGTTTTTCAACTTCTATGGTGATGTGTCTAGCCCTGTTTTCTAGACCTCCATTTGAACTTTTCTTTAAAAACACCTCTTCTGTTTGCATCATCAAGCTGGCATCAAGGCACTCTCTCCTCAGGGACCTCCGCCCAGCCCTGCACCTCTCTCCAGGGCTCTCATCTGTGTCTCCTCCCGTCCCTCAGTCTGGCCTCACCACTCACTGGCTCTCCCGCTGGCCTTTTCCATCTTCTTAGCCACCTCCAGCCCTCTTCCCTTTCTAATGCACTTGCTTTTGGATTGCTCTGCGTTAAGTCATCCCTTCTTTATCTGGGGTTTTAAAAATTGCTCTTCTAGTTTCTTGGACTGAAAACTCAGTTCACGTACATGTGGTCATTCCTGTGTTCTAGTGAGTGTGGGCATCACCCCAACCTCCCTCTGAGCACCCCTTGGTTTTAATGGGTGCTGTTCTCACTTGCTTTCATTTTCATTTTTTTTTTAGATATTATTTATTTATTTGACAGAGAGAGATCACAAGTAGACAGAGAGGCAGGCAGAGAGAGAGAGGGAAGCAGGCTCCCTGCTGAGTAGAGAGCCCGATGTGGGACTCGATCCCAGGACCCTGAGATCATAACCTGAGCCGAAGGCAGAGGCTTAACCCACTGAGCCACCCAGGCACCCACTTGCTTTTATTTTTAAAGAGTGTAATTTCCCTTCTGGTTTCCTTCATGACCCCCCAAATTATACATACGAGTTTTTATTTGTAGTCTTAATCTCCAGGTAGAAAAATTTTTAAAGCTTAGCTCTTGTTTCTGTGAAGCTGCGTTGTGTTCAATGAAGGGACCACAGGTCGTGTGTATCTGCGTTTCTCTGTCAGTGTGTCCATGCACACACACTGTGAACAGACGGTAGACATTTGCCTTTGCAGTTTCTTAACATTTTCCTTATGGTCAACAGATGGTCAGTTTTCATGGCTATTCCATGTATGCTAGAATATAAATCACGTATTTGAACAATCCAAAATCTCCAAAGTAAAGTCAAGCTTTTTTATGGTTTTATTTGTTCATTTTTGGCTTCTTGACCTGTTGCTTTAAATTAGAACAAAGAAGCTCTCTTTTCCAAAGACCCCTCAGGCGATGGCCTGGTGGCTGCGGAATGAATGAGCCAGAGGCCCCGCCTTGTGCCCCTGCTCCAAGCCACCCCAGGAGTGGCTCAAAGCCAGCACAGAGGACGCTGGTGTCAGCTCACCGTCTCCTGCGGGGGCATTTCTCCCGGTGGTGGGCCTTCCCTGTGTAAGTTCTGCTGCCCAGGCCCATGAGCCTGTCCCCCTGCCCACCAAGTCCAGTTCCATGTTGCCTGGTGCCAGTGGACAAGGGTTAGAACCACACACCCCATGACGCCTGGACACGGGTCCCAGGTGAAGACCATGACCTTCTCCCTGCTGCCTGCCTGCCCCCAGCTCCCAGAATAGCCTGTGGCCAGGACTGGCCTGTGGTCAACAGCCCCAGAAGCCTCCCTGCTGGGTCCTGGATGAGTAATCCTTAGGAAAACATCAAGGGACTGAGACATGTCGGTGCCAGGACCTTGTGGGTGGGTCCTCTGGGCCTCCCTCCTGGGCCCTTCTGGAATGTTCTCCAGCCATTTGGGCAGGAAAACCAGTCATCCTCCGCTGCTGGGCCTGCAGCTTCCAGGACAGTCTTTCCCCAGCAGCTCTGCTTTGTCACCTGTTACACCAACCCCAAAGTGTCCTTGTGGTGGGGGTCCCACATCACAGATGACCACTGTTCTGGTTCCCCCGTCCCTCACTCCACAGCCAGCACTGTGTATCTCCTACACTGGCACTCTTCCCTGGCCTCACCTCTGCTCTCCTAAAGGGGCCCTGTATTCAGGGCACCTCCTCGACCAGCCCAGCTGGGGGCTTCGCACACCCAGGGGAGGTTCAGGGTGGGAGGCTCGCCTCCTTTGTGCTTTAACCAAGACCAAGGAGTGACTGGCAGACTTCTGGGTTATCCTAAGCACTTTAGAGCAAGCGGCATCTCCCCGTGCTGCCTGTCCCCAGGGACCAGCCACAAAGAACCTGAAGGCCTTACATCTACATCCAGGCCCCAGGCTGCTTGCCCCCGCCCCTGGAAAACCCCTCCCTCCACAGTCCTCTGGGACACCATCCCCCTCCCTAGCAGATTGCCTCAGATGGCACCCTGGGGACCACACTCCCGCTGGGGCGTCATCAGAGAACCCAGGGGCCCTGAGCACCTGCTCTGCTCCAGGGCAGAGCTGTGAGCAAGGCATGTTGGGAGGCTCCTACATAGTGAGGCCCATGCATTTTAGGGGAGACCAGCCATAGACAAGAACAGAAGATGTTACTTTCAGGTAGTGGTGGATGTTGCTAGGAAAACAGACTAGTGGGTCATTGAAACTATCTGGTCAGCAAGACAATGCCTCTTCAAGGTTATAGTTAAGGTGAACCAAGAACTAGGCAAGGGAGCCATCCAGTGGTGAACAGAAGTCCAACTAACACCTCAGCTCTCTTAAGAATCCATGGGGGGGGGGTTGGGCATGAGACCCCGGGAGGCCCCCTACATGCTGTCCATGATTCATGGGGTCAGGCCTCCCCACGGCCACCCTGAGGCCACGTCCAGGGGAGGGCTGAGGGGGCCAGAGGCTGCAGAACCCCAAGGCCAAGGGACACACTGTGGGGCTCATGGCTCTGCTCTCCCAGTGTAAGGGGGAGGGGCTCTTTCACCAACCTCCATCTCATCTTGGACATCACCTCCTTGGCCTGTCCAGGTAACCTTGCCCAAACTTACCTCTTCCGCATACAAATGGTGCAGTGTGGGAGGGAGGAGGAGCTCTTGCCAGGTCAGATCCGCCTTCCCTTCCGGCCCCCTCCCACCTCCAGCTCTACCTTCAGCTCCGGATGGGGCCCAGTGACCTTTCCACTTAATTCGAATGGCTTCAGAGATCTTCACTTCGCTGGCCAGCTGGGCTGGGACACCTCTCCGTCACCAGCATCTGGTGGGTGCCTACTGCATGCAGGGTAGGGACAGGGCCAGACACGGAGAGTCCGTGAGTCCCAGGGGAGAAGCACCCTGAATGCAGGTAAGAGGAAACTGGCGTCCAGAGAGGGCAGCACAGCAAGTGGACAGGAAAGAGGGGCTCACTCCCATGCCCCCCCCCCAACTCAGTCCTGCCAGAGAGGCTGAACATTGGCCGGGCCTCCAGGGCATGGGGCAGACCGACAGCCTGTTTGCTGGGCCGTGGATCTGTTTGGACTGCCTTCGCTGGCCAGGGTCACCTACCCTCCTCACCAGAACTTTAGACTGACATTCACATTAATATTCTCTACTGGGGGCTGGGGGCCCAGAAGAGGCCACGTAGAAGTGCCACGCCCCTAGGCCTGGGTGGCTGATTTTGGCACCTAGCCAAGCAAATGAGACACACACACACACACACACACATACACACACACACACACAGGCCAGCGAGGTGCGGCCTCCGCAAACACCAGGTACCTCTCCGTGCCAAGCGAATCCTAGCGCGGGGGCGCCCGCGCCACCAGAGTCAAGGCGCAGGCGTGTCCCCTTGGTGGGGTGGGGCCCCAGCCTGGAGCAGGAGCCGCTCGGCATCCCCTCCGGATTTGCTGTTTGAGCGAAATACCGAGTTCCTCTGGTCTCTCCGGCGGCGCGGTGGCGGCCGGTCGTCCCCTCCTCCCCTACGCCCGGTGCGGGGCGCGCAGGGGGCCTCCCGGGGTGGGGGGCACAAGGTCGCCTCCCGGCAGGGAGCTCATCCGGCAGCGCAGACGCCCAGCTGCTCCGGGGAGGGACTTGGCCTGGGCTCCGGCCCTCGGCTCATCTGGGGAGGAGCCCCGAGGCTGCAGCTGGCGGCGGCCGGCCCCAGGCGGGCGGAGGTCCCGCGCCCCGGGGCCTGGCCGGAGAGGCCCCCTCGACAGCGTCCGCGCGCGCTCCCCGTCCTGCCGGAGCCGGCTCGCCGCACCCGAGCCCTCCGGCCTTTGTCTCTTGGGTCTCTCCGTCTTCTCTCGGCCACCAAGGGAAGAAGGCGCCCTCTCTTTAGCCGGCCGGGAGCTGCAGAGGCAACGCGGGGCGCGGCCGAGGGGAGGAGAAAGGAGAGGGAGCGGAGTCGGCTCAGGCCTGGCCGTGACTCGCGGGGCTGCGTCTCCGCCAATCTGCGGGCGCTGACGCGGGGGGCGGCTCCGCGGCTCTCGGATATCTGCCGGCCGGGGCGCGGGGCGCCGAGAGGCTCGGCCGCGCGGGCACTGCGCTCCGGGGACGGCCGCTGCACCTGCCCGGGGACCTCCCCGGCCGTTCCGAGCGCCCCCCAGACCCGTGCCTACCACCTCCTTGTCCCCGCGGCTCTGCGCCCTGCTCCCCCTCCAGGTCCCAGCCTCCGGACCGCTGCGTGAGAGAAACGAGCCTTGCCCGAAGGAGCCGCCCCTTCTCCGCCTGGCCGGCCCGGCGCCTGGCGTGGCCCACGGAGCCGCGGAGGGGACTGCACCGCGCCATCTCCACCGCCACCCACAGGCCGCCGCGCCCTGGCCTAGATGGGCCGCCGCGTCAGGCCCCAGCGCGCCGGATGAGCGCAGAGACCCCAAGCCGGCCGCTGAGTGCGCGGGGCCTCACCCGGCTGCGCACCCAGCTCCGTGGACCAGGGCCTCTGGGCCCGGCCGCTGAGGGCGCGGCCACTCCGAAGAGACGAGAGGGTACGGCCAGAGATGGCCGGGCGAGCGGGCTCTTTGGAGGTGGGCGCCCTACACGTGGTGTGGGCGGGGGGACAACCCTGGAGCTGGTAGCTGTCCGACGCCAGATGGACCTTGACCTGTGCCTCGGCACTGCGTTCGTGCCAAGCCGAGGCTAGTTGGGGCACCGGTGGAGCGCGCTCTGGGAGGGCGCCCGGAGTCCCAGGCCGCGCTCTCCGGCGCGGCCATGAAGATGATCCTGGTGCGCAGGTTCCGCGTGCTCATCCTGATGGTGTTCCTGGTGGCCTGCGCGCTGCACATCGTGCTGGACTTGCTACCCAAACTGGAGCGGCGCGCCGTGCGGCCCTCGGGGGAGCCCGGCTGCTCGTGCGCGCAACCCGCGGTCGAGGCGGCGGCGCCTGCCTGGGCCAAGGCGCGGGGCCGCCCGGGGGAGCCCCCTGCCGCCTCCTCCGCAGCCGGCGACGCGGGCTGGCCCAACAAACACACGCTGCGGATCCTGCAGGACTTCAGCTCCGACCCTTCCTCCAATCTCACATCCCACTCGCTGGAGAAACTGCCCGCGGCAGCCGAACCCGCCGAAAGCGCCTTGCAGGGGCAGAATTCCGGCGGTTCCCGGCCCCGCGATCCAGCCCACCGGCCGCTGCTCCGAGACCCCGGACTCCGTCGGTCGGCGCCGCCCCCTGGCCCCAGCGGGGACAGCTCTCTCCTGGCCCGGCTGTTTGAACACCCACTCTACCAGGTGCCGGTTCCACCGCTAACGGAGGACGACGTCCTCTTCAATGTGAACAGCGACATCAGGTTCAACCCCAAGGCTGCCGCGGAGAATCCTGACTGGTGAGTGAGGCGGAGGGCAGCTCAGGGTGGGTGCTGGCAGGCCCCACACCGTCAAGCAGCTGTTAATCTGTGCTCCCCTTCCCAGGAAATGGCCTTGCACATCCCAGGCCTCGTTTAAAGAGGCCCAGGGGCTCGGGAACCCCCAGGGGGCAGGAACCCCCCTGGCAGAGTGCTCAGCCCCCACCCCAGCACCCCTCTCCAGCAAGGGAGGTTTGTGGAGCAGGAGAGCATGCTGCCTCTTGCTCAGGGCAGTGCCTTTGTCTCCAGAACGACTGCCTCCTTGAGAAGGGCTGCTGGGTGGTTTGGGAGCCGCTCCCTGCGGAGTCCAGGGAGGGTCGGTGCTGACTCTGCGGGAGGGCAGGGTGGCCTGCGGAGTCCCTGCGGGGTCCTGGCTCCCGAAACTAAGTCAGGCAGTGCATGCACAAGCTGGCAAGGGAGTGAATGGGAGGGCCTGTCCCTAACCTTACCCTGGGGAGCTGCTGGCGCCAAGCTTTCAGATGCTCGGGGACATTACTCTGGTGGACACGTCAGGAGAGTCTGCAGAAGCCTAATGAGTCTTGTAAGCTGGTGGCTGAGAACAAAATTAGCAGAGGGGCGTGCTGGCCCCAGTGAGGCATAACAAAAGGGTTCTCCCAACCGGGGTGCCCAAAACAGCTGCCCTTGGAACCCTGCCAGCTGTGTTGGGTGACATCTTCATAAAAGGGGAGAAGCATCCTCAGGAGCATCTCTTTAAACTGTCCTGGCTTAAACCCTTCCCCCTGGCCCTCCTCAGCCACACAGACCAGCATGAGCCCATGCTGCAGCCCGGAGTGAAATATTAACTAGCAGCAAGGCCAGAACAAATACCTGCTGCAGGTAGATATCACCCCTGCCATGCAGGGGGAAGGCCATCGCATAAAAATCCTTTCTACCCTGAAATTTGACCAGGCCCAGGCTTTTCCATCTAAATACACCAAAGTGTCTGGTGGCCTCTGAGCTTTGTGTGCTGGCCAGGTTCAAGGAAATGCTCAGAAACTTGAGAATCAGAGCAGTGGCCCAGGCTCAGGGCTCCTCACAGGAGAGACAGAGCCCAGGACTGGGGGTCCAGGATGTGGCCCCTGTGGGAGAGGACTTGGGGCCAGAAGGATCTCGTCTGCAGGTGGGTTGGAGCTAAGACAAGTTCCACTTTCCGTTTGGCTCAGCAGCAAATAGGCTCTGTCTTCCCCCAGATGGGCCCGTTGCCTCCAGAGATGTCAGGGCCATGTGGGCGGCAGGTCCTGACTTCGGGTCTCAGCTGGAGTGAGTGCCTACCTCTTTCCTCGCTCCCCACCCAAGATTGCTCTCGTTAAAATCAAATTTAGCTTCTTGCATCATTTCTCCCTTTGGTTGTTGGAAGCAAAACAGAGCGCCTGGGGAAGGTTTCTGACAGGCGGGGTGTGTCTCCGGCGTGCACACGGTTCGTGGTCAAAGATGGCTCGCTCATCTGTCCCCAGGAAGAGCTGACAGCCTCTCACACCCCAAGCTGACATCACACTTGTTGGGCTGTTTCGTGACCCCAGGGCAGACGCGGTAGGGCCTGGCACGGACGCTCTGGGCTCGGTCTTGATTTTAGTTATAGCTGTCTGGACGTCTCCTGACGGTAAGTGAGAATTACAGTTTAGATATGTTATTAGTTAGTAGAACAACAGCCGCAGAAAAAGTAGGGACGTTCGCAAGGTCCTGTTTGGGCAGAGGCATCTGTGAACACATCAACGTTTGTCTGGATCCACAGTTAGAACCTTGGCTTTGGAACGACTCCGTTCTTTCCCCGCTGATTCCGGGTCCTCTGCATGTCCTGTAGGCCACGTGAAGGCACTGAAAATGGAGACTTCTTGCCCACGGGGGAAGCGGCTGTAGACTCCTACCCCAACTGGCTCAAGTTCCACATCGGCATTAACCGGTATGAACTCTACTCCAGGCATAACCCAGCCATCGAAGCCCTCCTGCGCGACCTCGGTGCTCAGAAGATAACCAGTGTGGGTAGGTGCCCTCCCTGAGCTTCCCGAGGGCGTCAGGGTGCTGGGGGCTGGCTGTCCTTTGCAGGGCAGCTGGGGAGCCATTGCACCTTGATGGAACGTTATCTCTGGAGTGACCAAAACGGGCATTCTTCTAGAGGGACACGCCTGCAGGGCCTCGAAGGGAGGGGAGGGACACCCTCGATGCTGTCCGTGTGGTCCAGGGGCTACCGCTGCCCTCGCTAGGCCAGTGAGGGAGGGACAGATGCCGCACAGCCCTTCCTGCTACGTTCTGCTTATCCACCCGAGGACAGGCACTTTCCGGAGGACAGGTCTCCCCGCTCCCGGGGTGAAAAGGGGGCTTGTGTCCCTGGAGGCTGGGGCCACTCCCTCAGCACAGCAGGGAGACAGGGCAGAGCTCCACCAGCGGCTCCTTCAACTTACTGAGCACTGGCAGGGATCAGGGCTCAGCTCTGTCTCAGGCGGAGGCCTGTTCGCTTAGTAATTCAGAGGCCACATTGCTGAGCACTTTGAGATCTGCTGAACTGGACAGAAAAAAGGCATCCAATTACTGATTTCAGGGAAATGTGTCCCCAGTGGTTTCAGAGCGTGGAGGTTCGGTGCCATTGTTCCTGGGCCTGTAGGCGATTGCCTGTGAAGGTCCGCATTAGTCACCGGTGGCTTGAGGAGGCAGTGAGGGACGGGCTGTGGAAAGAACAGTCCTGGGGGCTTTGCAGGAAGCTGGCCTAGGGACACACAGCCAGGAGTGGGGTGGACGGAGGCCAGCCGGGGTAACGTGAGGGTAGATCCTGTCCCCTCCCAATGTGTAGAACGGGCAGTCAGACTCCATCTCCTTGGTATTCCTCTAAACAACACTGATGCCGCACGGGTCCCCGTGTCCTGGGGCTTCGTCCACTCGCTGAGACAGGGGAGTGCAGCTGGCAAGTGGGTTTTCCAGACGTCTCTCAGCACTATTTTTGGCTCTTTCTGCCCAGTACTGAGCTGTCTCTGGGGCACCTGCCTGGCTATGTGGCTTCTGTCTAGCGCGTGATCACCCCCCTTCGTGAAGGGGAGTGCGCAGGAATAAGCCGGGGTATCCTTTCTTAGCTGATGCACAGGAGGGGTCTGAGCACCTCCCCAGAGCCCAGGCATCCCCGGCCCTCCCCGTGTGAAGACCAGACTCCCTCCTGGGAGACGCCAGGACGCCACAGCCTTCTGGGGGTGCTGGGAAGCAGTCCGTGTGCACGACAGAGATTGTCCCATGGACAGGCACGGCCGGGGTGCCCCCCTTCACTCCTGAGGGTAGACAGGGCCATTAGAGAAGTATCCAGGGACTTGACCGACTCGTTCACCCGTTCAGCAGCTTTCCTCGGACACCCCTGGCCTTGGAGACCCCTTTCTGGGTGGTGGGTACGAGCATGAATGAGCCTCAGTAAGACGTCTCTGCTGACCTGAGAGGCCCGGGCGGGGGGACAGGAAACAGAGACGCGGTAAGGAAGACTAAATGCCTTGAACACAATTCACGTGGCTCTGGGAGAGGTATGGAGCCCCTTGTCTAAGAAAAGATGTCTGACCGGGGCTTAAACAAAGTGTAGGCGTTAGTCATGCAAGGCAGCAGGGCGGGGCTGGGCTTTCTGGGAAAACGAGAGCAATGTTTGAAACTTTAGAAATGGTTTTCAGGGAAGTACAATGTTACAAGATCCCGCTCCACAGCTGTCCGTGGCTCCCCTCTCTGCCTCGGTTTCCCTATCTGTCAAGTGGGCTTGTGGCTGCTCAGGTACCTTGCATTTGTTCTGATAAGACGATGCCCGTGACCAAGCTTATAAGTAGTAACTAGATCTTTGCACCCTGTGCATGCCGGGTCCCCACTCAAGGGCAGGGTCTGGGGTGGACACGGGGCTGCGGGGATTCCCAAACGCGGCCAAGTTCACCGTAGCGCTCAGGGAACAAACAACCTGCAGCTGTTTGGAAGGTGAAAACAGAGCCCAAGGAGCATCCCTGCCAGTAGGTGTCGGTGTGCGGGGAGGGTGGAGGGTTTCGGGGGGCAGGCCAGGGCCTCCTTGACCGCAGCAGCCTGTGCGGACGAGCCTGTGGAGGCCTTTACCCCGCTCTCCCTGCTGTTTCGGTGAGCTCCCCAATGAGTTTGCGCTTGTGAAAAGGCCGTGGTCCACAGGGAGCAGCAGGGGAGGGGCCAGCCTTGGGCTGGGCTGCGGGCATCTCTTCGCGATGCACGCTTTCTAGGCTGTGTCTGCCTCCGCGTCCAGTCGGATGTTTGACCCAAGCCCCTGCTGGAGACAGCAGCCCCTAGTGGGCCCTTCCAGTTTGGAAAGGGAGGCCCTGCTCCCAGCTCAGGTCTCTGTCCCCTTACCGTCCAGCTGCAGTGGTCCCTAGGAGGGGCGAGCCCAGAAACTCCGTTGGGACCGGGAACGGCGCCTGCAAGTTTTCCAGAGCTTCCTGCCGGAAGAGTCCCACTCACTCTCCCCATTCAGAGCCACTGGATCCGCGTGGCGAAGCCCGTGTGGCCTCCGGTACAGCAGCCGCTGCGGGCAGGTTTATTTATAGCCGGGCTCCTGGCTGCTCTGTAATGGCCGTTCACTGCCTTTAAACAGGCTCGGGACGTTATCTACCTCTGTTCAGCCTGACATCAGGCACGCGGCACCTTCGGCTCCGGCCGGGCATCATTAAGTAGCTCTCGTGCACAATTACGGGTGCAAAGGATAAATGACACAATTAACTGCTTTGTAGCAGGGATTGCTGGAAAGGGAAAAGAAGTCACACCGACTCGGAGAGGACTCAGACGGCCTCTGGCTGAGAGATGCCACCGTTGTTCCCCCCGGGGTTGGGACACAGCTGTGGCGGGGCCTGAACAAAGAAGCTGTGGTCCCCAGGACCCGAGTCCTGGGCGCTCACCCATCTAGCTAGCATCCAGGACTGACGGTCACGAGCTCCCGGGGACAGAGGCTGCGGCTGGGGCAGCCCAGGGTGGGCAGTTCCAGCCCCAGAGAGCTCACAGTCCCCCTCCCACCCTGGGTGGTGGCAGTGGGTCCCAGTCTCCAGGTCCTGGCTCTCCCGCATGGAGGGGGGGGCGACAACTGAAAATGCTCAGTTTGCCGGGAGGAAGGACACAGACCACCCCAGACCGACAGGAGGGAAGACTGCAGGCAGGGCAGGCGGAAGGTGGCAAATAGCTGGGCCCCTCCTCAGTTTTCCCTGCAACCGTCTAGTCTAAGATCGAGAACAAAAGCCCAGTCAAGGGCCCTGGGCACCTGCTTTCTCCATCTCCAGCAGACAACAGCTGGGCTCTGCTGGGTGTGTTCCCATGGTGTTCCTTCTAGCTCCAGGGAGGGTGCCGGATGCCTGCTGGGGCAGTGCCCTCTTTTCTCCCTTAAGTCAGTTTAATTATCATGATAAAAGTGAGCGGCCACACAGCAGTCTTGAGAGGGGCGGGGGGTGGGGGTGGGGGGGGGGGGCAGTGCAGTTACTGCTCCAGCATCCTGGGCGTGCATGTGAGGGACTGACGTCTGGTGGAGGCCTGACAAGGTCTCACAGCAGGCCGAGCAGGAGGACCCCAGCCCTCAGAGTCTCCTCCAGTCCCTGGCTCGTAGCAACCCCCTCAAGGCCAGCCCCGGGTTGTCCCCCGATGATGGACAGATAGACACACACTGTGCTGCTCTCTGAGGGCCCATGTCCCTCAAGGCCCAGGGGCAGGAGAAGGGGCTCTGCATGGTACCCAGGGCTCTAGAACACCGTGATCGGGGGAGGCGTCTGGGGTGGGCAAGGAAGACCACGGCTGACCTAAGGGCTCCTGGCATCACATCCCCCAGATCTGAGCCATCCTGGGCCTGGAGACAAGGCAGGGCTGGGAAAAAATTCAGACCACTTGCCTGGCCATGATCCCTGAGGACAGGCATGGCTCACACTTCTCAGAGGAGGTGACAGAAGCCCCCACGGGTGGCCTGGCAGTGCCTTACACGTGGGCGTGTTTGCGTGGGCCACCAGTCTCTTAAGCAGATTTCTTTCCTTTAAAAGAGGTGGCTCACCAAAACATGGGTTGGGGGTTCCTGTTAGAAATGGGGAGCCTGGCGATGCTGATCCTGGCTTCCACGGGAAACCAGTTGCTGAGTGATTCAAGTGACTTGTCCCTTCCAGCACCGAGGTGTGCAACGCAGGATGAACTAAGGACAGAGCCCAGCGTCCCGTGTCTCCCAGTGCTCACGCCTCCTTGGTGTGGTGCCATCAAGTTCCCCGGCCAGGATGGCACCCCTTTTCCTTTGGGGTCTGTCTCTCTTCTCCTGGGGCTGCTCTTGGTGCTTGGTTTACTCGACCCTTCCTAGGAGGACCCTAAGAAATGCAGTTCCCATTCTGGGTCTTCTGAGGGGAGCTGTGTTCTGGGGAAAGACAGCAAACTCTCCGGTGTCCAGATGTCTTAGTGCTCATGGCATACAAATATGCAAACATTAGCATATTAGTTCTGTTAGTGTGTGTGAGCGTGTGTAACTACTGGTGCATGTCATTAATGATCGGTAGTCCGTGCTAATTGATACCATATATGAACGCGTAGCTGGCAGATATGGCTCTGGAGGGACAGCAGGAAAGACAGAGCTGACATCCGTGGTCTGGATGGTGGGATGTGCCTGCAGGAGGCAAGCAGGGGAGGGGAGAGCGTATATGACAGGTGCCCTCCATGGGGCTTGAGGGAACCAGACCCCCAGTTAGGTGCCCCTCGTGGGTGCTGGTGATTTGAGGACAGTGAGGCCCAGATTTGGGTGGGGCCGTGGAGATGGAGAGAAGTTGGCTGATGGGGCTTGTTTGGGGTGAGTGTCTTCTGGGGACGTGGCCACTGGAGGCCTTAGCGCGTCCTCGAGCCCACAGTGGGCTCACTGCTCAGTCAGGTGCCCCCCAGGGCGGAGGTTAGCCAGGTTTCAACAGGCCTCTGTCCCCTGAGAAACATGGAGACCCAACCAGGTGAGGGAACATCCACCAGCTCTCACACAGGGCCCCTGCCGCACACCTGGCTTCTCCCAGAAGTTGGCCTCCGCTTCCATGGCCTCTCTCCGACACGGGTGCAGGCCAGATTTCTCAAGTCTGACTTCAGGAAGAAACCCCAAACTCACACCCTCCTTCTCAAGGGCTGGTTAGGGTCCAGGCTCTGCCACGGGGCCCTTGGCCCTGACCCTCTCCCCAGGCCCATTGGTGACAGCAGAGCCAGGACATTCACCCCAAGCACAGACCTGTGGGGGCATCTGCCTCCCACCCATCCCAGAGGAACACTTGGCCTTTGCCATGACTGCTGGCCATTTGCATGTGGGCTTTGCCTGTACCTGATTTTCAAATGGAATTCCAGGTGTCTCCAAGTTGTCAACCCCAGCTTGGCAGAGTGAATAGTGGCCCCGAGTGGGAAGGCACATGTCCCCAGACAAGAGAAAGGTGGTGTCCAGGGCCAGTAGCAAAAGCCTGGCCTTTGCAGATGCTAAGGCCCATTAATTTCTAGTTACTTGCTTGGTCCGTGGAGAGGAACTGGTAATGCAGCAGAAAACACAGGTCAGCAGGGCACTCAGATCTGCTTCCAGAACAAGAATGACTCAACCGACCAGATTTGCATAATAATTTATTATTCAAGAAAACCAGGATTGCAGGCCCTGGAGAGAGCTGATGTGCTGTCCCCGACAGCACATGTGTGACCCCAGTTATTACATGGAAATGGGGACATCGAATGGGGCTTAATCAGGCCACTAATTTTCTTAATGATCACTTCTGTTTTCATCTTATTAAAAAACGTAATAAATGTTCATTGTTGAAATTTAGAAAGCACAGATAAGGGAAAAAAGGAAATTAGAACCCTCTGTGGTTCTGCCCGTGGGGGGTGAGCACTGGGCTGCGGCTGGGGCTTCTTAATTTTCTCACGTGCTTGCATACACACCTTCCAGAAAGGGCAGCTCACACAGCACACACGCTTCCTAAGCTGCTCTGCTTAATGATAAGATAAGGAGCAGTTTGCCACATCGTTCAAGAGTCTCTGGTACCGTTACGAGGACTACGTAGCATTCCCTCCGTGGGATTTCCCGTGCATTGTACTTCTCCGTGGGATCCCCCCGCCCCAAGAGCTGCGCCTTTTTACCTTATTTCCAGTGTTCTGGAGCAAAGTGGAATTTGTCGGGGGTTGGGGGTTGGGGGTTGTTTTCTGAGGCTGCAAGAGCCTCCCACAGACCCAAGTCACACACTGGTCTAGGGCACCGGTGCCCTCAGCTCCACCTGCTGGACCCCGAGACCAGGGCGCGTCCGAGGCAGCCAGGCTGTCCCGGCCACAGACGTTGCAGAGGAAGGAATGAGCAAGTGGCTGGGTCGGGAGCGCAGGAGTGGGGCTGGGCCTTGGCCCTCCCAGAGGCCACGAGAGCCACCCAAGATGCTCAGGGAGCTCAGGACGCCTGGTCCTCCTTTGCAGTCCCGTGACAGTCTTGAACAGGCCATGGGCCCTGCCCCATGCCCCATTCTAGATGCTTCACGAGCATTACCCGCTTGCTGGCGGTAGCAGCCGCTCGAGGTAAATGGGATGGTCCCCCTACCCCAACTCCGCTTGCTCTAGCTGCGTATGGTCGACCTGCAGAACTGACAGATTAAGTCATGCATTATCCTTACGTGTCTTGACATTCACCACGGCGCCACGAAGGGGGCCGGGCAGGCACCCACCCCGATGTGGCTCCCGCAGCATGGCGCCCCTCATTCATCGCTCCCTACCTGGCCTCATCTTCACTTCCACGCACGTTCCTCCCCATCTGTCACTGCTCTGGCTGGAGTCCACCCATGTTCCTCTCTTCCCTCCGCACCCCACACCTACCCCCACATGGTTCCTGGACCCCCTGGTATTTCTTTAGTTTTTCCATTTCCCCCATCTCTGCCATCCAAGCCACCGGTGTCCACTCTGGCTGCCTTAGCCTCCTTCCCCGGCTTCCACCTTCCATCCTCGCGGCCAGCCCCCTCTGTGGTGGGGGACGGCATGGGCCTGGTTCCTGGCCGTTCTGCTGCCCAGCGCCGACCACTCCCTCCCTGCGGGAAGGACCCACTTCCTTCCTACCCACTGGGCCGGGTGGACCTCAGGACCTTCCTCCAGGCTGTGAATGTGCCTGGCTCCCTCCTTCTTCAAATCCTGTGTGTTCGGGCCAGCCTCTGTCCTCGCTGAGAGCGGCGTAAGTGTCACCTCCCCAGAGCGGCCTTTCCGAGGGCCCCTCGAGCCTGCTGCCCTCTTGCACAGAAGCCTGAGGTCATCTCCATGTTTACACTTTACAGTCTGTCCTGCCACACGGACGCAGACTCTGGTGGGGATACCTTGCCTGTCCCTTGTTCCTCTGGCAACAGTGGCACAGCTGGTGCCTGGCATGGAGGCAACAGGCCGTGTGGCCCATTTCCCACGGTCTGGAGCCCTCATCATGTGGAGGTGCGGCAGGCGAGCCAGCTCGGCTCCTGAGGGGGCCACAGTCCAGGCCCAACCTCTCACCCCACGGTTCATGGAAACCCTTGAGTGTGCTCCTTCCTTCAGCTCCATCAGCATAAAGGAGAGCCACAGTCTGGGGGGAAGAGCAGACATTTTCAGGAATTCTTTAGCCTCTGAGCTGGCGTGGCAGGTGAGAAGCCACCATGATGCTTCTGGAGTCCTCCACCCCCCAGAGCATCCATGTGGAGCTCCCTGTGACGAGTGGGGGCTTTGGTCTCCTCAGACTAACCCCACTCAGGCTTCCTGTAGAACCCCAGAAACTCAGACTGGGCAAGCAGTGGTGTGGGGTGGGGCAGGTGGGTGAGTAGGTCATGCAGGTGTCTGGGCAGGGGAGGTGTTGCCGGTAGGCGCATGTACGGGGCCAGCCTTCCCAGAGGCTGCCCTCTGGCCGTGGCTCAGACCGTCTGAGAGATTCTGCCCCAGCACCTGATGTCAGGTGGGAGTGTGTATCCGCATTATTGCAGGAAACCCCAAACTTTCCAGGCAGTATGGGGGCCCTCAGGCACACCCAGAGGCCCAGGTGGGGCTGTGGGACCAGGGTGGGAGCTGGTCTCACTTGCCCACAGAGGGGGGAGTCTGCACGCAGCAAGTGACCCCGTGTCTCTTTCCCTCTCCCTTGCAGCCATGAAGTCGGGGGGCACGCAGCTCAAACTCATCATGACATTCCAGAATTATGGGCAGGCGCTGTTCAAACCCATGAAGTAAGTGCTGGGGACCAGTTGGGACGGGGGTGCCTGGTGCCGAGACGGGTCTGTGCTGGAGGGAGCAGCACCAGGTTTCTGGCGGAAAATGCAGCGTTTCCTCCCAGAGGTGTTGTGGGCTGAACTGTGGGGGACTGCTCTGGGCTTTCTCCCCATCGAGGCAAGTGAGCAACCCAGGGGTCCGGCCCCCCAGCCCCTCCTCTCCCTGGTGTCCCCAGTCCTCCCCCTCCCAACCCTCATCAGATCATTCCTACCCCGGTGAGCTTTAGTGTTCTAGAAATACAGACACCAAAGAATGCTCCTAAAGAAGGTGACTTTGGCCTCTCCTGCGTGGCTCAGGGATCAGGCGACTTTTTCTATAAAAGGCCCGCCGATAGGTATTTTAAGTCTTGTGGGCCTTATGGTCTGTGTCTCAGCTCCTTGGGTCTGCTCTCCGAGCCCAGAAGCAGCCAAACAATGGCTGTCAGTAAAGCTTTATTTATAAAACTAGCAGGAGCTGGATTGACCACCGCCCCCCCACCGACTGTAGTTTCCTGTTGCATAAAGTAGAGACCATGCTACCAAAATAATTAAGGCCTTCAGTGGCACATGAAAATCTGTTCCTGGTGGAGGAGTATTTGAAAGCCAGGCTACCTCAAGAAAATTCACGAGGAACATCCATGTTCTTCTTCTTTTTTTTTTTTTTTTTAAAGATTTTATTTATTTATTTGACAGAGAGGTTACAAGTAGACAGACACAGAGAGAGAGAGAGAGAGAGAAGCAGGCTCCCTACTGAGCAGAGAGCTTGATGTGGGGCTCGATCCCAGGACCCTGAGATGATGACCTGAGCCGAAGGCAGAGGCTTAACCCACTGAGCCACCCAGGTGCCCAGCATCCACGTTCTTGATGACCATCCTGATGATGCCAGGGCTCGGGTATCCCATTGGGGCCCAGGTTGCTCCACCATCTCCTGGGAGGGCCAACAAAGCCATTTGTGTGCTGGCTAGAGGGAGTTCATTGCATTTAAAGTGTGGGTTGCACCCTCAAGTGCCCACAAGGACCATGCAAGTTGTGTGAGCCTGCTGGCGGGGGGCCGGCAATCTGCCAGGCACGGACTCCACCGGAAGGGGCAGCTGCCTGTGTTCACCAGATCTTGACCATCTGTCCTAATATGCAATTTTCAGGATAAGCTCTCTTTTCATAATAATGGCTCTCTTTTTCTGCTTAACTTTCAAATTTCAAAAATGGTGGTAACTAATTGAGAAGCATCCCAAATGCCTTGGAGGCCACACAGAATACAACTGCTAGTTGGTAACTTGTGACCGAAGGTATGATCTTGGGTCCAGGGTGTTTCTGGGACTCTTGCTCCCTTTCCTTGGGACCGACGTCCTGCCAGGGTCTTCCCTGAGGATCCTGTCTGGGATTGGGGCTGCCTGGAGTCTGGAGCAGGTGGGGGTGAGAACATCATTCACACAGGCGAGAGGAAGGACAGCAAGACAGGTTGGAAGCCCAGGACTGTGGGAATCTGAGGCAGATGCCCGACGCCAGGGTGCGGTGAAGCCACCCTTGCTACTATCAGGGGTCTGTGAGCACAGGCACCTCCTTCCCCTTGTACATGCAGAAAGGGAGGTTCCCATCTCCTCCAGGAGAATTAGTAGAGAAAAGGGAGCTGCGATGGGCTTGGCGGTCGCAGGAAGACGGCTGGATGCAGGAGTGTGGTCAACCAGCCCTCCTCAGGAGAGATGATTGGGGCGGGGTCCACACAACTGGAGGGTATGCAACCTAGGGCTGGGTGTGGGTTCCTCGTGGAATATTCTGGAAGGAAACAAGGCCTGGGACGGGCATGGGCTCTTTGTAGAACTTTCCAGCTTCCTTGGGCTTCTTTGTGGTTTTGGCCCCACTGTTGAGGGGAGACTGTTGGGAGGCTGCGGCCTCTCACAGGGGGGCTGAGGCAGGAGGGCTGCATCCCTGCCGTGGGATGACCTGTGTGGGCAACCATTACCAGCGGTACTGGTAACGCTGCCGAGAGAGCAGCAGGGACAGTGTTCACGGGCGGCGGCAGCAGTTTCCAACAGGCCCCGCAGAGGCCGGTGCACCCCGTGTCTTCACGACTGGCCTAGGTTCTTGTTGTAAGCGTCACACCTCCAGATTCTTGTGGAACAGGTGTGCTTTCTAGGGCTGAGGGCATGTGAGTGTGTTACACAGGGTCTCCCAGCCCCATGACGACTCTACCAGGGCCTCCCCACTCTTCTAGGCCTTTCTGTGGCCCTCACTCTCAAAGTTTCTCTGGTGTGCATGTGCCACGGGTGTGGTGAGCACTGATGGGGGGAGTGGCCATGCCCCCTTTGCTGCCACAGAGCCCCACAGAGGCTGCTGCAGCTCCAGCAACATGGGTCAGATCCAGAGAGTCTGGGTAGAAGAACATATGCCAGAGGATCTGAATACGATGAGCGTGTTTTACTAAACAGACAGACCCCCCACACCCACACGGGGCCAGAATTAGCAGGAAATACTCAGTGGGCCTTACAGCTGAAAGGTCATGCTAAAGTAGCTGCCAGGGACAGGCCTCTCTCTCTCCCCTTCTAGAACATCTGCCAGCCGAAAACCTGATATTAAACAGCTTAATATATCTCCTTGATGGCAAGGTGGTTGTTTTCTGCTGTGTGAGTGATGGGAAAATTACCCAGGATGGAAGGGCTAATTTTTGCTTCTGTGCCTTCATTTGGTGAGTCAGGGATCTGCTGTGTTCAGGAGGAAAAGGGAAAGCGTTCACCTTGTCTGGTGCTTTGCCTCCCCGAGGTTATCCCTGGAAATGGGAACCAGGGCCCCCAGGATATCGGACCCTGGTCCCAGGAACCTGGGTTAGCCTGAATGCAGCCTTGTGTGTCCTTGTAAGAGGGGAGCAGGGATTTGTCCCAACACCCGCAGCTGGCCAGCTCCTGCCTCAGCCTGTGAGTGGGGCCAAGTCTGTCCTTTAGAGTAGATGGTCAATGGTCAGAGCATTCCAGGGATAACAGTTACATGTAAAGGGCCTGGGGCACCAAAACAGGCTCCCTCAAGTTCTGCCGACTCTCATCACAGTGGACAGATGGTAGAAGTGGGACTTGGGTGGCAGCGGGTGGGGGGGAAATCGTGATCCGAGGTGCGTTGGGGTGCCGTGGGGTGCCCTCAGGGCGAGCAGGAGTGACGTGAGCCACGTTGTTCCTGGTGATCAGGGAAGAGACACTGGTGGGTCGTGCTTGTGGACGTGCCCTGGATGGGATCCCCTTAGGCAGGAGGTCCGGGGGGTTGGGGATCACCCAAGCAGCCACACTAGGTCCTCATCTGGGGAGGTTGTTGGTGGGGAGCCCTGGTGAGCAGGGGGCCCGGCACAAGGGAGCCGTGGCTGCCTGCCGCGTGTGCCAGCACGGACACGCGTGTTTCCCGCTGAGGGTGCTTGCCCGGACACCTGCAGATGGGCTTCCTGGGAGCTCCTCCCGAGCGTTCCCTTCTCTCTGCTTCTGTCCTGCAGGGTTTGGGGGGCAGTGCTGTTCCCTGATACACACAAAGTTTAGGTGTGGCCCTCCTCTGTCTGGGCCTCAGTTTCCCATCTGCAGGGAACTCAGGGGGCCCCTAGCTCTGCCTAAGATGCCTGAAACAGCTGTGTGACAGCTGTCTGTGCCCCGAGCAGTCCCCCAGGGGCCCCTTCCCCAGAGTCCGACCCGGCAGTTGGCTGTCGCTTCTGTTCTGGCTCTGCGTTTGCCTGGTCTCAGTCCCCGTGCTTGCCGTGTGGCACCCACTGACTGGGCCAGCGTTCAGCACCCTCCCACCCCTCCCAGGACTGCACGCCTCCTTCCCTCTCAGTCAGCCCAGAGGTGTGGTAGTGGCAGCGGCAGCAGCAAGGGGGAAGGACCACGGGTCCTTGCTGCTCCCCGAGGCATCTCCCCTGAGCCGCCTCCCCTGCCACGCTGCTCCAAGGGGGCTGGGGGCGCACCTGCTTCCGGCCAGCCTAGAGAGGGCACGCAGGGCTTGCCGACCCCTCTCCACCAGCTGTTCTCAGGCGTCAGTGGAGAGAATGGGGCCCAGCCCACACCCCACGCAGCCTCCCACATCAGAGCCTTTCTGGGGCGCCATGGGGCTGATTCAGGCCCGTGGACCCGAGTGCACAGCCTGAACCAGGCCTCCCACTTGCAGGCTGAGACCTCTCTGACTGGCTGGGATCTGGGGGGGACGGGGACACTTCGCAGGCTGTCATGAAGGTGGAGGGAGTGACTCCGCACACACAGCTTAGATCATAGTAGGAGCTGGATACGGTTGGCTTTGCCTCCCCCGCAGGCTTCGGTAAAAAGCTGCCAATTTCCTCTATTTTTAACCAAGTCCAAGCTTTCTGTTTTCCCACAACTTAAAGAACACTGAGATGTTAATAGTGACGGGGGAACTGGGCGGGGGTGGGGAGCCTGCTTGTAAAGGAGGAAGGGAGGGGTTCTGCTGTGTTGAGGACGAACTTGAGCGTGGAAGTCACAGCTGTTGGGAGCCAGGACCTTTCTGGGGCCCGGGGGACTGTTCCTGCAGCCAGACCTCCAAGCCTGCACACAGCCTCCCCAAGTCCCCAAGAAGCTGGGCACCCGACTGGCTCCGAGTCCCTGGGGCCGTCCCAGTACCCAGAGCTGGAGCCGTGTCTGACCTTGGGAGGGGGAATCCCTTAAGAAAGAACCCAGCGCTGGCCATTTCTACCTGTGTGATTCTGCACCTGCCTTTTCCCCTTGGCTGACCTCAGACTTCCTTGTCATTAAAATGGGGACAGGGATGGGAACCTGGGGCAGGGTGTGGGGGACTCGCCTGCGACTTACTGGATTCCACCTCTCTTTGGCTTCTGGGAAAAGAGAGGCACCTTCTCCCCAAATGTTCTGCGTCAGTTCCTCAAAGTCTCAGAAATATCGCGGGGATGGCATGACCAAATCTGAGGAAACAGACCGGATTTCATAACTGTTCCAAGGTTGCTAAATCCCATGTCCTTCCTGCTGCTTCAGGGCTGCCAACGGCTCCGTATCAGTTCCCTGTGCTTCTGCGGCAGGTTACTGCAAATGCAGGGGTGTGAAGCCACCTGAACCGTCCTCCCGCAGGCTCGGAGGTCAGAAATCTCAACGGGATCTGCCAGCTGTGTTCCTTCTGGAGGCTCCGGGAGATCATGTGTTTCATTGCAAAGGAAGGCCTTAGGCAGCCTCTTGAAGCTGGAGGAGGGGAGGAAACAGCGTGTCTCCCAGAGCCTCTCTTGGAAGCCACCGCTGTGGCCTCTTCAGCCATTAGACCTCCCTCTGCTTCCTTCTTATAAGAACCCTCCAGATGACATTACCCACCCTCCACCCCAGACAGTACAGGATCGTCTCCCCATCTCTAGATCCCAGACATAATTCCATCTGCAAAATTCCTTCTGCCCTTTAAGGAAATTCAGACCAGAGATTTCCTGGGAGAGTCCAACATCGCAGTCATTCTCACTTAAGTATAAAAATGCATGATCAGCTTTATGGTGCTTCCTTCCCAGCAAAGGGACGGAGTTTGGGTGTGGTCAGCTCTGGAGACGGGGAGAGAAGGAATGTGGAAGTCTGGGAGGCCCCCAAAACTGGCCCTGAGCAGCTCCTTGACAGGTTTAGCAGGCCTGGCATAGGGTGCTCTAAGTACCCCTGGGGGCTGCCTCCACTGCCTGCTTTCTCGTGGCCTGTGCGACCCAGTACGCTCGTCTGCCTGGGTGGAGGTGTGAGGTTTTGGGAACTTCCTAGAGAGCAGGACTGAGACCTTCCCGGGATCCAGGCCTCCGGAATTCGCCAGGCTCTGCCCGTCTTTCCACCCTGACCCTCCATCGCTGCTGCCAAGGCTTTTCCCTGAAACCGTGCGCTTGGCTGTGGTTTGTGCCTGAGTCCTTAGCCGCTGTTTTCCGAGGAAAGTGAGTGTACACTTTTCCGTTTCCCCGCTGCTCAGGTCTGCCCGAGGCCGGGGCGGGGCGGGGTGGGGGGCTCACTCTGACCTCAGCAGCTGTCGGGGTGGTGGGTGGCTCCCAGGTTCTGACTGCTCCATGTATGGGGGCAGTGACCCCCAGGAGGGTGACCAGACTGGGAGGCTCCTCCTGCCCCTGGGCCCGTTGGAGAGGCTGCCGCCCGCCCCCCAGCCCTCTCAGTCCGCAGGAAAGGACGGCGACTTGCTGGCTCTGTGCTCCCAGGTACCCAGTGTTCTAGGAAACGCTCGTCCTCAGCCCGGTCTCCCCACCCCTCGCCAGGGCAGGCACATGCTCTGGGTGCCTAGCCAACCCCGGGGTGTCTGATAGCATCTTCTTTCCACATTTCCATGCCCCACACTCCAGGAAGAAGCCCGGTGCCCCAGGCAGGCCACGCCCTTCATCTGCCCTGCACCGCGGCTGGCTTCCTCCACGACACCTGGAGGAAGGAGAGGCTGCCGGGTAACTGGGTTCAGCTGAGTGCAGTCTCCTGCCCGTGCAGCGAGCTCAGTACTTTTCCAAAGGGTTTTCCCTAAAAGGCCAGTCGGCCGCAGCCCCTTCAGCTCTCCAGCACCGCCCGGCATGTGGCAGGAAGCGGGCGGACCTAGCCACCGAGGGCGCCATGTCCCATCTCCTCCTGGTCCCCACTCCACACAGATGCCCCCATGCTGTCCCCTGCTCCGTGGCCCGGGCCTGAGAAGAGTCCCCATGCCCCCTGCCCCATGCCCCCAGCTCTCAGACCCCCCGAGTTCTCCTCTCTGGCTGGTCGGGGCTCCCTGCAGGAGTCCTGCTGATGGCCCATGTCTCGGCACCCGAACATGCAGGTGGCAACCAGCTGGGTGGATCCTGCGCGCCTCCTTCTGTCGCCGGGGGTGCAGAGCTGGCAGATTTCCACTCCCCTTGTTGATCTGGGCATGGACACTCAGCAGGAAGACTAGCAGGGAGCCAGCCTCGTCCTCCCTGAGCACCCCACCTGCCCGTCCCGGGCCTCTTCTGGCCATTGTTCCTACTTCAAGCTCCCCCGTGTGTGGGAGTCCTGACCACTCTGAGGACAGGAGCGGGGTCCGCTGGCCACGCCCAGAGCACGGAACCCCCTCCCAGGCTGGGGAAGCTGAGGGTCGGGGCTGAGCACAGTCCCTCACCACCCCCGGTGGCCTTGGGGAGCCGGGTCTGCATGGGGCTGACCTAGCCCTTTGCTCCGGCCCACAGGCACCGTGTCTGCAACAAGCAAGCGGGGAGGCCCATGCTGGAGCCCACCCTCCCCTTCAGGTGTCTCCTGAGTTCCCTGCTCCATCCTTACCAGCACTGATTAAGCGGGGCCCCTGCCCAAGTTGCTCACAGCCTGAAGGAGCCTTAAAGCCACTCACAGGCGTGTCACACATCTGGAGACGCGCCCAAAGAACACAGAGGCCCCGGGAGCACCTCGGAGCCTCTAGGAGGGGAGACGAGCCCTGAGCGCACAGACAAAGAGCACTTCATCTCCACTTCTCCACCCTTCCGGGTCGTTCTGGGGAGGGGCATTGGGAAGCTAAGACGGCCAAGCCGAGGCCTGTGTGTGGCCTCGGGGCGGAAGACAGAGCTGCTCCTGGTGTGAACAGCTGGAACGCAGAGGGCAGAGGTCGCTGGAAAGCCCTGAGGTGGGAGATGTGAGGGCACCAGAAACTGTTCTGGAACCTGGTCACAGAGCCTCTGGGCTTGGCTCTTCCCATAGCGGCAGGGCCCAGAGCCACCTGCTTTCCAGGTGTGTGACCTGATCGGAGGGGTGGGCTGGCGTGAGGGAGAAGGAAGCAAAAGCCAGAGTTGGCAAATAGAAGTGCTTCCTCTTTAGCCTCACAGCTAACGCCACTGCACGTGGTGCTGGTGGTGGTGCTGCAGGTAGAAACTGAAGACGTGGGGGTGGGAGAGCTCGGGGCCGCAGACCGATTTGTGTCCATTCCCTGTTCTTCCCCTACCTGTTCCTTTGTTCACGTCCGCCTGTTCTGAAGCAGGCACGTGGCTCGGCCCTCCTGCCCCAGGCCCTGCAGACCGTAATTTAAGGTAGCAGTGCCCTGTTCTTCCGCAGAAGGCCCCAGGGGGGGAAGCCCTGCCGGGCTGCCCGGGGAAAGCCCGCGGGGGCTGAGGCCGATCTTGGGGAGCATGGGGGAAGCAAGCCCAGGCGCAGAGCCCCGCACAGGCAAAGGTGCAGAGATGGAGAAGTCCTGAGTGCTGGGTCTGGGAGAGGTTTGTTGATGCTGGAGGCGGCAGGGGTGAGGAGAGAGGAGGGCAGAGCCGAGGAGGGGGCCAGGAGGTGTCTGGTGGCAATAGTCGGCGTAGGGAGTAGGCACCAAGGAGATGGGGAGATGAGGCGTGTGTTGGGGTGAGCCTGGCCAGCACCCTGGGGCTGCCTGCTCCCCCCACCCCCGCCCCCTCGGGGCTGCTTCCTCTGCTTCCCTCCTGCACGGGCCCTCAGCAGGCTGATCTGGCTAGGAGGCCGTGGGACTGAGCATTCAGGAGCCGAGGTCCGGCCACAGAGTGTGCAGTGGGGCTGCCCCCAAAGGCCTGCCTGCCTCTAGGCCAGGAGCGGGGCAGGGGGCGGGGGGATGGGCCAGTCCCGTTCCTCCAGCTTGAGCCTGGAGTCTCTTCCCCCACAAGGAAATGAAAAGATTGCTTCCCGCCCCCAGAGGCTTCTTCATGGGAGGCTGGCTGTGCCAGAGAAAAGGCAGTGGACAGGGTCCTAGTTCTCTCTGAGACCCTTCTGACAGCCTGCGCCGGTGAGGGGGCCCGCACGTGTGTGTGCACGTGTGTGCACATGTGCACATGTGGTCTGCAGCAGGCCCCACCCACAGTGACCCTCAGCGTCATCACTAAGCCCGCTGCTCCCTGGGTCTCGGTGGCCCACATACGAGGACAAGGCTTTGGGGGCCCTACCGGTGTGTGCCTGACTGGGCCTGAGGACCCTAGTTACGTGTGTGTGTGTCCCCACACTGACGGCTGGCAGTGGACCTCTGCCTACAGAGCCCCAAGAAGCAGCTGTTCCCACTCCCCCATTCGGGTATAGAGCTGGGCCTGGGGACACGCCTCTTCTGTGGGGCAGCTGGGGGAGCGGGGATGTGGATGCGCGGTGCCCTGTGGGGCCACACAGGCACAGGTAGGGAGAGGCCTCTGGAAGGACAGAACTATTCCAGAGGGCCTTCCTGGAGGCGGTGGCCACAGATTGACCTGACTGAGAAGGTGGAGGGAGGGATGTCCAACCTGTAGAGCAGGCAGAGCCACATCAGGCCAGGGGACCCCCAGGGTCAAGTGCATGGCCCTGGAGAGGCGAAGCAGAGAGACGGGCCAGCAGAGAAGGATCTGGGCCCAGAGTCCTACTCAGGTGATGACAGACACACACAGAGGGACAGAGGCACTAGAGAGGCCTCATCTGCTCGAGCTGCCTGCCCGGGACAGCGGACAGAGCCAGGCTGGCCTCTTTGCGTTCAGTCAGAACGGAGCACACACTTGGGCACATTTCAAGTCCCTCGTGACCACATGTGGGCTGGTGAGATGGAGAACATGCCCATCCCCACAGAACGTGCTTGGACAGTGCTGGGCAGGGGCCAGGGACAGAGGCCGCATCAAGAAGTAGGCTCAGCCCCGCAGGACGGTACCCGCAAGGTGGGGAGGTCCACGAGGATAGCTGAGCCCACAAGGTGGGGAGGTCTGTGCTGCCCAGCAAGGCCAGCCGCAGGGCCTGAGTGGGCATCATTCAAGCCCCCATCTTGTGGGCTGCGTCCCATGTGAGGCCCTTGGTTGTCCCCATCCTGTGTTTGCAGAGCAGGGAGGATCCCTGGCATTTGGTAAATCCTTACCAGCTCGAGGCTGAGCTGTATCCATGGCCCAGCCTAGAAAGTGCCTCCTGTGGACACTGCCCCCACAAGTGCAGGCGGGGGCACAGAACACACCTGGATTTTGTGCCAGGAGCGTGTTCGCCCTGACACGATTTTGCACATCCCTGGATTGCTGAGGTCCAGCACTTGCTGTCGTCATGGGTCCCTGCTGCTCGGGTGTCTGCTAAGTACCTGTGTTTACAGAATGATAGTCCCCCTTCCAGAGAGTCCTGTCCGGTGGCCAGGGCAGAGGGCCACGTGTTAATCCTGTGGGAGGGGCTGTCTGCAGCTCACTGTGGGGCACAGATGTCAGACTCACGGGGGTCCTAGAGTTCGTTTGTCTCCTGAGGGGGAGACCTGGAGGCAGGGAGGTCGTGGGTCGTGCCAGGGCTGCACACAGAGCCAGCCTGAGGAGACTCGGCTGTGCTCACTGCCCCCCACCTGCAACGTGCTACAGGGGCGTGGGGCAGCGGCTGGGGCTAGGCTCTGGGTTTGTGGTGGGCCATCGTGGGCTGGAGCACAGCGTTGCTCTAGACAGAGCCCTCCTGTCTGCTTGCCGGTCCAGGAGGGTCCAGGATGAGCCTGGACATCTTTGCTGTGGCATCAGGAAAAGTAGTATGAAAGAGTTTGCCTTTGAGCAGGAGCCAGAAATGTGGCCAACCAGCAGTTCTCGAAAGTTCAGTGTGATAATGTGGTTCAAACAAAATGGGTTACTGTAGTCAGTATATAGCTGCAGGCCTTGTCAAGGCCTTTACAGTGCTACTGGGCACTGTTGAGGCCCCAGAAGGTGCTCCAGTATGCACGTTACCCAAACTCCAACCTCTCTGAGGACTCCTTTTGTGCTACAAGTCCCTGGGCAGGTGAGACACACAATTGGGAATGCTGACTTATCCACTGGGAGACACGAGGGGAAGATGGTTCCAGGAAGGTGGAACAGTCGAGCAAAGGCAGTGGGTGTGGGAGAGCAGGAGACAGCAGATGGTGCTCCCTCAAGCTCAGGGGAAGGGGAAGGGGCAGAGGGAGCTGACTGCGGTCCTAACCAGCGGGGGCCCTGATGGAACTTTGGAAAATGGATCACCTCCTGTAGGGCTCAGAAGTGGCCCCAAGAGAGCCTCCCTCGCACCCTCGCAGGGGGGGGCTGTCTGGGCAGGTGGACTGCTAGATGGCTGAGAGTGGGCTGAGGGAGCCTCTGTGCAGCCTGAACCTGGCCCCCAGCTCACGCCCCAGGAAAGTCCCCTCATTCTGTGTGAGGTGGTTCCTGGCTGCCTCAACTCCCTGGGTTCGGGAGCCAGGGGCTGCCTTCAGCCTCTGCCTTCCCGGAGAGCCTGCATCTGGCTGGCGGTGGGGACCTGGTGGGTGGGGGGCTGCGCAGTGTTCAGTAGCCTGCTCCTTCCTAAGGGGAAGCCTGGCCGGAAGAGTTGGCCCATCCCCATCCCGGGGTCCAGATACTTCCTCGCTGGCTGATTTCAAGCTGGTGTGGGGGACACGCATCCCCTCCCTCTATGCTGTTGGCACCTGCAGAGGCGACAGGTGTCAGCAGCCCTAAGAGCACTCAGTAGGGTGTCGTAAAGTAAGCGGGAAGTGATGAGGTTTCAACGTTTATTGCTTTTTTAGGCTGACTTACGTAGTTGTGTGTTTATACAGATTGGTCTTCAAGGATGACTTGGACAGCGGGCTCACAGCACTCTTGGAAGCATGACAGCCTGTTTTCGCTGGCGGCACAAGCCACCAGAACCCGCCTGCTGGAGGGTTTTGACAGTGATCAACCTTTTGTTTCGTCCCGTTTTCTCTAGGCAAACGAGGGAGCAGGAGACGCCCCCTGACTTCTTTTATTTCTCGGACTATGAGAGGCACAACGCCGAGATCGCTGCCTTCCACCTGGACAGGTGAGCCCTCCCGCCTGCGCCCTGGGTCTGAGCACCGTACGTTGGGGGGGGACACCCCGCCGGGAGGGTCCTGTCATTACCCCGTTGTGCAGAGTAGAAACTGAGGCAGGCCGTGCTGGTAACCATTGCCCTGCAGCGCAGAGGTGGGTCTGTCCTGTGATGGCCTAAGCCAGAGAGTCATGCTGCGTACCCCACACCAAGGACGGTGCCGGGCGGGAGAGGACCCAGAGCAGCCAGTGGCCTGGGCGGGCATGGCCCACCAGGGAGAGGGGGAGGAGTACGAGTGCTGGGAGTTTTAAGGCAGGGTGTTTCGGGATGTCAGCCCTGGGGCCACGTGAGACCAGGGGACACGAGTCTCACACCCGCTCCCCCACCACCCGTCACCCATCTCCTAGGACAGCCCTACCAAGCCACATGTGAATGCCCTTTCGGGGTCCACACCACCTCTCACTGCTGGGGAGCTGGGCAGGGGGTGGTGGCTGGCCGTGTCGTGAGCCTCTCAGCAGCCCCCCTGCCTGCCCAGAGCTGTGCACCCTCCAGGGGCGGTCATGGGCCTGGCTCCAGGGTCAGTTCCCAGAGTCCAGGGGATGGGGGACCCCACCTTGGAACGCAGAGAAAGGGGTTTTCATTCCTCACCAGCCCAGAGCTGGCCGGGGCACGGAGGTGAGACCCTCTCCCCGTCCCTTTCCTGCCAGGATCCTGGACTTCCGCCGGGTCCCGCCCGTGGCCGGCAGGATGGTCAACATGACAAAGGAGATCCGGGATGTGACGAGGGACAAGAAGCTGTGGAGGACCTTCTTCATCTCCCCAGGTAAGCTGCCCCTCGCCAGGCTTCCCACACACGTCACCACGAGCCTGCTTCCCTTTCCAAGATGGAGGAGAGAAACTGGGAAGAACTCTTGTGTGACCGAGCCCTCATCCTGACCCTGAGCGTGGTGCGCCCCCTGGGGGCTGGGCCACGCCACAGGACCCCGGGCTGCGTCGCCACTACCATGTCAGCCATTTCTGCAGGTTCTAGTGCACGCTTTCTGGGGATGTTGCTCAGTGTTCAGAAGTTAAGATAAAACATGACCATGTCCCCACACTCACCCCCGGGTTACCTGTCACCAGCATCCTTCCGCATGAGACGGCTGCTCTCCGGCTCTGTCTTGGACTAGTTCAGAGGCTCACTGAGGGACTGGTGTAGGGCCGGCAGAAAGGGCCGGCCTGTAGCTGCCAAGAGCATGTCGTGCCTATGGCCACTCGGGCTGGAGAGCGTCTCTGTAGCCAGAAACGAGCCCATTCCGTGTGGGTCGCCCCCATATCCCGCGGATGGGGCCTGCCCGGAGGTCCCACACACAGGGCACCCTGGGCACTGTGTCATCCCATGGCGGGCAGGCTCTGGGCCATGCTACCACAGCAAAGGGACATACACATTAGTGAGCGCCAGCTGCATACCAGGCTCTACCACGTACCTGCTAGAGGGTTCCCCATTCGATTCCTAGGCAGGAGTGCGGGGGCACACTGTCTCCTCATCCCCCCTTGTGCGTGATTCTGTGGAGGCATGGCTGACACGCCGTCACTAGTAGCCAAGGGCAGAGTTCTGTGAATTTTGATGAGCAGAGAAGCCCCGGTCCCGTCCTGCCCCATCTCTCCAACGATGCGGTCTGTTCCCGGTCTCTGAGGGTTACTGAGCCTTTCCTACCGTTGTGCATAAGTGGGGGTGGCACCCGGGTGTAACTTTGTCTCCCGGTGCCCAACAGCACCATGTCAAGAGTCCCCCGGGTCGTTGCTTGGTGTCCCGCGTGCTCGCTGGAGTCCTGTTGTTGTGGACGGACTCACCGCGTTGGCTTATCCCGTCGTCTGCTGATGGGCCCTGGATACACGGGACTCAGTGACTTGCCCAAATGAAGGGGAGGAGCTGGACTCTGAGTATCAAGCAAGACAAACAAACCAAGAAGCTTCTCTATCTTGCTTTCTTGGTGTAGAGGGAGCTCCCCTCGGGCACCTGCCTCTGGGTCCAGAGGTGCTCACCCAGGCGCGTGGCCGCCTCGCTGGGGGTTCACAGAGAAGGGGCTGTGCACCCTGCAGCGTCCAGAACCCCACGACTGATGTCCCACAGGGGCAGCTGAAGGCTCGTGGATTCCTTCTTAGACACAAACCACAGAGCTGGTTCTCAGTCTGAGCGGGTGACGGCACGGGCCTGTCCCACTCCGGCGGTGTGCCGTTCCATGTGCTGCAGCTGTCATGTTCCAGGTGCCACACGACAATCGCAGGGATGTGTGGTTTTCTTTAAAGCAGCAGAGTGGCAGGAGCTAGCTTTGACCTCGTTCTAGAAAACAAAGTCTGTTCAGACTCACTGGTAGCCTTGGTGCTTTGCCTGCCCTTCTAGAACCCTCCATTGCCACATTGCCCACAGAGCTTTGCTCAAGAACCAGGCGCATGTTGGAGACATTATTCGGCGGCGGACATCCCCTCCACCTCCAGAGGCCCGAGTGGTTCTGTCTAGGGTCAGTCAGGAAAAGGAAACGTGCCAGCAGCTGACAGGGGAGCTTGGCACCGGCCGGGAGCTAGATGGGCGTGTGCAAGGTAGAGATGGCTTGACCCTCAGGCCTCACGGGTGGAGGGTTCTGGTGCAGAGTCACCAGTTTCCTGGGTCCTTGGCCCGTCTTCCCCCGAGGTCTCAGGTGTTGGAGGAGCTGGCCTTGGGGTGTGGGGAAGGCAGATTTTCCCAGCCAACCACCTCAGTTGTCGTCACTGAGATGAAAAAGGGCTCACATTCCTTCCTCCTGCTCTCCCGCTTCTGCCCAAGTGCAGGGCTGAGCCAATGACCGCCCCCTGCACCAGCCTCTGACTCGCTTGCTAGACCGGTGTCGACCCGGTCACCATATTCAACATTCGACCCACGAGCATGTGCTGCTGGGGCCCTGGGTCAGGTGGGGACACTGAGGCACGAGGAGGGGAAGCCCCACACCAAGGTCATACCCCTGGGAAGCTCTTGGGGCCCTGCCCTGGCCGTTCCTTTAAAATCTTTTTTTTTTTTTTTAAGATTTTATTTATTTGACAGACAGAGATCACAAGTAGGCAGAGAGACAGGCAGAGAGGGAGAGGGAAGCAGGCTCCCCGCCGAGCAGAGAGCCTGACGCGGGGCTCCATCTCAGGACCCTGGGATCATGACCTAAGCCAAAGGCAGAGGCTTTAACCCACTGAGCCACCCAGGCGCCCCCTGGCCGTTCCTTTAGAACAAGGCTTGGCTCTCTGGTGAGGACGCTATGCCCTCACAAAGCACCTTTCTGTCCGAGCATTAACCTGTCTCACAGCAGCTTCTGCCCTTAGATGGCAGAGCCCAGGGCTCCAGCCCAGGGGATCAGATAAAGGTTACCCTCCTGAACAAGGAGCCGCCGCCTGGCCTGAGGCTTATGGTGCGTCAGTGGGATGTGGACGAACGTGTCGACACAGGCGAGCTTGTAGACGGGTCCGTCCCACATTGTCCTGCTGCACTGGTTCTGGGATCACGAGGTCCCAGGGAGGCAGAAAGGCCGGTGATGCAGGCAGGGGCTCACTGTGCGCAGGCAGCATGGTGGGAGCCCCTGAGCTGCCTTCCCGTGTTCCCCAGTTGTCTGCTCACCAGCCACAGAGACCCTGCGTGGTCCAGAGAAGAGACCCCTCGTCTGGGAAGCTGGCCGTTTGCACCGCTGGGAAGGGGCCTGAGCGTGGTGGCCACCGCTCTGACCGCCGTGTCCCTACACACTTCAGGCTCTTGAGGGCTCCCCCACGCACCACAATCACAGAGTCACTGACCATGAGGACGTGAACCTCACCACTGTGTGCACACAAGTGCCATAGCGTCCTGGACAAGTACGGGACACCTGGCCAGGCGTCTGGCAACAAATCAGCAAACTAGGCAGCGGGAGATGCACACTAACCCTAAATGACCCATGTTCCCTGCAATCTGAGTCCCGTACCGTAACGTTCACCCTCTTTTTGCGGCAACTAAATGACCAAGGCATTTTTTTCTTGTTTTTTAAGTAACGTGTCCATACCGCGTGCGTGGTTAAATTGAGTAACATTTGTTCTGCTTTATTTATTTTTTTTTTGAAGATTTTTATTTATTTATTTTACAGGCAGAGATTACAAGCAGGCAGAGAGGCAGGCAGAGAGAGAGGGAGGAAGCAGGCTCCCTGCTGAGCAGAGAGCCTGATGCGGGGCTCCATCCCAGGACCCTGAAATCATGACCTGAGCCAAAGGCAGAGGCTTTAACCCACTGAGCCACCCAGGCGCCCCTCTGCTTTATTTTTTTTATGAAGTTCATCATTTTGGAGGGTGTGGTTCTGCAGCTTCTAGTGCATTCACGACATGCCACATCAGCACCCGTTCCAGTACGTTCTGTTCACCCCTGTTTGCCATCACCCCCCCGCCCCCCCACCCCTGAACCCCCAGGGTTTCTGTGTGCCATTGCCTATCTGGACGTTTCACACACACAATGCGACAGCGTGTGGCGTCTGTCACCGAGTGTCACGTTCACATGGATTGTCCCCGGTGGAGGCTTCCTCCTGGGTAAACAGTGCACCCTGGTCTATGGAGGGACAGCCCCAGGGGGACAGCGGGGGGCCCCGCAGCTCTGTTCCCACGGGCCCTCGGTGCTGGGCGCTGCATGCACGCGTGCTCGCTTCCCTCGAGGGCAGCATTGCTCTGTCGTGGGTCCTTCCACACTAGCTTTCAGACAGGCCACCAGCCTGGCTTCCACAGCAGCCACACCGTGTCCAGCCCAGTGGTACTGAAGCAGCTCCCGTGTCCCCATGCCCTCAGCAATACCCTTTAGTGTCTATTCTCCCGACTGAAACTGGCTGGGGGCGTAGGAAACGGGGTCTCACCGTGGTCCCCGCGGCACTCCCCTAATGACCAAGATGGGGTCATGTCCGTGTTGGCTGTTTCTGTAGTTTCTTTAGGGGAAAATCTGCAGAACTCCTTGGCCCATTTACAAGTGGGGCTATTTATCTTAGTGGGTCGTAGGAGTTCTTCATGTGGGCTGCGTGCTAGACCCTTGTCAGAGCGGAGACTGGCAAGCGTTCTCTCCCGCCAGGAGCGTTATACTTTTTTCATGGGGAGAATGCCTCTTTTAAGCCACTGAGCATGGACTCTAGAATTTCGGTAGGTGTCAGTCCGAGATCCTAGTGCCAGCTCCCCCAGTTGTGTGGCCTCGGGCAGGTCAGCGCCCCTCTCTGGGCCTTAGCGTTCGTACCACAGGCAGCACTGATTTGTGAGATCCGGTGGGAGAAATTCAGGGAGCCTGGCTGGTCAGGTGGACGGTGTGGACTGGGCCTGGCCCACTGGGTGGATGGTGTGGACAGGGGCTTATCGGACAGACAGTGCAGACAGGGGCCCAGCCCATTGGGTGGACAGTGTGGACAGGGGTCCGTCAGACAGATGACGTAGTCAGGGCCCGGCCTATCAGATGGATGGTGTGGACAGGGGCCCATCAGGTGGATCGTGTGAATGGAGGCCCAGCCCGTTGGATGGATGGTGTAGACAGGAGCCCACCCCACTAGGCAGATGGTGTGGATGGGGGCCCAGGCCATTGGGCAGACGGTGTGGATGAGGGTCCAACCCAGCGTGGATGGTGTGGATAGAGGCCCGTGGACAGACAGTGTAGACCGGGGACCATCAGATGGACGGTGTGGATGGGGGCCCATTGCACAGATGGTGTGAATGGGGGCCTGTGGGGCAAACGCTGTGGATGGGGGCCCAGCCTGTCAGGCAGACAGTGGACAGGCCCAGTCTGTCAGGCAGACAGTGTGGACAGGGGCCCATTGGGCGGATGGTGTGGACGGGGGCCCGTGGGACCGATGGTGTTGAGGAGGGTCTAGCCCGGATGGGTGGTGTGGAGGGAGGCCTGTGGGGCGGATGGTTGGATGTGGCCCATGGGGTGGATGGTGTGGACGGGGGCCCATGGGATGGACGCCTGTGGGACAGATGCCCGTGGGACAGATGGCCGTGCGACAGATGGTGTGAACATGGCCCATGGGACGGACGGTGTGGACGGGAGCCCATGGGACAGACAGTGTGGATGTGACCCATGGGACGGACGGTGTGGACGGGAGCCCATGGGACGGACAGTGTGGATGTGACCCGTGGGACAGACGGTGTGGACTGGAGCCTGTGGGACAGACGGTATGGACGGAGGAGGTCTGGCCTAGGACGGAGAGTATGGATGGGATGGGAGTTCGGCCCCAAATGGACTGTGTAGACAGGGGCCCGTGGACAAATGGTATGGAGGGGGACCATGGGACGGACAGTGTGGACAGGTGTATGGCCCAGGATGGATGGTGCGGACGGGGGCCTGTAGGACCAATGGTGTGGACAGGGGCCCAGCCCAGGATGGATGGGGGGGGCCTGTGGGACGGATGGTGTGGACATGGCCCGTAGGATGGACAGTGTGAACAGAGGCCTTTGGGACCGATGCCTGTGGGACAGATGGTGTGGACGGGGGCCCATGGGACAGATGGCATGGATGTGGCCAGTGGGGCAAACAGGGGCCTATAAGACAGATGGTGTGGATGGCGGTCTAGCCCAGGATGGACGGTGTAGATGGGGACCTGTGGGACAGACAGTGTGGACTGGGGCCCAGCCTGTCAGATGGATGGTGTGGATGGGGACCCATCGGGCAGACGGTGTAGACAGGGGCCTGGCCTGTTGGACGGACGCTGTGGACGGACACTGTGGATGGGGGCCCGTGGGGCAGATAGTGTAGACAGGGGGTTGTAGGACAGACAGTGTAGACGTGCCTCATGGGACAGACTGTAGACAGGGTTGGCAATAGGGCATTGCCCCCCTCACCTGTGTGCCTGTGTGTCCCCAGCCAACAACATCTGCTTCTACGGGGAGTGCTCCTACTACTGCTCCACGGAACACGCCCTGTGCGGGAAGCCGGACCAGATTGAGGGCTCACTGGCAGCCTTCCTGCCTGACCTGTCCCTGGCCAAGAGGAAGACGTGGCGGAACCCCTGGAGGCGCTCGTACCACAAACGGAAGAAAGCAGAGTGAGTGTCAGGCAGGCCCTGCCATGCGGGGCCCCATTCTTTTGCTGGCATCGCGGGGGTCTTGGAGGCTTCTGCCCACTGTGCTCAGACGGGCCTCGGGCCTGCTGCCAGCCTCAGGCTGGAGGGAGTATCAGGAAAGGGGGGCACACGCAGCTCTGCCTGCCCCCAGTGGGCGACACCGCCCCTCATGCATAGAAGGCAGGAAGGGCGGCCTCATTCTGGGAACCAGACGCATCCCCCACATGGTGCCGGCCGGCCCAGTGCAGGCTGGAAACACAGCCTCTCAGGACTGGAACTCTGCATTCGCTCCGTGCTTTTCTTGTCCCTGAAGAGATGGCTGTGAAGGGGTCTCTGGGGTGCGGTGTCCAGGTCCTAACCCTCCAGAACCCTGGCATCTGGAGCGAACAGCAGCCTCCAGACATGGCTTGATCACCTCCCAACCCCCTGCTCCTGTTAATGCGGCCTCAGCTGGCAGCCCTGCTCTGTCACCACAGAGCAGGGCTGCCAGCTGAGGCCGCATTAACAGGAGCAGGGGGTTGGGAGGTGATCACCTCTCTCCACCCCAATTCCTCACTGCAATAATCCCGCTGTGCTGAGCTGGTCTGGGCCTCCCTGTCCACCCAGAGGAGGAAACTGACCTTCTCACATGGGCTCCCCCACAGGTGGGAAGTGGACCCCGACTACTGTGAGGAGGTGAAGCAGACGCCCCCCTATGACAGCAGCCACCGTGTTCTGGACATCATGGACATGACCATTTTTGACTTCCTCATGGGTAAGTCGGCAGCCCGGGCTTCCACCGGGAGCGCCCACCCTGCGTGTGACCCAGCAGCGGCCAAGCCCCTGCTTTGCTCTGTCCCTCGGGCTCCGGGCTCAGAGGTAGGGAGTCGGCTCCTGAGTTTTCAGCTTGCTTCTCTCCACAGGAAACATGGACCGCCATCACTATGAGACTTTTGAGAAGTTTGGGAACGAGACGTTTATTATCCACTTGGACAATGGAAGAGGGTGAGCCGCGTTCTGACTCCTCCAGACCCAGGAGGACCAGGCTCTGAGTGAGGGATGGCGGCCGTCCCCCACAGATGCTGTGTGTGTGATGCAGGGTGCTGGCCCTGGGTCTCCAGCTCCTGACGGCAGGAAGCATTGGTAGTGTTACTCCTCCTGGTCCCCAGGGTCACCCCTGTGTGCTGAGTCCTGTGATGTTCTCATGTTGCCCAGGAGAAACTGAGGCCCAGAGAGGCTGCTTGCCCAGAAAGGCCGTGAGGAGCACTTTGCCCATCACATAGTCACATGGGATTGGCTAGCTGGGACATGTGGCCCTGCCTACCCCACAAAGAGGGCCTGTGGCCACTGCAGGCTGGGCCCTGGGCTGTCCTGGGCCACCAAGAGAGCCGTCTGCTGGGTGGATGTGGGTACAGGGACCTGTCTTTCCCAAATGGTTACTAGTGCTGGTGCTAGGACAAGTTGGCACCTGGCACCTGGACAGTTGGGTGTGGGGGCTGCGGACACCCAACTGCCAAGGACAGTACCGTGGCCAGACCCTGGGGGCACCTTCTCTGCTTAGCCTGTTTCAGACCCCAGTACAGCAGCCAGAACACTAGGGTACTTTCAGGGACATGCCTCATCCCAGGGCCTGTGTCTGGTGCTGGGCACAGCAAAGACAAGACCACACAGCCCAGGTGCTAGGGACACAGTGCCGGAGTGCTGGTGACAGCCGGGGGTGCTAGGGATCTAGTGTTGGTGTGCTAGGGAGAGCCAGCCGGAGTGCTGGGGACACTCAGCCGGGGATGCTGGGGCACAGTGCCGGGGTGATGGGGATAGTCAGCCAGGGGTACTGGGAACTCAGTGCTGGGATGCTGGGGACATTCAGCCAGGGGTACTGGGGACACTCAGCCGGGGATGCTGGAACACAGTGCTGGGGTGATGAGGAGAGTCAGCCAGGGGCACTGTGGACACGGTGCTGGGATGTTGAGGACACTAAGCCAGAGGTGCTTGGGACAATCAGCCAGGGGCGTTGGGGATACAGTGCTGGGGTGCTGGGGACACTCAGCCAGGGATCCTGGGGCATAGTGCCGGGGTGATGAGCACAGTCAACCAGGGGTGCTGGGGACACAGTGCTAGGGACAGTCAGTTGTGGGAGCTGGGAACACATTGCTGGTGATAGCTGGAGGTGCTGGGGACAGTCAGCAGGGGGCACTAGGGATATAGTTCTTGGGTACTAGGGACACTCAGTAGGGGTGCTGGGGCCATTCAGCCAGGGGTCTGGGGACAGTCAATCCAAAGTGCTGGGGCACAGTGCCAGGGGCACTGGGGACACAGTGCTGGGGACACTCCACTGGGCATACTGGGGGCACTCACCCAGGGGTGCTGGGGATAGTCAGTTATGGGAGCTGGGAACCCCGTACTGGTGCCAGTCAGCCAAGGGGTGCTGGGGCACAGTGCCAGGTTGCGGAGGACACTCAGCCGGTGGCGCTGGGGACAGTGTTGGGATGTTGGGGACACTCAGCCAGGTGTGCTAGGGAGAGTCAGTTGGGGGTGCTAGGGACACAGTGCCAGGGTGCTGGGGCAAGTGCCAGAAGTACTGGGGACAGTCAGCCAGGGACTCTAGGACACAGTGCTGGGTGCTGAGGACAGTCAGCCAGTGGCACTGGGGACACAGTGCTGGGATGCTGGGGACTCAGCTGGGGTGCTGGAGACACAGGGCTGGGTGCTGGGGACAGACAGCCAGGGGCACTGAGGACATATTGCTAGGGTGTTGGGGACACTCAGCCAGGGGTGCTGGAGAGACCGTGTCAGGGTGATGGGGATAGTCATCTGTGGGTTCTGGGAACACAGTGCTGGGGACAGTCTGGTGAGGGTGCTGGGGACACTCAGCCAGAGGTGCTGGGTTACAGTGCCAGGGTGCTGGGGCACAGTGCCAGTGGTACTTGGGATACTCAGCTGGGGGTGCTGGGCATAGTATTGGGGATGTTGGGACACTTAGCCACAGTGCTGGGGATAGTCAGCCTGGGGCAATGGGGACACAATGCTGGGATGCGAGGAACACTCAGCCAGGGGTGCTAGGTTATAGTGCCAGGTTATAGTTGGGGTCACTCAGCTGGGGGCACTAGGGACACAGTGCTGGGTGTGTTGCGACCCTAACCCAGGGGTGCTGGGCACAGTCAGGTGTCCTAGGGACACCCAGCTTTGGTGCTGGGGTCATAGTGCTAGGGACACTCCACTGGGGGGTGTGGGGACACTCAGCTGGGGTGCTAGGTTACAGTGCCGGGGGTGCTGGGACACTTAGCCATGGCACCGGGGACACAATGCTGCGATATTGGGGACACTCAGCCAGGGGTGTTGGTGACAGCTGGTGGTGCTGGGGACACAGTGCTGGGGTGCTACGGACAGTGAGCTGAGGGTGATGGGCACAGGGCTGGGTGCTGGGGACATTCAGCCAGGGGATATGGGGCACAATGCCAGGATGGTGGGGAAAAAGTGCCAGCATGCTGGGGACACTCAGGAATGCTGGGGCACAGTGCTGAGGTGCTGGAGTCAGCCAGGGGTGCTGGGGACACAGTGCTAGGGACATTCCACAAGGGGGCGCTTGGGACAATCAGCCATGGGCATTGGGGACGCAACGCCAGGGTGCTGGGGAGTCAGCTGGGAGGGGTGGGGGACACTCAGCCGGGGATGCTGGGGCACGGTGCCAGGGCTGCTGGGGAGAGTCAGCTGTGGGCGCTGGGAACACAGTGCTGGTGACGGTCAGCTGAGGGCACTGGGGACCTAGTACTTGGTACTGGGGACAGTCAGCTGGAGGCACTGGTGTCAAAGGGCTGGTGGGCTGGGAACAGTCAGCCCAGGATGCTGGGCATATAGTTCTGGGGTACTGGGGACACTCAGCCAAGGGTGCTAGGAACAGTCAGTTGTGGGTACTGGGGCCATCAGCCAGGGGCACTGAGGACACGGTGCTGGGGTGATACAGGCAGTCAGCCAGGGGTGCAGGGGACACAGGACACAGTGCTAGGGTGGTGGAGATAGCCGGGGCACTGGGGATACAGTGCTGGGATCCTGTGAATACTCAGCTGGGGGCGCTGGGGAGAATCAGCCAGGGATGCTGGGGACACTCAGCTGGGGGTGCTGGGGATCTAGTGCTGGGTTCTGGGGACAGTCAGCTGGGGACACTGGGGTCAAAGTGCTGGGGACAGTCAGCCAAAGGTGCTGGGCATATAGTTCTGGGGTACTGAGGACACTTAACCAGGGTGCTAGAGACAGTCAGCTGGGGGTGCTGGGGCCACTCAGCCTGGGGCACTGGGGACAGTCGGGCAGGGGCACTGAGGACACGTGCTGGGGTGATGCAGTCAGCCGGGGGTGCAGGACACTCAGCTGTGGGTGCTGGGGACATGGGCGGGGTGGTAGAGACAGCTGGGGGTGCTGGGGACACAGTGCTGGGATCCTGGGGACACTCAGCCAGGGTCACTGGGGAAAGTCAGCCAGGGAAGCTGGGGACACTCAGCCAGGGATAGTAGGGACAGTCAGCTGGGGGTGCGGGACACAGTGCTGGGGATACTCGCCGGATGGTGATGGGGGCACTCAGCCAGGAGTGCTGGGGCACAGTGCCAGGGGTACTGTGACACTAAGTCAAGGTGCTGGGGATACAGTGCAGGGGGTGTTTGAGACAGCCAGCTGTGGGAGCTAGGAACACAGTGCTGGTGACAGCCAGCGGGTGCTGGGGACACTCAGCCAGGGGTGCTAGTTACAGTGCCGGGGTGGGGGACAGGCAACCGAGGGTGCTGGGACACTCAGCCAGGGTGATGGGGAAAGTCAGCTGGGGGTTCTAGGGACACAGTGCTGGGGTGCTGGTGATAGGCAACGGTGTTGGGGACACTCAGCTGCAGGTGTGGGGGACACTCAGCCTATGTTGCTGGGGACACAGTGCTGGGGTGGTGGAGACAGCCAGAGGCACTGGGGACACAGTGCTGGGATGCTGGGTACACTCAACTGAGAGCACTGGGGACACTCACCAAGTGTGCTGGGACACAGTGCTGAGGACAGTCCACTGGGGGTGCTGGGGACACTCAGCCAGGGGACTGGGGCACAGTCCTGGGTAATGGGTACAGTTAGCTGGGGCGTTGTGGACACAAAGCCGGGACTTGGGGGACAGCAGTGTCTTGGGGACACACTGCCCCATCTCCATGGTTGTGGCTCTTCAGTAGGGCACACAAGGCGCTGCCCGCTGCAGGGCTGGGGTCCCCCATGGAGTGCCCTGTTGCAGGCTCTGCACACAGGTGTCCTGCATGTCGTGTCCCCAATAATTCTGTGCTTCCTCGGCAGGTTTGGGAAGTATTCCCATGATGAGCTGTCCATTCTGGTGCCTTTACAGCAGTGCTGCAGGTATGGCGCCCCACTCTGCGTCCCCCCCGCCTCCTGGGGAGCCCTCAGTCCAGCCACAGATTGGGCAGAGGCCCCCAGCCCCACTCCCACGGCCTGGCAGCATGCAGCCCAGCACCCAGAGCCCGAGTTTTGGCATCCCCAGCCCCTCCCGGCGCATGTCTCAGGCCAGCCGTGATGGCCCCCATCACAGATGAAGACACTAGGGCTCAGACTGGCGTCCTGCCCCCCCAGCACTCCGTGCCCCTCGCTGCCACCCTCTTTGGGGCTCCCCCCCATACCTCTTCCCTTTACGGGTAGGGAACCAAGCCATGGGGCAGAACCAGGAGCTCCCTGCCCTGGGAAGGTGTGTGGGGCTGAGCTGGGCTCAGTCTCCCGGATGCATGGGCCATCCTCCCCGCCCTGCATCTGCCTGGAGTGTCGGGTCCCTGCGGGCACTGCCAGGCCTCCCGTGGCCACCTGCTCTGCCAGGCAGGACCCTTACTGCAGCGCCTCCGGGAGGCAGGGACCCTCCTGGGACTGCCCCTGGCTTGGTGCCGGTGTCCCCTGTGCCCAGGCCCCAGAGGCTGGGGCCTGATCTGTCTCTCCCCGGCAGGGTCAGGAAGTCCACCTACCTTCGGCTGCAGCTCCTGGCCAAAGAGGAGTACCGGCTGAGCCTGCTGATGGCAGAGTCCCTGCGCAAGGACCGCGTGGCCCCCGTCCTGTACCGGCCGCACCTGGAGGCGCTGGACCGGCGGCTGCGCATCGTGCTGCGGGCCATTGGGGACTGCGTGGAGAAGGACGGGCCGCACAGCGTGCTGGAAGACGACCTGGATGCCGAGCACAGAGTGCCCCCCGGCAGGTAGTGACCGAGAGCCGCCGGCCTGCCGTGGAGGAGGGACACGCGTGTCCACGCTGTGATTCGGAGACTGCGGGAACAGATGGACTGCTCCGTGGGTCAGGCACCGCAGGCCCGACGGGACTCACGGTGTCCGCTTTGAGACCGGAGAAGGCTGGGGAGGGGGCGCTCTGTGCTCATGGACAAGGCGGCCTGGCGGCGGGGGCCACCCACCCTTCTATATGGGAAGGAAGCCTTTACTGACTGTTTTGTATTTATACTTGGTGTCTATGTATATAAATAGAGCGACACCTTGCAGACCCCAGACCACCCACCAAATGCACACGTTGGGGCCGCGCCCCCTGGGGCCAGCCTCTCCTGCCAGGTGTGCTCCCACTCTGGACCTAACTTGAAACGGACTCCCACCTGTCCTCCCTCCCGGGAGGCCCGCGGCCAGACGGCTCACGGTCTCGGCCCGGTGCACAGCGGGGCTCCCGACGGCGCCATAGGCTGGTCGGCGGGCAGACTCCCAGTTTCAGAGTGACGTCAGTGACCACGTCTTCCGTTTCTCAGAGCCACCCAGCAGCGCCTGGGACCTCCCTTGGCGGCCCAGGGTGCTGCCCGTCTCCTGACTTCGCTTTGATCATTGGTGCAAAGACATCACCCGGGCTCCTTCAAGGGCCTCGGCAACAGGCTGAATTTTGCAACATTTTTGTGGAATAGTTTGCAATGTGGTAAAAGTGCAATAAAAATAGAGCAAATGTATGCTGGGGTCTGGGCCCCTCACGCCCTGAGCTCAGCAGCCACCCAGCCTCCCTCCACATAGGTCAGGCCTGGAAGAGGGCAGAGCCAGGCTCAGCTTCCAAGGTCCAAGGGGCTGTGGCTGGGAGGCAGGAGGTGGGGGAAGCCCCCTGTCCCACTCCTGGTGTGGCTGACCAAGCTGGGCAGGGGGGTCCCTGAAGACATGGGCCAGTCCCAGAGGGCAGCATCACATCTACACAGCCCAGGTGTGCCCAGTGGAGCCAGGAGAAGTCCGGCCCTGTAGGCCGCAGGGCCTGAATCTTGCTGGGAGGCCTGCCTGGGGGCTCCCCGAGATTGTTGCCTACAGGGGCTCAGTGTGGGCACGGGGCACCGCGACAGGCCAGCCCCAGGGGTTCCAAGGGGAGGACACTGATGAGCACTGACATAAACCCCAGAGAGTCCCAGGGAGCAGAGAGTCCTGGGTATCAGAGCCCTGGCCACCTCCAGGGCTCCCAGCCCCTCTGGTGCCCCAGGACCACTGGTTTCTGTGCACCTGGCTCCACGCAAAGCTGCCACCACAAATTATTCCTGGTCTCTAAGGCAAAACAGCAAGGTTCATCTTGTTTTCCTCATTTCACAGGTGGGGACACGGAGGCTCAGGGAGGGGCTGACATACAGCACAAAAGTCAGTTTAGGTTTCCAGAATGGCCAGGCCGTTGCCTGCCAGGCGGAGGGGGTACGGCCCACAGCAGAACCACAAAGGGACCTCAGGCTACAAAGGAAGTAAATGGGGGGATGATAAAGTGAACCCCAAAGGCAGCCCCCATCAGTAACCCACCTGGCACTCGCTTCCCACCCAGCACTCCCCTGGTAACACCACTGGCTCAGGCGTCCCTGCCCCTTCCTGCCTGTGGCTGTACCTGCGTACCTGTGGCCTCACCCACCCCACCCCCAGCCTCCTGCTGGGCCCCTGTCCCTGCTGCACGGGGAACAGGTAAGTGCCTGGAGGAGGACCTGACGAGGTCCCACGATCAGAAGCCGCCAGTTCTGCTGCCGGGAGAGCGTACCCGCCAGCCTCCTCCCAGGCCGCCCCAAGAGAACAGAGGGACTCTGAAGCCAGGGCTGCTGTCCTTACCCCCCAGGCCCCGGGTCCATGTGCCACGGGTCCAATGGTGCTCACTGGGTGGCTGGGCTGCTGGAGGCAGGCCGGAGGGCCCACTGTTGACCTCGACGGACCCTGGAGGTTTGCAGGGTGGTGAGGGGGACACACGGCCAACCCCCATGTGCGGCTCCAAATAACAAGGATGGCAAAGGGACAGAGGAGATGGAAATCCTGGGGCAGGGCCATGTGCAAAGACAGGTCTCCCGAGCTCCTGAGTGGAGGCCCGACCTCCAATGTGCCAGCATTCACAGGCGGACCTTCAAGGAGGCAATTCAAGTTGAAGGTGGGGCAATCCCCCAGGACTGACGTCCTTGCAGGAGGAGGAAGCCCCCCTGCAGATCGCCCCCGGCACACGCAGGGGCAGGCCACACGGGCCGGGCCACGTGGGGACAAGCAGGAGACCTCACCAGGAGCCAGCGCGGCCCCTGGTCTTCAGAGTCCGGCCTGCGGACAGTGAGAGAACGTGACGCCCGTGTGTCCGCGGCCCCGCGCAGGAGCAGCAGCGCCCGCGGCACGGTGGGACATCCACATCTGGGCTTTTCCCTCGGGTCCCAGCACAGGACTCCCAGGTCTTTGGGAGCTGCCTGAGCAAAGGGAGGAGGAGGAAAGCAGGGGGAGGCCAGTGACGGGGCTGGCCAGGAAGAGCGTCGCAAGCAAGCACGCAGTGGTCACCCAGATTCACGTCAGAACCTGTCTCTGGGACCTGGAGTCAAATCAAACTAAGCCATTCCCCGGCGCACCCACGGCTGTGGGAGAGAACTCAGAACCAACACCCAGACCAGCCTTCCACCCGGGACTCCAGTGAAAGCTCGTGGGGTGCCAAGAGGCCAGAGCGGAGGGAGCAGGTCCCGAGCAAGCAGGAGAAAAAAGGGCTTCCCATTCAACTCCTCGTGGTGCAAGTCAGCTTTCCCGGGACCCTTACCCACCGTCCGGCCCTCAGACCAGACAGCATCTCACCAGAGGTGGCTAGGGGAAAGTGCGGGCAAGAACTCAAACAAAACCCCCCTCAGTCGGCCTGGGAACTCCTTCTGGAGACTCGAGGGGCAGGGAGGGGGGCAGGCCATGGGGGACAACATGCATGCAGAGAGGCAATGCAGGTGGGTGGGCACCCCCTCATTTCCCAGCCCCTCCCCAGGAGTCTGAGATGCACGAAGGACAAAGGACACCCCCCATAGCTCAAGAGAAGGATGACAAAGGTGCCTCACAAACCACAGGCCCTCCCGGGTGCACCCTCTGGCTCCCCGGGCCAGCTGGGAGGAACCTGAATGCACAGACCACGGGGGCCAGAGCCTCAGAGGCCAAGCGCCCGGGCAGAGCCTTCGGCAGGCTCCCAGGCGGTCCAGCCGCAAAGCCTCACCCCAGCGGCTTCCACTGTCACCCAGATCACAGAGCCACCCCCACGCATCCATCCCAAATCCTGACCAGTTTCCGAGGAACATTCCGCTCCTCCCAGCACCCCACCCAGAGGGACCTTAACAGAAGAGGCGAGCAAAGGAGGTTGCAAGCAACCTCTGCCTGGGTGTGGTGTGTGGGGAGTGAAGGAAGACAAAAGAGCAGAATCCCAAAGCCCCCCCACGTGGGGAGGAGCTGCCCATATGCACGGAGGGAACTTTCTTACTCTTCCCGGCATTTGGAAGGAAGGGTTCAGAGCTGGCTGGGACCTGCCCACCTGGGAAGTGGGAACAGCGTCCACTCTATCTCACAGGGTAAGGACGGCTCCTGGCCTGCTGGTTTTAAAGGGTCAAATGGGGTGAAGCTGTGAAAGGGGTCAGCTGCCGGGTGGGGTCTGGTGCGGTCCACACTGGGGCCTCGGCCCAGATCAGGCTAGGCTGCTGTGCCCACCTGAGGCCCCTGGTGTGGCCATCCCTGTGGGTCGCAGGGCTTTAAGAGGCAACTTCTCTTCACCAGGCTGACTGCTGTAGCCAAATAGGTCCTGTGGCCACCATCAGCCAGGAAAGGCCCCCCACCCAACCCCACCCCACCCCGGGGTGGGATGGGCACCAGAAACACTGCCCAAGACTGGTCCACTTGCACCACCTAGAGGAGAGCCCCAGAAAAGCAAGAGCCACACTGCAGGGCCCAAGGACCACCCCCAAATTCAACTCTCGGAAAGTCGGTCCAGACCGTAAATGTCTGCTCTTAGCCTAAGCCACTAGTTTGGAGTGGCTTGTTATGCAGCACACGAAACAAAATGCACCTGTCAAGACTTTTGCATGAACTTCAAGAACATCTCCATCCATTCACAGTTGCTCCAAGCTCACTTGCTAGGAGCAGAAGATCAGCCTGACTCCATTTCTGTATACTAGCTATTCCTGTTTCTACTGAGCTACTGCACAGGTCCTTGCAATGAGCAAAACACAGGACGGTTTGCTCTCCTATGCTGTTTGTGAGACAGACTGCACACTCTGCTATATGCCTGCTGCCCGTGGCCTGCCTCCCCTCGAGAAGCAGGCCTTCCTCTTACTAGGACCTTGGCCCCGCTATAGAGGGTCCCAAGCCCTTGTGAGCCTCAGTCATTAGCTTGATCCACGGGATCTCCATGGGTAGGAGTGAGTGTGAGGCAGGGACAGAGTGCAAGGGGGCAGTCTCCCCACCCCATCTGGGGGCAGGATTTACATAATTAGCTTTGTTCTTTCCTTGGTCATTCATCACACTAAATTGTAGGGTTCTGGAAAGGCATGTTTAAATATTTGTGAATGCCCTGTTTTGCTTCTGATTTTAAAAGAGTCATGATTGCTGGTCAAGAAGAAATCCCAAGATACTAATTGTCTCCATTTACCTTGGCTGCCAAGAGCACACACTCAGCCACAGCCATCAGAAGCTTATTCTAATGCCTATGGTGTTGGTTTGGAAAAGTGACATGGATGTGATTTTTAGATTTCTTCTTTATTCTCCCCATGCGTCACTCATGGAAAGTTTGGGAGCAAAAGAACCAAATTTCCCCTCGGAGCTCCAAGGGAGCTCCAGCCAAATCACTGTGGGAAAAGACTAGGACCTTTCCTCTGTGGGAGCTGCTGCACACTTGCCCAGCTGGAGAACTTCTCACAAGGTCTGGAACACTGTGCGTTCCACCAACGCCAGCCCAGCACAAGCAAGCCTTGGAGGCCTCTGCTCTTTAAGGTTCTGGTTTGATTTTTAAGGAAACTGGGCATTAATAAATCTATATGCCCCAATTAGCAAATGATTATCCACATAAGGAGTTTCCTGAAAGTATTTACATTTAAAAGACGACTTATAAATGAGTTCTGATTCGTTCAATATCCTGTAAGGTTAAAAATCAAGTTCTTGAAGAATGTTCTATGTTAGCCGTTTTGCGAACAGTTCCCACTTTCAGAAATCGAAACTGAATATTCAGCGTGTGGACAGAGGCTGCTTCTGAACGACTGAATTACCGGTGGTTTCTATTTTCATACCTTTCTCTGTTTTATACACTTTCTGGAACAGACACAGCCTTTAATTAAACAACACAGCAGGGTCCAAGCAAGCTGTGACTTGGCGTAACAGAGAGTGTCTGAAGGTCCCTGTGTCCCCTTCCTTTCCCCATCCTCTTTCCCGCTGCTCCAAACATAAAAACAGATTGTTTATCAAGACCAGAATTTTCTTCTTGCCATTTAGGAAAGCATCCCAACCGGTAGGAGTCACCGCTGCCCTTTGATATCTGTGAGTGGCACCGCATGGCCAGTTTGGGTGGGCAGGTGAGAACCACCGATGGGCTGGCGTGGAGACCCTTCCCGAGGGCTGGTGGCCCCGGGGATCTCCTCCATGTGCCTGTGCCACGTCTCCGCCCCGCCTCCCGGCCACACATTCGGACATCCGGAGTCTCCATCACCTTCCTGGAGGGTCTGAGTTCGAATCCTCTCCCTGCCACACACAGGAGGCGTCACACAGGCGAGACCCCGTGGAATGGAATCACCAGGCGTGTCCAACTCGAGGGACCGTCCCGAGAGGAGAACCAGTCGGTGTATGTAAAAACATCTCAGAACCTTCCTGACTCTATTTGCTACTGACACCACTGTGTTCAGTAGAATTTCAAGGACGTTTCTACCTAAAAATCAGAGAAGCCTTCTCACTTGCCAGGCCCCATATTAATAAGTTCATTTTAAAGTAATTCAGATAAATGTTCCAGAAGTCTAAGGAACTAAAATTCATTAGGCTTGTTTCCGAACCGACCAACCGGTACTTCCTCCTGACCCGACGGAACCGTGTGGAGGTCCCGTCCTTTCACGCTTTACTCGCCCGCCCACCCCCTGCGACCTCACTGGGAGAGTCCAGGACGGGCCCAACCGAAACCTCAGAGGGGGTGAGGGACCCGGCCTGCACTCCCCTGCCCAGGTGGCCCGACCAGACTGTCCCCTGCTGCCACCCCCCCCCCAATCCCTGCCAGGACGCCAAGGCCCCTGCTGACCTCTCCCGGGGGCTGTGCCCTCTCCTGCCCGTCCGTGTCTGGCTTCAGCATCTCCTCCTCCTTGGCCACGTGCCACACTGGCCACAGGCAGCTCTTGTCAGCTCAGACAGGCTGCTTGTCCTCTTGGTGGGTATCAAAGCAGCTGGCAGGTGCCTCGTGCTGGGTTCCGGGTCCAGAGATCAGCCCACGGATCAGCCAGAACCAGGCTAGGGACCCGGCACCCAGACAAGGTCTCAGACCCAGCGGCTCTGAAGGTGATCGGCTTGCACCCACAACACAGACTCCAGCAGAACCAGCCATGTGGTTGTGAATGTGAATGTGTCTACTGGCTTTACACAGAAGCAAGATTCCACCAGGGGTCACAAAATGCATCACAGGATTTGGGACCAAATGCCCACCCCAGCAGAGGAGCCCAGCTGCAGCTGGGAGAAAAGGTCGCCTCCTTATCATGCTGTCACAACATTCAGGGTTTTCCATCGGCCCCCAGAAGTGACACCTGGGGGAGGAGAGTTTTCGGTAAGGAGAGCTCGTCATTGGAAGTGGTCTTTGGCTCTGATCATCACCACCAGTGGGGCGCAGGGCCCGGGATTATTGTCATCTGCTTCTCCATGGGCTGGTATGTGGCCTTTCCAAGGGAAGGGACCATTTTCAGGGGCTGGGCCAGCTCACATGATGTGTAAGGTGCTGAATGGGCCAGGCGTGACCCAGGCCTGGAGGTGACAGCTCCCCTGAGAGGTGCATCTCTGGGCTACTCTAGCTCAGGGCTCCCTCCTCGTGAGGTTCAGGGTTAAGGGGCCATAGGAGCCATTCGCCAAGGGGTGGAAGGTTGGAGTGAAGCCACCATGTGGTTTCCCGCTTGTCCATCATCTGTGTGACAGAGGCTTCAAGGTCCTTCTCGTAGCCCGGTGCACAGGGTCCCCTGATGCCGACTGACCTCGCTGGCCAGGACAGGGCTCCGGCCCATCCTACCTGCTCCCACTACATCTGTCTGACCATGCAGCTCCTGCGGAGGCCAAGCCTCAGAACCCAGACTCTCCGAGAAGGCGGCTGGAGCTGGACAGAAAGATGTGGAGGGAAGGGGGAGGACATGAACAGGATCCGGCAGAGGAAGCCCCCGTGGAGCCGAGGGGATGGGATTCCCTCTTCAGCACAGACGGCCTGTCTCCAATCTCGTTCCCAAAGCCTGGCATCTGGGGTCTCCAAGCTGCAGGGTCATCTAATTAACCTTTTCATTTTGAGATAATCGTAGATTCCATGCAGCTGTGAGAAATGAAACCGAGATCCTAGGGACGCTTTACCCAGTCCCCTCTTGGGGACATCTTGCAACACTCCAACGCACAATCCCACGACCAAGACCTTGACCCTGATGCAGCACACGCAGAGCGTGGCAAGGCCACAAGGGCCCCTCGCGTTGCCCTGTTACCACTGCAACCATCCCTCCTGCCCGGACCGCCTCCTCACCCTGGAAACTGCTCCTCTGTTCTGCATTTTACCATTCTGTCTTTTCAAGAAGGTCCGTAAATGGCAGCATGTAGTAGGTAACCCTTTGAAGCTGGCTTTTGCCCTCAGTGGAAGTTCCGTCCAGGCTTCCAGGGTATCGGTGGGTGGTAGCTTTGCGTCACTGAGGTATCCCTCGACGTGGAGGGGACCGAAGCTTGCTCTGCCATTTCCCTGGGGAAGGGCATCTGGGCAAGATCCAGTTTGGGGATGAGAGCAGAAAGGCGTGCGTGCAGGCATCTGGTGACTTCACTTCTCCGCTTCTCTGGGATAAATGGCCCAGAGGGCAGTTGCTGGTCAACACTCTGGCCACCTGTTTAGTTTTTAAAGGAGCCGCGAGAATGTTTTCCATGGGGGCTGCACCGTGTTATGTTCCCACAGCCCAGCTCATCTGATTTTGGCATATGACAGAGGGGACAACATGGAGCTTCTGAATGTCTTTGAGCCCAGTGGGGTTGTCGGACTGTCAGCAGAAACTGGCCTCCCAGGTGGTGCTGGGGGAACCTGGAGGCACCAAGTCAGGCCTGTCCACCCTTCTCCGCCAGCGGCAATGGGCAGCATCAAGCTCTCGTGAGGCCAGCTGGCTGAATGGAACATAGCTCATTTCTGACCTAAAGGTCGTGCTTTGAAAGCAGAATTTTCTGGCACTGGACCAGAGCGGGGTCAGAGGGAAAGGGTCCAGCATTTCCTCCAAGGCCCTGGGACCCAGCCACACTGTCTCTCACTGCACAGAGGGGTGCCTCCTCCAGATCCCACGAGGGGCTCGGGAGCCTGCTCACTCAGCGAGCCCCTGAGTGCAAGGGGCACCGAGCTCCCTGTCCTGGGAGCACACTCAATGTTTCCAAACTCTCTGGCCTGGACCCTGCTGCTCCAGGGCAGGAGGTGGGGCTGAGCCTGGTGGTGGAGGAGGCCACAGTCCTGGCCCGGCCTGTGGCCTGGCAACCCTAGGGTCCACTCTGGAATCCAGGGCGCGGGAGAAGCTAGTGGCTCCCTGCGCGTCCAGGGCGCACGGACCCGCGAGCTCCGAGGAAACATCCGCCAGGCCAGGGAGCCCAGGAGGAGCCCCAGCTCTGGCTCGGGGGCTGGGGGTGGGAGGGATACCCAGCTGCTCTGCCTCGAAATCTGGGGCCCGCGCAGGGAGCGCGGCAACGCGCACCCTGGGGGGAGCGGGAGGCGGGGGTGGCGTCCCGCCTGTCGGACCACCCAGAGCGGCATTCCCTCCTCCCTGGGTCCGCGGCGGTCAGAGGGTCACCAAGAGCCCCGCTCGGCTCCCCTCAGCCGCTTTACTAGTGGCTGGGGCCTCCCCCGCGCTGGGATTGGATGCGAGAACCGGGTGGGCGCGGGCGGGGGGGACCCCAGAAGCCCAGGTTCCCAGTTCGGGGGTAGAGCAGCCCGCAGTGCAGACGCTGCCGGCCCACGCTAGGGAAACCTCACACCGACCTGGCGGGCTGGCGGGCGGCGCGGAGGCGGCGGCAACGACAGAGGCGGCCCCCGCAGGCGCCGGGCGCGCCAAGATGTTTGACAGCTCGCAGTATCCCTACAATTGCTTCAATTACGACGCGGACGACTACCCAGCAGGCAGCTCCGACGAGGAGAAGCGACTCACGCGGCCCGCCTACAGGTGACCTCAGGGCGCGTGGTCAGAGCCTCCCCGCCAGCGACCCTCCTCCTCAAGGGCTGACCTGGGATGGAGGGAGGGCTTGCTTCCCTGGGGGGCGGGGGCTGGGGCGGTGGGGGGATTCAGAGGAGGAGACGCGTCCCCTCAGCAAAGTCCCAAGAGTGAAGATGAGCTTCCTGGGTCCGAGCAGAAGCGGGAGCGGGGCCCTCCAGGGTTCATGCTCCCCAGCAGCCCCTTCCTGTCTGCACCTCCCACACACCACGGAGCCCTGGGGGCGGAGAAGCCCTGCACTCCTAGAGGGGCTCCTGGCTGGAGGGGATTCCAAACTCCGGGGTGTCCCCTCCTCCGCCCCGCATGGCCCTATGCGCCCCTATTTGCAGCTACATCGCGCTGATCGCCATGGCCATTCAGCAGAGCCCCTCGGGCAGGGTCACCCTGTCCGGTATCTACGACTTCATCATGCGCAAGTTCCCCTACTACCGAGCCAACCAGCGCGCCTGGCAGAACTCCATCCGCCACAACCTGTCCCTGAACAGCTGTTTTGTCAAGGTGAGCCCTGGCCCCAGCCCGCCGCCCTGCTCCCTGGAAAGGCCCCTGAGTGTCCCGGGCTTGAGGGCTCCCTGATTCGGGGTGGGGGCAGGTTTTGCAGCAACAGCTGCTGGAAAGTTCGTTTTTGGCAAATCGGAGTGCCTCCGATTTGCTCCATGACCAACGCCATGCACCGCAAGGACAGGGACCTCTCCAGCACTTGCCCAGAGGCGGAGAAGGGTGGGCGGCGCGCACCGGGGGCCAGACCCTCTTGGAGCCCCTCCCTCTCCCGCAGGTGCCCCGAACAGAGGGCCACGAGAAGGGAAAGGGCAACTACTGGACGTTCGCGGGTGGCTGCGAGTCGCTGCTGGACCTCTTCGAGAACGGCAACTACCGGCGGAGGCGCCGTCGCCGCGGCCCCAAGCGCGAGGGGGCAGGGGAGGCGCGCACAGGGGCTGCGGAGGGGCCTCCGGGGCCGCCTGAGCCAACCCCCCACCGCCAGCCCCCTGCCCCCACCAGTCCCGCTGCCTTGCGGAAGGAGGAGCCCAGGGGCATCAAGTTCAGCATTGACTACATCCTGTCCTCACCCGACCCTTTTCCGGGGCTCAAATGTTCCTGCAGCCCCCAGGAGGGCAGAAACCCCCAGCCGGGGACCCAGCCAATGAACCTCCACCTTTGGACAGCATAAGGCAGGGCTGGCATCCAGGCAGCCTGGGGTCTTCCAGGGGATTTCAGCCCCCGCTCAAGCCAAGAAGCAAGGTTTTGCCACATCCTACTAACTTCCACAGACTCCTGCTCCAGGCTGAAAACCACCCTGTGCTGCAGAGATGGGAGGTCAGTCTTCTGGCTTCACTGCTCCAAGTCCCCTTTGCAAGAAGACCCATGGGGTCCTACCTGACTAAAGCGTTTGCTCTAGATTCACTGAATAACCCTCCTCTGAGGACTAGGAACATGGGTTCAGGGCCACGTCCGCTTAGATCCGGGGCACATTTCACCCCTCCATCATCTGAGAGTTTGCTGCATAGACAGCCACGCCCGGGAAGGAGCCAGGGTGTCAGTGTTCAGTTGGTGAAGCGGGTGGGCATCCTCCCTCGAGCTAAAAGGGCTAAAAGAGAAGTCAGGTATCAGCTGAACCCACGGACGTCGCCCCAGAGTTTTTGACTGTGGCCCTGTTACAGATGATGGGCTCAAACATGTAAGTGCATCTTGTGCTGTGGCAAAATATTCCATTCGATTTGATTTGATTGCTTGAGAAATCCTGTGTACTTATTTATAGAGGAAAGAAGGCAGGAAGAAGGGAGGAGCGAGAGGGAGGAGGAAAAAGTCCAAATTTGGGACAACATGGGGCAAAGCACACTTTTCTTGGTCCCTCTGAGCCAGGCACACATTGGGGCACGCGGAGCCCAGCTGGCTTCCCGGGGAAGCAGACATTCTGTAGCAGCGGCTGATAGATCCCTGCTACCCGGAGAGGTGTGCAATTAGGGAGTGTGCAATCACCAGCGTTGGAGGTGCGTGCACTCCATCTGAAATGTAAATGATTTAATTACTGCACGGAGACGGGCATTTTAAAAAACACCATTATGCACAGTGAAACTATTTGACCAACCTTATCATTTTTCACCAGCCCATTTTTGCGGCGTTAATTGCTTTCCATGACTTAATTTGAACATTAGTATGGATTACACCTAATCTGATCCACTAGGTGACAATGATTGGCTAATTTTATAAACAACAAAAACACACCCGAGGAGGCTGACTGTCTCGACTGGGAATTACACGGTCGTGCTTTCTCGGACTCTGACAAACCCAGGCCGGTAAAGGAAGGCGGGCAGGAGGTAGAGACAGAGCCTTCCAAGAGACTCGCTCAGACTGGTTCGCTTCTGATTCAGACAACCTGACCTTTCCAGAAACTGCCACCCTGGAGAGGCTCCTTGGGTTGATGTAATCGTTTTGAGAAGAGGGGAGAAGGCTGTTCCTTAGCGATGTGCTGAGACGCCTGATCCCCGAGTCCAGAGAGGAATCCTGGTGGTAGTGTGCCCACCTCCTGCCCACCAGCGCTCTCTTGGTCTGGCCAGGCCCTGCCAATGGGGCAACCTGTCAGCCTCATGGCAGGAGGCAAGCCCTGCCTCTAACAGCCCTCTGGAAAGCAGGACTAAGTCTGCAACAAAGATGACATCTCTCCTTCGCAAATGCCGGCCTCCAGAACCCTTTACTGGGAAAGCGCCCGACCCCAGTGGGCCCTCACCGACCGCCATCGAGCAGGGCAAAGTTGCCTGTGCCCAGGCTGAGCCATTCCTCACCCAGACTCTGCGGGAGGGTACCCTCCTCACAGCAGCTGACCGGGCCTGGGCGCCCCGCCCCAGCCAGAGACCCGTGATGACCATGTTTGGGTAGGTGGGAGACAGGGTCTGTCTCCTTGGCTGCAACACCAGCCCTGGTGAACGGCTGCATTACTTCTCATTCCCATTTTACAGATGTGGACCTGCACGCAGGTGGACCCAGGCCCACGGCCCAGGCATGTGGCTTTGGGGCTGGGCTGCTAACATGCCCTCCAAGCCGTGGCTCATGCAGACTCCGAGTGTCCGTATGCATGTATGTGCGTGTGTGTGTCGTAGCTGTGATGTCTGTGTGCATCCCCGTTATTTACATCCCTTTGCCAGTTGTGTTGAAAGCATTGTTTTAAACGATAGGAGATAAGACATAGGTGGTACAATGCAGGTTGTACTGCTATATGTAAGTAGATGGCACACAGAGTCGCTGGAGATCTATTTTTCTGCTACCCATCATGCAAATACAATTTGCGTTTTATCTTTTGGGTTCTGGCCGTGTTCCTGCGTTGTGTTCCGGTGAGCAAAGCCTGATGGAACAGAAAGTTCCATGTCGTAAAGAGGGCGGTTTTGGAAGCCCCGGCCTTGGAGGACGAGAGGGGGCCTGGTGACCAGCACGTCCTCCCTGGGTACAGAGTCTGGGCCAGGTGACCACAGCTGCTGGGGAGCGAAGGGGTGCCAGGCAGGCGAGCTCTGGGTACTCAGAGGTCTAACATTTGCTTTGCAAAGGATATCAATCATGTTTGTAAAAGCAAAGGGACATTTTCAATTTGCCAGCGTGTGATAGCCCACAACTCAGGCAGGTCTTCTAGTCTTTTGAGTGAGTGGCATTTCATACCAAACAACATTGCAGGGGTGAGGGCCGGCTCTGACCTATTCAAATACCAGCAGCATGCAGACTCGCCCGGCGCACGTCTAATTAAATACTTTATGCCTCTCTTGCAAATCCGCTGATTGATCACCGATACGTACATTACCCGCGCGTTACCCCCGAGCAGATGTCTGCCACATGGTTACGGATCACCGCGTTTCCATTAACAAAGCTGGGAGGCGCTGCCGTGCGGGACTTAGGGGAGGCCCGTGCAAGCCGCCATCGTGCAGAGCGAAGTTGCCAGCGCCCAGGCTGAGCCGTTCCTCACCCAGACTCTGCGGGAGGGTGCCCTCCTCACAGCAGCCGGCCGGGCCTGGGTGCTCAGCCCCAGCCAGAGACCCATGATGACCACTTTTGGGTAGGTGGGAGACAGCCCTGGGATGGGAGCACGAGCAGGTCTATGGGTGCAAAGCAGCTCTGGACGGTGCCCTCCCCCTGCATATCCGACCTCGGGGTCTGGCATCGCCGTGTATCCCCACAGAGGCCTCCCTCAGCCAACAGTGTCCTCCCTATCAAGCTACCCTTTGGCCCCTGGTGTGCCCCTGGGGAAGCAGAGAAAAAGCCTCCCTTCTCTTCGAATGCCTCCCTCCTTGACTGAGTGGTTCTGGGACTCTGTGTTCATTCATTCCACAAACATCTATGAGCCCTGTGCTAGGTGCTGTGGGGCAATCATGGACCAGCCTGTGTCCCCCCAGCGTGTCTGGAGTGCTCACACCTCAGGAGGCCGGGAAGGAAGCCTGTGCCCAGCAAGCCAAGAGAGCAGGTGGCTCGGAGGACAACCACCAGCTCAGACAGGGTGGCTGGACAGGGCCCTCCGGGGGCCACCTTCAAGCTGAGGCCCTAAGGACTGGCAGGTGCCCACGTGCCAAGAGGAAAGGGCATTCTGGGTGGGAGGTGGTAAGCTGAGCCCCTGAGCGGGGAAGGAGTTGGGGTGGTGTCTTGCAGAAGGCCACTGAGGCTGGAGGAAGGCACTGGGAGGGGGAAACACTCTCCCAGTTCCCAAGTCCATGACAAACACCATGTCTTGAGCCTTTGAGGTTTGAAGTGCATCTCCTGCATTTTCCTCAGTCTGTCCCTGTCCTTTCTGACACATGGAACTCCTACAGGACAATCACCTCCCTGGTTCTGGGCACTTCACCTTGGTTAATGTGGCCTCCATGCTGGACGCTGCGTGTCTCTTACTCTTGTCCTCAAGCCCCTCTTCCTGAACCATCCCATCCTGTGCTCAGGAAACCAAGACACAGGTCCTAGCTGGGTAGGTCCTAGCTGGGTGGGTCCTGGCTGGGCGGGTGATGCCAGAGAAGACAGTGCGCACAGCTGAGAGGGGTCTTCTAGAGCTCCTCTTGGCACCAGACCTCCTTGGCATCTTCTACGCCTCAGTCAGCTGCCCCAGATTGACCTCAGAGGTCGTTGGGCCCATGGTCCCAGCCTCCCAGGCAGGGCAGGGAGCAGCCCCAGGTTGGGAGCCTTGCAGGTGCGTGTCCTTGGACAGGCCATCTGCCCACCTGAGCCCCAGGTTCTTCATCTGTAGGATGGGCCCCACACAGAACCCCTGGGGACTTAGCTGAGGCAGACTGCGTCTCCCCTCTCATGTCTGCCACCTGCCCCCAATTCTCTGCTCAGCCCATGCCCAGCAAGGGAGGCAGGGAAGGGCCTGACTTGCTGGGCTATGACGGGCCTCACAGAAACCAGCTCCCCCAAGCTGGGCAAGTCCTCAGAGCACCTTCCTTTCCTGAAGCAGCCCCCAGGGCCCCTGCTCCTTCTCTAGGGTCTCGCATCTGCCCTGGGCACTGCCAGCTTCCTGTCTCCCCACCAGGCGGGCTGGGATGGGGCCATCTGCAGCCTCCGGGGTGGGAGGGATGCTGTGGGGGGCTCTCCTCCTCCATGTACAGCTTCCTCAGCATATCTATTCTGGTTCTGAGGATCCTCAGGTCACAGGGGTCCAACCGCACCAGTCAACAGTCTGTCTAGAGGGTCCCAGGGTCATTGGCCTGGCAGCAGCGTGACACTGGGGGTCCCTCTGGGAGGTGCGAGAGGGCAGGGCCGGGGCTTCCCACACTCCCTGGGCACCTGCCTCCACCTGCCTCTTCTCGGGGCTCTTCAGCTCCATGCCCTGGACAAGAGGCTACTATAGTGACAGCCAAGGACACGGACACACACCCCAGCACCTGCTGCACCCCCATGTATGGGGGTCACACACAGATCCATTCCACAGGGGAGGAGACTGAGGCTCTGAGAGGCTGCCCAGAAGCTCATGGGAGCAGAGGCAGGTGCTTGGCCCATCCTGTCCCCCCAGGTGCCAGGACGTCAGGCTGAAGATGGAAGGACACCTTCTCGGCTGGTGGTCGAATGGAACTGGGCCACCGAGGGGTCCGGGCTCTCTGTCACCTGGAACCTGACTTTGCATTCAGCCAAATGAGCGACCCATAAACATTTGCAATAATGAATGTTTCGTCCCGTTAAAAATACCCAGCCCGTCTAATGCAGGCAAGCCGGGCGCCTGCCGTCCCAGAGAAACGGGCTCCTGGAAGGAAAGGTGCTGCCCGTCAGGCCTCACCGCAGTCGACTGCAAACTCCCAGCCCCTGCGCTCCTGCAGGGCCGCGTCTCCCCAGCTTTAGGCCACATCCGACCCCATCCACGTCGACGCAAGCTCGCTCAACTGTGACAGCGGAATTAGATTTATAATGAAGCACGGTCACACAGTCACACCGGTTCCGAAGGAAAGGAGATTGAGGGGGAGCGTCGGAACCGATGAAACTTCGCTGGGCACTGAGTCACCGCAGGAAAGTCACTCATCCTGTACAGAGGATGAGCTGTCACCTCATCCCAGCGGCCGCCGTGAGGTCTCTCATGCTCCGCCCACACCTGCTGGTCCCTGGGTCCCTGTGAGCTCAGGACGCACCTGAATCGCCCACCATCACCCCTCAGTCACTCGACTTCTGGCTTTGACAGACACCATGGTGTCTGCACCAAGTGTGGAGCCAGAGGAAGAGAGTTAAACCAGCTCTCTCTGGATCTAGTTGTAGACAGCGTGTCACACGCATTCCTGACTTGAGCTGTGTCACCGCCCCCATCCCACCGGGGCTGCCCCGTGTGTTGGAGCCCCGTGCTGCGCTCAGCGAACGTGGATGACCTTAGAGCCGGGGCCCCTGGTGGCTCCTGGTCTAGAACCCCTTCTTAAGGACCACGGATGCCATTGGCCACCAGGGACAGGAACCCTGCAGGACAGAGAGCAGGAAGTTCTGTTCCCCAGTGAGGAGGCAGGTGGCAGGGCCGTGCCTGTGCTGAACCCAGTGGGCCACAGAGCCCGGGCAGTGGTGCCCCCCACTGCCTCCCCTGGTGACACAGGTGCAGGCTGAGGGCTCCTGTGCAGCAGGGGTGCCGGAAGTCCAGGAGAAGCCACTTTGTCTCTGTAGGGCAAGCAGGTGCAATGAGACAAAAGCCAGAGCCACCGAGACCTGGGGAGGTCTGCTCAAGGAAAATTCTGGTACTGGGTTAGGGTGGGGACCCATGCGCAGCCTGGCCTCCTGTGCATCTCCACACCTGAGGGAGATTCACCCATCAGATGTGCCCGTGCCAGATCCTGCGGAAGGAGGGGAGCTTTCCTCGGTGGCCTCTGACAGTCACCATCTTAGCATCCTCAGAGGGGTGGGCAGAGGACACTCTGGCCTGATAAAGGGGGACCCTGAGCTCAGAGAGAGGTCACAGCTTGGAGCAGCCATGGCCATGTATAAATCTGGGGCCTCAGATTCCCACCCCAGACATTCACAGATGGAAGGAGCAGAGAGGGCCATCGTGCTTGCATGTACTCACACAGGCACACTCTCACAGACACACGCACATTCACAGGTGCTGGCACACGTGCATGCTCTTGGACATACAGGCACACTTTCACAGACACACACACATTCACAGGTGCCGGCACACGTCCATAGGAACAATCACGGACACTGGCACACGTGCACACTCATGGGCACACAGGCACACTCTCACAGACACATGCACACTCACAGGCACACAGGCACACTCTCACGGACACACACACTCCCGGGTGCTGCACACGTGCATACTCATGGGCACACAGGCACACTCTCACAGACACACACACACTCACTGGCACTGACACACGTGCACACTCTTGGAAACACAAGCACACCCTCACAGACACATGCACACTCTCATGGACACATGCACACTCATGGGCAAACAGGCGCACTCTCACGGACACATGCACGCTCACGGGCACACAGGCACACTCTCACAGACACATGCACACTCACAGGCACACAGGCACAATCTCACGGACCCACACACACACACTCCCGGGTGCTGCACACGTGCATACTCATGGGCACACAGGCACACTCTCACAGACACACACACACACTCACTGGCACTGACACAAGTGCACACTCTTGGACACACAAGCACACGCTCACAGACACATGCACACTCACGGGCACTGGCACACTCAAAGATACACATACACTCACAGGCACTGGCACACATGCACACTCACGGACACATGCACACTCATGGGCACACAGGCACACACTCTTGGACACATGCACACTCACAGATACTGGCACACATGCACACTCATGGGCAAACAGGCACACTCTCATGGACACACACACACTCCCGGGTGCTGCACACGTGCATACTCATGGGCATACAGGCACACTCTCACAGACACACACACACACTCACTGGCACTGACACCAGTGAACACTCTTGGGCACACAGGCACACTCTCACAGACACATGCATTCACAGGCACTGGCACACATGCACACTTACGGACACATGCACACTCATGGGCACACAGGCACACTCTCACAGACACATACATTCACAGGCACTGGCACACATGCACACTCACAGACACACACATTCACAGGCACTGGAACACATGCACACTCATGGGCAAACAGGCACACTCTCATGGACACATGCCCACAGCATGTGAAATGCACACTCTCACATCATTCACATCAGCAAGGAAACGGGAGTCTCACTGGGCGCTGCTGGCTGGACCTACTGGCCGCTCCCACAATGCCTTTTCCATCTTCATGACCTCATAAAAATCTATCTGGCTTTCAAATCATGGTGCAAAATTCCCACCTCTGTCCAGGCTCCCGGTGTCCACGGGCAGACACAGCTATCTAGTCCAGGCTCAGTTGGAGGCCATGGAATAATCAGCATCTAATGGGGGCACAGAGGTGGGAGCTGGGCCTTGGACAGACGTGCCGGGACCGCATGGCTCGGAGAGGGTCGTGTGGGCTCCCAGGGTCCCTGGCATCGCCCACCCCAGAGAGGCAGGGACATGATGGAGCAGAGAAGGCGGGAGCTCCCCGCCCACACTGCCCCTGGCCCCGCCCCCTGTGCTCCTCTGACTTCTGGCAATCCCACACCCTGCAGGCACCCCGGTAGGTGCATCTCAGATATGTCCTTGTCTCCAAGGGAAGTGGGGCCCACGGAGCAAGACGTTCCAGTCATGGAGACAAGCAAGCCCCACGTATCTGCAGTTTCTGAAAAGCTGGCAACAATTTTTCCCCACTGTTTTCTGTTTAGAATCACTGACTTAGCCGGATGTTGTCCAAAAACCTGGCCAGAGTGTCTCACATCAGCCCAGAGAAGCAGAGAGGCAGACCTCCAGCTCCCCAGGCACAAAGGGCAGCCATTGTGCCCCTGTAGGTGGTAGTCTGGGCTGGGCTGGGGGTCTGAGCCAGGCCCAGCCGAAGGAGCGCAGTGCCCTAAACATGGGATGTGGACACGTCCGGCACTGACTGGGCTCCCGAGGATGCCTGCCTTCCACCTTCTGCCGCCCCCATCAGGGTCAGCACACAGGGATCCCACAGTCCAGTCCTAGAGCCAAGGGACCCTCCCAGGCACTATCCACAGCACTCGAAGCAAAAAAAATGATGGAGCGAGGGATGGATCCCCATTCCACAGATGAGAGATGGAAGCCAAGAGAAAAGATGGGCCTCCATGGCTCTGTGTCCCCATCAACAGCCCTCAGAGGGTCTCACATCACAGTCAATGAGACAAGCGTTGGCTGGACGTGTCTGTGGGTTTAGGCGATGCTTCTGGACTACCCTGGGTTGGAGCCTTCACATCTTGTGTTGGTTCATTCTGGGTCTTGCCTCTGGAGCTTTTCCCCAATACCTGGGCTTCAGTAAGAGGAGTAGACCGAGGGGCACGGGACCTTCCCCCACTGAAGCCAGCATAAGAACAACCAGAGGAGCTCCCTCCCCCACCCCCCATCCCCCCACCCACAATGGAATAGTGTCTTTCTGCCCAGGGAATCACATGGGATCAGTGGCTGCAGCTGTCCCCACCCAATTGTTCCCTTGAGGACAGACCCTCCCACCCAGGGCCACCTGGCATAACCCTCATCCTTGAAAGGATTCAAACCTCCCCAGTCAGATTACTCCTTGCCCTTGGCCACAGACACTGGGGCAGGGAGGGTCATGTGACCCCCAAACAACTGAATAAACCCCAGCCCCAGGGTCTCCACTGGAACAGGGGGAAAAGAGCACTCTCTGGCTGGTGGAATGGAAATTTGGGACTGTAGGTGGCCATCTTGCGACTGCCTAAGAAAAGCCTGTTGGAGAATAAGTAGCACAGCCAGACATAGACCCAAAAGGTGGGGAGAGACAGATTCTTGAAAGTACAATAACACCTAGATCCAGCCATGCCTGAAGCCAATACTTTCCAGTTACCAATGCCAGTACTACTCCACTGAGCTCAAGGCAGTATGACTTACGGTTCTAAGACTCCCAACTAAAAGAATCTTGTTTATACAAAAGTGTTTCGGCATTTGTTCCACAATGGAGGATAAATGCTTTCACCCAAGAAATATATCCCTAATGGTGGACTCATGACCAGTAAAACAGACATAACAGCTTAAAGGCCCCCTGCTCAAGCTCAACATGGAAACCTGGTCCACAGGTTTGGACCTGGTCTGAACCCCCTAGGAAAAAAATGCAGGGTCTTCTATAAGTCCTGAGATGACACAGCTGAGGAGGACACTGGAATCTGCATTCTTTTTTTTTTTTTAAGATTTTATTTATTTATTTGACAGAAAGAGAGACAACGAGAGAGAGAACAGAAGCAGAGGGAGTGGGAGAGGGAGAAGCAGGCTTCCCACTGAGCAGGGAGCCTGATGCGGGGCTCGATCCCAGGACCCTGGGATCATGACCTGAGCCGAAGGCAGAAGCTTAAGGGCTGAGCCCCCACCCCAGGCGCTCCTGGAATCCGCATTCTCATACACCTTCTGATGCATCAGAGTTTGGGAACTATAGTGTGGGTCTCTCTGCTGCTGGGGCAGTTGTGAGAGGGCACACAGGCAGGTAGTCAAGGCCCCCATGTGGCCCGCCCCAGGCTGGGGGCTTGGTCTGCAGACTCCCAACTCCAGGGAAAGGCCCAAACAACGCTCCCACACCTTCTGTCCCAGAGGGGGCAGAACAGAACCCTGCTGCTGAGGTCAGGACCATATGGACCCCGGCAGCCAGCTGGGAGGGGCAGGGCCAGAAGGGGGGGCCAGTGGCTCAGAACCAGCCCAGCAGGGGCCCGCTGGGACAGGCACAGCCGGGGGGGGGGGGGGCGGGGGGGGCAGGGAACTGGGCACTGCGTCCTGGGTGTCCCCACACATTGGCAGCTCTCCACCCTCCGCCCAGCTCAGCCTCCTGCCCCTCCAGCCCCATGTCTGAGCTGAGACAGTCCTGACTCTCTGGTGCTCTTGAACTCGCACTCCCTGCCCACCCTCCCCGCCCCCCGGGTGCCCTCTGAGGCACTTGCTGCACCGAGTCTGGCTCAGGCCACCTATGCAAGTCCAGCTGCAGACCCCCCCCCCGGCTGGCAGTGGCACCTGTTTGGGCCCAGACCTTGTGGGAACGTCTCTTCCCTGGGCAGGTGGCGGCTGAGGTCTCGCCAAGGGTTCCTGCCGTGAGCCCGCTCAGGGAGCCCCCAAGCCCTGAGAAGCTCCCGGAGGAGCCGCCGCCACGCAGCCGGGGAAAGCAATCAGTGCAACCGTGGCTGGATGGAAAGGTTAGTACATAAATCAAGGGAAATGTCAAGTGCCGTTTTACACTGATTGAGATGTAATTTGGGGCGGGGCAATGCCGGTCGCTTGCACTCAGGGAACCGGGAAGGAATCATGTCCATAATCACACGGAGACTGATGGCCCCTCACCCTGAAGGAGGCTCTGCAGCCTCCCCAGACAGAGCAAGTGTGGCCTGCACTGGTCCTCTGTCCATAGTATTGACCAGAACCCAGGACTTGTCACACACATGGAATCATCCATGAGGGGCCAGGGACATGAGGCTCAGCCCTGGGCCTCTGACAGCCAGACCCAGGCCAGGGACATGAGGCTCAGCCCCAGGCCCCTGACAACCAGAACTGGGCCAGGGACACGAGGCTCAGCCCTGGGCCTCCAATGGGAAGACCAGGCCCCGGATGGTCAAACCTGGGCCCCTGAAGGCCAGAAGTGGGTCAGGGACATGAGGCTCAGCTCTGGGCCTCTTATGGACAGATCAGAGCCACAGACGGCCAGAAGAGGGCCCTCGATGGCCAGAACTGGGCCAGGTTCAGCCCCAGACCTCGAAAGGCCAGACCCAGGCTCAGTCACACACGTGGGCCAGTCACACACATGGGCCAGGCCGTGAGAATTTCCAAATGCCCCAAGATAGCACACATCCTGGAATCATCCATAAGGGGCCAAGGACACGAGGCTCAGCCCTGGGCCTCCAACAGCCAGACCCAGGCCCCGACAGTCAGAATCAGGTCCAGGGCCACAAGGCTCAGCCCTGGGCCTCTGACGGCTAGAATTAGGCCCCTGATGGCCAGAACCAGGCCAGGGACAGGAAGCTCAGCCCCCAGCTTCCAACGTCCAGACCCGGGCCCCCGATGGCTAGAACTGGGCCTCTGACAATCAGAACCAGGGCCTCAACAGCCAGAACCAGGCCAGGGACATGAGGTTCAGCCCCGGGCCCCCGATGGCCAGAACCAGGCCAGGGACACGAGGCTCAGCCCCCAGCCTCCAACAGCCAGAACCCAGGGCAGGGCCCGAATGGCCCGTGAAGGGTGGTGTCACGCAAGGTGGGCACGAAAGCAAACAACTTCTCCAGAGGTTAAGAGGGGCAGTTGAGAGTGACAGACCCTCACCTGGCCTGCGAGACGCACGCAACACCACCCCGGAAGGGAACAGTAGACAGACGCACAGCGGCGGGGCGGAGACTGGAGGCCGTCCCTTTCCGAAGCTGAGGAGGTCCGCAGACGGGAACCCGAGCTCCAAGAGGACCCGAACGGCACCGTCCGGCCACACCAAGAGGAAAACAGTACATTCGAACAACAGACGCACCCGGACGGTGTCCTGCAGGCATCACACAGACAGAGGGCGTTAGCGACATGCTGGGGCCCCTCACTCAGACCAGCAGGGAGGCTCCCCACCTGGGCTGTGAGCAGGACGTGGGCGCCAGCCACCATCCAGGGGGACAAAGCCAGGAGAGCAACTAAGAGCCACACGAACAGGAACGGAAGGGACAGACAGAAATTCACCTCTGTTCCTAATTTGCCCAGAGTTTATATTGGAAGCAGATAGTAGTTTCTGTCAGATTCTTCTCTGGCACTAACTGAGAAACTATGTGGCTGTTCTTTGCTGCTTTGTTCATATGGTCAACTACACTGATCGATTCGCAAACATTACATCACACTACCTACAAGGGAATATTATTTGGCCATAAAAAGTGACACAGTGCCGGCACCTGCTAAGACATGGACGAGGCTGGAAAGTGCTAAGTGAAAGGAGCCCATGATCACAGCCCACGTGCTGGAGGTCTGCTTCCATGAAGGACCTCGGCAAACGTGTACAGACAAGAAGCAAATCCACAGCTGCCAAGGGAAGGGGAGGGAGGGGAGATTGGGGAGCGGCTGCTAACGGGAAAGGGATGTCTTTTTGAAGTGATGAAAAAGTTCTGGGTTTAGATATGCTGCTCAACAGTGTGAATATACTAAAAACCACTGAGTTGTATAAGTTAAAATAGTGACTTTTATGCTATGTGAATTATATTTCAGTTTTAAAATTGCACACACACACACACACACACACACACACACACACCCAGCCTTGGTGAGAGCCCAGCTCAGCCCTTCACCGCAATAGAAACTGGGAGCACGTCCCTCTCAGGCTTTTGCTTCCTTGTGCTTGAAATGGGGGCAATAACCCTGACTCACGAGGTACTTGTGCCAATCAAGTCAGATAAGGCGCGGAACGCCCTGGGCTATTGTGCTAAATAATGAGATAATGCATGCAATGTCACCATTTACAAAACGTCACCTGGCCCCATTCCCACCACACCTGTGGGTAATTTGGGCCTGACACCTGGGTTCAGCCCTCCCCCACAGCAACTCCTCCAGGCTTTACCTTCAGCCTTCTCCGCGAGCCCTGAAGGCAGCAAGTGCCCCCACCTGCTCCCTGCCCGTGCTGGCCAGAGTGGGACTTCCGGAATCACACCATGCCCACCCCTTTCCCTGCCACAGTCTGGGTCCCTGCCAGGCTTCTCACGCACCTAGAATAAGTCCACCTCTGTGCCATGGCCCGAGGCCTGGGAGTCTCTTCCTCTTCACCCCACTTTCTCCTCCATGCTCCCTGGGCTCCCACAGCCACTCCAGCGATGGCCTCCCAGTGGCTCCCGCCCCAGGGCCTTTGAACCCCATCTCCTGGCCTGGAGTGATCTCCACTCTTTGTCCTCCCTCAGATGTCCATGAAAACGCCACCCCATCCAAGCCAGCGGCCCCCCAGTCCCTGACCTCTCCCTTGGCTTTGTTAGTAACCACACTTTCCGCGGCTAAAGAACGATTAACTCCTCACTACTGTGGTGTGTTCACTGTTAACAACTGTTGGCATTCGTTTCCTTTTTTATTCGCCTTTCACACTGGGGTACAGGCTCCATCTACAGACCAGACCTTTGTTTGGGGCTCTCCCTAGGCTGAGAGTGACCCGCGGGCCCCAGGACCTGAACAAGAGAAGCCTCTGGAGCCTCAGTTTCCCCAGCAGGACAGTGAGGAGAGCAGCTCGTGAACGCACAGCCATTCCTAGCCCCCCAGGTGCAGAGCCCCTGGTTCCACGTCACAGGTGGCAGTGCACTTGTCAGGGACCCCTTTAGGCACAAAAGCTGAGTCCAGAGGCTGGAGCAGCTTCCCCTTCACCCCCACCCTCTCCCCATCACGCGTCAGGGTGCCTGGAAGCTCCTCCGCGGGTCTGGCCTCCCAGGAACACTCACCGCTCCTGCAAGTCCCACAGGTGAGGGCCAGAGGGTGCACGCCCGCGCGGTGACACCGGGTGGCAGCAGAACGCCAGCGACGCGCCGGCCCAGGGCGCCCGGAGCCTGGCGGCTGGAGCAAGCGCAGAGAGTGGCGGTCTGGCCCCATCCCCGCATCAGGCCCCGCCCCTGTCCCGCCCCCAGTCCGCGGCCCAGGCCCCGCCCCCGACCCCCCCCACCCCCCGCCCCGACAGAAAGTACCCAGGTTTGGGGTACAGTCTCCCAGGGTGACTTCCTGAAAAGGAATGTGTGCCCTGGGTGATGGAGCTGGGGAGTGGGGGCAGCAGGCAGATTCTGCCTGCAGAGCCGATTAAACCGCCAGGCCTTTCCAAGCCCCTGACACCCATGTAATCATTACCAGGACCTGGTGCACAGAGGAGACACTGACAGGGAGATCCCAGCCGTCTGCCATCCTGGCCATGCTGGTGCCCTGGTGTGAGCTGGCCCCTCACCAACACCCCCACGGAGACACTGCTGGTCCCTCCCACAGCCCATTCAGCTCCAGCCTAAGCAGAGACACAAGAACCACCTGGGCCCAGATAGGCTCTGACCTCCAGCCCTGGTGGGTTTCTTGGCGCAGCAAAGCTCTTCACCACTTCTTCCCACTGCCCCCCACTGTGCTCTGGTGGGGGTGGGCCTGGAGAACAGCTGTCCAGTGGGATTCACAATGGGACCAACCATGAGAAGACACGGGAATTAGACCCAGATCTCCAGGTCTGTTTGCCCTCATGTCCCTTTTCCCCTGTCCATTCCCAAATGCCCTTTCAGGGGCAAACTCAAAGCTAGTTTGCTCAAAACTCTGAGCAAACTCAAAGCCTAGTCTCTGGAGTTACTCCCAACCAGACTGGGAAAGCATCTTTTGTTCTTCTTAGCTGTGGCCAGAAGGGACCCCTGAGGTATCACCCTTGAGGGGGACCCTAGGAAGGTCTCTCAAAGTGATGCCATCAGTCACCCCTCTGAGGGCACCATGGGGTTTAGAAATCCACATGTTGATTCTAACCTGTTCCCGTAGTGTTTTTGTACTAAGATAAACACAGATGTCCTCTGGCATAGAATTCAGATTTTCCATTAAATCCTATTTTAAAAAAACAGGAATGTTGAAGAAGTTCTGAATCTGGATAGGGCTGATCCGGGGCAAGGGCACACTTTGCGTGCCCTCCAGTTTTAAAAGTGTGCCCACAGATATGTTAGAGAACATCCATGGAAAGCCACCATCAGCCCTAACACCCTAGTAAGAGTAAAAGTGAATTCGCTGGGAGCCTGGAGGGTCAGCAGCACCTATAGGAGCCGGACACCGACAGCTTGGGTTGGGGAGGAGGGGCGCTGTGTGCTGGGCTGTGACACAGCAGTCCTGGGTGCTGGGGAGGCCTCAGGGAGGGGTACTTTCAGGAGGGAGAGGCCAGGCAGGGCAGCCATGCTTGCAAACCCATCCCCCAGGTGGCATCTCCGTCTTCCCTGGAGGCTTCCCAGGCTCTCCAGGCGCTCCCGCCCCTGAGCCCCAGAGCACACCTCAGATGACCAGGGGCTGTTAAACGTTGTTTTTAAAAGGTAAAATCAGGACTATCATACAAGCATAAAATGTTTCGAAGACTTTATTGAACTTATGAATTAATGAGGAAACCAGTAGCATGTTAGAACCAGCTGGCAGGAGAATTCAAAACACCAAATTAAACAGGAAATTGGGAAGGCTGCAGGGAATTTATAAATGATGGATGGCAGGTCTCCCCGCTGGGCAGTGATCGATCAGATTCTCTAAACAAACCCAACTTCATTTCTAGGGCTGTGCACCAGTTTTCTGTAACAGAGTGCACCCACGAGACGGGAAGGGCCCAGCAGGGTGTGCTAGACAGGGCCCCTGCAGAGCCCCCCCCCCAAAATGCCCCTGCATAGCCAGTTACCGGCTTGCTCTCTTGTCGCAGACCTCACAAGTCTGAAAGCCCAGCTGTGGGCTCGCTGGAGCCAGGCTCCCCACCCACTGGACCCCCTTGCCTCCCTCTCCGAACCTGTCATCCTGCCAGCCCTCTCTGGGTTTAGGTAGCTTGGACGGGCCCTTCTGTTCTTGTAGAGCCCAGTGCTCTCCCACGGACATCCCTTCCCTCTGCCACAGCTGTGATCCTGTTTCCCGGGATGCTCTGGGCAGCGGGTATGCTCAGCTCACAAGCCAGCGGGCGCTTTGAGCCAAGCTCCCGACGACTCCACAGAAACAAGGCTTGTTCAGAGCAAGGCATGCACGTGTTCCTGTGTGGGGATCTGAGGGGGCCTGGCAGTTGTCACACGGCTTTGGAGAGGACAGAGCAGATTGGCACAGATGTCAGGGACGCGGGGGTCTCCACAGGCTTGGAAGCCTTTGGAATTTTCTCTGTCATTATTCCCTCCTTACCAAACCTCCAAGACATACAGACTAACCCTCCAGGCCTCCAGGCCAGAGACGCACGGAGAAAGGGGCTGGCCCCACCAGCTGGCCCTCGTGCTCCTGAGTCCGTGTCTCAGTCAGCAAGAGCTCACCAGCCCGGGAGCACTGGGCATGCTGGCCTGGGTCCCGTGTTTTGCAAATACCCTGAAATGCACTTCACGATTCCAGAAGCTTCCACCAGCCTGCCATTACAAGGCACCCTAACTAACAGTCCGCTCAGCCTCCCCTATCACACAAGATTAATCAGTAACAAGCTGTAATGTTATGAGGTCATTTCCCTGCATGCAGTAACTCCAGGGTGACCCTATCTGATTGGCCAACGTGTAAAGCCTGGGGACCTGGCCCGCCTCTACCTGGGCACCGTGAGCCTTGCACGAGGTGTTTGCCTTTGGTGGATTTAGAGTGGGCGTTGTATCTCAGGGTAGGTGTATCCCACGGGGCCTACGCCACACAGACGGTCATCTCGTTCAGGCTGGGACCACGGCCCCGTGAAGGGGAGGACCTCACCCTCACAGCTGAGGTGGGGTCCTGACTGTGGGCTGCATCTGCCCGGGTACCGCTCTCTGTGAAGCCACCAGAGTGCGTCCTCGTGCGTTCCCCGGATCCCACCATTCACTGATTTCTGATATTTGCTCTCAGTGGGTCTCATCATGCTCGTCCTGGCCCAGCCCGTGAGGCCCGCCACCCAGCACGGCTGGCAGCCGGGAACACAGCGGGGGCTGCCGGGGTCCAAGCCCGGCTCCGTGGCCTGGGTGGGGACGAAGGGGCTGCTTTGTAGTTATGTGGCCTTTTACAGGAACAGAAGGGCAGTTCTCCCTCTAAAGTGGTTTCTGCCTCTCCATTTCTTACTCCATCCTACACACACACACTTCTCCGTGTATGTACACACGCATATATACATCTCTCTCCATATCTGTAGGTGTCTTTACGACCTCATCTGAGGTCATAAATGCCATTAAATGTTCTTAAATATCACTTGGAAAGCTGCCCGGAGTCCCATCGAGTGGATGGCATAACTCACTGGCTGGTCCCCGATCCTGAGACAGGTGGCAGGCCCGCTGCCGGTGCTCTCCTGAGAAGAACGCCCAGAGCAGGATGTGCCCTGAGGCTCTCCTGTGGGTCATCCAGTTGTCCTCGAGAAAGCCCATCTGGAGACAGGCGTGCAAACACACGGTCTCTCCCATGGAACGGGATTTCCTCTGACTCTGGCTTTCGTCACTCGAAGAAACCTCTGCCACCTGGTGGGCAAATAAAGGGCCACTTTGCAGGCACGGGTGAGAAGGGCTCTCTCCATGTGCACGATGTGTGTTCCTTTGTCCTGTGGAGACGGCCGGGTTCCCACCACGCGGCAATGCTGCCCCATCTAGCCTGTGGCTCCCGGGGCGGCCTGACCTCTCAGGAGCCTGAGCGCCCAGCACAGTCCACCTGTGACCACGTGGTCCTGACTGCTTGCCTGGAGCCACACACCCGTCACCAACGGGGGTGCGTTTTTGTGTCCTGTCTTTTTCAGTAGATTCCGAACAATTTCCAAGGACTCAGTCTTCAATCCCCATGTCTCCCAGTGAAGCCTCTTCACTCAGAAAATATTTTAAACACTAGCTAGGTGCTCAATAGCCATTTGCCATTTGTCTACCTGGTTGGGTTGACTTTATTTAATGTTGCCAAGAGTGTCGGCCTCAGTGACCAGCAGAGAGATTAAGCAGCATATTTTAGCAACAAAAGAGCAAATTCCTAGGAATAAACATAACAAGAAACTGCAGGATATACATAAAGAAAACAGTAAGATGCTATCAGCAATGTAGAAAGATAGTCAACCAACTGGGGAAAAGACATTAGCAACGATAAAATAAACCATGAGCTACTCTCCAAAATATGTAAAGATCTCCTACAAAACAATAAGATAAAGGCTGGTCGTGGTGGAAAGGGAAAAAGATACAAAGAAACAAGTGGCTTTGTAATATCCGGAGAGATGCTCAGTCACACTCAGTGAGAGAAAATCCAGATCAGACTAAGGGGGATTCTGTTTTATTATCCAGATTGGGAAAGAGCAAAGTGCTAGCCAGCGTTCCCTATCGACAACCTCATACCAGCTGACAGAAAAGTTAGCACAGCCACACGTGGTGTCAGTGTCCCTGAGGGATCCTGCCACCCCCGGCTGTGTAACTCACTGACCCCGTGCAGGCAGCGCACATAGGCAGACGGTTTCCACGCATTTTTATAACCTAAAAGCCCATTAATAGCAAACTGTTAAATAAATCCTAACGGGCCCATAAAATAAACAGTTTTTAAACAGAATGAAGACCCAGATTTTGGCTTTGGTCGGCCAGGTGGGAGAAAGCCCCAGGGCAGTCCACATCAGAGCGGCTGCGTGGCCAGTGAGGCCCGGGACATCGCAGAGAAGGGACGCCCTGAACTCAGTGCTTCTCGCTCAAAGCAGGGGCAGCTGTCTGGTGGTTGGGGGAGGGGCGCCGCAAAGATGCCTAGAGACCGGGGGAGGCCACCAAGACACCCAGCAGGTCAGCAGAGCTTTCCCTGCAGTGGGAGGTGGTCTGGGGCTTCCCACACAGACAGGCACTCGGGGGCAGGGTCCCAGGGCCAAGACTTGCTCCGAGCAGAACAGGTGCGGTCCTGGGGTGCTGGGTCTGTAAGCTGTGGAGTGGGGTTCCCTGGCACATGGCCATGACTTCCTGCCCCCCCCCCACGCTCTGCCTTGATGTGTCCGAGAGGCTCGACATGCGCCAGACAGCCCCACGGGCACTGCAGGCAGGACGCTCCGTACCTACCCCTTCCACACACACCTGCTCCCCGTCGGCCACAGTCCTCTGGGCCCCTCGGCATTGGCATCCCTCCACAAAGCAAAAATCAAGACCCCAACTCCCTCAGAATGTCTGCGCGGCCGCCCCCCCTTCTTTTTTATACACGTTATTTTAGAAGACTTGTAGTTGACGGGAAAGTCGTGAAGACAGTCCAGAGAGCCCCCATACCCCAGCTCCTCTTCTCTCCTGCTGCTGTCTTCCACGTGGGGGACACAGGCCACAGTTACTTACCAGTGCTGCCAAGGCCACTAGCTGGAGCCCACACTTTCCTTGCATTTCATCGGTTTTCCCAACCTGCTGGAGTTTTGAACCGTGAGACCATATTACCTGTTAATTAAGTTATTCAATTTCTTTTTTTAAGCGTGTCTTGGTCCCAGTCTGGCCCATGAGTGGAGCTGGACCCAAGACGCCCTGGTGGGAACGACCGAGGCCAGGTCGGGCTGGACAGAGTCGGGGGCTGTCCAGTGTGGGGGACATACGGATCCTCCGGCTCAGGACGGCGGATGACTGACAGTGTTGCCTCCTGACCTCCGGGGCCGATCCTGCCACAGCTTGTAGGCTGCTTTCCAGGAGAAATGCTATCTCGAGTGTGAAATCAGCCATTCCCAGGGCATGAAGTCACCGCTGGGGCTGGGCAAGGAGGGGGCCCCGGGCTCACCCGGAGCCCTGACCTGGAATGATCATTTCCCAGGGCAAGTGCGGCCGCCCCGCAGGTGCCAGGCACCCCGGCAAGAACGAAGCCAAGGGCTCTCCCTCACCCACGCGCCCTCACCAAGCCTTGAACCGCCACGGAAGACACAGTGCAGGCTACAGACCTGCACCCTCCTGGCTGGGCAGGAGGGTGCACCTTGACCTCTGCCTTGGCCTGCAGCCAAGCACCTGCAGGCCCACGTCTGCCAGCAGGCGCACCTTTGTCTGACTCTCTGGAAGGGGCTGGAGTGCCGGTGACAGCCCCCCAGCAGCCTGTCCCCATCTCTGGCCCCACCCTGAAAGCAGGGGTCCGGCCCCCACTTTTGGTTTGAGGGATGAAGCTGGTAGGAGAATTTCCTCCAAAGGAATCCTGAGGTCTCCCCAGCACCCCAGCTGTGGGCTCTGAGCTTCCCCCTTGGACACCCTCTCCGTGCTTGCCTCAGGACCCTCTGATCCCAAGTCCCTGGCCATCCAGCTGGTAGAGCTCAGGGAGAGAGGGACTCCCAGGAAGGAAGGGGTGGGTCCTAGGGGTCCCTCCCCCATGGCTGCCCACACCCCTGACGGTGGGGCCGTGCAGCAGGGGCCCTGGAGGGCCTGGTCCTCAGGGCCATGCGGCTGTCTGAGCCCGATGGCCCCCTCCCGCCCGCCACCGGCCCTCTGAAAGGCCTTTTCATCCCTGTGTGGACAACACCACTGGCCGCATCAAAGAACTTCTTTGGAAAGTCATATTTTTCCCCAAACCAGAAAAGTTCAGGCTCAGAGCACAAACATTCAGCTCATTATTTAGAAATAACAAGTCCTCTGGGTCCTGGTATCAGATCAAAGCTCAGAAATTAAATTCTCCAAAAGAGGGGGCAGCCTGGGATCAGCAGATTTGTGTTTGCTTATTTTTTTTTTTTTTTTTTCATTCAGCAGCTAAAAAAAGGGAATCGAAATCTGCCTAGAGGTTTGGAAGTCTGGCTGGGGTTTGCGAGCCCGGGAGACCGCGCTCCAGAGGCTCCTGGGCGTGGAAGCTGAAAATATTTGGTTGACATGACAATGGAGACAGCTTGGCCGTGTCCCAAGAGCAGGTCTGCGGGAGGGCGATGGTCCCACTTCCCCACCTTCATTCGCACACACATGCAGACACACGCGCGCACACACACACGCGCGTGTCCCCAAGAGACATGCTTGTGTGTGCATACCATAGAGCGAACCCCAGCGAGAGGCATCGGAGACACAGCTCTGCTCCCTGCCCTGGGGAGACCGGGCCTGACACCCTCCTCAGTCTCTCCAGGTGCCTGCCCCCCCTTCACCAGGGCACTTCCTCTGCCTGATACACTGGTCCCGTCCTCTTCTCCACTCCCCCCTACATGTGATGCCCTCGGGGCCCACCCACATAGCACAGGATGGTCCGTCTAAGATCAAAGCCCCATTGTCATATACTCCCCTGGGACAGCCCCAGTTTCCAATCACTAGGTTGAGGACATCTTGGGTTTTGGAGGAGAAGCGTGTTTGCCAGCCTACCACCTATGTAAGTAAGCCGAATTGTGTGCGTACATATAATCACATGACATGCTCACGTGCTCACACACAGAAACAGACACACTCCCGTCACCTTGTTTCCTGAAGGCAGAGCCTGAGACAAGGATTCTTGTGTGGCTGGGTTGTTTGGGAGGAGTTCTCCGGCAGCAGGAGTGGGAAGGTATAGCTAAGAGCAGGAGCCACTATCAGAGGACACTTCCGCAGCCCCAGGCCCACCTGCTTCGGGACCCTCTGAGGGACCCCATGCCTGGCGTGTTGATCTATCTAACCCCCCGGTCCCTTTGCTTGTCAGCTGAGGGTCACTCCTAACATGTTACCGTGCTAGCACATCTGAGGTCCTCAGACAGAGCCTTGGTGCGAGTACACAGCGAGAGGCCTCTGGGGCCAGACTGAAATGTGGTGCTCTTTTCCTCAAAAAAAAAAAGACAAAAACAGTATCATAGATGAGTTCGTTTTCTAGGCAATGTCGTTTCAGATAATGTGCATTAATGGCATGAGAATCAGTGCAAACTAAGTACCTGGGTGCCCAAGCAGATGCCTAGGGGCTGGCCTGGACGGCTGGCACCCCTGAGCAGCCTGGAGCCAGCCGGAGCCCATCCCCCCTGGACCCCCTCTGGGGAGAGCCGGGGACCCAAGCATAGCGCCCTCCCGCAGGGGTGCCCAGCGTGCTAATCTTCATGGCAGTCATGGGACCAACCCCCTTCAAAAGTGCAGGTCCGGGCACCAACGTCAGTAACGTCAGCCCTTGTACAGCGCCGCTCCAAGAAAACTTGGAGACCCTTTCACAGATGAGCAAACCGAGCCCCAGCAGGAGGACCGAGTCTCCCTGAGCCATGTTGCTGGGGGTGGAGGATATGAGTGTGTCTCACTCACTGCACACCTTCCCATCCCAGGTCTTGGGAGTGCCGGACTCAGGATGGACGCACCCAGGGTCCCGCTGCCAGGATGGCGAGGGAGACATCGCAGAGGACCTACAGGCTGTCCGGAGCGGCATTCCCCTGGGGTCCTCTGGGCTCTCTTGGCTGGGGCTGGGCCCACCTGGGTTCTGTGCTCCTTGTCGCCTGCATGTGGCCCAGGGCAGGCCCCCCCAGACACAGTTCCCCCTATGGCAGAAGAGGCAGGGAGGGCTGGGTGACTGAGAGCCACGTCTGGGACGGCGAGGGCAAAGTGCTCTGCAATGACGGTTATCACTGCTGCCACCAGAATCTCTATGCCCCGGGCACCTGGCCTGTCATCTCGGTGACCTCATGCGCTGTGGTTGGCCTTTGCTGTCCTGGAGGTCTGTAGGAGAATCCCCTGCTCAAGGAGGTTCCCAGACAGAAGCCCCTCAGCCGCTTGGCTTTTGCACCCTGCTTTCCTGAGGACAAAGGTTGTCGTGCGTTGTTACCTGTTGGTCCCCACAAACACTTAGGTGCTCAGAGAGTGTGGCTTGGCCGCCCAGAGGGCCAACAGGGGCTTCCTCCTCCTGGCACCATACCCAGCACTGCGAGGGCCCCCCATGCCCGGGGTGCAAGCCAATGGCAGAGATTACGGTGTTGCCGATGCCCGCCCCGGGGAGCCAAGAGAACGGCAGCCACTCCCACCCACAGAGCCCCACCAGGCACGTCCTCGGGCCCAGGGTCCTCGTGCAGCCCCCAGGCTCCGGAAACACTGGGGTCTGCGCTCACTCACTCTGGGACTTCTTGGACCATCACATGTTTTTTATCTAGAAACCCGTTGCTGCCCGACCGAAGCGGTGTCCGGCAGGGGCGGGCACCATAAACCATGGCCTACGTGCCCGAGGTCACTGTGCACCCTGTCCCCTGCCTGCCCCTCTTTGACCAGCGGGGACAGCAGGCCTGGCAGGGGTGCGAGCCGGTCCCTGGCCAGCTGAGCCCACGGGGAACCGGGCTGTGGCCTGAATGCTCTCCTTGTCTCCGGGACCTCGTCAATAACTGCCCAGTGTCCTATTGACTCAAGATAAGTTCCGGGAGGCCCAGAGCGGCTGTCTGGCCCCGTGTCCACCAGCCAAGGCCGGGCCGGGCCAGCTGGGCTTGGCAGGTCCTGCAACCAGGACTCAGCTCGGCACACACCCTGCCCAGCCTCAGGCTGCACCCTTATCCGAGGGGCCCTCCCCCGGAGCCCTGCGGCAAGCACACCTATCAGCTCGACTTGGCAGTGCCAGTGTGTAAAGTCCGTCCCGTGTTCTCACAGCGCCGTCCAGAAACAGGTGCTGGGGGTGACATCATCGCTCCTAGCAGGGATCACTCAGGCCTCCCGACTTCTATCAATATTTACGTTTCCAGCTCCGTGGAGGATCTAATCAGACTTCCGATGACACCTGCCTTGTGCCCACTGTGCTCCCGGTTGGGGGCTGGGAGGGGTTAAAAGTTTGTCCTGGTCGGGCCCGGTCAGCTGACAGGCAGGGCCTCTGGAGTGCCAGGCGAGGGCACAGAGCGGGGTTAGGGGATGAGGCACAGGAGCGGGAATGGATAGGGGTGACTCCAGGTCCCCGACCACGGTGGGAAGAGCGGGCATGTCCCCTCCCTCCAGGTGCTCAGATTGTAGCTGATCTCCCCGAATCCCACCACTCGTGCCCAGTGAGCAGGCCCCACGCTCCGAGGCTCATCTGAGGAAGAAAGGGTTGGAGAAGCTCTTTCCAGAAAACTCTTTTTGGAACAAAGGCCACTTTGCAGTCTGGCCCCCAGGGGGCCAGTACAGGACTGGTCAGGCCCACAGCCTGGAGCTCTGCTGAGGAGGGACCTGGGACCACCAGGGCCGGGGCTGTGCTGTGGAGGTGCAACAGGCTTTCGTCCTGACCACCCGTGTGTCGCCACTTCTGACCCCCAGGGCTGCCGGCTAACCTGCTCGGCTGGGGACGCCTGCACCCCAAAAACAGGGCGGCAAAACTCCGTGGGGTGGACGTCTGCGTAACGGCCCTGGCAGGCCCTCTGCTCCTCTGGAGCTTTGGTTCTGGGGAGAAGCCAGTCCTCCCTGGGTGCTGTGACCCCCATGCCTGCTCCAGAGGGTCCCCCCGCCCCCGAACCTCAGAGAGACTACCCAGCAGCATTTGGGGTTTTATTGACACGCCTGAGCGGGAGATAAACCCCACCTAATGTCAGAACAAATACGAGGCTGAAACCCGAGAGGCCTGGGAGAGATAAGACAGGCATCCGCCCGGGGCTGTGAGGTGAGCAGGGTAGGGGAGAAAGAGAGGCTGTGCCCCCACCCCCACAACCACAAGAAGCGGGGAGCCATTCCTGGTGGGCCCAGGGACCCACAGACTCCATCCCTGCCCTCCTGGGACGCCAGTCCGGCGAGGGACATACTTACCAGGTGACCACAGAGTTGGGGGACAGTGACAGAGGGCCCTGGGCCCTCACCGGTTGGTGGCAGAGCTCTGGGTCTCTCACAGGCACGGGAGAAATGGAGACAGGTTCCATCTTCAGGAAACTGAACGGAGGTTGGAACGTGCCCCACGCCCCACACCCCTGTGCCTCTCATCATTATCTCGGGCTTGGTGTGGAGACGGGACAAAGACGCTGCTGCCTCCATGCCCACTGCTGGGGTGAAGCTGGCAGAGCTGGGCCCTCCAAAGGACTATTCCAGAATTCCAGGAGGTGACCCCTGGCAGAGAGTCCTGCCCGAGCCTGAGGTTCCACTGCAGGTGCAAGTCAGAGCTGGACGGAGCCCGCCAGCCACCGTGGGCAGTCCTGCCGTCCAGTGGCCCCGTCTCCAGGCTGGGCCCAAAGAAGCCAGGAGGTCAGAGAGGGATGGGCTTGGGTCCCTCCTCCCCGAGAGCAGGCTGAAGAGCCCTAGGCTGCCCAGGAGGTGGGAGAGGCCCCAGTGGAAGGGCAGGGGTGGGGGGCAGCTCTGACAGGTGACCTCTGCAGGAACTTCTCCGAAACTTGAGGGCAGGTGGCCTCCTCTGACAGGCTGGAAAGTCTGCAACCCAGAGGCCCTGAGGGGAGGGATGGAGAGCCCAGGGGCCAGCTGATGGGAGGCCTGGGCCAGAATGGCCCCCCATGGGCTCCATCATTTCCCTAATTTATGTCCGTTCAATTACATTATTATAATATAATAAGATGATTATAGTTTATGCCAACAAAGTGGTCATTTTAGATGAAATGGACAAATTCCTAGGGGAAAACAGCTTAGCAGGCTGTCAGGAGAAAGCTCAGGGAACATGGATAAGGATCTGGACTCCCACTCCGTCCCGAACAAGGACTGGAGCCAGAGAGCAGGTCCGTCTGACCCCAGAGGCCTGGCTTTTTCCCTGAACGAGAGACACATTGGTTTGATGGAAGAAGAGCTTGGCCAGCCCTAGACAGGGTGTGTGTGTGTGTGTGTGTGTGTGTGTGTGTGTGTACGTGCGCATGCATGCGCACACACGTTTGTACATGTAAGCATGTGTGTACACGTGTGTGCGAGCATTATGTGCACGTGTGTGCATGTGTGTGCACACAGAGTGAAGACGTGCAGTCCCCAGTAACATCTGAATAGAAACAAGGGTACCATAATCTCACCTTCATTGATTAATGCCCAACGAAAAAGTATTTTCCAGAGCAAACTATTAACCCAATACAATGAATCCCATCCCTGCTGTGTGGGGCAAGGGAGTACCTTTTAGACCCTCGGGCTGCAGACTTGTCCCTGAGCTGGTCTGGCCAGACCTCGGTCGACCTCGGTGACATCCCTGAGATGGTGGGGAGCTGGCAGCCCAGTGGGATAGAGAGGCTTGGAGCGCAGCCCCAGGACAGAAGAATCCTGGGGTCTGGGGCACTCCCATCCGAGGCCACAGAGGAGGCTCTGAAAGCAGAAAGAGAGTCAAGGCCAGGGTCTCCAGGACTGGAGGAACGTAGTGAGAGAAGTAGCTCAGGAGGGTCATTCCTCTGCTCTGTGCTCTCTGTCTGACCTTTGCCCCCTGCCCTCTGTTCTCTGCTTCCTGCTCTCTGTTCTCTGTGCTGCTGCTGGTCATGGGCCCTGTTTCCAAGGAATCTGGGAGACTCTGAATTGCACAAAGGCAAACAGGGACGGAGGAAGGAGCCAGGGGCATCTGGCTGGCAGTCCAGATGCTCATGATTCAGGACCGCAGGCACCGCGCCCACAGGGAAAGCCCTCAGCACAAGCACCAGACACTGACGAGCTCCCGGACATTCCTTCCAGGCTGACGCGAGTTGCCAGGGAACAGATGCCAGGAGGGAGGGTAAGGCGCATTCAGTCGCCACAGGATGAACCTCTCTGATGTGCCCGAGGCTGGCATGGTGCCCTGGGCTCACTAGACCCCTGTGGGCTCAGAGAAGGGTGACCGGGGGCTGCCTAGGCTCTGGGGATGGAGGCCTGAGGGTGGGTCCTTGGCCCTTCACTTGAGCAGGATGACCTTGGACGAGTCCCACATCGCCTTCCCTGGATGGCGGAGGATACATGGTACCCTCGAACCAAGTAGGTGCTTCACAAATGGAGGTCTTAGTTAGGGCTTCTGTCTTTGGGAAGCGTGACCACATACTGCCCCCGTGCCTCTGGGCGTGCAGTTAAGTCTGGCCGAGAAAAGTCTTGAGCCCCACCACGTGTCTCTAGAGAGGAGCAAGTTCTGTGAGACACTCCGGAAAGGGAGGCATCGCCCCATCTGGCACAGCCACTGCCTGCTCCCCGTCAGGGTTCTCCTGACTCCTTGGGCACCAGCTGTTCTGATTCCTTCTTTGAAGCTCTGCCCTGGGCCCAAGGCACAGCCATGTGGGTCTCAGAGCCTTCGCTGTTCCTGCAGTTCCTTCTGTAGTTCAGGTCCTCTCCATGCTGGTGGTCAGGTCTAGACCAGGATCACCACCATCATCACCATCACCACCACCGTCATCACCATCACCACCATCACAATCATCATCACCATCACCATCGTCATCATCACCATCATCACCATCGTCATCACCATCATCACCATCACAATCACCATCACCACCATCGTCATCACCATCACCACCATCACCATCATCATCACCATCATCATCACCATCACCACCATCGTCATCACCATCACCACCATCACCATCATCATCACCATCGTCATCATCACCATCACCACCATCGTCATCACCATCACCACCATCACCATCATCACCATCGTCATCATCACCATCACCACCATCGTCATCACCATCACCACCATCACAATCATCATCACCATCACCACTGTCATCATCACCAACAACATCATCACCAACATCACTACTTCTCTCTTTTTACATTTTCCCGAGACACTGATGCATAAATTCCTCATCCTTTTTTAGCTTAGGAGCTCCTTTGTGTCAACTGCAAATATAACTGGCTGGGGCTCAGGGAAGCTGCTATCCTCTCAGTCACTTTGGCTTAGACAGACCTCAGATCCCCGGCTATACCCACAGGTGAAATACCCAAGGAGTCTCACACCCTAAATCTCATTTATTTTTTTATTTATTTGAAAGACAGAGATCACAAGTAGGCAGAGAGGCAGGCAGAGAGAGTGGGGGAAGCAGGCTCCCTGCCGAGCAGAGAACCCAATGTAGGGCTCGATCCCAGGACCCCGGGATCATGACCTGAGCCGAAGGGAGAGGATTTAACCCACTGAGCCACCCAGGCGCCCCTCTAAATCTCATTTAAACCTCACTATAGCTTTGGTAGGTGGGCATCCCATTTTACGTGTCTAACTGGCTGGTGGAGGACATTCTCCCAAATCCGATTCCATCTTTTTCCAAACCCTGATGCCCCTGGCTTGGCTGTTAAGTTCAAGTCAGATGCTACTTACACCCCTGCCTGGACCCCACCATCACTCCCTCTCCCTGCCCTGGGAGGTCTCTGTCCAGCCCATCATCTGACCACCATCTCCGGCCCATCCACCCCTGCCCCAAGGATGTCCCTTGCTTGGAGACAGGCCCACAGGGCAGCACTCCCTGCTGGAATGGGCCAACAGCCCAGCCCTGCTCCAGGCAAAGCCATTCTGGGGACACAGCCCCTCCCGCACTTTGGGGAGGTGGGGGGAAATGTTGCTTGATTTCCATCCAGGCCGCTTTACCTGCTTCTGGGAATGAAATGTCTTATGAACAAAGGCCTTCCTGTGGGATCGAGAGCAGTGAACAAAAGAAAACTTCGCAAAGACGGCTTTGGCATGAGGCACGGGTAACTCCCTTTCTCCCTCTCCATAAAAACCTTCTGCAAAAGTCTCTGCCAATTTTTGTGATAGCCAGAGCCCAGGGGGCCCCCAGGGATCCCAGCCACCTGGCACCCAGCCCTGTATGAGGCTGCTGCCACTGTGAACACGGGGAGGGGACAGCACATGACCCCCACGGCCGGTCTGTTGGTCTCTGCAGGAGCAGCCCCTCCCAGAGAATCCAACACCCCAGCCACGTGCTGGAGCCACGTGGGAAGGGGACCCTCCAGCTCCTGTCAAGCCTTGAGCCAGATGGCCCAGCTCTCAAAGTCCTGGTCCATGGAGGCCATGAGTGAGGAACGTGGTCCCTGTCCTTGAAGGCCACCAAGTTTTGGGACAACTTGTTACACGGCAACATGTCATCGAGACACTCTCCAGCATTTCTGGAGCTTGGATCGTGGCCCTCTTTGGGGGCGGTGCAGGGGGTGTGGGGGGCCTCAAGGACCAAGCAGAATTCCCGGCCTGAGGGGCACTTCCTGTTGCTCAGGCTGTGTACCCAACAACAGAGACCCTCGAGTGCTAGCAGCCGGACCTCCTCCCAAAATGAGGGACAGCTGGGGGTTTCTGTTGAGGCCTCTCGTCCTGGCTTGAAGACAGCCCCCTCCCTGCCATGGGCTCATGGCCTTTCCCAGGTGCGTGTGTGTGGGGACAGAGCTCCCCCCCTCTTCTCATGAGGACATGCTCCCATCGCATCAGGGACCCACACATATGACCCCGCTTAACTGTAATTACCCCCTAAATGCCCCATCTCCAAACCTGGGCACACTGGGGGTAGGGCTACAGCCTAGGAACTGGGGGGACATAATTCTATCCGTAGCGGGCCCCGAGCGGAGACAGGGGACCCTTCCTTTTGAGCCCTGCCCTTTGGGAGCCCTCTCCCTGCCCAGAAGCAGGTCAGGTCCAGCCCAGCTCTGGGCTCTGTGTGCTTCAAGGTTTCTGCTCCCAAGGGGCCTTCCTGGGGCACCCCTCATGGTAAACCTGCATTTGGAAAGGCCTTCTGAAGGGGGACCTTGGGCACTGGCCTCCACCCATCCCAAGGAACCCCATCGACAGGGCCCCATGTTGCCTGCCTTCCATCATAGGCTCCGTATCCCGTGGGGAGAGAGGTGGTAACAAGCAGACACTCCTGTTAGAGGTGCCCAGCCCTGCAAGGGGATTCGGGACAGAGGCTGGCCTTCTCCCTGTATAGATGGGGAAACTGAAGCCCAGAGGACTGTGGGATCTGCCCCAAGATGCCCAGCGGCCCTGCCCCAGACCAGCGCTCCTCCAAAAGGCTGTTTGCTTCAAGACTCCTAGAAGCTATTTTTGCTCCTTAAGTTAAAACACTTTGCTTTCACGGATGAGACATGCCCGCTGGTCCCCATCAGCCAGCCATGAACGGGATCACCGCTCTGGGACCCTGATGAGAGTGTGCCCAGCAGGTACAGAATGGCCAGGGGAGCCCAGACTCCCAGGCAGCCAGTCTGCGCCGGGGCTCAGCCCATTGCCCAGGTGGTTGTTTTTTCTGGCACACTTGGGACCTCCTCCCTGGAGGCCCTGGGAAGGTGTGGGCACACCGGGTGGCCAGGCCACTTCCTGGAGGGGCCTGGCTGGACACCCCCAGCTCCTCTGCTCCTATTGACTCAGACCCTGACCACTTGCAAACGGGATCTGAGGTGGACGGCTTGCCTGTGTGTGCAGGAGCCAAAGTCAATGGAAAATCCTCTCAGGGGAGGAAGGGAGGATGCGGGACGTTTGACCCGTGGAGAGAGGGCCCGGGCCGAGAGCTCTGGGCCAAACGCTGGCGGCGGAAGCAGGTGCACCCGCCCAAGCAGGGCCCCAGCGGGGGACAAGGAGGTGGCAGCCTGACCCCAGCCCAGAGAAGATGCCATTCTGTCCCATCTTGAAGTGCCATTCCCTCCCCTCTGGCTCCCGTCCTGGGTCATGTGAGGGTCACAGCATTGCTCTCCTACGTAGTTTTATCACAAACCATCCTCACGGACAAGGTCACACCTCCCACGGCGTGGGACTGGCCGCTCCCCTCCACCGAGAGAGCCCTTCCTGCCGGTGTTGCTGGCCGTGCTGGGTAAACTCACACACGTCCTTCCCACCGCTGGGAGTGCACATCTGTGCTGTGTCCAGTTTTTCACTCCGTAAATAACACCGCCTTGAACATTCCCATAAAAGCCCCTGCATTCACGGCACAAGACTCCCCGAGACAGGCAGCTGGGCGGGGTATGGGCTCGGCGCTCCAAGTGCCGGTGCCAAGAGCCCCAGCCTGGTGGCAGGAGGGTCCCGGGGCCTCGCCAGCCCTTGGTATGGTCAGACTTTTCAGACTTTTGCCAACCTTCTGGGTGAGTAACGGTCTCTCATTGTGACTCGAACTTGCTTTTCCTGATTACTAATGAGGTTTGATCCTATCTGGGTTTCCTCTTGGGTGAAGTCACTGGCCCATTTTTACTCTTAGGTGTTTTGTCCCATTGATGCCTTTTAAAGTTTGTTTTTTATATTCTAGACCTTCCTTTTTTGGTCGTACGTATGGCAGATCTCCTCCTACCTCGTGGTCTGTCTCCTCTCTCCTTTTATGGTGCCTTTTTATGAAACGGAATTTCTTAATTTTAATTAGGCTGTATCTGTCTTTGCCTCTATGACTATTATTTTGTAAATTGTTTAAGAAGTTCATACACAGTGCAAAGTTACGAAGATGGCTCCCATATTCTAATGTAAAACCGCTCTAGTTTGGTTTTACGTAGAGCATTTAATTGACCCGGGTGTGTGTGTGTGTGTGTGTGTGTGTGTGTGTGTGTGTGTATCACAGACGTGTGATACACAGGTCCCACCTCTTGTGTGTGGGTACCTAGGTGTCCCAGAACCATTCATTGAAACACCCATCCCTCCGCACGATGCCTCCTGCTTCGTGTTCAGAACTCCGTCTGCCCGGACACCTGGCCCTTTGTCCCGACCGCCTTCTCCATCTCTGCCCACAGCTGTCGCTCTAACCGGGGTTCCGGCGGATGTGGTAGCTACGCCCGCACTCTTCTGATTGCTGTTAGCAAGATGTGCTTTCCCCCATCATTTACCTTCCATCTACATGTGTCTCCATGTTTCAAGTGGGTTCCGTGCACACAGGTGGTCTTGTGTTTTGGCCGTGAATATTCTGCAAACAACAGCTTTGAATTTCCTTTTAGGTCAATGTTGATCTGGACACACGCACATGAAAACACAGGCTCCCCACTCACTCCCGGGTGGCTGGACCCACCTTTCCCTCAGCTTGCTGCCCCGTGGCCGATGGAAGGAGGGTCCTCGGCCGTGGGCCCCGGCTGCACAGTGGGCCCTGGCTGCCTAATCTGGCTGCCAGGTTTCAGGAACTGCTGAGATCGGGCTCAGAAAGCCTGACTTTCCAAATGCTGCCCAGAGCCCCCTTGACGTTTCTAACAGCACTGGGCCCCTCCCCAACCTGCCACAGTGGGACGGACGGGAGTCTTACTCTAAGCATCAGAATCACCTGTGGGCTCATTAAAGCCCAGACATCTGCATTTCCCAGGGTTCCCAGCCACACTGCTGCTGTCGGCCCCGGGAACCAGGCTGAGGTCCCAAGACGAGACCCACCAGTGACTCACCAGCAACCTTCCAGGGCTTCACGGAAGGGAGACAGGGTTTAGCTGGATAGGGGAAGCCCTGGAAACTTGCTCAGGCCCGGGAGGCAGGAAAGGTCGACAGGGACAGTGTGTGCAGGGTAAGGCCAGAAGCTTCAGGTGCTGGTGCAGTGGCCTAGAGGGAGGTGGGTTCCCGGAACGGCGTGGGCACGTGACTGCCATGTGGGGGCAGGCGCTGGGAGTCTCACTCGCTGTCACCATCCCCACATCCTCCGCAGGACGCAGGGAGGCCCAGGGCCTCCTGTCGCTCAGACAGAGGGAGGGAGGAGGGCTGAAGACCCCATCCTGTCCCCAGCTCCACCAGCTCCCGCCCACGTGGAAGGCGCTAACCACCAGGCACTCAGCCTCACTGGCCAGTTTTGGCTCCAGATGACGTCCCTGAGGAGCTGAGGGTCTACTGACGTCCCTGAGGAGCTGAGGGTCTACTGACGTCCCTGAGGAGCTGAGGGTCTACTGACGATAAAATCAGTCCCGCTGTGCCAGGCCCCTCGGCCAGGGAACAGCTTCAACAACCAGCAGACATAAGAACTCCTTGGCAGAATGGTTATCAGTCACTTTGTGGGCCTTGGGGAAGAAAAGGGCTTTGCAGAACATCTCATTGACGAGGCAGGAGAACGGAGTGACAGAAAGGGGCTGCCCACGGCATGGAGTAAGGGCCACAAGTCCCTGTTTGCTGTGGAAGGAAGGTCATGGGGGCATGCTGACCCCATGCGGCGAGGCTGCCTATCCCGTGGCCCCGGGGCTCAGAGTGGGATCCCTCCAGCTTGGCGCAAAGCCCAGCAAGCCAGCATGAGAATGGGGACCTCTAGACCCCCTAGGCTGGCTGAATCAGAACACGTGGCAGCTAGGAACTTGCTCCTAGGGTCCCGCAGGGTGTTCTGTGGGCACCTAGTTTGAGAATGGGTCCTGCAGGGGTCCCCTTTCTCTGTGTGCCTACCAGCCCTTTGTCCGGTCTGCCAGCTGGCCTCTGGGGACCGGCAGTGTACCTCTGGCAGCTGGCACACTGGACATCACCAAAAGGTTGGAAGGAAAGACATATTCCTAGGTTTGCCTTGGGCATCTGGTGACCCACACGGTCGTCACAACCAGCAGCATCTCCTTGGTGTCCCTTGGAGTCTAAAGCCTTGGGCTCAGTGCAGAAACCCTCCCCAGACTGCATCTCGGCCTGGGACCAACTGGTCCTGGACCCCACATGGTACCTAAGGGGCTGGTCATGTTTTCTTGAGCTGAGATGCCGTTTCTGAACCCACAGGCACTGCTCCCCTTACGAAAACCCTAACCTGGACCCTTACTCCCCAGGGAGGACCCCAGCTGGGACTCCCTACAGTCCCCCTCCCACACCTTTTGGTGACAACCGGCTCTCCTGCCGATACTCATGTCCGCTGGTCAGAACCGTGTGTCTGCCCCAGACCCGCCGAGCCTGAAGGGAGGTCTTGCGTGGGAAAGGGAATGGGGAGCGGGCGGCTGCAGGGGGAGGGAGGACAGCAGGACATTCCTGGACAAGAGGAGACACGGGCTGCAGCCCCGAGGGAGCTGTGCTTGCCGAGTCCCGGATGCGGCTTGGGGCACAGGCCTGGTCTTGTCGGATGGGCAGCCCCTCCTGGTGCTGACAGCCCAGCCCCTGGGGCGGCCTCTCCGGGCTGCAGGTGGCCTATCAGAGGCGGGAGATCGCCCCGGGGCCGGGAGATTGATCGCATTCCTGGGCCCCAGCCCGCACCCGTGTGCCCGTCCCCAGAGCAGAAACTCTGCGCCCCAGTCGGCGGCGGCCTGGGCCCCGCAGGCCAGTGACGAGGTGAGCCCAGCACCCGGCCTCGCTTGGGCGGGAGGCAGATAAGACACCTACACAAACAAGGACACAAAGGCGGCTCTCACGGCCGCACCAGCTGCGCGCCCAGCCCTCGGCGGGCACTTTATGGCATATTATCTCCACTGGGCCCCACAACAGCGCTGCCAGGTGGGAATTTTGCTCCCATTAAACAGATAAGGAAACAGGGTTCCGAGAGGCGAGGGGGTGGCCAAGGTCACCCAGGTTATAAAGCGGCTGGGTCTGCATGCAGCCCAGGCCCACCTGGACGCCAAGCCCACCCCCCTTAATGGAACGTCCTAAATAGACTCTTTGTTTTCAAGAAGACATTTGGAAAAGCAGCATCGGTTGCAGGGGAGGGAGCAGGACCCAAAGAGTGGTGTCTCCCCTCCTCACACATCCACACTCACGCACACACGGACACGTGCTCACACTCATGCACACACAGGCACGTGTTCATATTCACACACACGGGCATGCATTTGCACTCACACACACACAGGCACACGCTCACATTCACACACACACACAGTCGGTGACGTGGGGCTGGCTGGGGCTGCCCCAGGAGTTGGGGGTTGCATGAAGGACCCACAGGGAGCCGGGGCTGGGGGGCAGCGGGTGTCTGGAGCCATGGGGCGATGAGGGTCACAAGAGAGCAGCCGGGGTGAGCCCGTGTGGGGACCCCCACTCTGTACCCGTGACTTCCCCCAGCCCTGCAGGATTCGGGAGCCCCCAGGTCTGGGATGCCAGGCATAGTTGACAGCAAGGAAGCCTCAGGACAGAAGGGGAATTCTGAGGTTGGGTAGGTGAGGAGCACTGGCAGAAGGCGGGGGAGGGGGCTTCCGGAAAAGCGGCCACCTGGGAGGACCTGGCCTCGGGGTTTCCTGGCGAAATGTCCAGGCTGATCACCCCACCGAGGCATGCCTGGGAGGCACGCCCGGCACTCCACGGGCTGGAGCAGGACACACAGACTGAAGCAGACATGGAAAGGAGCTGCCTACAGGATGGGGCGGGGGGGGGGGCGGGGCGGGCGTGAAGCCAGCCAGCAAGCAGCGCAGAGGCCCCCAAACCTCGGCCATGACACAGCCCTGGGCTCTGGGAAGGGAACCCAGGAAACAAAGACTGGCTCTTGTGGATAAAAAAAGCTCACAGGGGGCACCTGGGTAGTTCAGTGGGTTAAAGCCTCTGCCTTTGGCTCAGGTCCTGATCCCAGGATCCTGGGATCGAGCCCCCGCATCAGGCTTTCTGCTCAGCAGGGAGCCTGCTTCCTCCTCTCTCTCTCTCTCTCTCTCTCTCTCTCTCTGCCTGCTTCTCTGCCTACTTGAGATCTCTGTCTGTCAAATAAATAAATAGAATCTTAAAAAAAAAAATTCAACAGTAAAAAAGATCTGGATGACAAAGTAGAAGATATCCTCTAGAAATAGAGCCAAAGGGCAAAGCGATACAAAATTAGAGGAAAAAAAGAGGTTTTTAAACTCCGGGTGATGAGGTTGGAGGCCCAGAGTCCCGAAAGAGCTTCGGCAAAGGGGAAAGAGGACGCAGCGGGAAGGGAATCAGTCCACAAATGAGTCAGGAGAGCTCCCAGACCTTCGGAACACTACCGGGGACAAGAGGATGCCCTGAGGCCACAGCCACAGCCAGGGCTCACCGTTCCCAGGACAGGCCTATCCCGGGAGGGCTGAGGATGTGGTTTCCAGCTTCCCATATGGAAAGCTACAGGACAGATAAGGCACACAGAATCTTGAAGGAAGCCATGTCCACCTGGAATTCAGCCTCCAGCCACGCTACCATGGACTTGCGATGCCTACAGGAAACCCACGTCCGGGAGGCAAACTTCCAGTTGTGCTGTGTGCCAACATTCTCACGCACTCAGCAACACGTGGGCTTTTCTCAAATGAACTGATACCATGGTTCTGCAGCTTCTTGTACATTCAAGAAAGTGTCATTGACCACGTTCTTTGTCCATCTGTCAGTTGTGTTCATTCTTTTTGTCAGCTGCGTAGTATTCCTTCCTGGGGACTCCTGAGACTTGTTTAGCCACCCCCTGTTGAAGGGCTTTTAATCCGTGTCGGTATTTGTCCCTTTGGCCAGTACTTTTAAGGGCTTGTCCAGGAATGCTTCGACATCTGGGCGAGATGGGTGTCCACATGCTCAGGGATGGCGTGAGGATGGACGGACACAGCCCCCCAGCCCCAGGATGCTGGGACAGGTCCACTTCTCTGCACCGTCACTGAGTGCCAGGAGCAGGGTGGATTTGGGGAGATGGCGGACGACACACCCCACATGCTTTCTGGAAGACTGAGCCAAGCCTCAGAGGCTCGGAGGTCCCCAGGTCAGTGAGGGAGCAGCCCACCCGAGGGACCCTGGTGGACCAGGCAGCTGAGCCACACCATCTCTCGGGCTGGGCCCAGGAGCAGGTGGCTCCGCCAGCAGCCAGCCCTGAGCTATCACAAGTAATACAAGGGACAGCAAGTGCCCAGCAGCGGCAGCACGCCAAGCACCCTTCCGGCCCCACTGAAGAAAGCGCACAGAGCATCGAGCGGCTCGCCCAGGCCTCACCGGTGGCAGACGCTGGGTCTGGGCTTGAACCCCGGTGAAGCCCGTCTGCAAGGCCCACCACCACATTCTCACACCTAGAAAGAGGGCAGTGGTCCCGAGAAAGAAGGAACGGCAGCCTCACTGCCCTTCCTCCGAGGCTCAGGAGGTTTCCCCCTGAGCTCAGGGGCAGGCAGCCAACTCTCGCGACCACAGGGAGGGAGGAGGGAAGGATGTCTCTGCTTGCAGGTCGGGAAAGGACTGGCAGAGAACCCTAAGCTTGGGGCTCATTTTAGCTCTGTCACTCAAATGCTGTGACCTTAAAGCAAGTCCCAGTCCCTCCCTGAGACTGCTTTCCACTCTGGTTCCCCGAGAGGGACGTCTCAGGAGCAAGTCAGCTCTGGGAGGCAGGGTACTTCTAAAATTGTGAGGGGCACCTGGGTTTGGGGGCAACTGTCACCCAGTGTACATGTGTGTCTGCATGCCCATGTGATGGGCATGTCATTCTGCTCACCCCCAGGGACACAAATAACAAATAACAAAATAACACAAATAACAAATAACAAATCTCCAGACAGATACAGATACACTTGGCTAGAAAGCAGAGCTGAGTGGCCCATGAAGGGCCCAGGCCGTGTGCTGCCCCAGCACAGAGCGGATAGTCTCCGCATTGAGAAGACAGATGTTTTCTCTTCTGAATATGTCTAGAGACATCACAAGCCCAGCATTTTGCCTGTGCGAGCCCTGGCTCAGAGAAAGGTTGTGACATCCAGAGAAACGGGTGCAGGGTGGCGCTCTCCGTATCAAACCCTAGTCCGACTTCTATTAAAGAATGGCCCTGTCAGGGCACCTGGGTGGCTCAGTGGGTTAAAGCCTCTGCCTTAGGCTCTGGTCATGATCCCAGGGTCCTGGGATCGAGCCCCGCAGCGGGCTCTCTGCTCAGCAGGGAGACTGCTTCACTTCCTCTCTCTCTCTCTGCCTGTCTCTCTGCCTACTTGTGATCTCTGTCTGTCAAATAAATAAATAAAATCTTTTAGAAAAAGAAAAAGAATGGCCCTGTCATGAAGACATTCTGCTCAGGCCCCATGAGCCCAGCATGGGGTTCCTGCCACTGCGGCTCCCACACCAGCCGGTGTCCCTCAGCAAGGCCTGCCCCCTCCCCACCGTTGGCACATGAGTGGCCTCCTCTTTCAAAGCCAGCCGGGGCTTCCAGTGTGGAATGGCTTTCCCCCGACTCTCCGAGGTCCCCAGTGGGGGCGGGGGTGGGTAGATGCTCCTGGGAGCCCAGGTCAGGGTGTAGCCAATTTTCCAGTCCAGCCTAGCAGGACCCGTCTGGTGGGTCTCCCCACCTTGAGAAGCAAACCCAGGAAACCCCAGCTGTGAGAGAAGCCTGAAGTCCAGGGGCCGTAGTGAGTCTGACGGGCATCTTGGGCTGAGGGCTGGCTCCCCCATCAGCCCAGTTCTGAGATTCGGAGGCTGGTGGATGCCACCCCCTGGGGATGCAGGACAGCCCTGCACCCTCTGGGGGAGTGGGGAAGAGAGCCCGCGGCACCCCACTTCCAGTCCTGCTCCCGTCCCTCAGCCCCAGAGAGCCCACCAGCGCCATTCCTACAGGCCTCCTCAGCTGCACAGGCCGCCCGGCCTGCCGGCTTTGTATTAACCGGAGTAATAAAAACGGGCGATGATGGGGTTTTTGATTCCTTATCAGAATCTCCACGGGCTGCGAAGGCTGAGAACTACCTTCACATGCAGCCAAGCAACTCCAAGGGGAAAAAGCATCCCCAAACCTAACGCCTTCCACCAGTGCACACTTCGCAGTAAAAATAGAAGAGGAAATCCCTAGTCTGCGGCTCCGAGTGGGACAAGCGGTCCAGCGGCAGGACAGCAGCAGGACAGCAGCAGGGAGGGCTCCGTCCCTCCATCGCAGGCTCCCGCCTCTCCCAGGGCAAGTCAATACCATGTCATTGGGAGGCCTTCTGTACTTTGCCACCAGCCCGCCAGGCTTTACCGTGGGGACCAGAAACACGTGCCTTAAATCTGCATTCGGCGCCACGAACGCTCCGGCAGGCGGCCTGTCCAGGCAGCAGACCCCTGGGGTCCACGTCCCCACAACACAGCGTCCCCAGACCACCCTGCAGCTCCGTGTGCGAGCACACCCAGACACAGGGCCCAGAGAGGCCGCGACCCACACCAACGTGTGGCGGGCAGCCTGGACTCCTCCAGAAGCCGGAGGGCTCGTTCCCGGGGCTTCAGGTCCGGGGCCGCTCCGCAAGCCCCGCTCGCTGACCATGGCTGGTGTGCTTCTCACCTTCCATGCCTGAGATAGGCGCCGGCGCGTTACCAAGTGCAGCCAAATGTGCATATACTTCACCAAAAAATAAAATAAAATAAAAAATTCCAGAACAATCGTTCCAGCTGGTGCTTTTTGACGTTTGAGGGCCCTGGGCTCTGTGATGGGCTGAGGCCTGAGGCAGGAACGGTGGCATGAGTGAGGCAGCGAACGTGTGAATGGGCAGATTCTCCCAGGGGCACGCGGTGTGGGGTTTAGGGGCCTCAGGGAGCCCCCTTTCTCTCTTAGGGCCTGGTTCCGGGCTGCTCGCACAGGGGCCACCCCACCTCCTCCCACCTCAGCCCCCAGGGGCCACCCCACAAATCCTCTGCCTCAGGAGACCAGGACCCTGTTCTGAGTCCTGCGTTAGGCCACGCGCCCTCCCGCTCACATTTCTGCTGAATCTGTACAGCTCTTACAAGGACCCACCTGCACTCACGTTGTTGGGCTGTTTGCCGGCCAGCTGAGAACACGGGTCTCAGGTGTCTGGGTTCATCACTCACTCACTCATCATTCATCTACCCGTCTACCCCTCTGAAGTGGGTCTGCACCAGCTGCTCGGGACCCACAGGTGGAAACAGGGACACAATTTCCACCCTTGCAGAACTTAGTCACTCCACTGGTCCACGACGTATGGAAACAAATTATCCCGATTCAAGGTATTTCTATCTCAGCCCTGGTCCCTAAATGCTGCAGTTGGCCAGAGCAGCAAGGGGCAGGCTGACACTCCCCTGGGGGGGTGGGGGTCCGCCAGCAGATGCAGCTGTTGGGCCCTGCATGTGCAGTGATGGGGGTGGGGCACAGACAGGACAGACAGGTGGACATACCTGTTCCAACTGCAGTGACACTCTTGTCCGGCACAAGGACTGTGTGCTTCATTCCCCGGGAACCCACGAGCGATTGGTGAATAAACAAACAATTGGTGAATAAAGGGGCTGTGTGGTGTGTGAACCCTGCCACTTGACTCACTCGGCCCGCCCACAGCCATCCGTCCTGGCTCCCTCTGTCTGGAGACTGGGGTGTGCCTGCAGAGGAAGGCCAGGAATACAGAATTTACAGAAGGCCCACAGGGGCCAGGACCCCATAGGTGGAGCCTGCCCGAGTCTAGCACTCTCCGGGTGGCTGGCCTCCAGATTCCAGGTCTCCCTGCATGGCCTCTGGGAATGAGCCCGGTTCACTCACCCCTGCCCAGCAGCCAGCCTCCTGGCATCCAGCTGCCACCCACTAGCTGGACAGTCCTGGGACACCCCTCGACGGCTTTGACTCTCAGTGTTCAAACCCTGAGGTCCATGTCCACTTAAAGGTGGTGCGTTCCAACCCTTTGATTGGTGGGATCGGTACTCAGGAGGCCAAAACCCCGAAGTACGAAAGACCCAGGCTGGGTGAGCCGGCAGAGTGACAGCCCTTTCAAGCCCTGCTTGAAGTCTGGGATGGGGTGCAGGGGGCAGGGGCAAGCAGAACCTGCCTGTTCTGCAGATGGAGAAAGCGAGAGCTGCCTGGTAGGACACGAGGAAGGCGCTAGAACGTGTTACCCCTGAAAAGCACTGAAAGCTAGAAGTGGCCATGTCCACAAAGCGGATGGGACGTCTTGGGTGAAGATGGGAAAGTTCATTTGAAGTTCGCCGAGACTTTCAGTGCCCAGGGCCTTGAAATCGTTTCCTGGGGCCGTGGGAAAACTGCGTCTGAGCAGAGAACCGAAGGCCACAGTGAGGAGAAGCTTCCCGGGCTGGGAACTCCGGGCCGGCCCGGCCGGGAGCAGACCAGAAGTGGGCTCTTGGATGATGCAAGAGGCCTGGGACTTGGGGCCAGCACGCAGACCCAGCAGGGAGGGAGCAGGGCGTCGGCCCATGTGGCTCCGACACACTCACCTCCACCTCCGTGTCCTGGGCCTGCGTCCTCGCCTCTGACATCTCCCCCGGCTCACTCCTGTCTGGGACACTAGTCCAGAGCTCTTCCCAGGGACCTTCTTGCAGGACAGCATGGAGCTGGCTGGGCAGAGGGGAGGGAGGCCTGCAGGCGTGGGAACACAAAGCGTGGACCCAAGGGAGAGAATGTGCGGTCAGAACTGATAGGAGATGAAGGATAATTTGCCGGGAGCGGGGCAGGGGGCGGGGCACATCAGAGGCCAGGGGGAGGACAGCCCCAGAAGGGGAACTTCACAGCTCTGGAAAGCCCCCGGGCGTGGGGGGTCCTGCAGGCTGCTGGTGGGAGCCCCAGGGAGGCAGGCTGCCCTGGCTGGTGGCTGGTGGCTTCTTGGGAAGAGGTTTTCCTCTCTTCTAGCTGCAAAGGAAGAGCGAGGGAGGTGGGGGTGGGTGGCAGCTGGGAAACGGGGAGGCGTGGTGTGGGGGCCCCTGCTGGCCAGGCTCAGACATCCAGGAGGAAGGCAGGAAGGCTGCAGGCAGGCAACCGCTTGTTGGAGTTGACAGTGGCTGCTCAGCGAGGCGCGCAGCACCCGAGTTGGGACACGCCAGCCATGGCAGCCGCTGCCACCACCTCCCACTCACAGCCAGCTCTCTCCTGACATGTCCCAGGGATTCCTGGCTCTGCATCTGCTCTCCACTGTCTCACTGCTTCAGGTGGGGGCATGGGAGAAGGGGTCCTCATGGTCTCATGTCTGCTCTGTGACCAGTCCAGTGCTGGGCTATGAGGACAGAGTGACATGCCTTCAGCTTGGAGGGACCTGGGACACAAGGGTGGGCCCCCAGCAAACAACCAAACAGCAGAATGAGGTGGGGCATGTGCCAACTCTCCCAACAAGAGTGGAAGGCTCTCAGAGCCTGGGAAGAGGACCTCTGTGAACCTTGACAAGTCCCTTCCCCTATCTGAGCCTCAACTTCCTTGCCTGAGCAATGGGTCAGTAGCCCGTTACGAGATGCATCTCATCAGCAACATTAAACATAGGTGCTTTCAATGGGTTTGTGGATGGATGGGTGGGTGGATGGATGGGTGAGTGAATGGATGGATGGATGGATGGATGGACGGAAGGATAGATGGGTGGGTAGATGGGTTGGTAGATGGATAACATATTAGTGCAGCAGAAGTTCAGAAAATGTAGAGACAAACACAATCGGAGGCTTTCATTTAGTTTGGTAGTATTCCCCGAGTGCTTACATTGTGCCCATCTCTATGCAAGGCACCAGGGGAGGTTCTACATGAAAAGTAGCAGACAGAGGGGAATTTGAGGTTGAGCATGGAATTTTCTGTTGCTAGTAATTATAATACATGGACTCACCTGATACTGGAGACAGCCCTGACAAAGATGGTCCTTGTCCTTCTAATACTCTGGCAAATAGATGGTCAGTGATGCCCTCAGCCCTGGAGAGAGGAAGCAATGGTGCAGACAGGACAGGCTGCTGAAGACGGCTCCACATTGGGGAGGATGAGCAGCAGGTCCATGTCCTTCAGGCTGGCCAAGGAGACCCTCTGAGTGGCCTCCAATGGTCTGGTGCTCTGCCTCAGCACCTGGCCTAGCTGACCTTCATTTTATTTTGTGTCCCCTTGATGCTGGGCTATGTGTCAGCTCACAGTGCCACTCACTGGTTGTCAGGGACTCTCTCCCATTATCACAGGAATGTGGCACTTTAAGGTCAGGTCGGCGCTGAAGCTGGAGGACAGTGTCCGGAAGCAGCTCAGAGCACCAGCCCTCACCTGAGGGTCTCCAGGCCTCACAGAGGACCCTGCCTCAGTCTGTATACCTGGCTCGTCCTCCAGTCCTGGCCTCTGCTCCCTTGTGCTTCAGCCCCAGATGAGGCCATGACCTTCTATCAACTCAGCTGACCAGTGAGTCTTCGTTTCCGAGTTGCAGTCCTATGACCCAGAGAGCTTCTGGTTGTCTGGTCACAGCTGGATGCTGGGTTGTACCGGCCATAAGGCCTCAGGTAGCCTCTGCATAGGGGGCTCTCTGGTGGGCTATCTTTCCCGGAGCAAACATGGCCGTAGGGCAGCTCCAGATGGAACCCAGGGCCTCAGGCACCAGGGCTGTGGGCAGGGACGGTCACTGGTGGACGCACCCACGGCAATGCTGTATGTGTTCAAGGCAGAAAAGGCACCTGCACAGTACCTGTCCACTCGGCAGGCCTCGTAGGGCCCAGGCATTCCGTGAGCCTCACTCTGGGTGCTTCTGGATGAGACTGACGTGTGAAGCAGCGGACGGAGTCAGGCAGATGGCCCTCCCAGAGTGGGTGGTGGGCCTGTTCCAATCCCCTGTGGGCCCGGAGAGAACAGAAGGCTCACCAGGAACCTAGTGGTTCCGTTTCTTCGGGAACCTTTACCAATGCACCTGCCCCCTCCCCAGCTTTCTCCTCTTCTCCTCCGTCAAGGGCAATAAAGATGTCATCTTGGTGACTCTTGGCCTCACTGGGGTCAGCTTGGTGACTCTCAGCCTCACTGGGATTACAAACTACGACCAACCCGCAGCTCCTGGGGCTAAAAAAAACTCAAAAAACAGAAAACCAGAATTGCATCACCCAGAATCAAAAAGAACCGCCAGCTTCCTCTCGCACCTCGAGGGCCCGCTGCGTCTCTGACCCTCTCCCTCCAGCTTCTCGGCCCCGCTGGAATGGCACGTGGCCCTCTCTGCCCAGAATGGAGCTGCCCAAGGCCGGCAGCTGCTCGCCACATGCACCCATTGAAATTTAACCCGACTGAAAATCAGTGAAATTGGAAAGCCGGGTTCCAGGGCTCCCAGTCAGGGTTGTGGAGGCTGCGGCAGCAGGCAGCATGCATGGGGACACTGGAGCATCGCGAGTCACTCTGCTGGCCTGTGCCAGCCTAGCCTATGCCCCCACGCCCCACCCCGACCACTTCGGCCTGGTTAGCACCGCCATGCGCCCCCTTCACTCAGCCAAGCAAACGCGGCCCCAAGGAACCTGTGCCCCAAGTTGCTCCAGCTAGTTTCTCCGGTTGGGTCAGGTGCCCATGAGCCAAGGCACACGGGGGGTGTGGGCGCTGCCCTGGTCCATCCCTGGGCCCAGAGCAAGTCTGCAGGAACGTGGCCTCACAGGCGGCCTTGTGCGAAGACCCGGCTGCCGGGACAATGTTGCTCCCAGAGTTGAGCCTGTTGTGCCGCGTGTGAGCCAGGCCCTAGGCTGGCAGCCAAGCGAGACGGCGAGATTCCCTGGCTCTCCCCCAAGAGGGGCTCTGAACCTCAAGCTTAGCCGAGTCAGGGGGCTTTTCATCTCTGCAGAGAAAGTCTTTGCGATCTGATGTTCCGAATGCCCAGTGTGGCCACTTCTGCGCTGGAAACAGGAGGCCTGGGTCTGGGGGTACTCCGCACTGGCTCCATGTGTGGCCTTGAGCATGGGGCTCCCCTCCTGGACCTCAGTTTCCTCCTCTGAATGCAGGGTGTCACTCTGGTCCCTTTGCCCAGGACGAGAGAGCTCGCGGCTCCCTGGGCACATGGGAGGGGGGCAGTCATTGTCACCAGCCCCACATCAGGAAAAGGGATCAGCGCTAATGGTCCTGGGCTCCGGGGCTGCCCCACGCCCTGCTTCTGGAGAAAGACAATAGGACAGGAGGGCAGGGCAGGGGACATACGCCAGCAGGGTGGAGGCCGCGTCAGAGGAGCTGAGGAGCTGAGGGACCCCACAGGCAGCCCGGCCCTTGGTCAGATGAAGCCGGCCATCCCAGGGCCAGGACCCTTGGCACAGAGGGACATGGGGACAGGAGATGAGGGGATTCTGCTGCCAGGGCCAGGGCGGGACGGCGTTCTTGAAGGAGCAGGAAACAGATGGTCCAACCAGGACAGTGTCTTGGGCCTTCTGGGAGCAGGGAGGGGCCAGGAGCAGGGAGGAGGCCCTACCGGGGCGGACATGAAGCTGGTGGGGCTCCAAGCCAGGTGTCCCCATCACGGGGGTGGCGGAGGGGGTATCAGGGACATCTCTGACCCATACGGCCCCTGGGAGCCATGGTTGCCCTGGATGAGGAGAGTGAGGCCGTAGCAGGTACGGGGGGCCAGAGGCTCAGAGTTGACTGGCCGGGCCTCCTGTGATGTCCCGGCTTGGTGGGGATTGTGGGCATGTGGCCTTCTGTCCATGTGCACCCAGGCCAGGGGGTCTCGGCCTCCAGTCCCAGCAGAGGCAACCAGAGAAGTAGGAGAGGGGCTCTGGCCTGGGGCTCAGCACAGCTGAAGGAGGCTCACAGCCTGTTCTCCTGTCACGAAAGCACCTGCTGTGGGAAATGTCCAGCGGAGCAGGGACAGTCCGTCCCAAGGGGCCAGAGGCTCCCAGCTCCCCATTCGCTAGCTCCGTGATGTCGAGCAAGTCACTCACCTTCTCCAGACCTCAGTTTTCTTGTCTAGGAAGTGGGCGGGTAACAGTGCCCACCCCGCAATCTCATGGGGTCCAGTGAGCAAGGGCGTGTACTGTGCCGGAACACAGAGAAAAATAAACATCATTTCTTTTCCATTCCAGAAGCTGCACCTGGGTAAGACACACATCAGGTCATATATTGTAAAGGCCCTTTGGATACCAGAATGACCGCAGCAGGGTCCCACGCAGCCCCCACACTCAGCCTCTGTGATGTTTGGGGGGGTCCGACAGCAACTCCCACAGGCACAGGGACACTGGGCCAGGGCAAGGAAGGGGCACGGGGTGGGGGGGTGCATAGGACCTCTGGGTGGGCAACCCATCCCGCGGGCACTTCCTGCTCAGCTCTGTCCACATCCCTGCCGGTGAGGTCTCAGGGTAGGGACTCCCAACCCAGACAGACCCCAACCCAGGAGCCATCAGGCGGAGAGCAGGTGGGCGCCTTGACAGGACATCTGCCCGGAGCTGCTCGGGCCCCTCCGCCAGCCTCTCTGAGCCATTCCCTCATCTGTGAAATGGGAACGAGGGCCACCCCTAGAAGGGGATGCCCAGCGGCACGCATCACTGGCCGCAGCCCCAGGGCTTCGCGAGCACCCTCTGAACTTGAGGCTCCCAGTCTTTAGAGTCGGGGAACGTGATCAGCCAAGACCGGGCTCTAGTTCAGAGCAAACTGAAGACCAGGGTGGGACCCTGGGCTCTGGGAGAGGCAGCCTCGTCCCTGTGCCCACACTGTCCGGGTCTGTGGTGACAGCCGAGGGCCGAGGACACGGATGCTGGGCTGGTCACCCATTCGGAGCCCCCCTGCTCTGCAGATGGGGTCACCCTGCTGGCTGGCAGCCTGGTGCTGCCCACCACCCCCTCAGATAAGCATTGTCAGATACTGTGGGTCACAGAGGGGAGGCACCGAGCAAGCGTGAGTCACAGCATCTCAGGACCCGAGGGAGGTGTTGGGTAAGGCTGGGCCCCCACCGGCAGCCCCTAAGGAAGTTTCTGGCTGAGGCATCAAGCACTGGTGCTCGCTCATGGCCCCTCCCTCCTTGGGTGCTTCTCCAGGAGAACACTACCTCTGGCCCCCCATCCGTGCCCACTGGGTGTGCCCCTGGGTGCACAGACACTGGGCCAGTCTTGAGAGCAGGGGGCTGGAGACTGTGTGACATAAGAAGCTATGTCACGTCCTGCATCCTAGGGCGGCTGTGACAACAGAAATACATCAGGAGGATGGACATCAAGTCCCAGGTGGACATCAGGTGCTTCCTAGAGGGTGGGACTGGTCCAGGCCACACCCTGAGCCCCCAAACCCCCTGTAGTTCCTCGGCTGCGGGCGCATCTCCCCCCACCCCTTCCTCCTCCATCGCAGGCGTCTCCCTGCATGCGCATCCAGGTCCAAATCTCCCTTTTATAAAGTCCAATTAGGACACACCCCACTTCAGCATGACCTCGTCTTAACTTCATCTGCAACAACTGCATTTCCAAACAATGCCCCATCCTGAGGCCCCGCGTTTAGGAGGCAACACATGAAGCTGGAGGAGCACGGTGGGAACGGGGACGGGGAGTGGCTCTGTTTCCAATGACACTCAACCCTTAGGAGAACCAAGGCAGTCCGGAGGAGGGTCCAAGTCTGACTTTCCCAGAAGAGAGATCTCGTGGCAAAGCCCGTGGGCTAATGCTCTGCTGTGGGCACAGCCCCAGGGCAGCAAGGCCAAGGAGCAGGAGGAGAGGCAGGTGGCCAGCTGCTGAGTGAGAAGCAGCTTCCCCAGTGAACAGTGGTTGTCAGTCCTGTTGGACCACTGGTCTCCCCGGTGGACGGGCAAAGAGGAATTCACCTGCGGCCCCATTATCTCCGGGGCCCACTGCAACATGGCTCCCTGGGGGTTAGCCTGCACAGCCCTGCCAGTGGGCAGACCCGGGGAGGTGGGTGCTCTGGGTCGGTCCCAGGAAGGGGAGCACAGACAGGAGGGATGGGGCTGCCCCAGGCAGAGCCCATCCCAGCATCTGACCTCACTCACTGTGTTTGAACCTCCAGCTCCCATGCAGACCCTCCAAGCCCCCCTCCCCGCACTCCCTTCGTAGCACTCGCTGAGCTGAACAAAGGCCAGGCTGAGGGCGGCGGGGGGGGGCAGGCTCTCCCAGGCAGCAGGAGGGCTCTCCTCTTTCCCATCCCACTCAGAATGACCCTGGGCTCCCCATGTGGGCTGGGGGGTGCTACGGCTCCTACCTCTGGGAGCTTCCTGTGGGACTTGCAAGTCATCTGAGGACAAGGGATGGAGACACGAGATTGATGGGCTCCGGGACCACCTGTCAGGGCCCCCCAGGCTTGCCATGCTTTGCAGACCTGGAACATCCCTGAACCTTGCCTCAGAACAGCCCAGAGGTGCAGGGACCCCAACAGGTGAGGATGCTAAGGCACGGCAAAGGGACCCCCCAGGGTCCCAGCTCAAGAGGGACACCAGGAGACATCCCGCCCCGACCAGACGGCAGGGACTCATGGCCTCCAGCTCCTCCTCGCAAAGCCCAGCTGCAAACCCAGGGGCTAACAGAGACAACAAGGGGAGAGTTCCAAATGTGCACTGGGTGGGGGCTGTCAGGAGCCCCAGGACTGGAGGGGTGGCTCGGCGGGGGGCACCTACATGCTTTCCACACAGAACGTGAGGACCAAGGCCTGGCATCTCCTGATTCCCGACCAGAAGGAAGGGGCTGCACCATAGGACCCGCAGCCCTGTGCTCCCACCCTGGAAAGCCCCCGACCCCTCAGGCCAGAGCCTCTCCCACCAAGAAACACTAGGTGGCTCCAGGAAGGGGAGCCCCATCTCACAAAATGGTCCAGCAGCTCCCCACCCCGAGCCCCAGCAGGGCCTCAGGAGGACCCCCAGGGGACGCCCCAGAGGCACCAGATAAACCAAGGAAACCTAAAAAACACCACAAAGCCTTTGAAAACCGAGACATCCCTGCGGCCACCACCCAGGGCTTGGGCCAGGAACACGCACGAGCCCCGGACAAGATGCTTCAGCCTAAAACAAAATCTTCACTAAATGTCCAGGGTACCGTGGAAAATCACACCCCAGTGAGGAAGACAAGCAGCTGGCACTAGCACCAAGAAGGACAAGATGCTAGAACTTTCCAGAGAGGATTTTATGTTGCCACTTTAGGAATGCTACAAAAAAGCAATTACCGGGCCTCCAGCGGCCAAAAAAACATAGAAATTTCCAGCAAAGGAGCAGAAATTCTATAAAAGGACCAAATGGAAATTCTAGAGCCGAAAAGTGTCCGAAGAGAAACAAAGACTCAATAGATGGCCCCAGAAGCCAAGAGGACCCAAGGAGGACACAGTCCGTGGGTCTGGGGACAAATTGAGAGAGACAGCCTATGAGAGCAAGAAAGAGAACGGAGGCTGAAGAAGACGGAACACAGGCTCCAGGACAAAGACCTGCCAGGTTTCCGGGGAATGTGTGTGGCTGGAAGAGGGTTCGAACAAGGGATGATGGAAAGCTCCTCAAATGTGGTGAAAGATGGGATCGGAAAAGCACAACACATCTCATCCACGGTCTAGACAGCCCGGCGCTCAGAGGGGAGGTTACGGCACGCGAGTCCTCAGGTCCGTCATCCTAAACCTGGAAGAGGAAGGTTAGTACAGCAAGAACAGAACACAAGGGAGTCGGCGAGCGGACAGGAGAGTAACAGAGAGATCAATGAGAAGAAAGCCGCTTCTCAGAAAATCAGTATCGTCTATAAACCTCTAGCAAGACTCACAGAAAGAGAGAGACAGAGAATGCCACCCCTCCCAGGGAAAGGCCCGGCCAGCTACGCGGTCCTACAGCCTCGAGAGCACAAGAGAAAACCGAGTCACTCTTCACGAGTCCTGCACCCAAGGAGAGCCAATCCCCCCAAAGCTCGGACCACTGGAACCCAACACAAAGAGATAAGTCAAACAGTCCCCTAACCCCGTGAGAAACCGAATCCATAGTTTAAAATCCCCCAAAGCAGAGATCTCCCAGATGTGATGGTTTTATTGCAGAATTCCAACAAACATTTTAAAAAGAGCAACACTGATTTTACATGACTTTTTTTTCCAGAACAGGGAAGAGGAGGGACCTCTCAACGTCCCTGATGAAGCTAGTGTTGTCCTGATGCCAACACCAGACAAAAACATTGCAACCCTCCCCCCCAAAAAAACCTGAAGCACTATAAAGCAATGTCTCTTGTGGACATTGTTGCAAAAATCTTCCACAAAACAAGCAAATCCAGCCTGTCTGTGTGTGAAAGGAACTACACACAGTGACCAGGTGGGGTTCACTCCAAGCTTGCTAGCTCAATACTTAAAAATCAGAGAATGTAACTCACCCTATCTATCCGCAAGCGGAACAGAGAGATGACGTAATCGTGTCAACTGATCCGCAAAAGGCATCAGACAGGAGCCGCCACCATTCGTACTAAAAACCCTCGCAAATTAGGGACGGGGGGCCCTTCCTCAACCCGGTCAGGATACGCAGCGGCTCCCGGGGTTGGAAATCAGCCCAGATAGCCACAGCTGTCACTCCTCAAGAAGAAAACCCCAGAAACAGACCAAAGACCAGCCCTCGATCCCGAAGACCGACGATGCCGCAGGTACCACTGGGAGGCACTTACCCAACTACTGTACCGAGAAGGGGAAGCATCCCAGGCCGGGATCGGGCGTCGGAGCTCAGATGAGGGGCTCAAGTCCAGGCTCTGCCTTGTTCTCGGGTTTCCAGTCCTGAGCCCGGGACATGGGTCATTTTCCCCGTTTTTCTGAACTCAGTTTCTGCTCCCTGTAGAACCAGCAGCAGAGACTGCCCTGGGCGCTCCTTCCGGACAGGGACAGTGCACGGTGCCCTCGGGCGGGGCGGAGGGCAGACAGGCCAGCAGATCCATTCAGGGGAGGCCCTGGCTCGGAAGCCGAGGGATGGGCAGGGTTTCCTGGCAGGCTGGGTGTCGGGCTGCCTGTGGACACACAGAGGTCAGAGTCACCACATCAGAGGGCCCGTTGTGGCTCTCTGTCCCTGACATGGCCTGGCAGCTGACTTTGGAGCAGGCCAGGCCCAGGGACGTGCCTTCCGAGGACTCACGCTGGAGAGCGAGGCACTGGTCCTTATGTAAAATGGCAAAACACGGCAGGTTTGCCCCCACAGGTGGTGAGTGGAAGGGAAATTGTGTTCCCCCTGGAAGTGCGGAACAACTCTCATACTGATGATAATTGAGCCCCCCTGCTCCCCAGCTCCCAGCCCCCTGTCAGTCAGGCCTGGAACGCTGACTTCCTTCCTCATGGCCAGTCCAGGGTCCATCTCCAGCTCAGAGAGCTTTGTGGGGATGGGCCAGTTCAGGGCTGAGAGAATCCCCAAAGGGTCGGAGGGGCAGGACTTCTTGGAGGAGACCAATGGATCTGCAGGATAAAGGGCCAGGAGAGACAGAGGGGGAAGGAGCCCTGCCTGGTGCAGGAGGCCTGGCCAGGGGAGAAAACGTGTTGGGGGTAGGGGGCTACTGCAACCACACGGGGAAGGTGGTTGTTTGGGTAACAGTTGACTCCGGGCTGGGCCACTCTGAGTGGAGCTCTCCTGAGACCAGGTCATCAGGGCCAGGAATCACAGGGGTGGCAGGTCTCAGCTCAGAGCTCAGCACAGAGCAGGGGCCTGGTTCCTGGAGGCAGAGGAATTGCTGCAGCCAGACTATCCAGAGACCCTCCCCCGGCGCCTGAGAGCCAGCGTGTCTACCTTGTCCTTGCAGGAGACCCCAGCCTCCCTCCAGAGCAGGCCCCCCTGCTCACAGCCCACATCCCGGGCAAGATGCAGATGGAGCCCGGGAAGGGTTAGGAGGGTGTTGGAAATGGAAAGACTTCTTGCTGGGGCCTCCCTTCTCTCAAAGTCCTTTAGTTGCAGGACGGGGACTCTGGATCCAGGGCACCCAAAAAAGGATAGCTATGCCTGCCCGCTTCCCCACCCAGGAAGGCTGGGGTCCACTGCCCAGCCAGTATGAGATGTGACAGACAAGAAGTCACCCACCAGGGAGGGGGTCTTGCTGCTGGACCCCAGGCCAGGGAGCTGCTCTGAACGGGCCACAGCATCACTGGTCTGGAGGCCTCTCCAAGCCACTGGTCTGGGGATGTTTGTTACGCAGCTGTGGTGCTGGAGGGACACGTCTGCCTTTTTCCACGGCACAGCCTCCTGCTTGGGACCGAGGCCTGCGCTCACCTCTCTGAAGGCTGGGCTTCTGAACTGCTGAGTCTCGGGCCTCCGTGAACACCTCGAGGTCCAGTCCACCTCAGGGCCCTTGCACTTGTCCTTCTCTGCCTGGAGGCTTGTGCCCTTGCCACCTGCCACCTCCTTCTCCACACTGGCCTTGCTCTCCACACCCAGCACAGCCCATGGCGGCTTTATGCATCTGCCTGCCTGCTAGTCTGATGGCCGCTTTTCCCACTGGCTTTTCAGTCTCTTGAGAGGAGGGACTGAATCTTCTTGGCTGTCCTATGACCTTGGTGGAGCCCCAGCCCTGATACAGGGCACCAGGTGAATGTTACCGGATGTGGGGTATGACGTGGTCTGATTGGCATTCGTGAGAGGACTCTTGGGGAAAGGCCAGCCTGTGGATAGAGCAGAAAGAGCACAGGCACCAGGCTCGGGGGGATGGAGGCAGCTCCGGGGCTGGCGAGCAATGCACGGGCCTGCACGACGCAGGAAGGGTGAATCGGTGACAGTGTGTCTTTGTCAAAACCCACAGAACGGGACAATACAGAGACCCCGAATGTGAACTGTGCACTTCAGTTCCTGAGAATGAGATAAGATCAGCCCATCGACCGGAATTAAGAATTCAGATGGGGGGAGCGCCTGGGTGGCTCCGTGGGTTAAAGCCTCTGCCTTCAGCTCAGGTCGTGATTTCAGGGTCCTGGGATCGAGCTCCGCATGGGGCTGTCTGCTCAGTGGGGAGCCTGCTCCCCACTCTCTGCCTCTCTGCCTACTTGTGATCCTTCTCTCTTGGTCAAATAAATAAATAAAATTAAAAAAAAAAAAAAGAATTCAGATGAGAGGGGTGTCTGGGTGGCTCCGTGGGTTAAAGCCTCTGCCTTCAGCTCAGGCTGTCGTGATCCCAGGCTCCTGGGATCAAGCCCCGCATCAGGCTCTCTGCTCAGCAGGGAACCGGCTTCCCTTCCTCTCTCTCTGCCTAACTCTCTGCCTACTTGTGATCTCTGTCTGTCAAATAAATACATAAATAATCTTAAAAAAAATTTAGATGCTAATAATGAGGGGGAAAGCCACGTGTGTAATGGGAACCCCATACTTTCCATTCAATTCGACTATAAACCTAAAACTGCTCTAAGAACATTAAATGTATTAACCTTTAGAAGTCCCTGGGAAATGACGATGAGGCAATTCTGGGCCCACCAGAAGGGTTAAAATAAAGACAGACATCAGCAGAGGTTGGTGAGGCCATGAAGCGAGGGGGAGCCTGGTGTGCCATGCGGGACATCCCCGAACCCCCATGAGGACCAGCACGCCCCCCAGGGCTGCCAGGAGAAGGCGCTCGGAGCCTTCGGCTCCCCCAGAAACACACCTGCCTGTGTGTTCATCCAGAGACACGTACAAAGATGTTCAAGGCATCGCACCAACAACCCAGTCCGCGAGCTGTACAAGGGGTGAACCCGTGCTGAACGCCGGAGCAGAGCCCGCACAGAAGGGGTCATGAATGAACGCGGCTGCACACGGCACACGGACGAACTTCATAAACACCAGACGGGGTGATGGGAACCAGACACAAGGAGAGCACGCTGCCCGGTTCTATTTATACGATGTGCGAACACAGTCAAAACCACGGTGTGATGACAAAAGTCAGTGGGTGGGGGGAGGCCGGGCCAGGGAGCAGGGCCCCCTCCCTCCCTCTCCCTTCCCTCGGCTGCCTGCCCTCCCTCTCCCCATCTCCGGCTTGCCTTCGTCTAGCCACCCCAGTCCTGCGGGGGGACCCCCTCCTCATCAGGATCACAGCAAAGCCCAGCGGATTCTCCAGGGAATTGGCCTCGCTGGGCGAGGACTTTTTGAACCAGACTTCAGAGTGGAATTTTTTTCTCTCAAAATAGAGAGGAATTGGCTGTCCAGCAGTTAAAGATAGAATCCTGTGGCAAGGCCAGGGTCTGAGTCCCTGTCCCAGCTGGCTGAGGACAGGGGTGTGGAGGCCTGGCTCCACCGCGCCCGGGGCTTCGGGGCCCTCCCCTCCCGGTTGCAGCTGGCACTAAGTCAGGGGGCCAACAGCCCACCCCCACAGGCTGGGGGCCTGGAGGAGCCAGTGGGAGAGCCAGGATGGGCTTCCTGGAGGAGGGGACCCCCGAGGAGACCAAGTACACTGGTGAGAGAAAACGGCTGGCACTCTGAACCTGGAGCTCAGGGGGGCTGTGGGCAGCGGTGGGCAGTCTGTTTGGGGCCAGATCAGGTAAGGCCCCCAGTGTCAGCTCAGAAGGTGTGTTTCATGTGTGCACACTGAGGGTCACTGAAAGACGTGGAGCAAGGGTGGTGCATGAGGGACAGCCTGCCTCGGGCATGAGGAGTCTGCTCAGAGTTGGGGGGGAGGGTCCAGCCTGGGCGTGGAGGGCTGGGAGCAGAGGGGACGCGGACCAGAGCCAGGCTCTGTGCAACCCCCACTCCTGGAGAGCAGGTGAGGCCCTGCAGGCAAGATCTGGTCCATCAGGAGGCCACAGTCCCCAGCGTAAAGCCATACCCAGCCCAGTGCAGGGAGCCCCCCAGCCACCCCGGGGCCTGGCTCCAGGTGCCAGAGGCAGCAGGCCACGGGAGCAGCTCAGGGCCCACCGTAGAGCCAGGACAGGCTGGCCCAAGCAAGGATAGGTTCTTTGTCAGGAAGCCCAGGTGTGCACTCCTTACTGTGGACTGTGGGCATGTGTGTGTGTATGACTGTGTGTGTGTGTGTGTGTGAGAGACGGCACATCCCCACCAGGGGCCCAGGTGGAGGCCGAGACACCTGTGAGTCCTGTGGTCCACCCTGAGCTTAGCGTCCCTCTGGGATGTGCCTGCAGGGTCCCAGGCCTCTCTGCCTGTGCTGGCAGCTCTTCCCAGTTCTGACTCACCTCCCAGGGCCAGGTGGAGGGGGTGGCCGTGCACCTGCAGGGGCGCTGAACCCCCAGGAAGGATGTGCTGGAGTGATGACAGGTCCCTGCCTTGCCACCTGTGCACCTCAGGGCACTGGTTCCCCTTCCCACAGCGTGTTCTGTACCTGGACCCCCTTGGCTTGGCGTCCGTGAGCCCCCAGCACCCCAGCTTCTCTCTGAGGGGGCAAAGGTGATGGGGCAGACCATGTGGGCAGGAAGGCAAGGGTGATCGGTCCCCACTATGAAGCCAGGGTTTGCACATGGAGCCCCTAGTGGGACCAAGGGGCTGAACCCCCTACAGTCACCCCGAGCCACGGCGCCTGCACACACACACACGGGGGACAGACAACTGGGCTGGCAGAGCCCCCCCAACCCCAGCCGTGTTGCTTCAGGTCACAGAGCACACTGTCCATGTGGTGGGAGAAAATCAAGGCTGGGGGGGTGCACCTCTGCTCAGGGCCACACGTCCGCTCAAGGAGGATGAAGCAGTCCAAGTGGACCCCGTCCCAGAAACTCTCCTGGTCACTGCTCATTTAAAGACAACTCTGTGGAGTTACAGGGCCATACAACAAACCGAGCGTATTCAAGGTATAAAACAGGAAAGGGCCGCAGGTTGTGTGAGTACGTTATTTGTACATACACACCTCTAGACGCCGTCCCCACACTGGCCCCTCCCCGACAGTTTGCACTTCCTGGTGGTACCAGACACAACCACATCCTTGGAAATCCTTCTGTCTGACCTCTTTCGCTCAACAAAATAATACTTTGAGATTCTCCCCTGGGGTGGCGTATGGCATCCCACCCACATTGCTGAGTACTAGCTGAGTACTAGCCGAGTACCAGCTGAGTACTCAGTACTGAGTACTAGGGATGTGGCTGCCCCACATCTTCGCCAACACTCGGTATGATCGGTCTTTTTAATTTTAGCCGTTCTGCCTTGTTATTTCCCAAATGGCCAGTGACGTTGAGCCTGTTTCCAGGTGCTTATCTGCCACCCATACGTCTTATTTTTATACACCTTCTTTTCTTACCCGTGGGTTGTTTGTATTTTTATTATCAAGCTTTGAGAAGTCTTAATGCATTCTGGATACACGTGGTTTGCCGAGATTTTTTCCTGGGCTGTAACTCGCTTCTCGTCCGCTACAGCATCTTTTGGAAAATGGACGTCCAAGACGGAGCAGGAGCTCGGAGACCTGCTGGCATGTTCCCCTCTCTTCACGCTCGTCAGCATCAGTCCAAACGCCCCCGCCTCCCCCATGCAGAGGGTCACACCCCTTTGGGACCGTGCCTGCCCCACTCGGAGCCTCTGTCTCCCTGTCTGTGCCTGTCACTCTACAAAGCCAGAGCCCGGAACTCTTCGAGGCCCTGAGGTACCCCTTGCTCAGGGTCTGGGAAGTGCCAGGACCCAAGATGGGGCAAGAACCAGCTGTCTGAGTTTCAGGAACACAGCAGAAGAGGAGAGGGGCGGACGACCAGCTGGTGTTTTGAAAGGCTGCAGGTCTGCAGCTCCTGAGGGAGGGCAGGAGGATGGGGGCAGGCCCACCCTTGGGCTCCAAGCCTCCCCCTCCTGCACTCCCTGCACCTCCAGACCTGTTACTCACCCAACAGCTGCAGGGCGGGGTGGGGGCTTCCAAGGATGGGGTCTTACCCCTCTCCCCCAGGAAGAACCACCCAGATGCCTCAGACCTCCCCTCTCTGGAAAGGCCAAGATGTTCCCCCAAACAGGTCTTCAGACACAGCGGGCAGCAAACGCCTGCTTTGAATATCAACGTTCTCCAAAGATCAAAAAAGAGAAAAGAAAGAAAGGTATTTTGGAAACATCTAATGTGCCAACGAATTAAGTGTCTGATTATTAACGAGCTCCCTCCCAGAAGAAGGGGAAAAACAGCCAGGATCCTCAGCCAGCCTCGCTGAAATCAGATAGAGAGAGAGTTTCTTACGCTGTGAGTACAGGCCACGAAAACAAAGCAGACAAAGGGGACCACATCGAAGTTGTAAAAGCCTGCAAGGGAAGGGAGGCAATCCTCGGAATGAGACGGTAACACACAGCACGGGAGAAAACCCTTGCAAATCACTCCCCTGAGGAGGGGTCTGCGTCCAGAATACGTCAAGAACCACAACTCAACAACACCGAACACCGATACCCGATTGTGAAGAAGACGAAGGACTTGGACAGACACTCCTCCAAGCCTGTGGAAAGAGGCTCAGCACCACCGAGCATTAGAGAAATTAAAATCAGAACCACAGTGAGGTTGGGATGACTGTGTTCCAAAATACGGAAATAACACACGTCGGCAGGAAGGTGGGGAAGGTGGGAGCCTGCACCCTATCGGCGGGGCCACGGCACGGGGCGGTCCCTGCCGAAGACAGTGTGACTTTGGGCAAAAATGAACAAGAGAACACCCTATGCTCCGACCCCGTGGTCCCACTCTGGGTTTACACCCGAAGGAAGTGACAGCAGGGTCTCAAAAAGGTTATTTCCAGGATCATGTTGAAAGCAGCTCGGTGCACAACGAGAGGTAGAGGCAGCCCACGGGCCGTCAGCGGGTGAGTGGAAAAGCAAAACGTGGTGTACAGACACAGTGGGGCATCACTCCGCCTCAGAAAGGAAAGAACGACCCCTGCCCCCACGGGGACAAGCCCTGAGGATACCACCCAGACACAGGACACACACAGGGACCTCACACACATGACCCGGAGTTATCAGCCTCAACGACAGAGACAGCAGACAGTGGGGGTGGGACTGGGGAGCAGATGGGGTTCCATGCATCACAGGGACAGGGTCTCCGAGGGGGGATGGAATGTTCTGGAGACCTGTTCCACCACTGTGTGCCTATAGATAACACTACACTACGAACTTAAAAATGATTAAGATGGTACATTCATGACATGTGGGTTTTTTGTTTTTTGTTTTTTTGTTTTTTGTTTTTGCCACAGTTAAATTTAAAAAGAAAAGAAAAGTAAATGAGAGTTCCTTCTTCCTCATCCTGAAACTCGAATCTCCTGCAATGGGTCCCAACGGGCTTAAGCATGGGATTACACATCCATGGTCCTCACAGCCACTGCCCGAGTGCGTCCCTCCCTCATGCCGTATCTTAGCCCTGCTGCCTAGAGTCTCGGGAAAGCTGGCAAATGCACAGCCTCTCATCCGTCTGTCCATCCATCTGTCTACCCACCCACTACCCAGGCACCCGTCCAATAAATATTCACCCAGTGATTATTCTGTGCCCCCACGCTCTCCCAGGGGCAGGGGGCGTAGTGAAGAACAGGCAGACAAGTCCCTGCCTCACTGGGGTTCCCTGTGGGGGGTGACGGGCAGGTGGGCAGCAGAGAGATGGAGACAGAGAAATGATAGGTAGATAGACGATACCGGATAGAAGGATAGACAGATGATAGACAGACGGATAGATGATAGATAGATAGATAGATAGATAGATGACTGATAGATGGACAGACAGACAGATGATCGATAGATGATCAACAGATGATAGAAAGATAGATAGATAGACAGACAGATGATAGATAGATAATACCAGATAGATGGATAGAGAGACAGATGATACATGATAGAGACAAATAGACAGACAGATGGATAGATGATAGACGGATAGATGGGTTGATAGACAGACAGATGACAGACAGACAGGTAGACATGCTAACTCGCACACACTACAGCCCACAGGCTACTAAGATCGCAGGAACCAGCGGCAGCTGTTTCTCAACGTGAAACAAGGTGAGGGGGTGGTGGGTCGGCCCCTCGGGATGGGGTCCCCTTGTGGCTAGCCCCAGAAGAAGGGATTGTGGCGGGGGCCGAGAGAGAGGCTCTGTGAGGAAGGGGAAGAGCTGGATCAGAGCGGGGTGGGGGCAGGTAGAGAGGGGGTCAGGGCGGGGCTGAAGGGCAGCGCGCAGGTGAGCGGGAACCATGGAAAGCCCACGTGGGGACAGGGCTGAGGGAGGAGAGCAGCCCCCTTCCCTGGGGCTCCACATCCCTCCCCGTGTGACCGCAGGACTTCCTGCCCAGGTCCCCTCCTGGCCCCCGAAGCCGTCTCTCCACCTGAGCACTTGCCCTCACGTTGGGGGGAGAGGGGGCAGCGACCACTAATCCAGGCTCAAAGGGGGCCCAGCATGGGGGGTGGTCCTGGCTCCGCAGGGACGGGCGCACTCACCTGCAGAAGGGGCCCCCAGCCCCCCAGCTAATCCCACCACCAGCCTGATCGGGTTTCCCACAGTTCAGACCCTGCTTTCCCAGGGCCGCGCGCCCCACCAAGGTGCTTTCACGATTGTCCTGACAAGCTGAGCGTGAAGGAAGGGAGAAGCCGCCTGTCACCAAACGTCCCCAGTGGGTAATTATCTGGGATTAGCGCAGCTGCTCCTCACCAGCGTCCTGACCCTTGCAGGCACCTCAGCCAGGAGAGGCGGGAAGGGTCTGCCTGGCCCCACCGGCCCTGGCCCTGCGACTGGCGGACCCGACCCCCCAGCTCCCGCCACACCAACCCCCCCACAGACAGACAGAGCCGGTGTGGCCACAGACGCTGTTTTTGAAAGGTCTGCGATGTCCTCTTTGGCATCAGATAGAGCAGGGGAGGGAGTGTCTTTTCATCTCGCAGGGCCTGGGTTCACACGTGACTGACCCTGGTCTGGGATCTTCAAGGTGCTCGTCTGGAGGGGGAGCAGTGTTTTCCTGGGAGGGTCATGGAGGGGCTGGCGTGGTCGCTGTGTCTTCCGGGGCGGCTGGCCCCTGGTTCGGCCCCACCAGCCTCGTGAGAGATTCAGCCATCGGCACCTGATACAGTTGGTACTTTCACATCTTGGGCATTCTGATGGCTGTTCCTAGAATCCCATCGTGATTTTAATTTGCATTTCCTACGGCTACCAATACTAAGGTTCACATGTGCTTGTTTGCCAGCCTCCCGCCCATGAGGTGTCTGTTCAAGTCCTGCCCCCTTTTCCAGCTGGTTGTTTCCTGTTGTTGAGTTCTGAGTGCTCTTTATATATGCTAGAACAAGTGCTTTGTCAGACAGCTGTTGGCAAACATCTCCTTCCAGTCTGCAGTTTGTCATTCATTCCCTTGTCAGCATCTTTCACAAAGTCAGAGTTTTTAATTTCTATCAAGTCAGTTTAAAGATTTTTTTTCTTTTATGGACTCTGCTTTGGGTGTTGTTCGTAAGATTATTTTCCACAGAGATGGGATTCCTGCCTGTAGCTGTGGCCCCAGGAGCTCATGGCTGTGGGATCATGACATGCAGAGAGAAGGAAAGGGAGGCACCTGGGCTGGGGAGCTGGGGCTGGGGCACTGGATGACAAGTCGCTGGACCCTGGTGGCTGCAGAGAGATGGAGGTGAGGGCAGATTCAGACAGAGCAAGGGCAGTGTCTGGTGTGGGGGGCTGGGTGCTGGGGGTCCTGGAGCCCCCCTGGGACAGGTCTGGAAAGGGGGCTGGGTGCTGGTGGTCTTAGAGCCTCCCCAGATGGGTCTGTGCAGGGGGCTGGGTGCTGGGGGTCCCAGAGGCCCCCTGGGACAGGTCTGGGAAGGGGGCTGGGTGCTGGTAGTCTTGGAGCCCCCACAGATGGGTCCGTGCCAGGGGCGGGTGCTGGAGGTCCTGGAGCCCCCCGGGACGGGTCTGTGCAGGGGGGTAGGCACACACAGAGCCCGCCAGTGCAGATCACTGGGCAACAGGCCTCCAACGAGGCTGCAGCTGCCTCATGGGGAAAGGACCGTCTGTCGGTCTGTAGACAGTGAATCCTGAGGCCGCACCCACCAGCCCTCAGGCTGCAGTAGCAGCATGGAGGGGAACCCCAGGGGTGCCTTGAGGCTAGCTCCACAGCTGTGGAGGGTGGGGGTTGGGGGGAGGGCCCGGGAGCCAACCTGCACCAGGGATAGAGATGCAGGTAGCAGCGGAGGAAATAGCCCCAGGGGAGAGACTTCACAGGCTCCGAGGAGGGTACATGTGCACACAGCCTGGCCCCCAGGACCTTCAGCACAGCAGACCCTGCTGGGTGCCTGGGACTCTGCTCTGTGCTTGGGCTGCAGATGCCCAGCCATCGAGGTCAGGACAGGATCCGTGACGGGATCCGTGCCTACAGAGGAGACCCGAGAGCTTATGCCCTCTCCGCTCGTGGCCAGTGAGGACAAACGAAGGTCTGCTGTCCTCTGGATGTGAGGTCTCACAGGACATTGGCCCTGCCTGCGCCCATGGTCTCCGACCTCCAGCCTCTGGAACCAGGAGACAGGCTGCAGACTGTGGTGTCCCCTTAAAGCTACCAGGACGCAGATGGAAAGCGCTGGAAACCACCGGCGAAGCCTCCTTCCTGTCTGGCCCGCCCCAACACCGGGTGCCTCCCCTTCACTCCTGCCTGAGTGCTGGGGGGTCAGGAACACCTGGGTTAGGGTTAGGGCAATCATCTGGGTACCAGTCCCCTCCTTTGGGCCCAGGGAACCTGGGGTTATTTCTGCTCACATTTGTTGACTGTGGGATGGAGCATTCCAACTGATGGGCTCTGTCCAAATCCCCATAGTGCCAGGAAGAGCCAGGCCTGAGGGGAATCATGGGAAATGAGAGGCCACAGAGACCCCATGGCAGAGCCACCATAGCCCACCAGTTCCCCAGGGAGGGCCCACACACGAGACCGTCTCCTCAGGTGGGGTCCCCAGACGCCATCTCTCCGCCTGGCCCTGAGCCACCTCCCCATCCCCCCAGCACCTTGCAGGGAGCAAGGGAGCAGAGGCTGAGAATGGGGACAAAAGAGACACACAGGCGAGGCTCCTGGCCCCTAGGATACCTCCATGCCTCTGTCACCTGCTCTCCCCAGAACTGCCGCCAGAATGCGGGACAGACATTCCCTGAGTGAGCGTGGGGTCTGGTCCTTGGGGAAGCAGTGTAAAGCAGGGACAGTCAGGGAAGACAGGAGCTGGCCAGGAGGCCCCCAGCCACACCAGGGAGACTTGAGGCCAGGCTGCAGGGGCTCTTTCTAACCTAGCCCACCCACATCAGCATTGCCTCGGGAAGCCCCCCCAGACCCAAGAATCTGCAGCCTCCCAGGGCTGGGCCCCTTCCTGACCCGGAAGAGGGGGTGGCTCCCAGGCCAGCTGCCGCTCCGCTTCACCTGAGACCAGTCTTGGGATGCTCACGAGCCCCGCACACTCTCTTCCTTTTCTTGGGCATATAAAGGTGTCCCGCAAAGCTCTCTGCCTCCTCCCGCTGATGCTGACCAGCCCTGGCTTAGCACCAAGGATATGCCAGGAGCTGTGCCCTTTGCCAGCACAGACGGGGACTCCATGACAGGATAAGCCTGTGAGCCGTTGCAGTGGGAGAGGAGGGAAGAGCTGGGAAGGGGTTTGGGAGTCCTAAGAGATCACCCACCAGCTGCTGGCATCTGCAGACTGGGACCTTATCTGGGGACAGTGTCTCGACAGAGGTCATCAGGTTCAATGAGGTCATTGGGACTTAACCCAGGATGACTGGTATCCTTATAAAAAGGGGAAATCTGGACAAGGACCGGTACCCAGGGGGGAAGGCCACATTGGGCCCGGAGTGCTGTGGCCACAAGCCAAGGCAGGCAGGCCCTCCCCAAGCACCTTAGTGGGAGTGCGGCCCTGGGACACACGGTCCTGACTTCCGGCTGTGGATTGTGTGAGCTGTGCCAGCAAAGAGGCCAGCCGTCTTGAAGCACAGGTGTGGGGGGATCCCTGGAGCTCATGTGGGACCCAGAGCAGGCCCCCAGGTGGGAGCTGCTGGGGAAGAACAGGCAGGGCCTTGTCCCCGCAGTGCTGCCCCCTGGTGAGGTAAGCCCAATGCTGGGCCCCAACAAGCTGTCGGAGAGCCACGGCCGCCAGGCTCCCCACCTCCTGGCTTCTGCACCCCACGCCAGCTCCCTGTTGGGCAGACTCCATGCCAGGGCCACACAGAGAAGGGGTTAGTCCCCCCTCAGGCAAATCAGCACCTTTAGCCTTGGCTCCTGGCACGGCGGAAGCCAAGGGCTCTCCGCTAAGCCAGATCCCGCCCCATAAAATTCCAGTTGGCGCTTGGTGTGTGTTTCCACCGGAGAGAGAGGCACCGTGCAGACACGATGCAAATGTCAGGTTAGACTCTAAGCCCACCAACCCATTGGATGAGCTCCCGAGCTGGGAGCTGGGGACGCAGGGGACCCGAGCATCCCTGCCCCTGGAGGGGAGCCCGTCGTCTCCCAGGGCTCAGCCGCCTTTCCTCCTCCCACTGACTTTATTTTAAGCCCAAATGTTAAGGACATTTGCAAAGATGTAAAACAATGCTATTCTTCTTCCTATTTTTTCGAGAGCATAGTTATTTTTCTAGAACACGTTACTTGCAGTAGCGTGTCACGGGTAGAGTTGTTCATGATAATTTCCCTGAGCCGGATTGTTATGCCCGTCTCAGAGATGAGCGAACAGGGACTCCTCACTCTAACCTCGTGGGACCTTGATATGACCCTGCTGTGACCTCGGCTGTCAGCCCCATCTGGCTCCTCAACCCCACACCCAAGTGCCCTCTCTGCCCGCTCGGCCACTCTTGCTCTTGGCAGGGGAGGTCTTTCTGGCACCTCCCGCCGCAGCCTCACTCCGAGGAGGCCTGGGGCAGTCCGCCCAAGGTGGCTGGGAGGACAGGATGTTTTGCTGGACTCCCATTCCAGTTGGCCAGAGGCAACTCCAGTTTGTCCAGGGAACCCTTGGCTCCGTCTGCCTGGAATCCCAGCCCTTTCTGTTGCTCGGGTCCAGGCCTGCAGGGGCAGCCAGCAGCGAGAGGGAGAGCCGTCCGCCAGGCACGTGGCCCAGGAGTGGCGGGGAGCTGCCTGCCCTCTGGACACTCCAGAAGCTCAGGCCCAGGGCTCTCCATTCCCCTTCTGCAGGTGCCCCCAGGAGAGTGGCCAGCATCACCATCTCCCCACGACGGGCTTAGGGGTCTGAGCCCGGGATCAAAGGGGCATCCTTGCCCAGGGAGGGTGAACCCTCCAGGCCACCCGTGGCTCTTTCCTGCCAGCCATGCCGGGTAGCTCCTGGCCACTTCCGTCCAACTGCTCACTGTCAAAGGCCATAGGCCAAAGCTAGAGGGCTCCCTCCTGAGGGCCAGGCATCCTCCATGATGAGGACAGCTGTGCCAACATGGGGCAGTACACAAGCACCCTCGGGCCCACACCCAGGGCTGTGGTTCCCGTCGTCCTCACTGTGGGGGGCCCTGTGTCCCGCTGGTGGCCAGGAGTTGGGGACCACTATCTCAGCAGCTCTTTCTGAGCGTAGGCTGGGCCCCCACACGGCAAACACCAGCATTTCCCTGGCTCTCAACTTCTTGGAAAGGCTGTCCACTATTGCTAGAGCTCCCAGAGAAGCCCGGAGCACAAAACTTCCAAGAAAGGCCAGAGGCAGAAGTGCAGGGCCAGGCCAGGCATGTCCCCTTCTGCTCTTCCCCTCAGGGTCATGCCAGTCAGGGCTGCTAGCCCACCGGGTCTTGTGAGCCAGAACCTCTCCTCTCCTCCCGGCCTAGCAGGGAGACTCTGCCAGCCTGACTGCCCACCTGACCGCCCCCCAGCACACCCCTTCTCCCCGTTCCGTTCCCTGGGAACCAGACTGCAGTGCCTGCACGGGTTAGTTGACACGTGGGACGGGGCAGGGGCCCCACAGGAAAAGACACCTGCTTTCCCTCCCCTCCCCGCAGTGCCCCGAGAATCCACGTGGCCGGTGGGGCTGCCCTCTGTCCACGAGGGCATCCACAGCCATTCTCAGTCCGGCCTTGGGACCCCGGGAGAGCCTCGAACCTGTGACGGGGCAGGACAGGATGGACACCACCATCATTGTCGCCTTACCTCCCAGACGCCAGCAAGAGCCTCAGGGAACCCCCAGGGCCTCCGTTCCATTCTTTGAGAACCATGTGTTCCTCCCTGCAACTCCCTGTCACGTCGGTCTGCCTGGCTCACAGCTGGCCTCGACCTCTCCTTGGAGCTTCATGCTTCACGACTGTTCCGCTTTCATTCCTTCTGCTTATGGCACATTCCTTCCATATTTTCTTCTCCAGACTCCTGAAGGACAGAATCCATTTGGCCCGGCTCTCTCTTTTTGAGCCAGGAGCCCCTGCTCCCAGCCCTGTGCCCACCATGTGGGTCCATACTGCAGAGAGAAGCCCCCCGACCCCCGAACCCCTACGAACCGGGCCGAGTTCCACCCTCTGAGCCAGGAAGGGTCAGTGTGGTCTGCGGTCCAGCTTTCCTGCTTCTCCTCTGGGAAAGGAGGATGCTCCTGGGTCCCTCCCTGAGGCCTCACAGGTGATGTCTGCAAGACCCGGGGCCTCCTCTCCCCCAGATGAGCCCCTCTTTGTGGGCATCTGTGTCCCATGAGGGAAGAGCAGGCATGGGGAGCACATGGAGGAGGCAGGGCCAGAAGATGCCCCCACCAGAGCTGAGCGAGGCTGGAAGAGTAGAGCCGCGTGCCGTCAGGAAGCCGGGGCCCACCAGGACTTGCCCAGGCCTGGCGCCAGACTCTAGGCTGTCACCTTCCTGAGCCTCCGTGCCCTCTGCTTGCCTGTCCCCTAGACTCTGTTGCCAGGATGGACGCACTCTGCATCTGCACTGCCTAGGACGGGACCACGAGCCACGCTGGGGACAGAGTGTTTAATGTCACTTAACTCTCATTAATGGAGGCTTGAAGGGCTCCTGGTGGCTTGCAGTGGCTTGCAGTGGCTTGTGGCTCACCTCTGGGAAAGCTGTCACAGCTACTCCACAAGGTCACACGGTGAGATGCGGGCAGAGCCAGGCCCTGAGGTGCTGCCGGCGGCAACCATCCCTGGTCTCTGTCACCTGCAGGCTGAGCTTTGGTCCAGGGGGTCTGACGGAGGGATACAGGACTCAGGAAGCCAGCCAGCTAATCTCGGGGGCCTGGGGGGACTCTCCCTTCTCTGCCTGGGAGCCCCCCATACCAGCCTGGCTGCCCAGGCACATGGCTCCTGGAGCCCCAAGTACACCATCCTGCAAAGAGCCAGTGTCCACAACATCTGGAGAGGGAAACTCCGTGGAGGGACCGAGGCTCTGAGCATCCACAACCATAAAGGTGTGTGGGCGCAGAGGGAAGACCAATTTCCAATTATTCCAGAATACAATTGCCAGCTGCCAACAAGTCTGATGTAAACTCTCTGGCCAGCCAAACCCCACAGGCTCCTGGAGATCCACCCCGCCCGCCTTGGGGTGGGATGTCCTCCGTGTGGTCCTGGGAGAAGGGGCTCCACCCGAGCAGCCTCAGGCCCCCCACCTCCCTCCAGCACAGCCTCAGGGCTCCAAGTTCCCATGAGCACCAGGCCTAAGCAGTGGGAGGCAGACATCCCATCCAAGCCCCAGGGCCAGGCACACAGGCCAGAGGCATGGAGGCCCGGGTGGCCTCTGCACCATTGGCGTGGGCTCTGGGTTGGAGCCAGGAGGAAACAGAGGGAGGGGTGAGGGTGGGCGGGTCAGTGGGCGAACACACTTCTCTAGAATGCAGTTCTTCTCCAAGTACTCAATGCCCAGGGGAGCAGAACCCATCCACTCGCTTCTGGAGACCACACACCGAAGACTGCCTCCTGACATGGTGGAAAGCAAGGTCTTTCCTCACAGCGACCCAAGCTAGGGTAGGTGGAGTGGGGAGGGAGGGGCGGTGAGTGTGAGTCCCTCCACAGCAGGAACGGCGCCCTGCTGCTATCTCAGGGGTGGGAACTGGCTGGGGGGCAAGTGAGGGGCTTCACAGGCCCTGGGGGAGCCTCCCAAAGGCCGTGACATCCCAAGGCCACACAGGAGGGCCTGCTTGGATCCCTGCATGACAGACAACCTGCCCAGGAGGATGGGGAAACTGAGGCCCAGCTGAGCAGCGCACCTGGGGCCACAAGCAAGCCAGGCTCCTCTGGGCTGGGACCAGCCCTTCGCCTCCTCCCTCTACTGCCTGTGACTCAGTGTCCCCGGGGCAGGTGGCTCCCTACTTTCTTCCCAGCCGTGGCTTGGTCCAAAGCCCTTTCAACACACGCCCAGCCCTCAGCCAACAAGGACTCATTCAGCCTCAGGGAGGGCAGGGCCTGGGGAGCCGAGGGGAACATTTTTTCAAAGTGTAAGTCATGCTTCCCTCAAAGGGCAAGGAGAGGCCATTCCTAGGATAGGAAACGGGGCCACCAATAAGCAGTAAGACATAGCCCACCTCGTTCGCAACCAAGGGTCCCCAAATCAAAACTCACTGGACGGCAGAGCACGGAGACCTCCCTGACGCCCAGCGGCCTCTGTCCCTGCAGGGAGGTGCGCGGTGCAGCCCCTTGGCACAGGCCATGCAGAATCTCCATGAGCGCGAGTGCCCGTGTCTGTCGATGCCGGGAGCCCAGGAAGCAGCAGGCAGAGGGACCCCTGGAGGCACAGGTGTGCGCCAGCGGCAGACAGCAGGCGGCGTGAGGGCTCTGTGTCCTCGGGAGTGATCGCCACGGGCACTTAGAGTGGATTGGGCAGGCTGCGGGACAACACAGCACCAGAAATGCACTTAACAAAACTGGTGTGTGTAGCTGTGTGTGCGCGCATGTGTGTGAGTGGTTATGTGCACACACATGTGTGGCTGTGTGTGAGCGTGAATTCGCGTGCGTGTTTGCACACATGTGTGTGTAGCTGTGTGCATGCACACGTGTGAGCATCTTTGCTCACGTGCACTCAGAATTCCATGGGTGCCAACCATATCACTGACCCAGGTCACCCTGGAAAGTGGCTGGAAGGGACAGGACTTTCCCCCCTACTTCATCATCCGGGGTTTTACGGGGATGAGTTCACCCTGGATTTGAGGGAAAAGCCCCCTGGGGACTTTTCGTGACAGTCGCTCCCACTGCAGAGAGCATGAACAAAGCCACATTGTCTGTCGGCCTTGGTTTCCTCATCTGCACGCTGGGGTGGCAGCCCTCTCCTGTTTGGTCCTCACGGCCCAGCGGTGGCATGGTTGGGGGGGCTGGGCCGCTGGGCCTGCCTGTCCACCCCAGGGGCTCCCCACCCCGCCCTGGGCTCACAGTTTCGTGGTGGTGGCTACAAGGCCTGTGCAGCCTCCTCAAAATGAAGTTAATTAAAATTCAGTAAAAGGTAGCAGCTGCTCGTTTGCACCAGCCACGTCTCAGGGGCTCAGGAGCCAGTGACTCAGACCCGGGGCTCTCCATCAGTGCAGAAACTTCCACCGGACAACGCTGCCAGAAACATCCCTCAGACCTCATCTGGTTCTCAAAACTCAGTTTCCTTCCCCCGTTCTGTCTGATGCCTTCCTAAAAGGGTCTTGAGGGGAACCGCATCCCTTTCTGCCCACTGGTCCAGCTTTGTGGGGTCACAGACCCCAGGCTCCCTGTGCCCCCACGAGGGGCACGAACGCTGCTCCGACACTCCTCACAAGCCAGGCTTGCTTACCCGCCGGCGGCGTGGGCCCCAAGCTAGGCCGCTAATCCCCCAGCCAGCCGCGGGTGAGACGGGGCTGGGCGGCGTTCGGCCCTCAGCCCACATCATTATGCATTTTTCATGTGAGGCAAACGGTTCTTTGAGCGTTCGTCTTCCGATATGGGGCAATCCCGACACAGCAGCCGTGGGCCTTTGAAGTGTTTCAACCCAGTATTAATAAATCATGGGGCAGAGACTGCAAGCAGACCGTTAACTGTTGGAAGGCCAGGCTCGAGACGGTCATTTTGCAGGAAGGAGGATGAGGCCAGGCCGGGAGTGGAAGGACCAGCCTCTGTGCTCAGGCACGAGGAGGCCCCATTCTGCTCCCTCGTGCCCATACTGTGTGGCCTCAGCCAAGGCCCCTGCCTTCTCAGGATCCTAGGCAGGCTCCCAAACCTGGGAATGGGTGCACAAAGCCCTGCACGGTCTGGGCCTGCCGACTGCTCAGGCCCACGCCCACAGAGCCCAGCCTCGGTCCTAGCGTGGGGCCTCCCCAGCCTCGTCCACACACTCAGGACCCAGGGAAGCAGCCACCAGGGTTGGGCTGTGAGCTAAAGGGCCCGGAATTGCGTGAGCTGGGGACAAATGCAGTCATCAGTAAATACTACGTTACACAAACCAACAAATAAATAGGTCACATTAAAAACAAAAGTGAGAAATGCTCAAAGCCCATTGTTTTCCAGTAATTTCGCTAGGCTGTGCTGGAGGCTCCCCAAAGGATTCAGGTCTGTAGTGCGAATCTGATGCAACGGTGTGCCCCTGGCCGTCAACCCCCTGCGCTGTGTTCGATGACCTCACACAGGCAGCCTGAGACCAGCACCGTGGGAGAGAGCATCTGCCCTGCTGAAACCAGGGCTTTCTCCCCCAAAGAGCCAGGCATCAGTTACCCGCACCCCAAGGAGCCCTCCGCACCTTGGGCACTGTCTGCAGACAGACCATGTCAGGCCACACCCGCTAGGAGGCTGCCTTTCTGAGCAGAGAGGCTGGTCATCAAGGGGAAACTGAGGCAGGCTGAAACGAAAGTGGTTAGGCAGGCTCCGTGGAGCAGGAGCAGGCACAGAGCAAGGAGACTGTGGGCTTGGCTGTGATCCTTTCTGCTCAGGTTTGAGGCCAGGGCTGCGGAGCACCGGGCGTCTGAGCCCCCAGCCGGTGTCCTGGCTGAGTAAGCTCCTGTCTGTTCTTCAGGCTGAAGACACAGGGAAACCAGGCCCCGAGGGTCACTCCGCTCAGGAGGAGGAAAGCACTCAGAGTGTTTAACCTCTTGCAAGCAGCAATCTAGGAGAGGCCTGAATCATCCCTCAAATGGTCCCTGCTGCCTCCAGGCTCCCCGACCTCTGGCCCCCAGGGCTGCTCACCTCCAGCAGAAAGCCACGGTCAGCCAACACCACCCACCCAAGAAGGAGATGGGCCCCCAACCACAGGGACCTTCCTCTACCTCAAGCAGGTCTGCATTCTGCCCAGAGGTCAGCTCTACACAGCCAGGGACGTGGGGGCCGCCAACAAGAGATAGGCAGGCAGGGCAGCCTTGGCCCACTCCCCGTGGCATCCAGAGACAGTCTCTGGCCCACACTGGAGTCCTGTGTGGCCTCCAAGGGTGGCAGGCATCCACACCCTCAAACCAGTAGCCTCATAGGTCCCGTGGTCCTCAGAAAGAAAGGCTGGGCTGGAGGACAGGGGAGAGTTGCAGAACTGAGAGGACACAGGCCGCGGTGGGCAGCAGACAGACAGACATAGGAGGGAGCTGGAGCCAGCAGCTGGGTGGCTGGAGACAGGGAGTCAGGACGCAGGCACCTGGGGGCCAGGGACTGTGGTCTGAGGGCTCAAGAGCCAGGGGCCAAGGGCCAAGGCCAGGCAGGCTGGAGGTCTGGGGGACACGGAGCTGAGACTAAGGGCGGGCAGTCATGTGGGTGGTAAGCAGACCACAGGTGGACCACAGGGCAGCGTGGTCAGGAGGCTCAGGACTGGGGGCTGCAAGGTCTGGAGGACAGCAGCCCGATGGCTTGGGGGGCAGTGGGGCCGGGGACCAGAGCAGCCGCCCACGGGCTGTGTGTGCAGGGTCAGCTGGCTCTGCCTCGGAATGCAAGAGGCACCAGCCTAGGCCCCCAGGGCCCTGAAGAGCCACAGACAGCCACCGGGGACCTGAGGTTTCAGCTGTGCAATCTTGAGCATGCCACTCCCCCCACTCTGAGCCTGCTTGGCTCAGTAACGCCTACTCCTAAGCTACTGAGGATGCAGGGAAAGTGTACGACCTGTATGCACAGGCCTGGCCCAGCCGGGTCCCCATCCTTGCCGTGCTTGGCGGGGGCCCGTGGTTCCGTGTAGCCCAGCTCAGGCCTAGGCTGGTGTTCCCGCCTTTGTGGGAGCAGTGGCTCGGCAGCCTCCGGTCTTCTGGCTGACTCTGAAACCTGCTGCGGAAGATCACATGGGCACCCCCAGACCCCTGGCCCCAGGACCTGGCCCCAGCCCTGCTCTTTCATACCCAGCCCGGCAGTGGGGGCGAGGAAGGAAGGGAAGGGAGGGGCACTGCAGGGGAGGCAGGATGTGGGCCCTGCCTGGACCCAGCTTGCTGGGAGGAACCTGGCTCTCTCCTCTCAGGGAGCCACGAGGCTCTCCTTCCTCCCCTGGGTCACCCATCCCAGCCCGTAAATCACCTGCCCACGCAGCAGGTGCACCAACACCACTGCCGGGGGCAGCCACGGGCCAGCAGGCTTGTCTGGAGGTGGCAGGTTCGGGGCCCTCTGGGGGGGTCTCAGGCCCTGGCATCCTGGGCGGGGCAGCGAGGAGCCAAGGGGGGCCAGTGCTTCTGTGAGCCAGGGTGTCGGGAAATCTCGGGGATTACGGGAAAGTTGGCATCCCAATTCCCAGCTGGGCCAACTTAGGCTCTAAGAGACCCACTCAGAGCCCAGCTTGGAGCATCTTGAGCACATGGTGGGCCTGCCCCAAATGCACCTTCTCCCCCAGCCTGGGAGCTGGCCTAGGCTGGCCCGCAGGCCTCCTTGGGAATTTGTGGCACGTGACGGGTCTGGGGCAGAGGAGGGGCAGCCCCAGCCTGGCTGGAGGAACTGCTTGGGGGAGCTCAGCCCTCACGACGGCCAGAGGCACTGGGCCCCTCTTCTGGGAGTCCAGTCCCACCGGACCTGGAGCTCTGATTCCCTGCCGAGGCTCAGGTTGTTGGGCCACATAGTTTCCAGATGACAGCTGCTGCCCGCACAGGCCAGCACAGGTCGGATGGAGCAGCAGATTCTGCACTGGGCTGGGGGAGGCCCCCAGATGCCCGGGGATAGCCCAGACCTGCCCTCTCCTCCCGGCCCAGGCACAGGGGACAGAGAGTGTCCAAGTCCAAGACACCACAGACCTTGGCCAAGCCGGGTCTGCAGTGTTGGGGAGAGGCAGCCGGACTGGCGGACAGACAGATGGTGGAGTCCCCAGACCCCAGTGTGAGAGCCGCTCTGCCCCGCTCGGTCTGTGACACTAGGCTGGGTGAGGCTCACTCAGCCAGCGTGCTCACGGTGCTCAGGGCCTGCCCCGGGTTTGCAGCCGGGGACCCTCTCTCTAGTCCCATATGGAAGCCCTCCAATGCGCTGGAGCAGGAGGGACAGGGAGCTGCCCCCAGAGACCACCACCCCTCAAGGCACCATCCTCAGAAGCCCCACTTTTCAATAGCTGCCCCTCCTCTTTCCATTTAAATGGATTTCCAAACCTCTGCAGCCACACACGCGTGCTCTCTCACTAGGTAAATGAATGGAGGCCAATGTGGAGGTGAAGGGGCTGGGCTCTGGGGCTCAGGCCACGGGCCAGAAGTGTCACTCCAGCGAGCTGCTCTCTTGGAGGGACAGTAGCTCCCACTCCTTGGAAGGGTAAGAATTAAACTAAACGAGTCCTGTAAAATGCTTCACCCAGGGGTCTGACCCGATAAAGGTCAGCTGTCGCCGTATCTTGTGATCATGACCACCGTCCAAACCCATGCCCGCTGCCTGGTCCATCCAGGGCTGGCGGGAAGCACCCGGGCCCCGGCCATAGAGGGAGCAGAGTTTGGGACCAAAATAAGAAATCAGACATTGCTGCTGCCCCAAGATCGAGAAGCTTCGAGGCAGCAGCGGCAGCTTCTCCGGGCCGGGCTGCGGACCCTGCAGAGACAGACTCCCACCTTCCAGAAGAGAGCCTGGAGCAGGGATGATCTGAAGGGGGAGAGCATCCCCCACCAAGGAAGGAAAAACCGGCTGCAGCAGAAATCCAGGCAAGCGGGAGCCGGGCCGGGAGGCTCACAGAGGCTGTTGGGCCTGACGGACGGATTTTAGGCTCCGCTCCTCATCTCTGATGACATGTTATTTATGTGACCTACAGGTTTCTATTCACAGAGGAATTTTCGCCTACCTCCCCGTCAAATAGAAGACAAGTTTTCACCTTAAAGTCGTAGCTGAGCCGCGACCCAAGTAGCAGGAAAGGCCGTCCACATGAAAGTCGCCTCACAAAGGAGGCTTGACTGGCAGGTGAGGACAATAAAAGTCAGGATAATGTCCGGGCTATCAAAGCAGACCTGGGCGGGCCTGCGAGAACGGGCATGTCCCCAACAGAGGCCCCTCTCGCTCCTCACTTATCTGTCTCTCAGGGTCCCAAAGCACGAACCAACAGGCACACTGCTCATCGGCCCAGGGCGTTCTCTCTGTAAACACTTTCTAAATCCCGACCGAAGTCTGGTTACAGTTCAGCCGAGATGGAAGATGAGAAGGAAGGGACCATACCATTCAGCCGTCAGGACCCCTTCCTCACCGAGCATTGCCTCTTGTGTTACTTCCGCCCTCTCCCCAGGGGTCCTTACGGATACTCTAACTCACACCCTGTAATTCCTGAACGTGGTATCAGCATGCGACGGGAGAAAGCACGCTGTCAGGGATCAGCAGCTCCTGGCTCGGTCACCGGGCTGCCCTCAGATGGAGCTGAGCTCCCCCGATGCTCGGATTCCTCGCCTGTGAGAGTAGGGACAGAACCTACCTGCATGGTCCCATGGGAGTCCCGTGGGAGAGCTCAGCAGCTCAGGGGTGAACAACCATGAGCCAGCGTCTGGCACAGACAGTGTACTGCGCGGAATGGCACACAGGACACCCTGCAGCTCAGAGGCGGCCCCTCGCCGCCCCCCAGACCCAGCCCCTCCGCTTTGGCCTTCCACACACTCAGGGGGCCCTGCTCCTCGGAGCGCATTCCTGAGTCCGGGATCTCAAGGGGAACTCTGGAAGGGGTGGCTCTCTGGGTGGCCCAGCTCTAAACCTCAGACAGTGGCAGGGCTCAGTTTCCCCTCCTACAAGATGGACTGAGCCACCTACCAAAGCCGTGGGAGGCTAATGAGTCAGTGTTTGTAAAACGCTTTGCGGATCAGATGAAAGGGGCCGCGGGCAGGGGGGCTGCCCGCTGGAGGCAATTACTGTGGGTACGCATGCACACTCAGCCCAGCTCCCTATGCCCCACACGCAGATCTCAGCCCCAGGCCCACATCTGGGCGGGCAGGTGGGCGGGCCTCCCAGTGGGGCTGCAGGTCCTGCCCCAAGAGGGGCCGGGAGGGGCCTGCACTGGGCTGGGTGGTGACCGCGGCCCTTGCAGCCAGCAGGTTGGTTGTAGGGAGAGAGCAGGACGTAGGGGCCCCACCCCCGTGGTCTTCCCATGCCGGGCGCCCTAACCCACCCAGTTCACAAACTGCAGCGGGAGGTGGGCATACTCTCTGCCCAGATCCCTGGCAAAAATGCCCCGTGTTCTGGAAGCAAGACTGAGAGCAGATAAGGGAGGCACCCACAGCAGCCGCAGGCCCACAGCCTCCCCACCCATCACGTGCCCTGTGGACACAGCAGGAAGAGAGACCTAGGAAGCCCCTCGAGCGTCCCCGAGGGCGTCGGGGAGCAGGGCCCCTGCCCCAGCACAGCTCTGCAGGCCCTCCCTGCTGCCAGGCAGGGATCCCTGGAAGAGGGAGGAGTGAGGGTGAGTGTCGGATCTGGGCACAGCATCCAAGACTTGAACTGAGAAGGGAAAATGCCACTGGGCCCCACATTAAAAGGACAACAGTCTGGATTTGGGGGCCAAAGTATAGGATCAAAATTAAACTTCACCAGTTCTTTCTATGCCTTCTCATGCAGACACAGGTGATTTTAGAATGACAGGTATGGCTCCCCTTCCCTCACTAGTGGATGCTCTGGCCTGGAAAATCAGCCTCTACCAGTGCAAGGACTTGGCCCTGCCCTCCAGGTTCTTCAGGGAAGGAATGAAGAAATGAGTCCCCTTGGGGAGAGTTCAGAGAGCAGCTGACTAAGGAGGCAGGTCACAGTTACCCAAGGAATAACTCTAGCCCCCTCCTTATTTGGAATGGTTAAATTTAAACAGCAGGGTGGGCACAAAGAGGGCACAAAAGCAGCCCGTTTCCTGGAGAGCCACACCTCCACCCCGGGAGGCAGACAGAGAAGTAGCCTGGGCCCTCAGCACGCTCCGGCAGACCCCATCTCCCAGCAGGACCCCCGGCGAGGTCAGAGGCATGGGTCGCTTGCAGAAATACCTCGGAAATGCCAGATTCTGCAGAGAACCCACCTGCCAGCCACTGCCCAGAGCTCCATCTCCGCACAGCCAGAGGGACACCAGTACCCCAGCCCCTGGCAGTAACCCAACAGAGCCCTGGGCCCATCCGTCATGGTCAGGATCTGAGACCCACCTGGGTGCAGCCACTTCCGTTGCACACGAGGAGCAAAGAGACGGGGGCGCCCGGGGCCATCCCTAGCCAGGCCGCTGTGGATCAGACCAAAGGTGCCTTGCCAAACACACGCTGGTCTGCTCTGGCTGGAAGCCCAGAGGGTCACACAGCCAGACCAGGCCAAGGACGGGGCTCCTCTCTGTAGCCCCAGCTGGACAGAAGCCCTGACATGACTGGCATCGGGAGGCAGGCCCTCCTCTGGGCTCTCACAACAGTTTCCAGCTGGCAGCCCATCTCCCGTGCACCCACTAAGGACCAGAACTCCTCAGGGACCATAGCCCGGTGGAGGCCCTCTGCGAGTGGCACCTCCGGGCTGACCCTAAGAACGCAGGAGTCCCCTGCTCCAGAGAGTTCTGGAGGGAGATAAGCGGTCCCTCTTCCCTGGGGTCCCTCTGCCCTGGGGCCCAGCAGCATGGCCCCTGGCCATGTGTACAGACGGCCTCCGGGAGGAGGGAGGGGTCCCCTTCCTGGGTGGCTAGGGGCATCCCACCTCCCCAGCATTTTCCCCAGGGCCCCAGGAGTCCAGGTAGCCGTACCCCCACCTGCCCACAGAGACAGCTCGGTCCTCAGTCTCCTCTGGACCCATGGGCTCAGAGACAGCCTTCCACCTTCCCACATCCTGGGTACCCTCAGAGCCATTTGCAAGAATGAAGTTCAGGAAAACCCATAGTGATGCGCATGAACTCGGGCCCTAAAGATGATCTAGACGCAGGAGGACCTCGACATAGGTCTGACCAGACGGCTCCCTCCACAGACAGGGAAACCAAGGCCCAAAGGGAGCTGGGCCTCTAGGCACGTCCCTGGTTCCCAACCCTCCCCAGAAGCTGAGGGTATGAGTATTTGTCATTCTCCCTGTGGTTGGATTAGGTGTCCCTAAGACGCAGAGGGAACAGATTAGAACAGCCTCTAGGTAGGCTCCAGGCCCCAAGGCAGTCACCCCTTCACCTTCAGTCAGGGACTCCTCGACTCAGTTTCCCTGGTGAATCTCCGGCCCTCTCTTGTAGTCAGGAGAGTCATTCCCCAAGACATCCCTCCTCCAGGATCTAACCTGGGCTGACCCTGAGGGAAAAGGCCCAGGAGCTCTGGACCTCTCTCATCCCTACACGCTCTGTTCTTCCTGTGGCTCTATCTTTTCTCCCCACCCTGGCAGCAGGAAGGACCTGCCAGAGACCTGTGACTCAATGGGCAGTCAGTGTTTCTGGTCATGACCGAGAGGGAAAGAGAAAACCCCACAAGGCCTGTACCATCAGCCCAGAAACAAGAGCCCGAGGTCAGCTTGAAGCTTCCCACGGAGCTCAGGTCCCAGACCGCCACTGTGCCCCCTGCCCCACACTCACAGGTCCCGGGAGAGCACCAGGCAGCCCCTTCCCATGTCGTGACCAAGGAGGGCCTCCCCCAGGCTGGGGGGAAAGCAGGACAGAGCCACAGTGCACGGCCACACTGCACAGCCATGGTGTGGCTGGCAGGAACCACAGATGTCATGTTGGGTTTTTAGCCTCCCTGCCAGCTTATGAGAGACGCGCTCAAACATTAAGAAGATGCTAAAAACTTTCCAAGTTCCTCCTTTTAGTTTTTTCAAAATGTGGCCTGCTGGCCTCCACATTAGGCAGCCTCTTCTGCATCACAGGCTCTATCCGCCCCCAGCAAGCTCAGGTCATCAGCATCTTGGCCCCCGGAGATGGGACATATGTCAGGCCCCCCGGAATCCAGCATCTGGCTGGGATTCCGGGTCCTGGCATCCCTGCACTGCGCACAGACCCTGCAAGCAGGGAAACAAGGCCCACATGCTCCCTGGGGTGGCAGCCGCTTGTCCAAGGAGAGCAGAGGAAGGGGGGACGGCCGCTTCTCTCCAGCTGGAGTGAGGTCCCGAGAGCGAGGGTGCCAAAGCCGCGGCGAGGCAAGGGAGTGGACCCACTATGTGCTCCAGAGAGACAAGGCCCCGTGGTGAGGGAGAGCAAGGCCGCTGGGCCCTGGCACCCACATCCCCTGGGGACCCCTCACACAGAGCCCTCAGTGTCCTTGCATTTGCACAGAGGTGGGCTTTCAAATTCACACACAGGTCCCTTCTACTCCAAGTAGGACCCACACGCCTGTCCCCAGCCTCGGACCAGCCGGCATCCTAGAGGCCACCACTGGCCTCCCTTGCCCCCACTCAGCTACCACCCAGCGCAGGCCCCAGTGCTCCTCATCCAGGCCTCCTCTCCGATGCCCCTGTGTGAATATCCCCAGGGGTCACTGTCCAGCCCCTGAGCCCCATCATCGTCCTAACACGCCCAACCCAGTCCCTGCCGCAGCCCCGTCTGCAACGCAGGCCGCCCCTGGCCCGGGTCTCTCACCCCGCCCCCGTCTGGCCTGGCGGATTCTGAGGCTTCAAAGAGACCGAGCGGCCACCATGAGGGGATTTAAAGAAAACTACTGGGTAAACGGCAGTGCAGTGGACATCAGTGAAGCGAAGACCAAGATGGCCCTAAACATCCAGGTACCGTCATGGTACATCTGGGTAAACTGAGGACCGGCACAGAAGAGCGTCTTGCCCTGTCACAAGTCCCATGCCTATCTCAGTCCAGCTCCCTGAGGGTCAAGCCCCCTCCCTCCCTTCCCCCTTCTGTCTCTGTCTGTCTCTGTCTCTGCCTGTCTCTGTTTCTCTGCCTCTGTCTCTGTCTCTCTCTCTCTACCTCTCTCTTTGTCTGTCTCTGACTCTCTGCCTCTGACTCTGTCTCTGCCTCTCTCTGTCTCTGATTCTGTCTCTGCCTCTCTGTGTCTCTGTCTCTGCCCCTCTCTCTCTGCCTCTGTCTTTCTTTGTCTCTGTCTCTGACTCTGTCTCTGCCTCTCTCTCTCTCTCTGACTCTCTCTCTCTGTCCCCTCCCATCTCTCCCATCACAGCTCTCTTGGGAAGAGAGCTATGGGACACTCTGCCCTCTCAGTCCCCCGCCCCTCCAGGCCCAGCAGCCCCAGAGGAGCTAAAGGTGAGTACAGCCTGGCCCCTCAGAGCAGGGGCTTTGTTCTGCCCCCAGGGGAGGGTGTGGAGGTCCCGGGCAGCATCCCAGCCGGCTGGACAAGGCCCCTCTGAGCCTCCTCCTGCGGGGCCCATTCAGAAGCCCGACTTACGCAGGCCCCAGCCGGGATGGAACTCCTCCACGGTGGGGCCCCACTCCAGCCCTCCCTTCTGGGCCTGGCCGGGCTGCCCTGGAAATGACAAAGGCCAGTTAGTCACTTCCCTGGAATTGTCCCATCCAGCTGCCCCATCCTAGATAAACAAGCCAGCGCTGTGCCCAGCATGTCCAATGTTCCCAGACGCTCCCCGTACCCCACACGGCCACATGGTCCCTCTGGGGGGCTCCAGGCCTGCCCACAGGCAAAGGCGGTGGGGTGGGCCCCCCACAAGGTGCCTAGGGTTGCAGCCTTTGCCCTCTCCCAGCCCCACCCCAGTGAAGCCCCTGTACTTTGGGGTGACATCATCCCCATCTCGGCCATGTTTGAGGAAAAGTCCCCATTGGCGGGAGGAGGATGACCCTTGTGGCATTCCCAGAATAGCCCCCAAAGCTGCCCGCCACCCCAGGGATGCCTGGAAACCACGCCCAGCTGAGGACAGAGGTCACCGGGCTCCCAGGCCTTTGATGTTCAAGGGGCCTTGAAGATAATTCCAGAAGAGGAACAGGGCCACAGCTCCCCCAGGAGCTGTCCACGGGAGTCAAGGGGATTTCTCCATTCCACTGGGAATGAATGAATGATTGACTGAATGAACCAACGAAGCCAAAAGTGTGGGACATGGAAGGAGGGAAGGGGTCTCCCTGGGGCCTCTGGAGGGCACCCTGCCCAGTGTGGCCTCCAGAACCGTGGGACGTGAAACCTGCTGTTCTCAGCTGATGTCTGGTCCTTGGTTGCGACAGTCATCGTGGTATCATGGGAGAGTGCACGCTAGGTGTGGGTCGCTGCCCCCTGGCGAGGGAAGGACTGGCATCACCCCATGTCAGAGATGGGGGCCAGCAACAGACTTGGAGGACCTGCCCAAGGTCACATAAGACCACTGGCTGCCATCTCTTCTGGGCATTAGGCCTCAGGCACCGCATCTGCCAGGGGACTGTCCTGGACTCTGAGCCCTCGCGGTGATGCGAGCATTCCAAGAAGCCAGCCGCTGACAAGGACACCTGCTATGAGCAGACGCAGGCACAGCATGATCACAGTGGATCATCCGTGGAGATCACGGCGGGGCCACAGCCTCTGCAGGGGGAGGGCCTCTGCCTTGGCCCCGGGTTCCTGCCCCAGATGTGGGTGAGCCCCTGGCTGGGGTGGCCCCCACCCCAGGGCCCAAAGGAGCACACCTGGCGGACCCAGGCCAAGGGAGGAGGGCAGCCTGATGGGGAGAACTGGCCCATCTGCCCCCCAGGGGCCTGCAGCCACACCCATTGTCTTTCCAAGTGGGCTTTTTCTGTGGCCACTGGACACTCAAAAGGAAGGCAGAGGACCCATCGGGGACAGGGGCCAGATATCTGTTCCAGGGAGGCTGCAGTGGGGACTTGGGGTCTCAGTGGGAGGTGGTCTGTGTGTCTCTTAGTGACACCTGGCACGTCCCGCAGGGCTGACTGGGGCCTCCCTGGGGGTTTGAAGATGCTGGAGGGAAAGCCCTGGGGGTATGCCCTGCCCCCTGCCAGAGGAGGCGGCCTCAGGGCCCAGGAGGCACATCCCCATCCCACCCAACAAGAGGCACATGCCTAGCGTCCTGCCTCACAGCCTGGGGTGGGCCCTATGCCCAGGCCATGTCCTGCCAGAGGACGTCCCCATCCTCTGGGCCACATGGAGGCCACAGCCCGCACCTGGCCTGTGTCCCTTCCATCCGACGTCCAGCAAGAGCTGCACAGGAAAGCTGCAGGCCCAGACCATGACAGTGAGCATGTGTGCAAAACAGGGAAGCCTAGAAAGAAGCCACGGTAGGCTCCCAAACCTGAATGTCGTGGGTCCTATGCACAGGGACATGTGCTGACTGAGTGCAGGCCCTCAAAATGCAGCCTGCAAGCCCCTCTCTCAAATGAAGAAACCAAGGGCAGAGGTGTGAGCCACGCCCAATGTCACATCTGGACCAGGAGAGACCTACCCCCAGGGGGGTGCCCCCTGTGGCCAGCACCCGCCTTCATTGTTGGTCACAGGCGTCAAGGTCTACATGGGGTCACATGTCCCCACAGCGGACCGTGCATCTGGACCGTGGACACTGGCTGCCCGTCCTGTACTCCGGCCCCAGAGACCCATGCAGGAAGGAAGCCAGGCCAGGAGGACCCCTGAGCCCCGGGGAGGAGCTGGCTGTCAGAGGCTGTCACACACCCTGGGGCTATGGGTGTGCTGAAGCCTGGGTGAGGAGCGGGAAGAGAAGGCTGGTGTGGGCTCTCCCGCAGACCCGGGGCTGAAGCCTGAACCACAGAGCCATACTCTTAGGGGCGTGCTGGGCTCTGGGTGGCAGGGGACAGATAGGATGTTGGTTCCCTCTCTGAGCCTTGGTTTTCCCACCCCTCAGTTGGGTTCCCGCTAGAGAAGGCCGACTCGTGGAATTCCTGGCCCCAGACTCCCAGCCCAGCCTGCACGGTGGATGGACAGCCCCACGACAGGGCTGGATTCCGGTGCAGGGGGATGGGCTGGAGGGTAAGGGGCCTGTCCCATGGGCTCCCTGCCCCTACACCCACAGAGTGGCTGGCGGGACACTTCCTGGCTGCCCGCCAGCTCCCCGACAGCCTGCGGGTGACTTCTGGAGCCCAGCCAGATGCCGTAACCCGTCCCGGGGGCCCCTTGGCATTCCTGGCTTTTGTTTCCGATGACGCGGGGTCCGCCGGAAGAGGGGAGTTGTGGCGGGAAAGGGCCTCCATGTGATTCAGGATCCTCAGTGGGGTCTCAGCTCCCTCACCCATGGCAGGGACAGGGGACTGACCATGAGGAAGGGGCCATGCAGCCCCACATGCAGAGCACAGGCAGGGGGCTGGGGCCTGGGTGCAGGGAGAGCAGGACCACTCAGGCCTTGGGGTCCCTGGGGTTCAGGGGGTCGGGCTGGGCCAGCAAGGCCCCTGCAGCAGGCCCCCCCCTGGCCATGGCCATCAGCAGGGCCCCTCTGAGTTAAGGGCAGCAACAACTGTGCCCTATTTATAGCCTCACGTCCCTGTCCACGGGCTGTGGCCAGCAGAGCCCATCCACGAATTCCACTGTGATCGGTTTACATTTAAAATAAACGTTTCCTTAACTCAAGTCTGATCTCTGGCAGTGAATTTCGGGAAGTGCTGAGTCCAGGTCCAGACTCCAAGGGAGGCCTTGCCGCTGGGCGCTCAGGGACAGCAGTGACACGGCAAGCGAGAGGGTTCCCTGACCCCACCGAGAGCCTACAGCTCTCTATGCCTTGTAGCCTCCCCAGCCAGGATACCCCAAGGGGGTCTGGCCCCGGCGCAGCCCCCACACAGCCTCTGTTCTCCCTACTGGAGCCCCATGTCATATGGGGCACACGGGATGTCACATGGGGTACCTCTGTACACTTTGCAAAAGGGCTCTCATCCTAGGGCAGGTAACCCAAGGGGCAATCACGGGGCACCAGAGGGATGCCAGTGGGGTTAGATCTAACTTTGCAGCTCTTCCCAAAGACGCCCCAACCTCCTCGCTCTGAATGCAAAGGGATGCTCGGAGATCATTTGGAAAACACAAAAGGCAGCCTCCTAACCTGTGACAGCCACAGTCAGCACTCGCTGTCCCTTAGGACTCAGTCCTGTCTGTCCCAGGCCCAGCAGGTCCCCTGGAAGGTGGATAAGAGAGAGAAGAGACAGGGAAGAGGCCAGGGGCACCTGACATGTGCTCATGGCACCTGCTCCCTGGAGCAAAGACCAGGGAGGGGACCTCAAACACAGCCCCGGCCAGACTCCCAGTGAGGCCATGAAGCCTCCAGACCCTCCCAGCAAAGCCTCATTGCCTCTCTCCACCAACCCACATTCTCCTGGGAAGGCTTCTTGTAACCAGCTGAACAAAGGCCCCCGGCCGCGTTCGGATAAGGGGTGGAGTCACAAGCCCCTGCCTTGGGAGCCCACACACAGGCCAGAGCCGGCCAAAACAAGGGCAGTATCCAGAGCATGAGGGGCATGCAAGCCGACGCCCGCCAAGGTGGGCATGCTATGAGCCCCCCGACATAGGAGGAAACCAAGGCTGGGGGCTGAAGCAGAGCCTGCGGTCAGGGGCCCGGAGTTTGGACATAGGCTCGCCGACCCCCAAGGCTGAGTGCCGGATTACGGGTCCACAGAGGAGGCTGACGTCGGAACTGCAACAATCCTGGGTGAAGACAAAAATGGGCCCTGACCCCGAGGCCATCCCTCGGGCAGTGGAAAGCACAGTTTCTTCAACAACGAGGTAGCAAACACGCGGGGCCAACTGTGTGCTCCAGTCAGTGTTGCAGGGAGGGTACAGCATGGCAGGGGGCGCTGTTTCAGGAACAGGCATCCAGGGGCTGCTGCCAAAGAGGGTTTTGATGCTGAATAGGAGTTTTCCTCCAGGGAAAAGCAGGGCGTGTGGACGGGTGTCGTCTGTGAGCGTGCTGAGGGCCTCGTGCACCAGCAGGGGAAGGTGAGGGGGAGCCCCACACGTCCCACTGTCCTCACTGCAGCTGCCTGCTCTTCCAGCACCCTGGGGCCCCTCCCATTTGCTTCCAACACCCTCCCCTCCCGCAGAAGCGTCTGGCTGGGAACCGGAGGTGTGTAGGGCAGGCACCCACTCAGCGGAGCCAGAGCTCCCGAAGCCAAGACAGCAGGCACTTCCTGACCCCGGGCTCAGATCCCGAGGGGAGGCTGGGAGGGGCTCCGAGTGGTGGCATTCCAGCTGGCATTCCAACTCCTACTACACAATTTGTCCATTTCCTGCCCTGGCTGCAAATTTCAACCATTTCCCTCACAGCCACCTCCGGCCTCTGCCCGCTGCCTGGCCTGGCGCTGACCCTGGCAGGGGACAGGATGGTCCTTGTCCTGCCAGCTCAGAGTTTGGAAGCAGCCATGCCTTCAGCCAGCATCCTGCTGAGAGGCCCCTGGACACAAGGAGGGGTGCCGGGCCAGAGTGTCAGGGAGACTAGGGTCTAACCCCTGCCATGCAACCCCCATCCAGTATGTTAGGCACCCGCCTTGGGGCCATGCGGGTCTGGAGACACTGGTAGGAGGTGGGACACAGGCACTCACCACATGCCAAAGGTTGTTACCCTCCATTCAGGGAGGCTGGACTCTGGGTGGAGACCCAGGACTGAGCCCGGGCCTGAAGCATCAGCTGTTTCAGGTGCAACACTCAGATGCCCGGCACCCCGCCACCCCGCAGGCCGAGCTGTACAGATTCCAGGAGACCTGGCAGGGGTACATCCGGGACCGTGGCAGAGCAGACAGCTCTTTCTCTGCATGCACTCTCCCTAGGCTCAGAGAATGTCCCACCTGTGTGAGCAGGATCCCCAAGATGAGGTGAGGGTGTCCCATCTCCCTTGCAGCTAGAACGCAGTCCCGAGACCTGCCCTGCCCATCCCTTCGCCTGGTTCGTAACTCTGAGTAGGGCTCCCCGGGAAGCTGGCATGGGAAGGCTGGTTCCGGTGGCACAGGTGGCCCCGTTGCCCCTTCCCAAGGGCTGGTGGCCTGCAGCACCCCAAGGTTATTTAGGGTTTGTTCAAGTCCTGTGCACAGAGTCTGGGGGCTACCCTTAGTAAGTGACCTTAACAAGTGTCCTTGGCCATGAACTAGTTGGAGCAGGCCCTGCTGCTAATAGCTAAGGAAGCCAGGCCCCCAGGGAGGAGGTCCCACAGTGCTGGGGTCCATGGGCACTCAGTGAATGGAAGCAGCTGCCTGTGGTTCTGACCCAGCTTGGAGAGCCGTCCTGCTCACCTCCGAGTTCCCAGCCCCAGCCTGGCCCTGTCAGGAAGGGCCTTTCCTTGATGCCCACATGGGGTCGAGCTCTCTTTGTCCACAGAAGCAGACACCCAGCTGAGCCCCTAGGGGTGGGGATGGAAGACCCCTGCCTCCTAAGCCCTGTAGGAGCAACACCAGGCCCTAGGAGCTTCCAGGGGGCTGCACAAGACCACACCCTTGAGAAACCCTGACGGGATTCCCTTCCCCTTGTTCAGGCCCCGGAGCTGGGCCAGACCTCCTACTCTCTGTTACAGTCCCCAGAGCACACTTCCCTGGGGGAGCTCCCAGAGCCACTGGTCAGGGCCGGCACGGCAGGGACCCCAGCATGGCCTGGCTCAGGCTCAAGCCAGAGTTTGCACGGCGAGCCCAGAAGAGCCGGTCATGTCTCTGAATGAGGGATGCCGTTGCTCTCCGTGGGTCAGAGGGACCTGAACCCACCGACCACCAACTAGTGACCTTGTCCCAACAGCACCGTGCTGACCATGTGAGGAAGAAGCCCAGAGAGGGAGAGAGGGCCGAAGGTCGCCCAGCTTGCTGCCCCTCCCGCCGAACCAGTAACCAGTGGTCTGTATGGTGGGGGGGTTGCAGGAAGGGCAGAGAGCGCCCTGCGGACGCAGCCCCAGGGGTGGCCCCACCGAGGGGAAGCCAGGAGGACACAGGGTGCAACGCAGGGCCAAGAGCACATAAAGGGTGTGTTCATTCAGGCCACGTGGGGCTGGGCGCCCTCCAGCACAAGCTGTGAACCCAGACAGATTTTCCATGCTGAGGCCCAGGGTCCCCGCCAGCCTGCTGTTAATAAAAAGTCACAAGGCTCCGCCAGAGCAGCTCAGAGAGACAGGACAGCCCTCCAACACATGCTAGCTGAGTGATTTAACGGCAGAGCCTGCGCGCACTATTTATGTAATAAATCCGTCCATTTGGGGGTTTTCATACGTCCTAGGAGGCTCCTCCCCAGCCCCACCCACCCCACCCCCAAACACAGAATGCTGAGAAAATCTCATTTCACAGGTTCCCATAAAGCCAGGTGCAAAGCAGCCGCGGCATGCGTGGGGCCCGGCTGGGAAGGAACACTGCTGCTGGCAGCCGGCGGGGGAGCATGGAAGCGAGGCTTCAGTAGGTGTGACTGTCCCCCAGCAGGCAGGTGGCTCTCTGGAAAGACCACAGGGACAGCTCCTGGGCCTCCCTCTGGCCAGGACTGTGCTCTGGGGCAAAGCATCGGCACCCCAGGGCAGAGAAGGTCCTAGTCCAACTTGCTGACCAGTGGCCACACTTAGACACTAAAGCAGAAGCTTTGGGCACACCCTTGAAAACCCACTTCTGGGCTAAATACTCAGGGTTTGTGGACTAAATTTCAGCCCCAACATCAGAACAAACCCTGCTGACTGGAAGCACAGCCTTCAGTCAAACCTGCGCCGGGAAGTGAACCAAAAGCCTCCTGGTACTTGGCTTGGGGTCACTGGGGAGCGGGGGGCAAGGGGGCACAAGGAAACAACGTCTTCCAAGACAGCTCCCACCTCGGAGCCCAGCGGAACCCTGGGACCAGGGCTCCCAGCCTCTTCCGCGGTCCGGGGCCTGCTCTCCCCCGCCAGCCACTGCGACTACAGTTGGTTTGCTTTGGGACGGGAAAGTGGGGTATGTGTAGGGTGACAGGCTGGTCACACATGGGGCGCCCCCAGGCTTCACAGCCATCCCAAGAGCAGGAGTTACAGTTCCCTATCACAGAAGAAGGCTCAGGAGTCTGGGGGCATGAGGGGGCTTGCCAAGGCCCCCTAGGAGAAAGGGACAGACAGTGCTCAGAACCGAGCCCCCCCCAGAGCCCACTGCCCATCCAGGGGCAGACGGGGCCCTGCCTGCTCAGGAGGGTATGGATCTCAGCAGATCGGCCCCACGGCCCCACCGTGCAGAGGTGAGAGGCAGATGAGGTCCCCACCGCATGTGTGCCCCAGGAGGCCAGGCCCCATGGGCCAGCTCTTCCTAGAGCCCCAACTCCCCAACCAGCCACCCCGGACCTAGGCCAGCGGCACCAGCACCAAGCACACAGCCAGACAAGCAGGCCACAGGCAGCCACGGGTGGCTCTCAGGCATGTGCCTCCCCAGAGCAGCCTGGGCTGTCAGTCGGTAGCAAACACGACGCGTCTCTAATAAAACAAATCATCTGAGGCCGGGGAAGCCACAAGAGGAAACAGCTGTGCGCTCTTGGCTGTGAACACGCGTTTCCACACCCGTCTCCCCGCTCCCCACGCCGCTGCTGCGGAGCTCCGGACGCTTGGCCAGGTTCGGGCAGCAGAGCACTCTGTGCCATGGAGAGCAGAGCCACAGAGGCCCCACGCACACCCCAGTCACGTGCACGTGGACGCCGGATCTGCGGGCTGCACTAAGTGCCGCCGACCCTGACACGACTGCGCCCCTGCAAAGGCCGTCTCAGCCACAAATACCAAAGTCTCTGTCCACAAAGACTCATGCCGGGAGGTTCACACGGGTGTTATTCATAACTGTCCCCAAAATGGGATGCATGCAAATAGCTACCAGGTGGTGAGGTGGGGTGCACAGGTGGGGTGCACAACGGGACCCTCGTGAGAAGGGTATATGGACTTGCTGGCAAATTCAACAACCCGGGTGAAGGCTACAAACCAGAGACACACACGGCATCTGTCTCCATCATGGTGAATGCTGGAGTTGGGGCACCAGTCTCGCAGTGCCCTCGGTGGGGGGGGGGGGGGAGGTGGCTACAGGGCCTCAAGGAAGCCTCCTGGGCACCAGGAAATACCCCACACTTCAACCCTGTAGTGCATGCATGTAAGAAGTCATGGAGCTGAGCGTGCAGATCTGTGCATCTCAACAGAACCCTGTAGAAAGTCAAGTAAATGCTGGAGGTATATCCCATGCTCCCACAGCCCAACCCTACTACAGCTGTGCCCCTAAAGACCCAAGGCAGAGGTGGGGGCTCCAGAGAAGAAGTGGTCCCACCACCACCACCTAGCAAGCAGAGAGCTTGCTAGATGGCTGCTCTTCAGCCCAGGTGGACATGGGTGCCTACTTTGACCCCAGGACTAGAGTGTTGTGGTGGGTGTTACAAATGAAGACACACTGAGATCTCAGCCCTGTCCTTCCAGCCTTGTGATGTCCCAGGAAAAGGGTATCAGGCCCATCAAGCCAGGCAGGTTCCCTCAGGACTCACTGACACTGGGGCAAATGGAAAAGTCCAGAGCATCACCAAGGACCTTATCCCATCACCACACACTTGCACCTACCAGCACCACAGCTGCCAACGTCATCTCCACTGCCTCCACCATCACCTCCACCATCAGTTCCTCCATCATGTCCTCCATCACCCCATCACCTTCATCATCTCCTCTATCACCTTCATCACCACCTCCTTCATCACCGCCATCATCACCTCCATCATCACCTCCATCATCACCTCCACGTCCTCCATCATATCACCTCTATCATCTCCACTTCATCACCACACTCATGCCCTCCATCACCTCCAACATCACCTCCATCATTACCTCCACCACCACATCCTCCATCACCTCCATCATCACCTCCACGTCCTCCATCACATCACCTCTATCATCTCCACTTCATCACCACCCTCATGTCCTCCATCACCTCCAACATCACCTCCATCATCACCCTATCACCTCCATCATCACCTCCACCATCACACCCTCCATCACACCCATAACTTCTATCATCACCTCCACCATCACATCCTCTATCACTACATCACCTCTATCATCACCTCCATCATCTCCTCCATCACCTTCACCACAACCTCCACCATCACCATCATCACCTCCACCATCACGTCCTCTATCACCTCCATCATTACTTCTACCATCATGTCCTCCATCACTGCATCACCTCTATCATCACTTCCATCATCTCCTCCATCACCTCCATCATCACCTCCACGTCCTCCATCACATCACCTCTATCATCTCCACTTCATCACCACCCTCATGTCCTCCATCACCTCCAACATCACCTCCATCATCACTCTATCACCTCCATCATCACCTCCACCATCACACCCTCCATCACACCCATAACTTCTATCATCACCTCCACCATCACATCCTCTATCACTACATCACCTCTATCATCACCTCCATCATCTCCTCCATCACCTTCACCACAACCTCCACCATCACCATCATCACCTCCACCATCACGTCCTCTATCACCTCCATCATTACTTCTACCATCATGTCCTCCATCACTGCATCACCTCTATCATCACTTCCATCATCTCCTCCATCACCTCCATCATCACATCCTCCATCACCCCATCACCTCCACCATCACCTCCCCCACCACCTCCATCATCACCTCATCAGCTCTATCATCACTGCTATCATCACCTCCACCATTACTCCATCACCTTCATTATCACCTCCATCACCCCTTCCCCATCCCCACCATCTCTCATTCCTGTAACTGTCATACCACCACACCCATACCTTCAACACCATTATCACCCGCCTCTGAGCCCACTTCCTTCATTACTAAGATCTGGAGTCCCAAGGCAAGTGGCAAACCCTAAAGTTCCAACGTGGGTCTTCAGACTCCCAACTATAGGACTCTTGCCTCTCTACTCTTGGTCCCATGGCCCCACCAGTTCCCTCCAAGGCCCCATTCCCAGATGTGGAGATGTGCCCACGGGAAGCCCAGCTAAAAATCACTCTGAGATCCTGTTTGCAAAGCTCTGTGTAATCCACACATATTTAGACACTCTTCACTTTTCCTAATGAACCCGAAAGTGCCAACTTTATAGAAATTCCATGACTTGTACGAAGCACCTGGGCTCTCCTCAGAGCCAACATGGTGGTACCCCACCCCTCACCTCCCCCCATCTCAGAACCCTGAACTCAAGCTTTTCTCGGTGGAAGCCTGGAAGGAGGAAGTGCCCCTCCGAAGACGGCCACAAACAGAAGAGCCATGCCACACGTGTCTCGGGCCACAGGCAGCACTGCTGTCCAACACAGTACCGCTCGTCACTCATGGCCACTTACATTTAAGTTAAAAGTGGAATTGTTTTAGAGGGAGAGCGGGCTGCAAACAGAGATGATCCCCCAGGACCAAGTGCAGCGCGGACCCTGACATCATGACAGTAGAAGTAAGAGAAAGTAAGAAGTAAGAGAAATTTTAGAGAAGAGAAATTTTAACCCTTTGGTCCCTCGATCACACAGGCCACACTTCCGGTGCCTGGTAGACACAAGGGGCCAGGGGCTGCCATGGTGGACAGCAGCTCCTCCCGTGTGAGTGAACGTGCTTAGTGTGTTGGACAGCACTGGCCCGGAGGCGAGAAGCCGCATCAGGACGTCCTCAGGGTCCAGAGCTGCAAGCCAAGAAGCTGATGGGTGTCCCAGAGCTGCCAGAACAAAGGACTGCAAACCAGGGCTGTCCCCTTTACAGCTCTGGAAACTGTCATTCGGAAAAGTCCAGAGCATCACCAAGGACCTTATCCCATCACCACACACTTGCACCTACCAGCACCACAGCTGCCAACGTCATCTCCACTGCCTCCACCATCACCTCCACCATCAGGAAAGAGTTGGCCCGCGGGTCCCTCTGGCGTTGTGAGGGACAACCTGCTCGGTGTTCCCCTCCAGCCTCTAGCAGCTGTCGGCAATCCCTGATGCTCCTGGGCTCATGGACAGAGGGCCGCGCCCCACCATCGCTGCCGCCTGGCCTCCTCCTGGTGTGCGTGTCCATGCTCCCCTCTTCTGTGAGGACACCACCCCGCTCCAGCGCGACCTCCCCTTAACCATCACACCTGCAGAGTCCTTACTTCCAGGTAAGGCCTCCTGCACAGGTTCTGGGTGGACATGAATTCTGGGGGGGACACCACTTGACCCAGCATGCCCCCACCCTGCGGCTCCCTTGTGTCCCCTTCACCATGTGAGCCACACCCCACAGTGCTCTTCGGTCCACTGTCTACTCAGCCTCCAGGGCATAACCTCTTGCGTCCGGCACCTGTCTCATCCCCACGGCTCACCCAGAGCCTGGCTCGTGGCGTCCGCTCAACAAACACCTGCTGAATGAGGGGATGAGCCACACAACACCCACCATGCGCCTGATCACAGGCCTTCGCAAGGCCTCGGTCATGTCGTGCACACTAAGGCAGAATGTTCTGGATCCGGGCAGAGGATGGGGGAAAGATCAGCCTGGCCCCCAAGCCTGGATCTGCTGGGTGAGCGGGTCAACCACCCACCTGCCTGAGCCCTCATGCCCTCTTCAGTACTGTGAGCCAGGGGACACTTGCCTCTGGGGCTAACCCAGGAGTGGGTCAGTGGATGCCCAGGGTCTGATGGGCAATCACCCCAGTCTCCACCATAGCCATGGACAAAGGTGGGTCTCGAGGAGGGAGCTGTCCTCACCCAAAACCTGGGAGTGTCGCACCAAGCCTGTGGGGCTCCGGTGCCACATGGTCCTGGGGAATCCATTCCACAGAGCCACGTGTCCAGCACGGTGGCTGGCAAGTGCAGCATGTCGCCGCTCCCGCCTGCCCCCCAGAGTCCCTGGGGACTGGGCCGGGAGGGAGGCAGGGTTGGAGGAAGCTTCTGGAAAGCAGCCACGCCAGAGTGGTGCTGAGCCTCCTCCCACGGCCCGCCCAGGCCAGGCGCACACTCCTCCCTCCGAGAGGGGGAAGGCCAGAGGGCTGGTGGCAAACTCTGTCCTGGCAGCTCCCCAGGGGCTCCCAGGCAGGCTTGAGTTTCTAAGGAGCATTAACTACGTCTTACAAATTAAGATAGCAACTCGGAGGACTGAGGACATTAAAAATAGCTCGACTTACTCACCCCTCCTCAGAGTTCTGTGGGAAAGAGTCCGGCAGCTGCACAGCTGACCCCACGGGCCTCCCGCTAACTCAGAGCTAGCCCAGCTCACAGAGAAAGTATGGGAGGAACTCTGGTGGGGGGTGCCTACAGCGGGTAAGTGGCCATGTGGCTCCCCCAGCACTGTCCCTTGGTGACAAGGAGGGGACACCACTCAAGGAGCATGCCACTGTGGCATCAGCCTCACAGGACTGGCTCAGTATTGGTCACAGACCCTCGGGCCCCTCTCTCTGCCACTTCCTCTCCTAAAACTGACTTTTCCCAGCCTGCTCTGCACAGGAAGCCAGCCTTTGGCCCAAGTTCACGTTAAGAAGGGACATGTTAATACACAAGTCCTTGCATGTGCATACACAAGGACGTAAACAACTTAGGAGGCCTTTGGCTGAAGTATAGAAGAGCCAACTTGGAATGGCTTTCAAGTGTGACAGGAAGTTCGGGTTGGGACACTTAGGGATTATGTGACATCACAGGATATGGGATGTCTCCTCATCTGTCTTGCCATCCTCACTTGGCCTTGGTCCTCAGAACTGGTCCTCATGGTTGCAAGAAGACTGCTATAGCTCCAGGCATCACATCCTTATCCACTAACCTCTAATGACACCCCTGGCTGGTGTGTCCTTGGAAGAGCCAAGAGGATATTCTCAGAAACCCCCAGCAGTCGTCCCTGAAGTCCCATCGCCAAAATGACTGCAGTAAGTGTGTCTCTTCATCTTTATGCTAAAGTGAACATGTATTCCTTTTGTAATATGAAGAAAGAAAGTTTAATATATTTTTCTAAAGAAACCCTCTTGTCAGTGGCATGTAGAACCGTGGGCTTGGTCCTTCCAGGGCAATCCTGGCATTGCAGGGAAGGTCCCGGATACAGTGGGTCCTGGGAAGCCAGGGCCACACACGAGACCACAGCAAACCCCAGATCCCAAACATAGGACTGGTTATCGCTCCTGGGTGCCCCCCGCCTGGCTGCACTCTGGCATGGAGGGCTCAAGGTGGGTAAGGCCTTTTTCACTAATAGGCTGTGTGATCCTTATACAACACAAGGACAGTCACCTCACCTGAAGCTTCCTTTGCCAGCTCACAGGGGCCGTCTGGCCTGGCCATTCTCACAAACCCCAAACCTGCACAGCCTGGCATAGGAGGAGCTTCTGCATCCCTCACACGAAGCCTGCCCCGGGATCATTCAGGGACCCATGCTGCGGGAAGCACAGCTCTGCCCTTGTCCAGAGAAGGGGTTAGCTTCCCTCGCTGGCTGCCCAGCATCCTTCATGGGGACCCGGGTTCCAGTCACACACCGCAACGCCATACCACATGGCAACAAGACACCGCGTAAAGTGGTTGTTTCCTGATGGCCCCGCTGGGATGCAGAAACAGGGTTTCAGGGCACAGACCCCAAAGCCTCTGAGCAGGAAGCACTTTGAGCTCAGGTGATGCACAGCTCCAACGCTGTGTGGGTTTGCAAGGAGACAGCAAGGGCTCTGTGTCCATGGCACCCCCTGCCCTGGCTTGGGTGCTGGCCCTCCCCATGGCTGGACAAACCCTCCTGTGTCCTCAGCAGGTTGCACGATGGGGTAGACCAATGCATCACTGTTGTTGTTCTTGTCACATTAAAACACAAAATTAATTCAGCCTCTTCTGACCTCGATCTGAGAAGCCGAGCTCTTGGAGAGATGAATTATTCATATTTTTGCAACCCATTCTCCAAACATGTGTAAAAATAAACTGGGGTTCCCTCCTAAAATGGGGCTGTTTTACCCTAGGGCCTTTCCCAGCAGACCCCACCCCCCACCCCACGGCCCTCACCGCGGGTCATGACACCCCAGGGACTAGAGGCGGGCAGGCACCAGGGACGTGGTCCAGGAGGGTGGGCTTGGATCCCGCAGCCCCAGGGGTTGGCCCGCTCTGTGGCCTCCTCACCGCCCCCCACTCTGGATCCCCACTTTTCTTATCCACAGAGCAAGCATACCAAACCAGACAACGGCCGAGGGGCTCCCGAGGGCTTGGTACCAACATTCTGTGGCTAAAAACCGGAACATTCCTGGTGCTCTTCCTTACATGCACCAGCACCTGGGCCTGGGGAAGGGCCAGGTGCTCCCAGAGCTCTTGTAAGGGAGGGAGGGCCAGGCAGGACATGGTCCTGCCAGTGCACTCATTTTCATCCCTCCGTGGTTTTTGCTTGCATCTCCTTTATGGCTGATGCTACTGGACATCCTTCCCCGTCTGCCTATTGTCAGCTGCAGGTCTTCTCCAGTGTGGCACTCAAAATTTGCACAGCTACCATGTATCTGTCCCTTGCTCCAAAAACCACAGACCCGAGATACCATGCTTCCCTGAAGGTCATGGTCTAGCGGGCAAGGCCTAGGTAACACTGCTTGGAACTGAGCATAGGACTTCAGCCAAGCCCAGGCTCGGGGGGGCTTCCCTCCTTATGCACCTGAGGAACCCTGGCTCCGGCAGCCACCCTTCCGGGTCCTGAAACCTGGAGAGACCCCCAAGGTACTCATCTGTTAGCCGAGGACAATCAGGGCCCTGTGCTGTGCCCACAGTTGAGCTCGAGGCCCCAGGGGCACAACCAGAGCTCAACACACCGCTACATACCCAGCACAGTCTCTGCTGAAGCTGGGTGCAGAGTCAGGGACAGCTCCCCAAAACTGCGGCCAGAGCCAAGCCTCTAGAATGAGTAGACAGGTGCTGTCCCAGAGGGGCCTCGAGGGGGGATGCCCTCTGCACAAGCAGCCCCAGCACAGAGCATCAGCACCAGGCTTCATTTTCCCGAGATCCCTGGATGCTTCGTTTGCCAAAAAGCCCGCATGGGCACCCCTCAGCTCCTGGGGAGAGGGCAGGCTGTCTTCCCTCCTAGAAATCCATGGCCCCTGTCTCATTGTGGCCTGGGAGGGGCAGGTCAGGAACTGACTTGGGGGCTTGGCCCGGTGATGCCATGGGGAGGGGTCCCCCTAGAAGCCTCTGCCCCATGGTTCTCCCAGGACCCTTAACTGCCACTGCAGGCAGCACCTTAAGATTCAGATGGAAGGGCTGCCTAGGGTTGGGGGCTGGTGGGAGGCCTGCTTACAGCTCCTGTCAGGTGAAGGTGGGGCTGGTGTCCAAGGCCTAGAGGAGCAAGTAGGGAAGTGGCTGGGATGTGGGTCCCTCTGTGCTCCCAGCATGCCCAGCCTGGACGTGGGCAGGCACCTGGATCGGGTAATCCAGCCCAGGTACCAGAGAGGAAAGATATCCCCTCTCTCTAGACCTGGGAAGGAACATTTTGGGGGTGCTATGAAGCAGACCAACAGAAACAGAGCCGAGGGAGACAACATGCCTGGGGTGGAATGAGGTAGGCCTGGACCCTTGGGACCGCAGGCCCCAGAAGTGGGGTGGGGGGCAGCAGGGGCCAAGGGCTTGCCCTGGGGCCCTGGGGGGAGCTGACCTCCACTGGGGCCTGAGGGGAGCGCTACTGACCCTCTGGAGGGTCTCCTTCTCCCACATCTGTCCAGGGTGACAAGGCACGAAGATTCCCAGAAAAGTCCCAGACTGAGTGGCCTGATTCCATGGTTCCTATCACCCCAAACCAAGTTGCTCTCTGCTTGGACCCCAGGCCAAGCCCCAGGCATGCTGAGCAAGGGTAGGGTGGACACAGGAGGCACCAGGGGTCTGGCCCCACCAAGGTCCCTGATTCAGCGGTGAGGAGGCCCAGAGAGCCAGCCGGAGGGCAGGAAGGAGTGAGCTCAGCATAGGACCCCAGGATGGGAGGCAGCACAGGCCTCAGTTTCCCATGGACCCCAGGGGAACGGGCAGGGCCAGAAAGCGTGCTGGGACAGGTCCTACGAGCTGCAGGAGCCGGGCCAAGCCGCTCACAGCCCGGACCAGGAGGGGCACCCCGACAGAGGCTGGCCTCCACCGCAAGCAGGAAGGCCAAGGGGAGGCTGGGTGGCGGCAGGAAGCCAGCACCTGATCCCACTAATTAATGGCTTCAAACTGCCCCGAGGAACAGCACAAGCCCAGGAGCGTCTGGCCTCCAGACAGTGGCGTCTCCTCTGAAGAAGGGCTTTGTCTAACTTTTTTTTAATGTTTGGAAACCGAAGGCTAACCTCGCCTAATCTCTCCATCTTGTCCTCAGGGGCAGCCCCTCAGCAGAGCTCAGTGACAGGTGGTCTGGGGTGGGGAGGTGGGGGGCAAGGGAGGATGGCAGCTCCCTCCTCTCCCTACCCCACATCCTCCTCCCTCTTGCCCCCACTGCCCGGACTCTGTTAGAGGCAGAGGCTTCCCAGAGTTGCCAAAGGGCGCTCTCAGCTGGCCCTGTGGGGGACACTCTTCCCCCCATTGCTTCATCCAGGGCCCCTGCTAGTCCTGGGGCCACCACTTACGCTGGGACTCTTCCCTGATGCCACCAGACAAGGGCGGGTGCCATCAGCAGGCAGCCTCAAGCCCCAGAGAGGCTGAAGACCCCGAGGAGTTAAAACCCAGACAGCCTCAAGTTCAAATTCTGACTCCTCCGCTTATGAGCTTTGGGGCAACTGCCCTTCTGAGCCTGCACCTCACTTTCTCCTCCTGGAAAACCGAGGCTGCTCATGACTCCTAACCCGTGGAATGGTTGTGATAATCAAACACCCAATCCAGCATTGGGATCCAAGCTGCTTTAGCCACCACTGCCATTTTCCTTCAAGCCCTTACATCCCTCTGCAATTTTTGTTCATTCCGTGATTAATGCCCAACTTTCCTCTTTTCCATGGTTAGCTCCATGGAAATAAAGATTCGTAGTGCCAAGCACAGTGATAGGCCCCTGGTAGGTGCTCAAGAAATGTTTGTTGGATACATGAATGATGAATAGATAGATGGATGGATGGGATGGAAGATGGATGGATGGGTAGATGGATGGATGGATACATGGATAGATGGGTGGGTGGACATATGGATGGATGCGTAGATGCCAGGATGGATGGATGGAGGATGGATGGATGGATGGATGGATGGGCAGATAAATGGATGGATGAATGAATGGGACAGATGGATGGTTGATGGGGGGTGGATGGATGGATAGATAGCTGGACAGATGGTTGGATGCTTCAATGGATGGATGGATGGTAGATGGGGGTAGGTGGATGGATAGATGGATAGATAGATGGTTGGATGCTTCAACGGATGGGTGGATGGATGGTAGATGGGGGTAGGTGGATGGATGGATGGTAGGTAGATGAGGGTAGTTGAATGGATGGATGGATGGATGGATGGTAGATGGGGTGATGGATAGATGGATGGATGGATGGTAGATGGGGGTAGGTGGATGGATGGATGGATGGATAGATGGTATATGGGATGGATGGATGGATGGATGGATGGATGGATGGTAGATGGGGTGGATGGATAGATGGATGGATAGATGGTTGGATGCTCCAACGGATGGATGGATGGATGGATGGATGGATGGACGGATGGACGGACGTTAGATGGGGGGTAGGTGGATGGATGGTAGGTAGATGAGGGTAGGTGAATGGATGGATGGAAGGATGGATGCATGGATGGTAGATGGAGGTAGGTGGACGGACAGATGCTTCAATGGATGGCTAGATGGATCGATGGTAGATGGGGGTGGGTGGGTAGATGGATGGATGGACAAATGGACAGATGGATGGGTGAGAGGTAGGTGGATGGATGGATGGTAGATGGGGGTGGGTGGATGGACAGATAGATGGATGGATGGACGGATGGACAGATGGATGGATGGTAGATGGGGGTGGGTGGATGGACAGATGAATGGATGGATGGACGGATGGACAGATGGATGGGTGAGAGGGTAGGTGGATGGGTAGATCAATGGAAGAGACACACGAGGCAGTTACAATCTGATGTCCAACTGCAGTGCCCACAAGAGGCACCCAGCTGGGTCCCAACAAGAGAAACTCTCCACCAGCACCGACCAATGCTTGCCTCCCTGTGGAATGTGGGCCACCCTACAGCACAGCACAGAGAAGGGCTTCAGCCTTGGACTCCTAAGGGCCAGGACAATGGGAGCTCTGGCACGCCCCATGCCCACCCCCCAGGTGAGGGATAGGAGGTCCAGGTGTTACTGGGCAGGGGCTGGGAGGGTCGGGCCCACATGGGGAGAGCCCTGCTGTGCCTGGGGAGGGGCGTTTGCCAGGGCCTCCACTGCTGTCCTGGGCTGGGTCACATTTGTGGGATGTTAGAACTGACTGTTCTTCAAACGCTGCAACAGAGATCACTGTGGAGCGTCCTCCTGCACCCTACAACCTGGTGGGCTTTGCACCTCCCCGGGTCCCTCCCTCTTACTCCCTCCCTTGGATGCCCTTCACACTGGAGTCACTCTTGCCATTTTTTGTGAAAAATCCATTTATTGTCTTCATTGCTCAGAGAGCTATCATCTCTAGGCTGCGGCTTCCGAAGGCGTTGCCATGGAGATGAATTTTCTGTCATAAATAAAAGTATTCTGGGGTCAGGAGATCTCAAGCATAACTAGGACAGATTTTGAGGGGGAAAATGCCAGAATTTTTTAAGCACACGAGATTTGGGCTGCTTTTTTCCAGAGGGTGTTTTTCGGGCTGTTATGAATTTGGCACGGGAACCCAGCCCGCCTCCAAAAGTGGGGTCTATCCCTCTGCTGTCCCCAGTCATGCCTCCCACTTCCTCCTGGTCATGGGCTGGAACCTGCAGGACCTGGCGGGAAGTCCAGTGCGTGTGCTCAGGGTGCGGGCCGGGGGACCTAAAGATCGGCAGGCTCTGGGGGAGGGTGTCCCCGAGCCCCAGGAAGAGCCTAGGGCATCACTCTGTGTCCTCAGACACACCCTCCCTCTCTGCCCCTAGAGCTAAGGCTGGCTCACCCAAGATTCTTGGCACATTCTTCAGCCTCCCCAAAGGGGCCGGCCTGGAGTCTGCTCAGGTGTTTCCCTGGGAGCTTGGGGCCAGAGAAGGTGTGAGAGGGTGTGACTCCCAAGGGCACCCCCCCACACACACGCACACAAGCTCACTTCCCACCAGCCTCGTGTAAGTTAGCTTCAGGGATTTCCTGCGTTCAGGGTCACCGAAGGTCAGTGTGTGAGGGGGGGCGGGGCAGGGAGGAAGGTGTGCAGGGCTGAGGGGCCTCTAGCCGCCACCCAGGCAGACAGACAACGCAGGCGAGCAGCCAAGGGCTGTTTGCCAACCCCCCCACACCCGGCATTAGGTAAACAGAGGCCTCTGCCCACGGCCCCAGCCCCAGGCCTTGTACAAAGCTCCCCCCCAACCCAATCCTGTTGCTGAGGCTGCTGCCTGAGACTGGGTCTGGGAGGGGACGGCTGCAGTCCCCAGGGTCTTCCCAAGGTAGCCCTAATCCCAAGGAAGGTGGTTTCCAAACAAATGAAGGAGAAGGAAGGGAAAGGGGAGGGGAGAGGAGGTAAATGGAAAGGGAGGAGGGGGAGGAGGGGGAAGAGGAGGAGGTGAGAAGGATAGGGAGGAGACGGGAGGGCGAGGGAGGAGGGACAGGGAGGGAATAAGGAGGAGGGTGGAGGGGAGAGAATGAGGGAGGAGGAGGGTAGGGAGAAGAGAGGAGGAGGGAAAGGAGGAGGGGAAGGAGAAGCAGGAGAGGGAGGAGGGGAGGGAGGAGGGGAGGGAGGAGGGGAGGGAGGAGGGGAGGGAGGAAGGAAGGAGAAGCAGGAAAGAGGGGAGGGAAGAAGGAAGGAGGAGGGGAGGGAGGGGAGGGGAGGAAAGGAAAGAGGAGGGGAGGGGAGGGAGGGAAGGGAGGGGAGGGAGGGAAGGGAGGGAGGAGGGGAGGGAGGAGGGGAGGGTGGAGGGGAGGGTGGAGGGAAGGAGAAGCAGGAAAGAGGGGAGGGAAGAAGGAGGGAGGAGGGGAGGGAGGGAGGGGAGGGGAGGAGGGAGGGGAGGGAAGGAGGGAGGAGGGGAGGTAGGACTGAGGAAGGAGAGGAGGGAAGAAGGCCCGCTTTGGTGGGGGATACCAGTGAGTGTTGTCCCTGTTCCCACTGCCCCACCGGAGAGGATCCGTATCACAGTGAGATGCCAGGTTAAGGTGTCTGATGTGAAGTCCTGAAAAAAACTCTCCTTAACCCGCAAATATTCTGCGAAACACAGCCCCTGACAATCACCAGGACCAAGGGGCTGAGGCCCAGAGAAAGGAGGCCTTTCCCAGACGTCACACAGCCAGGCCTGTGCACTATACCTGCTCAGTGTTCCCAGACCTGCTTTCAGCCTGGGGCTCGGCCTCCTGGTGAAAGCGATACTATTTGCTCAAACGGTGGAGGGCTCTGCAGGCCGTGTGCCATCATAGAGGGGACTACCCTCTGCCTCTAAAGGCCATGCAGAGGCCATCCCAATGGCCATGCCCCCTTGGTGCCACACACACTGGGCATCTCACAGTGCTGGCCACACAGTCCAGCACCTGCTCTCTGTGCAGGAGGGCTCTGTCTCCCTGTGCTTGTGCAGGCTACACCGCTGGCCCAAGGACACTGGGCTACTGCACACAGCCAGGACAGGGCACGGACACCCACCACTAGGAAGGGATGTTTATGACAAGGACCTTTCACGGTGCTTCCATTTCTAGAAATATTGCCCGCTGAGGGACTCAGCCAGATCCCACAGGGGACATGAGACAAGGCGGTCGCCTCCACAACCCCAGAGGGACATCATCAGGTGGTGGCTGGACCCAGGTGCGCTCCCAGGGAGCCAGAAGAAATCACAGTTTTGAAGAATATTTAATAACTGGGAAGGTATTCTTCATGAGTAGAAAAAAACAGAAGTGCAAGAAGTACTCGAGGGAGGGAAATTAGCAAATACTTTTAAGGTGAACGGAAATGAGAATACAAACACCAAAACTCATGGTGTGCAGCCAAAGCCATGCCTGGAGGGAAATCCATAACCACAAACTCCTGTTTTGTTAAAAAAAAAGAAAGAAAGAAAGAAAGAAAGATCTCCAATCAGTAAGTTACTCTTCTGTCTTAAGAAACTGGAACAGAGAGAGCAAACTCAACCCAAAGCAAGCAGGCAAATGAAATAAACAAAGCTTAGAGGGAAAGGATAATACAGAGAGGAGAAACAAGAGAGAATATTGACAAAGTCGAAAGTCGAAGCTTTGAAAAGAGAGACAGAACTGTTGAACCTTTAGCTTTACTCCCACAGAGAGAGAACTCAAATTACCAAAATCAGGAATGAAAAAAGGGAGCATTACTACTAACCTCACAGAAATAAAAAGAACTATAAGGAGTACTCGCAACAGTTGTACACCAAGAAATTAGATCACCTGGATGAAATGGATGGGTTCCCAGAAACCTGCAAACTATGGAAACTAACGCAAAAAGAAACGATTCCAAGAAAAATGAAGATCCATAATGAGCACAGAGAATGACTTCATTTAGAAAGGAAGAAAGGAAGAGAAAGAAAGAAAGAGAGAGAGAAAGAAAGACAGACAGACTTCCTACAGAGACAAGGCCAGGCTTCTTGGGTGAATTCTACCAAACATTTAAACAAGAATTAACACCAAGGCTTCATGAACACTTCAGAAGTGTTCAGAAGAACAGCTCAGAAAAAAGCAGAAGAGGAAGGAACTCATTCTCATGGAATCATTATTTTTATGTGTTGATACCAAAGCCAAGTCATCACAAGAAAAGAAGACCATGGACCACTACCCTTCACATACAGACATACAAACCTTCCAGGAAGTATCAGCAGACCAAATCCAGCAACATGTAAAATAAGTGATTATACCCCATGACCAGATGGGGTTCATCCAAGGAATGCAAGGTTGGTTTAACATACAAGAACCGTATCATATATACACTCTATTAAAGGAATTAAAAAAAAAAAAAAAAAAAAGACATGATCACCTCAATTGGAGAAAAAGCATTTGATCAAAACCCAACAGTGTTTTGTGATTTAAAACAAAACACACCACTCAGCAAAGTATAAGCAAAAGGGAACTTGCTCACTGGATAAAGGGCATTGACTAAGCAAGCACCATATTTCATAGTGAAAGACTTAAAACATACTTCCCAAGATCAGGAGGAAGACAACACTGGGTACTCTCCCCACCTCGACTCAATGTACTGAACGTTCCAGCCAGGGCAATTAAACACACACACACACACACACACACACACACACACACGAGAAAAAACACACCAGACTGAAAAGGCAGAAGTACACTACCCTATCTGAAGATGATATGGTCTTGTACAGAGAAAATCCTAAGGAATTCAGACACACACACACACACACACACACACACACACAGAGAGAACTGATAAACAAGTCGGGAAGGTTGCAGAACACAAGATCAATACATAACACCAATTGCATATTGATCAGTATGCCCTAGCAATAAACAATGAGAAAAATTAACTTAAGAAAGCAATTCCAGGGGCGCCTGGGTGGCTCAGTGGGTTAAAGCCTCTGCCTTCGGCTCAGGTCATGATCCCAGGGTCCTGGGATCGAGACCCACATTGGGTTCTCTGCTCAGAGGGGAGCTTGCTTCTCTCTCTCTCTCTCTCTCTCTGCCCGCATCTCTGCCTACTTATGATCTGTCTGTCAAATAAATAAATAAAATCTCAAAAAAAAAAAAAAAAAGAAAGAAAGAAAGCAATTCCATTTATAAGAGCATGGATGAGAATAAAATACTTGGGAATAAATTTCGCGAAAGAATTGTGAGCTTCGCATGTTAAAAGTTACAAAAACATCACTGAAAGAAACTGAAGATGCAATATTACAGTTGCAAACTCCCAAACTGATCCACAGATTCAAGCCCCGACAAATTGCTCGCTGCTTTTTCTGCAGAAATTGCCAGGCTGATCCTGAAATTCAAACAGAAAGACAATGGACCCCGGATAGCCAGAACAGCGTTGACCAAGAACAAGGTTGGAGGACGCATACTTCCCGACGTCAACTTTACCAGACCCCACAATCATGAGGACGGTGCAGGGCTACACAAAGGAGGGACAAAGCCTCAAGGGTCCAGAAATAAGCCCTTACATTCACTGTCAACTGAGTTTCAAGAAGGGTGTCAGGTCAATTCAACGGGAGGAAAACAGTCTTTCAACAAATGGACATGCATGTGCAAAAAAATAAAGTAGACCCCTACCTCACAACACATATAGAAATGAATTCAGAATGGGTCAAAGACCTAAACAGAAGAGCTAAAACTATAAACTCTTAGGAGAAAACATGGTTCTAAATTTTCAGGGCTGCATCCCCTAAAATCATCCCTGGCGCACAAATTTTGGGCACCTCTGGCGTACTATGGTCTCAGATCACAGGTGAGACGAGGGAGGCCCAGAGAGGGGGCAACCCTGTGTGTTGCCCCCCACCCCTGTCTAGGAACCACCTTGGTGTGGGCTCTCTCCGAGTCAAGGACAAACGAATGAATGAGGAGCTTCTGGAAACCTGGAGACACAGCCACAGCCTCTGGCTGTCTAGAACTTGGGGCTTGCTGGCCCTGGAGGCCGTCCAGGTGGGTGCTGCTCTGGGGGAAGGGGCAGGGAGCATGGACGCTGCCAGGCTGTGTTGGAGGACAGGGTGGAGGGCCCTGGACCAGCACAGGATAGGAAGGTGGCCCCAGGGTTGGGCAGAATTCACAGCAGGCACAGTGGTGCTGAGCCAGGAGACCCCGGGTCCTGGCACCGTGCAGGAAAGAGCCTCCTGCTCCGAGTGGCAGCCGCCTCTCTGGGAGCGCAGGTCCCAGCAAGTCTGCAGAGGCCTCTTTCTCACCAAAAATGCAGCTGTAGGGAAAGGCTCACAGGCTCTCTCTGGGGCCTAAGGAGACCTTGGGCCCCTAAGGGCAGGCACCGGGGGATACGACAGGGACAGCTGCTGGCTCTCCCTAAGTCCAGGGGTGGAGGCGCAGGGACCAGGAAGGACCCTGGGGGCAGCTGAAAGGAAAGGCCAGGGTCCCAGGGCCTGTCCCCTGTCAGCCCCAAAGGAGGACCCCCTCGAGACACCTAGAGAAGGTGCTGGTGCACCCCCCCAGCCCACATGCCCACCCAGGCCCGTTACACCAGCAGGCATCTCAGGACCAGCAGGGAAAGGAGGAATGGGGTGCCCTGCCCAGGCCCTCCAACAGGCACCCTCTGCAAAGGGCACAGTCAGCCCAGAGCCCAGAGGGGTGACAAGCACAGGGCTGGGCCACTGGCGGAGGTTTGGGGAACCTGACCAACGCACTCAGCTCTGTGCTCTGGGCCCCTTGCCCTTGACAGTCAGGATGACATTTGGTCTGAAAGGCCTAGAGTACCCCAGATAAGGGGATGGGGACTCACTGCCCACATTCTGTGGCTGACCCCACCGGGGAGGGACATAGCCCTCCCCCTCCATCCCCAGCCAACCCTGAAGCCTGCAGGGGGACCCCACTTAGGGACCATCTCAGAGAAACTTGGAGGGGAAAGAAGTATTTCTGTCCATCTGTCTGTCTGCCCTGCACATCAGAATCACAGAGGGCCTTCGGGCTGCACAGCACCTGGGAAGCCCTGACGGAGCATGGCAACACAGAGCCAGGGGCCAGAAGGGCTGGGGTGGGGGCTGGGGGAGCTCCATCCCCCGGGACCGCCAGGCAGGGGCCTCCGGTGGCAGGCCCAGCAGGGAATGGTGTCTGGTGCATGGCGGGGCGTCCTCCCAGGAACGCTGCCCACGATCAGCCGGCTGGGGGCCAGACAGCAAATACGCCACATTTTTTGGCGGCTCAAGGGCCTGGTTGGAAACAGTCACCGTTTTATTCTGCAGAAACCACACGCTTTGCGTCCCGGTGCCCTGCAGGGCGTGGGGGTGGAGTCCGGCTGCGGCTGCCTGGGGGCTGGGCAGCTTGGGGTGACAGGCCGGTTCCTGTCCTCTGCTATCTCCTCCGAGGCCAGGCTGGGTGACACCAGGGCCTCCTCCTTAGGTGCAGTCAGGACAACGGGAGATGGACCACAGGGGCCCATCCCCTCCCTTCATGGGCTGCTGAGGAACAAGAAAAGACCAGACCCCCAGCCCTCCCTGAGGTTCCCCAGCTGGGGAGGAGACACACTGGGACCCGGGAAGTCACTTCAGCTAAAGGTGTGACTGGCCCAGCTGGCCTGAACTGGGAGGGGAGAGCGGAGAAGTTTCCCAGCCCTCACACGGGGTCCTCCTGCACCTCCACCGCATGCCCTGTGCTCCCAGCCTGGTGAGGAAGAGGGACAGGTGCGGGTGTTTGGACACTGCCATCCCTGAGAAGCCGCCTGGGTGGGTGGACATGTAAGTCTGAGAGTTCTGGGGTCTGTGCGCCTCCCACTCATGCTCCCCCAGCCTGGAGGGCAGCTCCTCCCTTACCTCTCCTCTGTGTGGCAAGGACCCTGGGACCCCACCCCAATCTGCTTGGGGTCAAGCCCTTTGCACACACCAGCACAGCTGTCCAGAAACAGCTTCCAAGAGCAGGAAGGGACCTACCAAGGTCACACGGTGAGGACACCCAGAGTCACATGGCAAGGTCATCCAAGGTCATAGGAGATACCCAAGATCACACTACCGGGTAGTTCAGAGCACGGAAGAGCCCAACAGAGCCACATTCTCACCCCACACCCTTGGCTGCCCCCAAAAAGTGGACGCAAAGGGTCCATGACGGAACTCTTTATAAAGAGCCCTGCTCGGCCAGGATGGGCTCGGGGCATTTCTCTGCTTCAGCTCATGGGCACCAGAAACACTAGCTCCTCCCGGCCCACCCACTCAGGCCCACGCAGGCGTGTCCCATCTACCCACTTCCCCCCCAGCAGAGGCGGCCTGACAGTGCCCTTGGGCCCTCGGCCCACCTCCTCTGGTGTCAGGAGGGCCCCTGCTGAACTCAGCACTTACACAGGCACTGGGCACTCGGCAAAGCCCTTTGGGTCCCATTGGCTGGAGCCCAGCGGTGGGCACCGGCGGTGCTCAGGGCTCCCTGCCTCATCCCGGGATCTCCTCTCTAAGAGCTGCCTGCCCAGCAGCCTTTCTCTGGCTCTGGCCTAGGGAACCCGCGTTAAAGGTATGACCAGGGCACAACTTCATGGCCCCCAGCTCTGTGTCCACACAGCCAGCCGCCTACCGCCACCCGGGAGTATGACTGTCCCCAAAGCCTGGTTAAGGCTGCCAGCCACTCAGCCACCCGGCACTGCTTGACCCCCGTTCCACCTAAATTGTTAACTGAAGCGGAAAAGTCACTTTATATCACTGCCGAAAATGAACTATCATAGCAGCAAGGCACCGAGGTGAACTGAATTTGTAATGCAACGTTCAGCTAACACAGACCTGTCCCAGCCACACGGGGAAACACTGAGTCTCAGTCTGGGCCTCTGCAGATTGGGCCACATGACAGGCAGGACAGACGGACCCACATATGTCCCCTTGCTGCCTCCATCCCCAGAGGGCTCTGCTGGCAGGGTCTGGGGTGCCTACCACAGCCCAGCCAGGCCCTGGGACCCAGAGCCCCGGGACGGGGCCATTTGGGAGCCACCTGGGATGCAGCTGGCAGGGGCTAGATGGGGACAACAGCAGGCTTCCCGGGGGAGCTGCAGCCAGGAGCCCAAGCGGACACAAGCGGGTAGGGGACCAGACTCAAGTCCCACCTCCAGCTGCTGCCTTGGGGGATGTCTGAGCCTCGGAACCTCTGTTTGGATCTGCACGAGGAGATCACAGGCCCTGGCATGGACGGCGCTGGTACAGTTGTTCCCACAACCCTGACACCCACCAGAGGCCTGGCCCCGGGACCGGGTGTCTCGGCTCCGTTCCAGGTGAGGCAGGACGGGGGAGCAGGTGGGATAAAAGGTGGGCCGGCCGGTGTTCTGTGGGACACGGTGTCAGCAGCAGTGACAAGGAGAGGAGCTAGAACTCAGCGCTGCTGGGGGTGGAGGGTGGGCGGAGTGGGGGAAGGGAGTCAGGGATGGCAGTAGAGCACAGGGAACGCGGTCAGTGAGGCTGAGGGACCGTCCCGCGGGGAACATGGGAGTAATGGAGAGAGCAGTCCAGTCTCCGCACTGAGTCTGGAGCCCGCAGGGCACCATGCCAGCCACGCTTCCATACCAGGACCCCAGCTCAGCAGCATGTGCCCGGGGAGCACCTGCTCTGGGGACAGCCCAGAGCTCAGGGCCCTGGGTGCCCCCCACCCAAAGGCTTCTTCCTCCTCTGCTGCTCTCCCTGGGGGCCTGGGTGGCCGCCATTCTGGACTGGGTCCCACGGTGGCGGCTCCAGGGACAGATGCGTGCTGGCACAGGGCATGAAAAGGCCGCTTCGGGCCCCAGGCGCCTGACACCCACAGGGCCAGCCAAGGCCCCAGCAGTGTGGAGCGTCCGGCCTGGCCGGCTGGCCCCTGGCAGAATGCTGCCCACCATCCTTCCACTGCTTCTCTGCTCAGGCTCCCCCCCACCCCGCCCCCGGGAGGGTCAAGGGCATGCCAAGGGCACAGCGCCCTGTCCTTCGTTCCCACCCCCTGGAATGTGGGAGGCGAGCACGAGAGGCCTCTCCCCAGCAGCAGCTGAGACTAGCCCAGGTTGGCAGGCGGCACGGGGACACACCAGGGACAGCCACCCAGCCAGGTGCACTCACTACACAAACCAGGACACCAAGTTGGTGTGGAACGGGAGCTGCTCCGAGGGAGGTGGGGAGGCACTTAGTCCACCTGGCACCTGGCGGGACCCCCGACACAGGGCAAGGACAGGTGTGACCAGTGACTACGGGTCTCCAGGCAGGTGCACCCATGAGAGACCCATGAGCCCAGGGCTTTGCCCCTCTGCAGGGCCAGACCCACAGAAAAGAGGGTATGCCGAGGGTGGGGGGACGTGCTTCTGTACAGGGAGGCCAGAGACCCTGAGGCCCATGCTGGGTACCTGCGCGCCTAATACAGAATCCTTATTGTGTGCCAGGCTACCGTCCCCAGGAGGTACAGACAGAGGCCTGTGGCTCAAGGGCACAGGCCTTGCAAGAGTGTGAGGGACCAGTCCCAAGCAGACGCTGACTACTTGGGCGCACCCAGGTGCAGCCCAGGGTGACAGGCCGGGAGGGGCCCAGGCAGGAGCAGAAATGCCAGGAATGCAGGGCAAAGCCGCAACAAAGCCTGTGGGCCGCGCAGGCCTGCAATCCAGAAACAATCCCGCCACAGACAGACCGCAGCCTCCACTGGGCGGGCAGCAGCCCCTTCCTGGCTGGGCGTGGAGGCCACCCGCCTGCCCCAGCAGCACAGGCCCTGGCCAGGGCAACAGGCACACGCCCCAGGGCTCTGAGCTGTCTTCCAGCACCATCCCCTCCCCAGAAGCACCCTAATGGACAGACAGGTCCTTCATCAGGCAGCTTTGGGCAAAGGAAAACAAACTGGGCAGTACTGTCAGCATCTCGGAGAAACATAAATCCATAAATCACATGTTGTCCACCTACCATCACACACGTCTCCACCGCCCCATGTCCCGAGCAGCGCAGCTGTGAGATGCCCAGCACGGGGACGGAGCACAAGCTGAGGGGATGCTGCCACCTGGGCCTGCCCCTCGAGGCCCTACCCCCTGCCGCCCTTCGCGTGAACTGCAGACCAGGAACCACACCGTGAAGATGGGCTGCTGAAGGAATGCTTTTATAGAAACTCTCCCACGAACACACCAACTCCAGAGATGCTCGCTCTTGCTCCGGAGACCCCACAGGCAATAAAGGGATCATGACAGTCACACAGCCTCTGTTTGGAGCAGGGAGAGCGGGTCATGGGCGACACAGGGCGGCTGGCCTTCCCGGGTTCAGCCCGCAGGTACTGAAGTCAATTCACTTCCGGATGAAGGCCATCGTCTGCTTCGCTGCTCGGGTGGGCGCCTGGTCTCCGTCTCCACGAGGCCGCACACCCAGGCAGGATGGCATTGTCGGCCCATTACCATCAGATCCCAGAATCCCAAGGGTAGGCCTCGCCGCACAGGCTCTGGTGGTAGGGTGGCCCAAGGTACCCCCAAGCGACAGCCCCGGGCCAGAAGACAGGGTCTAGACTCAGTTACGCAACTAGAAAAATGTGACCACAAAGCACTTCTCACGTGTATGGGTTTTGTTGGTGGGTTTTTCTTTTTCCTTTTGATTCAAAGAAAAAAACATAGCAGGCTCTCAGGTATACAAAACTGGTAATATTAGATAAAAATACAAACTTCACCTTTACAAAACAAAAACAAAAACACAACACACACACACATTTCTGTTGAATACATGTAAAGCGTAACATCTTACCAAAAATAAAGAATTCAGATTCTGTCCAAACACTGGCACAGGGCCACCTCGCCAAGGCGAGGACTGGGAGCGGCAGGCCCGGGACGGACTCGATTGGTTCACGCATAGTTCTCTCAAAATGGCTTAAATTAAAAGGCAAGATAAAGTGGGGGCAGGGGACAAACACGTAAAGCCGGAAACATTTAGGAAGTGATGCATAGGTGGATATACCATGTTTATTTTAATACATCTCATTTGTTCGCATCCTGCGAGGGGAGATACGGTCCCACTGTCCTGACTTACAGCAGCCTGGTGTTATCGGTGTAAATGTCATCCAAGAGATAATTAAAAAAAAAAAAAAAAAAAAAAAAGGCTAGCCAAAGAGTAAAAAGGAAAGCTTAATAATCACTTTATGGTGTAAAAAAAAAAAAAAAAAAAAAAAAAAAAAAAAAAAAATCCACTTAAGGCTCTCGGGAAGGTTTCTGTATAGACTTAAACACTACAGCAAGGAGATGTGTTTCTAAGTCCCATGGCAGTTCTGGGACATCCCTGCTCCCGCGTGCCCTGCAGGGCCCTCGGCCCCCGCCCGGAGTCCTCCAGAAAGCAGGCTGTGTCCCTGGCAGAAGCACCTGTGACCCTGGACAGAAATCCGGTCGGCCGAGGCACGTCGCTTCCATCCCACGGGGTGTCCCTCCATTCCGACAACTGTTTAGATATTTTTGTGAGTCAGTTTTGTTTGTCATGTTTTGTGGTTCTGTTTGCTCTGTCTCTCTCTCTCTCTTTTTTTTTTTTTGACAAGGAAGCTTCTTATTGTTTCACCGAGTGCTACAATACTTGCTTTGATGTCACATTAAACAAATGTATACTGTCTCTTTGTTCTCCCGAGTGTGCATGGAGACAGTTTTTCACGGAGGAGAACAAAGACCGCACGCTGGCAATGAGCACCGTACATAGTAGGTTCAGGAATGTAACACGCCATGTACATCCGTGTCCCGGAAAAGGGCTGCTGGCTTATCCTCACCTCACATCTGCAGGGAGAGGGGAGAGAGACGGACACTGACAAGGAGCCGAGCACGCACGCCGCCGCAGGGATAGTGACCACAGGGAAACACCACTCACACACACCAAGACAAATCTCGGGGTTTCAGGGTTTTGTGGCACTTTCCAAATCAAATATGCCTCAGTACCCTTTCTGTAACCTCCTGACCAGAACTGGGACGAGGCTCTTGGGATCTCACAGAACATTCCTTAGAACAAGCCCCATTCTCCCATTGTACAGATGAGGGAAACTGAGGCCCAGAATGGTTCTTTCTTTGCCTTTTTCCTCGTGTTCTTTCTCCACCCCCACCCCAACAGAGGACTTGATATGATTTCTGGAGCTCTGGCAGCCATTCTGGGCCATAAGACAACACTGAGGATGGGTGCTCCCAGGCAGACAGGCAGGGTCTTGGTAACCAGGCAGATCTACACTGAGCTCTGGGCTAAGAACAGCTCTTCTTCATCCACATCACCTGTACCACTCACAAGCTAGCAGGGACTCTACGTCCCACGCACTTGACATCTCTGTCATTGGCTGGCCCATGGAGGCCAGAGCCCAATCGATGGTGTGCAGACTGGGTGCACATGCAGGCACAAAACCACCCCCAGAGCCACACCCTCAGGGAAAGCAAAAATCACAGGCAAAAAATTGTGTTGAGGCCGCTTCAGGAACCCACCCTAGTGGATCCTTTCCTTCCCCAGAGGAATGCACCAGACCCACCAACCTCAACGCAGCTGACCTGGCAGCTTTCTGCAGTCATTCAACCAGCACCTGGGCTCTGAGATACCATCTCCCACAACCACCTGTTTGGGATGCTGTGGGATCACATGTGACCAGAGGCAAGGACCAGGCTCTCCAGAACACACAGGCCAACAACAAGGAGCAAGAAGGCTGGAAACTACCCTCATCATGACTGTGGTTACCCAAATCCCATTTTCTTCTGGGAAGCAGCATGCCTCTCTACAAAACTACGCTGCCCAGGTCCTCTTGCAGCTGAAGGACAGCCAGGGTATCGCAGCAGAAGTCACTGAGTGGGACTTCTCTAAGAGGGTTCTTCTGTCCCTCTCCCAACTTTACTCTTCCAGCCTGGAGTGTAGATGTGATTTCTGGAGCTTCAGCAGCTATACTGAGCCATGAGGCAACTCTGAGGATAGACAGCCCCCAGACACCACACCTGCTCCTAAACGTCTGCCTCACCCCAGCCCTTGTTGGTTTTGGTATTACCAGCAGCCAAAGAGTTTCCAACACAGCAGTCAACAGCCCTACATGTCTGTGAAACATTTCCAGACAGGACCCCCCCCCGCCGCCCCCCCCCCCCCCCGCAGTCTTCAATTCCCTCACCTATCATCCCTGTAAGCCTCAGTCTTCCATCTGTCAAATGGGACGGGTAACCTGCCCAAGGTGATCCCGGCTAACAGACATCAGAGCTACCCCACTGCCATTCAGGAACCCGACTCACTCCACTCACGTGACGCCAGGGCCTCCCCCATTAACGCAAGAGACCCAAGCCAGAGCGGGGACTCGGGAGCAGCAGGACACGCGAGCGAGCAGACCCGCAGCCCAGCCAGACACCGGAAGCTTGCAGGCCGATCAGGGCCGATCAATCAGAGCCGCGAGCTGGCTGCCGCGGGAGGGATTCGCCTGTGATCAGCCGGGCACCTCCCCCCGCAGAACCACGGCGCAGCCGCACACAGCGCCTACCTGGTTGGCTGCGTTAGGTGGGTTTTAACCTTTTTCTTTTCCGTTTTTTACCTGACTCCCTACGCCTTCCTGTTAACAGAAGGGCAGGGAGTGTGAGCGGGCCTAAGGGTTAGGGCTGCGGACCTGAGGCAATAAATAGCTGAGGTGTTTGTCTTTCTGCAAGAAAACGCGATTAGCTTTGGCACAGAGACACTTCCTGGTGCCCTGGATCGGGCCCGACGCCGCGGGTCAGAACGCCACGCTGCCTCCGGGCAGAGTCCGCCTGGGATGGGGGACAGGAGGTGTCCGGGAGGTGTCCCGGCGCCGCCCCAGCCGCGCGGCTCCCAGGCACCCCAACCGGGGCGGGTACGTCCAGCGTCCCCTAGCACGCCGGCGGGGCTGGCGGGCGCCCCGCGGACTGCGCCAAGTGAGCTGAGGCGGAGGCTGAGGGGACAGGGTGGGAGGGGCCGCGCCGAGGCGGGACTTACCCGTCTCCTCCTCCCGGTGGTCGGGGGGCCCTCCGGCGGTGCACGTGCATTCCAGATGCTCCTCCAGCCGCACCTGCACTTCCTTTAACTTTGGCTTCTTCCTGACGTACTCCACCTTGGCTACCTGCCCGAGACAACAGCCCCGCCATGACCGCCGCGGCCACGCCCCACATGTAGTACACCGGGAGCCCCGACGTGCATACGTGCTCAACCCCGCCCAGGCCGACCTCTGACCTCCAACCTCTCACCTCCCCGCAGAAAGGCAGGAGCACCAGGGGGAGAGGTAATTGTGGGCATTGGTGGTTTGGGGCACATTCACTGGAACCTGACGGACCGCAGAGGGGGACTCCACAGGCGCCAGGCCCCCCGCAGCCACCTGGAGGCCTTCCCGTGGCTCCCCCAGCTCACCTTGGCCAAGGGAACGCCAGCCTTGTCAGAAGAATCGGCAGGGGCCCCAGGCCGGCGTCCCAGGCCTATCAGGCCTAGCCCAGAGCCAGTGACCCCTGCAGCTGGGCCTCCCCCGTCCGCTCAAACCTCTGTCGGCCCAAATCATCAGGGGGCACGACCTAGTGGAACTGCCTCTCTCTGCACCTCTCTCAGGGAGCCACCAGGAGCACATGGCTGTGTCCGGCCCATGGGCACAAACCAAGGCAGCTGAGAAATCGAGTCCCTACGGACCCCAGCTCGGGCCTGGGAAACTGGCTCACTCTGTCGTGGGAACGCCAGTCCACCCTCCACAATTACACACATGTGCACACACATGTCCTGTCCCAAGAACAAGCTCCATGCTCACACGTATGTGCACACGGCACTCACAGTGAGCGTGGTCTAGGTGGGCTCACTCCATCCCAACTCACGGAGGAGATACAGAACCCTAGATAAGCAAGCCTTCCTCCAGGGGGCTCCCCTCCAAAGCACCCAGCCTGAGCTCAGTCCCCAGCGGGGGTGGGACCACCATGTCCCCACTGCCCTGGACCCCGAAGATCTGGGCACACAGCCCATGCTCCCATCTGTGCTGACACTGGGCTGCAGTCCTGGGATTGGCCTCCAGGGATAGCCATTCCACCCCATTTGCCTGGGGAAACTGAGGCAGAAAGGGAGCAGAAAGGGGTCCCCGCAGGTTATACCCCAAGCATGTGGAGGCATCAGGGAGTTGGCAGGGGTGAGAGGCTCCCTGGTGGAGAGCAGAAGCCCCCAGGCTGGGGCAGATGGGAGGGGAGGTGATGGGAGGGGGAGTTCTAACACAGAGGCCTGGAGCCCAGAAGCCAGACGACCCCAGGCAAGAAGGATGGGCCCCCCCACAGGTGAGCAGGACTCAGGGCTTGTCCAGACCCACCCGTAGCCGCTGGGCCACATTAATGGTTAACCCGCCGTGCAAAGGGTGCCGGGTGCCCGCCAGCCGCGGGAAGTGGTGTGTGGCCTCAGGTGTGAATGCAGACAGCCAGGTGTGAGCTCAGAGGTGGAGTGGCAGCCAGGCCAGGTTTGGGGCTAGGCCTGGCAGGTTTCCTAAGGAGGGAAGAGGTAGAGGAAAGGACCACGGATATGAGCAACTCCAGCTGCGGGGCCAGGTCAGCTCCTCATGGCACCTACCGCTCCAGGAGACCAGGACCACAGAGAGAAAAAGAGAGAGAGAGAGAGAGAGGGAGAGAAAAGAGAGAGAGATCCTCAGGACATGGGCGCAGAAAGCCTCCACTTTCCCGTCTATAAAACTGGAACAAGGATTGTGCCCCAGGGCTTCACATGTATACAAGCACCTAGAACTTGCCACTGGGCCACCTCCCGTTCGGAACAAGCAAACCCTGTCTCAGCACATTGAGCTTAGCAAAACCAGCCCCCGGGGCCCAGAGTGACCCTCCCCTCGAGGGCACTGGGTGGGGTGAACCTCAGCGGGCCTCCTGAGAGGGCAGAGGACCCCTGCCTGAACCTGGCCAGCGTGCCAGCCCTCTGGGCATCAGAACCTGGGGTTGGCCTCAGCCCCCTCCCGCCCCCACCCAGCCCCAGGGCCTCTCAGCCGGTAGGTCAGAGGCTGCAGCCCCCAGCTCGGAGCACTCAAGCGTCCCATGCACACTGGACTGTGTTGGGGGACACAGGGAGGCTGGGGCAGGCAGGGGCCTGACCCTCTGCACAGCACGACCTCTGCTAGGCGAGTACCTCACCTACTTACTCTAGGGGAGCGGGTACTTGGACCCCGGCTCTGGGTGCGGGTGGCAGGCTTGTTTTCCACAGACCAGCCATGGCGGAGAAGGCAGGTGCTCCAGAACCTCCCCCCTCCACTGTCCCCTTGGCAAAGCACTCCCAACACCGGCCACTCCAGTCTGGGAACCCACTTTCTCTGCAGACGGGCTGTTTTTATCAAAGAAAAACAAACAACGATCTATGATTGCACCTGCTTCTGGGTATGTGAGGATTCCAAGCCGTTCCACCACCTCCGTCTGGCCAGGAAGTAGCTGCATTTTTCCCCCAAGAACACACTGTGAATATTAACTTCTCCAAGCAGCCTCTAAACCAGCCAAGTCCCCAGAACAAGATGTTTGTGTCTCTGGGACCCTCGTTCCTGTCGCCTCAGCCCCCAGACCCATCCTGCAGCCCAAACAGGATCCCCACACCCCTCCCTCTCTTCTCCCTCTGTCTGTGTCCCAAGCGTCTGAGCTGCGCCCTATAGAGAGGACAATCCACTTGCCGTGGTGAGGCCGCCTGGCAAGAACCACCCCACCTGTACACTCACAGGGCAAAGCCACCCGAGTGCGCCATCCAGTGATGCCAGTACTCCTTCCAGAAAAGGGACACCGAGCACAGAAGCCCTGAGCTCCTGCTACTCAGGGTGTCCCAAGCTGGGCCAGGGAGAGCAATGCCCCTGCTGGGGACCCCCTCCCCAGGTTATGGCCTGACCACCCCAGAGTCAAGGGCACAGCACTGTCCACGACAAACACCAGCATTTATTGAACCCCTGTGTCGCTCACTGCAATGCTCACAGCTACCCTGTAAGGACCCAATTACAGTCTGTTTTCCAGATGGGAACATTGAGGCAGCTCGGACAGGAGATCCACGCTGCTGGAGTCCCTGATTTCCCCCCAAGGTCCCTGAGCTGGATCACACACTGCATCAGGGTTCAGAGGCCCATCTTGGGCTCCTTGGCAGACACACCCAGACCCAGCTTCCAGAAGCCTGAGGTTGGGTGACACAGAGCCACAGCCGGCTGCCCCACGGGTAGTCCAGGGGCTGAGTCCCAGCTTCTGGAGACCTGGGGGCCTAACCAAGTTAACATACTTGGGTGTAAACCCACAGGATGCCCTGAAGAAAACAGGAGCCCCCAACTTCCAACGCCATGCCGTGAGAGGGTGGAGGTCCGCCCCACAGCCCCAGCGGGTGCAACTTGACCAGAGTCTTGGGTCCCGCTATCTACACCACCCCTTCTCCTAGCCCTCAAGCCTGGGGTCTAGGGGACAGGGTCAGCTGCCTACAGGGTCTGGGGACAGCATTCCCTGGGGAGAGGAAGAGCTGGTTCATCCGGGACCCCAGTCAGCGAGCACGCGTGGCCCCCCTAAAGGCAGACCCCAAATGCTTAGCATGGCGAGCTGACACAGGGACACACAGGTGTGGCTCCAGCCCGGACAACGTGTTCATCCCTCCCCAAGATTTGACGACAGCTGTCCCTGCAACCCCAAGGGGACCACACTGAAGGCAGGTCCCAGGAGACAAATGAGAGCCCAGCCCCAGAGAGCAAAGGGCCCACACCTGAGACCATCAGAGGGCTAGAGGCCCTGCCTAGGAGCCTCAGGCCAATGTCCCTGGTGGTCACGGAGTAGAGGCAGCCATCCACCCCAGTTTAAGTCCTGACAGTCAGGGCCTGGGAGCGTTCAGTGAAGCATACCAGGCAAGTCAGCATCTGGGCCTCGTGTTGGGGCTGCTCTCAGTAAGTGCCTCTAATTGTGATCAAAAAGCCGTAAACCAAAAAACCAGGCACGTGTCAGCTCGGGGCAAGACGTCCCACCTGCACAGCCACATGGGCCCCCGCTGGCCCCAGCACCCCTCACAGACACTCAGCACAGGACTCCGCCAGGCCCACCAGCCCGCTCCGCCTCACCCCGATGCAGCGGCCACAGCTTCCTGGGCAGCCGAGGGGACCAGGCCACCCTCCACAATGGACCTCCTGTTTTCACTGACCCTTTGTCCCTTCTCGGCCAAAACCCCCAGTGTCTAGGGCCGGATGTTTTCCTGCCAACCCTCTGATGGGTGGGCAGGGAGAAGGAGCTGCCTTCCCTGAGGGAGAATGAGGAAGGGGTCCGAGAAGGGCAGGGCCGGACATGGAAGCAGGCCACCAGGCTCCAGCTGCAGGACTCAGCCTGTCCGTCCCCTTGGGCAGACTGCGACCCTGTCCAAGCAGATGAAGGCCTGTGCGGGGAGCCCTGGCTGAGCACCACCACCCATTGAGTCCTCCGGGCCTGTGCCCAAGGCCAATGGGGGCCCCTCCCAGGAAGTAGCCCCTGATGCCCACACGTCCACCCACTCAGGGTGGGCTGGGAGGAGGGGATCACAGCCCACACCGGGACCAGACACACCCCAGTCCTTACCCAGGGGAGGCAGGAGCCCACAGGGCAGGGAGCCCCACTTCATTCCAGCACCGCTATGTCTCTGAGAGACCAGCTGGACGCCCAAAGGGCAACCCTACGCCCTGCACCCACGTGAGGGACTGTCATGTGGAACTCCAGCACCCCCACTCCCAGGAACAAAAGATCTCAGGTGTCTAGGTTCTCAGGGCTCACGAGACCCCCTCACAACATCCCGTAAGCAAGGACAGGGAGACCCAAGGGGTCCCACAGCAGGCAGCAAGGGACAAGTCTTGGTGCAGAACGCACAGCCCCATCCCCTTGAGCCTCTGTTTCTCCCTTTAACAAAGGGTGCAGAGCTGGGCCCCATGCCAGCTGGGGGCCCTGCCAAGACCAGAGCCAGCGCCCAGGCAAGTGCACCAGGCCGCTGGGAGCCTCCGCCGTGGAGAGCACAGTGTGGCAAGCCATGGAATGTGCTTACTCAATGCCCCAGGTGCTCAAGGACCAAGTCCCCAGAGGTCAGGTGGAGCCCCAGTTATGGGCCTGACGTGCCTTCTCACGTGACAAACAAGTGTCCCAACCAGCTCCGTGGTCTGTGAGTAAGAAAGTCTCCCCTGCCCTTCACTCTGGGGCCAGGGCCCCACATCCAGGGGCCCTGGACTAGCAGCGGGCACACAGGCTCTGAATCTCCAGTTAAGGAATGGCTTCTGACGTACCCCCAGAATCTGGGGAACATCTGGAGGCTTAGCTGAGTGGGCAGGCCATTGCCACTCAGTAGGTGTCCCGCTGCCCAAATCCACAACCCAGATTTCGTGGGACCACAGCCTTCCCAGAGCCAGCTTCCAGGGATGGCAGCCCCCTCCCCTAGACTGGGAGCACCCAGGACTCTACAGCCTAGCCACACAACAGAGAGACCAAGACACTCTGGTGCTATCCTTTCGGAAGCAGAACAGCTCCCCTCCAAACGGGGGCCCAGCTGCCCCGGGACCCACGTCCCACACAGCCTGAGATAGCACATCACCATGATTCAGACCCATTTCACAGATGGGGCAAGTCAGGCCAGAGAGGAACAGACCCATGCCCCAGGAACCCCTCCAGCCACTGGTCCAAAACACCACCGTCTGGCCAAGACCCAAGTGTAGTAGCCCAGGGCGAACGGAAGAGGCTGATTTCCCGCAAGGACTAAGGCAGGAAGAACAAGGAGCCCCCGCACAGGTAATCTGAACGTGACTTGGAGGTCTCCAGGACCAACGCCCTGCCCCGGACAGGGCTCTGGGGCAGGCGCCCAGCTGTGTGCCAGCACCCAGGGACTACAGCAAAGACGGCCAACCCAGCGCCCATCATGAGGGTCTCCGAGCAGAGCACAGCTTCCCAGAATGAGGGGAGGGGCTGGCTTTGCAGGCCCAGCCCCCAGGACTGAGGCACCCCCAGGAGGGCGCTCAGCAGGAGTCCACGGACACCCACCCCACAGCAGAGAAGGGTGCCCTCTCTAACCTACAGACAAGGGACGGAGGCTCAATGTGGCAGGCCCTGCTTCCCTTGTGCTTCTGGGGAAAGGCTGAGAGGACCCCGCGCCCGTCTTGCCACGCGCCATGGCCCATGTCCTGAGGTTGGTCCGTGATGTCGCTTCATGGGGAGACAGGGGGAAAGGAACCACACGCCTACCCCCCCTCCCCCGCAGCCGGCCCAGCCCCGGGTCCCGGCTCTTCCAGCACCCTGCTGTGCGCCCGGGCCTGGCGGGCACCCCGGGGCGGGCCGGCTCACCTTGACGCTGCGGTGATGGACGCGGGAGGGCTGACACTTGACGCTGCTGGTGTTGCAGCAGCCTGCACAGCGCTTCACCTCCACACACGGCGGCCAGATCAGGAAGTTGGCGGACGTGGGGTCGACCTGGCTCCGAGGTATCTCGTAAATGACGGTCCTGGTCTTGCAGACCGCGGGGATGGCTTCCTCTGCAGAGCAAGAGCCACGGTGAAGGCCGGGCCATGCCCCATGGCCCACAGGAGCCCAGCACCCCCCCCCCACCTGAAGGCCTGAAGGGGGCGTGTCCCCACGTGGCCGCATCCCTGCAGCACATCAGGCCACCCTAGGGTCCACACACTGGGCCCCCAACGGGGTGCACTCGGGCTGGCCCAAGGAGCAGCAGTAGTGAGGGCCAGGCAGGGAGGCTCCAAGGGAAGGGCACTGCTGGCAGAGGGGGCCACGTGAACAAGAAAGCCTGACACGGCCTGCAGGGGGTAGGGAGAGACCGGGAGCTCATGGGGTGGGTCGGGGGGAGTCTCTGCACAGATGGTTAGGGAGCTCCCACAGCTAGTGGAGAATGGGGAGAAACAGGGAAGCCGAGGATGGGACCCCAAGAGCGAGAGGGCAATGGACCCCACAGCCACTGGACCAATCAGGGCCCAGCCCCAGCAGCTGCCACAGCTACCAAGCCAGGCCCAGGAAGGCAGGACACCCGAGGTGAGCAGGGGATGCAGGACACGGGACTCAGGTCCACCTCCCCACCCCACAAGCCACAGACCTGCTCACTAAAGGTCACCAAGAGAGGAGGGACAGGCTCTACATTCCGCTCTGTGCTCCTCAGCACAGGCCCATCTGTCTGACCCAAAGCCCCAAACACAGCAGAGGCCAGGGCACCACTGCCCAATGAGACGTCCACCTGGGGACCCCAGCACGTGCACCTTCCTCCCCACATGCTGCCCTACGAATCCACACCAGCCCCCAGGGCCACTGGGCCTTGAGTAATACAGGGCTGGGGAGCCCGGGCAAGGACCCCAGAACCCACAGAGGGCCCAGCACAACCCCCACGGCCAGCACCAGGCAGGGCAGGGCCCCGCCCCCTGCAGACAAGCGGAAGAGCCTGAAATGCAATTGAAGGACAACAGGGGCCTGCCTCCACCCCAACACCAGGGACAGGTGCCCGCCTCTCCCTTGCCCGTCCCCCCACCAGGGCCAGAAGACTCCTTAGAGCCCCAGGGACTTAAGGGGCTTGCATCCTCCTCCCCAGTGGCCTGGAAGCACCTGGATAGGGGGACCGCTGGGTCTCCAAGAGCAGGCCTGCCAACACGGAAGGCTGGGCACTGGAAATCTGGCCGCCCCAGTGTGGGGAAAGGGCTCTGCTCAGGGCAAGCAGCCCAGTGCCCACTGGCTGCAAGGGGCGTGGGGGCCCTGGCCGGATGGGGCCGAGGGTGGAGCCACGAAGATGGCCCGGGGCTCCCCATCTGGAACAGGACAGGCCTGCTGGAGCGCCCCCACCTGTGACATGGGTCTGGAGGACAGGAAGCCTACCACAACGTCATCTGGGTGGGTCCACCTGCCTTTAGGAGGAACCCTCGCCCACATGCTGCACCCCAGTCCAAAGCTACTAAGTCTACATCCCGGGAGAAATCTAAGCTCTGAGGCACGGAACAGCAGTGGGGGGGGGGGGGGCATCCCACGCAGTTAGGAATGGAGGAGGGACCCCCGGGTGGCATGGGACTCAGGGCAGGGGGAGTCACACTCCCTGACCACGCTCGCTCCCAATTTGGCAGCAAATTGCAGGCCAAGTTCTGTCTCAGAACTGAGCCACCCAAAAACCCCCACAGCCTCAAGAGGCCAGGCAGACACAGGGTGCTCTGCTAGGGAACAGGACGCAAACACCCCCCCAAACCCGTGCCCAGCGAGTGGGGTGGGGGCCAGGGGCAGGGGCATCTGCTGGTGGCCCGAGCTGCAGCCGCCTGCCAGGCCATGCACTCCAGACTGGAAAGGAAACACAACCACGTTTGCAGCAAGTCCTCCTCCAAAACAGGCCCCGACAAGACCGGGCACTTAAGGAATTTATGACGGCTCCCCTCTCCTGGAAACTCCTGGCCCAGGCCAGGCTGCAGCAGGCAGCAGACGGGCCGGGGCAGGAGGGAGGCCTCCGGAGAGACGGCGGGAGGCCAGGGCTGAAGGCGCTGGGGCCCCTGTGCAGGCTGGGCCTTTGTTTTGCTTCACTGAAGCCCTGGTGGGGAGAGCCCCCTAGATCCCCAATGCACCCTCCCCTCACCCTGGCAGGCCCAGGGCTCACCAATGCTTCTCTTCCTCCGGATGGGCACGGGCCGCTGCTCAGGTGCATGCTTGGGGGCCCGGCCTGCATGGGCTCTCACACTCGTTTCCAGAGCATCCTCGGCCCCTGCAGGCAGAAAGAGGAAACGGTGACCAGCCGGCCCAAATCCGGGGGCCTGTCCAGCGGCACTGCCTGCTTCCCAGAGAAAGACGGGGTCCCCTGGGAGAGCCGCCACTCCCACATATCAAAAATCTCCTGCCAACCTCTGGGGAGCCTACATGGAGGGCCTTCAAATGTGGCACCCCTGCTGTGCTCTGCAGGGGACCCATGCTACCCGTATGGAAGGGGCAGGTGATCTCCCCTGGTGAGGGCCGGCCGTTCTCGTTGTTAAGACCCAGAACTACCAGGCCCGCTGCTCCCAGCCAGGCCCACGGGGACGGTCCAAAAGGGGCAGATGAGGCTGCCGTGGCTTCCCTGATGTGTATGCATTTCTCTCTCTCTCTCTTCTTACTAAACCATGGAGCACCCTAACCTTTGAGGCCCAATTGGGCCGACAGCCAGACTCTGCTTGTTCCTGGAGTTAGTCCACTCAAGAGGCTACAGGAAATACAGGTGGAGGAATAAATGACCAGGAATCCTGGTGCCTGGCAGAAGGGGCCAGGCAGCCAGAAGCAGACCCACAGTCCCAGGATTAAAGTCAGAACTGGCCCCCAATCCCCAGGTCTGCTGCAGTGCCTGGTACATCACCTTCGCCCGCCCCAGAGCCCCCTCCTGGACAGCCTAGAGGAGCCCCAGGTCTCTCAGATTCCTAGAAGAGACACACGGTCCCACCACCTGCCACCGGGACCTACCCACCAGGATGAGGTGGGTCACTCTAGGCCTCCCTGCCTTGGCCCCAGACCCAGCTGGAGGCTCTCCTTCTACTTCCCCCTCCATCCCTGGCTCCCCCGTAGATTAGCAGGGGCACCAGTTCCTAAGAAGCAAGTCCCCACAGGGAAGGGCAGTTGCTCAGACCTCCCCCGTGTCCTGCTGTCCCTTCCCGGAGGCCCCCCACTGGGTGCCCGGCCCACCGGGGCCTCAGCGACTGTCCACAAACCAGCAAATCCAAAACCGCTGCTCCCTTAAAATGCAAACTGAAAACCAGGCAAAAGGTGCAAACAGCAAAAGATGCGTCTTTTCAGAAAACTAGAGTCTGGGAAGAACCCAAGTTCTCACTTCAAATGACTCAATGTTCCACTGCCACTAATTTTTCTGAGACCCAAAATAAGATCAGAACACAACTATTCATGCAGTAAGAATTTCCCATCAACCAACTGTTACAAGAAGCATTTTTTCACCAAAAAGTGACATTTATGAGTCACGTCCTGGTGGTGGCCATCTTGCCATCCTCAAACCAAAGAGCAGCCGGCCCATCCTTGGCCTCCGGGAGAAAATGTCCCATCAGCCACCAACTTCCTAGCTGCCTGAAAGCCAGGTGTCCTGGCTCCATGGGTGACTGGATCCTGATGCGTCTGAGGAGCAAGGACAGGACCGCAGGAGGGGTCCGGGAACCCCATTCCAGCCACTTGCTTGGACAGACAGAGGAGACCACAGCCCTGAAACCCAAACCCCCGGGCGGACAGCTTGCAAGACAAGAGCCCTCTCCTGGCCCCCAATCAAGATGGGTGGTCGCGGTCCACACTGATGGGGGAGTGGCCTTCAGCCTGACACCACTTGAGAAATGACCCAGCAGTGACTTAGCAGAGAAGACGCTGATGGAACAAGGCTCAGGACAGTTAATCAAGGGGGTTTCCCTTTTGTTTTGCACGCAAATATCCAAGTGACAGCTCAAGATGGGGACCAGTCATCCTGCCTTCAGTCCTGGGGGGAGCACTAATGGCCCAAGATGGGGACATTCATGTGTCCACCCCTCAGGGACCCCACTGCATGGGCACCAGGCCAGGCTACTCAGAGAACAAAGCTCCCAGGCCGTCTCACTGCTCGATGGCTGATTTCTCAACACACTCAACGCACAAGTCCCAAACTCCAGCCACTGGTCATTCAGAGACCACACACTGTCTCTCCACCCAAAAGCCCTGCGTGCAAAGTCAGCTGCCCCCGAACTCCACGCAAACTCTGGGAACTCTACAGCTCCATGCTGTTCTCACTGCTCCTGGGAGAAGAATCCCATCGCCTCTGGCTTCATCTGTAAAATGAGGATGCGGCCGCCTGCTGTCCCATCCAGAGTCCATCACAAGGCCCCACCAGGGAGGAGAGGGCCTGGGAGAAAAAGTCTGCTTCCCAGGCCTGGTTAGCTCTACACCCAAAAAAAACACCAACCTGAAGGGGCTGGTTCATCCTTGGACTACCAAATGGGTTTCTCCACATCCCAGCTCCTTTCTCAGGGATCCTACAGAGACCTCCAGCTGGACCTCGTGGTAGGGGGCGTCCAGGGCCTGGAGAGCACCTTAGTCCTCAGGTAACTGACCCCCACAGCAGCAAGATCTGCTCCAGCTTTGGGCAGGAACGGGTGTTGGGGGAAAGAGAGCAACTCGAGCTCTGGGAGCAACCCGACAGCAGCTCCAGGTTCCGGCCAGAAACTGGGCCATGCCCTGCCTTGGCTTGCAACTTCCCGGTCTGCAGGAGGGTGCCAGACCAGGACGGAGACCCACGTTGGGATCTGTGTCACAAAGGGTCTCCTAGGGTAAAACCCAGGGAGTAAAGGTGATCCTAGAAAACCCCCTCTGTTTGCACCCCAGTTTCCTAAGCATGAGGAATCCAGAATCCCCAGAATCCTAGTCAGTAAGACCCCAAACCAGGTGACAGAAGGTGGAAGGCAGGGGTGGGGTGGAGAGCAGAAGGGAAACACCCAGGGATTTTTATAAGGGGGCAATTTGAAACCAGCCAGAGAACTGGCTGAGGCGTCCTGCCTTTACAGTTTGGAACCTCCCAAAGAGGCTCTGGGCCCAAAGGCCCCCAGGTCAGGAATGCTATCAGCATAACCCACCAAGCTGCAATGCAAAAAGTGCTAATGGAGCGGGGGAGGGACAGCAGAGACCAGAATAAGAATGGCCCCAACAGAAAGTGAATGGCCCATTTCCCGGTGGCATCCCAAAGCCATCCCACAGAGAAGCCCCAGCCCTGCACCGGCCTTGCTCCAGCAAGCCAAAAAAGAAAAAAAGGCCTGAATCTTCTTGGGGAGGCAGCCTCCCCACTTTCACCGATCTGCCAGGGACCAGCAGAATGTAGGCGAGTGTTTTCCTCAGCTAACCAAAGCCAAATCCTTCTCCCCAGGGTTACACATCAAGGAACCAGACCAAAATCCCCCCTGGCCCAACTCTGATCTCCAAGTGAAATTCTACCCCCTTCCTGATAAGAATCAGCCAAAGGATTTCCTGGGTCACGAAACTACAGAAACCATCGGCCTTGCTAGCAAATGGTCTTGGCATGAAATGAAAATAGTTCAGGCCTCTCCACCACCATAATTAGGTACAAATTTCCAAATGACTAGACCATGTGATTTTACTTAATTCCCCCCCCCCACGCCCCCCTCTTTGAGGGTAGTCTGCAGTGAGAGCAAAATCTTCACTGAGAATTGTTCCAACCGACCTCTACTACCTTCAGCCTTCCATCTGACAAGCCCATTTGGGGCCTCTTTTTAACCAAACATTAATAAGACGTGTTTCTGTAACTAACCCTCACACGAGTGTTGCCCCACCAAGTACTAACGTGGAGCAGGACACCGCAAAGATGTGGGCCAGAATCCCTGCCCTCTAGGAAAAGGCACCCTCCCCGCCACACCATGGCCCCCACCCCACCAGCAACAGCCTGGGTCCCTGGTGACCTTTCCCTGTCCATCCAGCCCCTCCAACTCTCTCACTGACACCAATGAGGTTCAAAACTATGCCTTTACAAATAAACTCTCCTCTAAAGTGGCTAGATTCCAGGGCCTGACGGTGAGCCCCAAAATAGTCCCCAGATACCAGATGTGTCGAAGATGCGCCTCTTTATGGGCCTGTGAAAAAGAGAAAGGCACGGGACTCCTGCAACCACAAAGGCCGAGCTGCGGCGGGAACGGGCCACCAGCTCCCGGCAATGACAAAGCCGCCCTGGCCAGGGGCAGCTCCTCCCGCGCGTGCCTGCCCGCGGGGCATGCGTCCAGGGCTCTGCGCCCAAGCCCCGGCCCGCTCAGCCGCTCCTCCCGGCCCCACAGGGCAGGCCCGAGGCCCGCACACCTGGCCCGGGCGCCGGCGCCCTCTGCGCTGCTGAACTTTGTGTGACACGCGCGGCATTATCCTTAAATGCAAAAACAATCCCCGGGCAAGCTAGGAGCTCGCGGCCGCCGCCGCGGGGAGAGAAAGTGGGGACTGGAAGAGAAACTCCTGACTCATCCGCCTGGGCTTTTATGGCCCGAGATTGGATTCTGACCTTTCGGTGCGCTCCTGCGCGGCGCCCGGCCGGCCCGAGCGCTGGAGGCGGCGCGGGACGCACAACCCGCACACCCGCCCCGCGCGCCGAGGGAAGGGGCGCGATTTACCTACGGAGTCTATCTCCAGGAGTCGCTGGAGGTCCCGGATGCTGTGGATCTGACTGTACGCCAGCCTCTCAATCACCTCGCGGGGGATCTCAGCGTCCTGCAAGCAGAGCCACACGGTCAGCGCCCGCCACCCGGCCGGCTCGCACCCACGCCGCGAGAGCGGAGAGCGCCGGGTCCCCCAGCCGCGGTAGCCCGGTCCCAAGTCCCAGGCCCTCCCAGCTCGCCGGCCGTCCGACCCCTGCCCGGGGCCCTGAAGTTAGACGCGGGGAGGGGGCGGGGGGAAGGGACTGGGTGCGACCCCAAATTCCCGGCCCCCATCCAGGTCCGCCTTTGCAGAAAGCAAGCCCCCCCACACCTTTAAATTTGCAAACAAAAGCCGGGCACCCCGGCCCCACCGCCCCGGGTGTCAGTTACAGGAGGTCTAGCGGCAGCGAGGGGGCCGTGGAGTTTCTGATTTTAATAGTGAAATCGACATCCAGAAAGATCAAGTTGAAATGCGTCACGGATCGGCGACGAAAGTCACGGCAGCCTTAACACTTTAATCTAGCCAGCGGCTTAAATTTCACACCCGGGAATCCCGGGCCGAACCTGTGGGGTCGAGGGTCTCCGTCGCAAAAACGCGCGCGCGCGCGCGTACTCACTCGTTCACACGCGCGCCCCACCCGCTCTGGCCGGGCTGCGGTCCTAGCACCGCCCAAGGCGCCCCAAATCCAGCAGACGGCTGGGAAAGGCTGCCCGGCAACGGGGGGGTTAAATCTCCACCTCTCGCGGCTCCCGGTTCCTGCCCAGACCACCCCCACCTCCCGGGCTCTCCCCACTCTCCAGATTTTTAGAGGGAGTCGGGGGTCGCTGTGTGGGTGTGGGTGTGGGAGGGAGGGGTCTCAGGCACTAAGTTCCCACGACGGGGGCTGCAGAAAAGTCATTCATCACAGCAGAGCTCCCGGGGATCGGGATTCGACATGGGGGTGGGGGCGGGGGGAACGCCCGCGGTGGGAGGACGCGGGCGCCTGGCCCGGCCCCGGCTCGTCTCGCTCAGCCACCTGTAAGCAGGCCCTGGGCGGGCGGGACTGCGCCGGCCCAGCCGCCCGGCCGGGCTCAAGAGCAGGGACCGGGGGGCTGCGGACCCGCACGGCCCACCCTGCCTGCCGGGGGCTTCCGCCGCAACCGCCGTGTTTATCCGCCGCTCTTCTCCCCTCCCAGGTTCCGCCAGGTCACACACACACCCCTTTCCGCGCCCCCTGCACCCCGATACTGCATTGTCCGCCGCGCCCCGGGCCCCCCTCCCCGGAGAGGAGCCCGCGCCCCCCGAAGTTTCTCCCCACTCGTCCACCCCGCGCCACTCCGTCCCTCCACGGCAGAGCGACGCAACACGCTGGAAACTCACCAGACATACTTCGGCATGGCAGAAAATAAAACCCAGTTGGAAAAAAATCAAAAAATCCGACCACCCTAGCAGAAATCAAAACGCGCTCTGCAGAGCCCCAGAGCCCGAGGCGCCCCGGCCCGCGGGTGGTTGCAGGAGGCGTGCGCCCGGGGAGTCGGAGAGGGGACAGGGCGCGGGGGTGGCACCCACCTCGGCCAGGGCATGGGCGAGATATCCGCAGCCGAGGAGTAGCAGGCAAGCCCAGGTCCTCATCGCGTCCCGAGGCGCTGGCGGGGAGGCGGGGAGGCGAGGCCGCGGGGCGGGCGCTCCAGCCGGGCTCCTGTGGCGGCGAAATTCAGTACCATCCCTCAGGGAGCGCGGCCCGGAGGAGGGTGGCGCGGAGAGCAGGGAGCCGGCGGAGCGCGCCCGGCGCGAGCAGCGAGTGCGGAGAGGCAGGCAGCGCCAGCGAGGAGGAGGAGGAGCAGGGAGTGCGCGCTCGCCGCGCCCGCCGCGCCGGGAGCCTCCTGGGCCGCCGGGTAGGGGGTGGGGACGGAAGGGGCGGAGGGCGGGGGCTGGGCCTCTTCCTTGGTGCGTTCCCGGTGCTGGCCGCTGCCGCGCTCGCTCCCCGGCGCTGGCTTTAGGAGCGACCCGGCCGGTAATTCTGCATATTTGCGGGCGTCAGCCCCGAGAGGGACCCCGGAGCGAGGCTGGAGCTGCCGCCGCCGCACCACCCATCACCTGTCTGGACGCCCGGCCGGGCCCCGGCCGCGGGCTCGCGCTCTCCCTGCGGGCTGCGGGCGGCCTTGCGCGCCCACCGCCGGCCCCGCGCTCGCCTCCGGCCTCCTCTCGCAGCCGCCGCCCGGCCGGGCACGGCGCGGCCCAGCACGGCGCGGCCCGGAGGCCTGCGTGCGCCCCTCCGCGGCGTGCCCTCGGCTCTGGCGCCGCGCTCCGCCCTCCGCCGGCCGGAGCTGGGCAGCGCCCGCGGCCGCGCCGCCTGGCAGCCGCCGCCCGCCTGGGGCCTCGCCGCGCCGGCCTGAGGGCGGGTGCTGGGCCGAAACGGAGCAGCCGCCGGGGAGAGGAGTAGGAGGAGGCGGCGGCGCGGGCAGGCCCGGCTCGCTGGAGTTGTGCGGGCTCCGCAGGGCGCGCGTGTGGAGCCGGCCGGCGGCGGGGAGGGGGTTATAGCGCCGCCGCCGCCGCGCCCCTCCCCCGCCCCCTCCCCCTCGCCTCCCCCGGATTCCGGGCCCGGGACCCGCACCTCGGAAGCGCGCGGGGGCCGCACGGGCCGGGCAGGGCCCGGCCGCCGCCGCCGCTGCAGTGAGCACACAGTGGCGCTCACGCAGGCAGTGAGATCCATCAAAGCCCCGCGCCTGGCTGCGAGCACAGCCGCGGGGCTCCGCTCGCCCGGCGGGCTCCCCGCGCGCCCCTCCCTTGAGCTTGCCCACCCTCCAGTGGCAGCTGCAATCCTGCGGCACCGGACGGGGAGGGGAGGAGGCCGCCGCAGAAGAGCCGCCGTCGCCGGATCGCCTCCCTCGGGCCCCAGCGGCGGCAGAGGGCAGCGCCCAGAGCTGCTACGCCAAAAAGGGCAAAAGCGAACCTGCCCCCGCCTCCGGCCCCCCGCCCCGGCGCTCGGGCCTCTTTCCACCGTTAGGATCCAGGGCCCCGGCCTCCCCGTCTCCATAAAAGGAGGGGGAGTGAGTTTCTGGTGAGAGGTGGGGCGGGTCTAGGGGCGCGTCTGGGGCACTCACCTGGCGGCTGCCACGCGCCCCCGCCCAGAATCCGATGCCTGGGGCGCCTGAGTGAGGAACCTCCACCCGCATTCCGAGATGGGAGAGCGCCCAAGTCGGAGGAGGGGGTTGCAGCGTGCCTGGTCCCCACCCTGGGAGCCCGCGTCCCCACTCCCTCGGAGAAGCCTGGGCTGCGGCCTGAGCCGGGAACTCGAGGGGGCGGAAGGGAAGGAAGAGAAAGCGGCTCGCGAGGAACCCCCGGAGTCGGAGCCTCCCACGCCGGGATCCGCCGGGCGCACAGAGCGCCACCTCCGGCCGAGGCGCCGTACCGAGCGCGATGCGGGGGAGCAGCGCGCCGGAGGCCGAGGCCTGAGGCGGCTGGACCGCTCCCCGGCCACCAAAGGGCAGGTGCACCCGAGCGAGGCAGATCCTGTCCGCCTACGGCAGGTGGGATCGGACCAGCGGGTCCCTCGAGGGGCCAGCCGAGCCTGGAAGCAGGGCTAGGAGGGAAGACCGGCCTTGCGACCCCAAAGCTAGACGGCGAGGCCCCGAAGGCTCGGAGACTCCCTAGCGGGTGGGAGGTTGGACGGCGGCCGGGAATTCCTCCCGCCCCAGGCCTCCGCCCCCTTCGGCCCCATCCTGTGGATTAGGCCTGCGCCCCGCCGCGGCCGCCCTCCCGCCAGACAAAGGCAGTAAAGGCGTAGCCCCGCGGGCAGTCTTTCATCCTTGGCTCGGCGGGCTCCAGCATTTCAAAGGCCAAGTCGGGAGGGCGCTTCGGGGGGTGCTCGCTTTCCCCCTAATACCTGGGGAGGGAGAGGGGGGACCTCTTCTGCCACTCCCAGAAGGCTGGGGTTTACTGGTGTCCTTCCACAGGTTTTCACACCCCTGCAGCCTCCCAGATCCCCTGCCATCCCCAGGCAGCAGCCTCACTAGACCACCCACCACCAAGCCCAGTCTCCGAGTGTTGAGGGTGACAAGGGTGAAGGAGGACAAGGCAGAACCAGGGAAAACTTGGAGACGTTTAGAAGCACGTGAGGGCCAGTCCTTGTCCATCCAGGTGGAACCTTCTGTGATTTTGGAGGGGGACACCCCGGCCAGTTTGGGGAAGGCGACGGAACACGCACCACCAGGACTCAGGCTGGACTCCATCCGAGCCATCGCCTCTGCAGCCCTACGGGACTGCCTCAGGGCTGTGTGAGCCTTGGACTCCCCTCGGGCAGAGGGACCTGAGGACTCGCCTTCAGGGTTAAAGGACTGGGCTCCACAGTGGGTATAGGAGTGAAGGAGGGAAGGCCGACTTGTGTTTTGGCATGGGGCCCTTCCAGACCCCACCCCGCCACATGTGTGCCCCTTCTCCCTGACCTCCAAGGGGTGCCCAGCTGGAGTTTGCCGCCAGCAGGGGAGTTAAGGGGGAGCCTGCCACAGCAGTCAGGCCAGCTCCAGGGTGGGAAAGCAAGGGCACCTAGGGCGAGGCCTAGGTGCATCCCACCCCCCCACCACCACTAGAGAGAGCCATGGGGGGGTGAGGGGGGACAGCGCCTGCGGCCCTCCCTCTGGTGGCCCTCTCTAATCGCCGGCGGCTATTAAAAATAAAACCTGGACGAGTCGTCATAGCGACCAGACAACAGTGGCTGCAGGAGAGTGGCAAACTGCACCACCAGGCGCCTCTGGAGGGGACTTAGGACACGGTGTGTGCTCCAGCTGGGGTGGGGCAAAGATCCCCAGCCCCACGAGCCCCAACCTCCCCTGATCCCTGGAAGAAGCCAGCAGAATTAGGCCCAGGAACCCAGTTTCCAAGAACTGGACATGGAGACAGGAGAACCAACTTGACCAAGAGGTCACCAACTTAGATGAGAACCCCCACGGATGCTCCCTCCCCAGCCCTGATTCCTCCGGACACCCTGCCCAACCTATTCAGGTTCCCACCACCCTCCTTTTGGCCCTTGGGAAGGGGTGGCCGGGTGAGGAGGTGGGCTTCGGATTCTCCCCCCGCCCCCCAGAGGGGACCGTGAGCCCGGAGGCTACTGCACCTGCCCAGCGCTGCTGTCCCTGATCCTTGCCGGGCAGGCGTGGTCACGTGCTCCTTCCGCCCGGGATCCAGTTTCACTTCCAGCCACTATTAGGCAGTTCGCACGGTTCATTGCAAATATTTGATAATGAGGTTGAATATACATGGGAATTGGAGGAGGCGTGGGCGGCCATGCCGAGTGCGTGGGAGCGGCGTTCCCGGCTCTGTGGGCATCCCCGCCCAGGCCCCAGCAGAGGCTAGGGCCCACAAGCGGGAGGAAGACCTGCCCACGGTGCGCTGCCCCTAGGCTAATCTGACCCCCAGCCCAGGGAACTGTCCGGGAGGCCAGCCAGAGGGCCCCGCGCGGAAGTGGGGGGCGCCGCGGGGATCTCCAGGGTGGGGAGGTGCTGGCGGGAGGGGACGGTGCACCTGGCAGAGGGCAGGGATGTCCGGTCGCCTCCGGAGCCGGTGCTTCCGGGCTATCTTGGGCGTCTCTGGCGCGCCCCGACGTGCCTGCAGGCCCATAATTAAAGTGAGTCAGGTGCTCCAAAGAGGCGGAGAGCGGAGCTGCTGTGCAGCAGGGGTGACTGGTTGGGCGTTGGGCGTCCGCCCCTTGCTGGTGGCCTACAGGCACTGCCCATGACCCCGAGGCCCGGAGCAGTGGGAAGGGCCTTGGCTATTCCACAGAGCCAAGTAGGGGACCTGCGGAAGGGGCATCTGCCATTATTAAGCACCTTGAGGGTGCGTGTCCCCCTAAGTCCACCTCACTGCCAATGTGCCTCTGTCTGCCTGCTCCCTCATCGCTCTGATGTTGTTCCCCCTGCAGGAGTCCTGGCCGACACCCACCGAGCCTCTCCGGTTTGGCGTGATTTCATTTCACACACACAGACACCGAGCAATGGATCTCTCCCACTTCTCCCCACGTTACAGATGGGAACATGTAGGGGCCCGGAAGCCAGGCCATTTGCCACAGCGTCAGGGCCGAGGAGTGGCGTGGCCCCCAGCGGTCAGCTCTGACCGCACAGACTCCTCTGTGCAAACCCTGTTAATACACCGAAGCAGAAGTCCTCAGGGGGCATTTGTCCCGAGGCACACGGATGGGAGCATAAGCGACGCTGGGTCCCCCAGCAGCACAGGCACCAGGACTAGAGCCCATCCCACTCGATCCCTAGGCCCAACATGCACAGGGCAAGAGGGGCACACCCCAGTCCTGGCTGCCCTCTGTCTTGGCATGTGTTTGTACTTAGACTGCCTTGTCTCAGTTCTCTCTGGAAAATGGGGGCCTACCACCCTTCCCACGGCCAGCGACACTCCCTCCCACCCACACGCACACATACAAATCCACACATGCGTGCACACACACACACACCCATACGCAGAGCTGTAGGGCCCTGGCACCCAGGCTGGTTGGCACGGGAGGGTGCCAGCAAGGCCTCCAGAGCCGGAGCGGATTTCAGAACAATTTGTAATGACGAAACACCACATTTCCCTTTATCTCAGGGCAAGGATTTCTGGGTTCAGGGCTCTTCATCCAGGAGCAGCCCCAGCCGAGTGGGCACGGCTCCTTGGAGATCAAGAGTGCCTGTGGGGGTGTTCATTACGTTGTTAGCTCAGGTTGCCCCAGGCCCCAGTGGCTGGGATTGGGCCTTTCCAGCCCAGGCTCCCCAGAAGTGGTAAGAAACCTGCCCACAGGGCCAGGAAGGCATTCTCTGTGTTGTTTTTTACTCCCTATTAAATGCTTTTATTTTCCTTTTTAAATAAACAAACAGAAACAGAGTGTAAAACAGCTCTGAGCTCACAGGCATCTTGTGACTATTTTGTGCAGGAAGACCTGCACTCAAGGACACCTGGTGGCTCAGATACTGTCCCGTGCGGGAGCCGCCAGCCCTCTGTGGCCGCGGGCATGTGAAACGTGGCTGCTCTGCCCAGTGACTGGCTGCACAGGCAAAACACACGCAGCCGAGAGGGCTTCATCGGGAGGCAAAGAGTGTGAAATTTCCCATTACGAATGTTCATGTGAATTACACGTTGAAATGATAGCATTTTCGAGGCATTGAGTTAAATAAACTATAGTATTATAGTACAAGAGATTAAATTCGCTTGTTTTTCTTTATTTAACACGACTCCTAGAACATTTGAAATGCCCTATGTGGCTAAAATGGTATTTCTATTGGGCGAAGCCAGTGTAGATGCACGGAGTTCACACTTGCACTGTAGAGCCAGCCATGTGAGTGGGGGCGGGCCACCCCTAGTCTGGAAGCCAGCAGAGCTCTGGAACCTCTGAGACCCCAAGACCAGGGCTGGATCCAGGGCTCAGTCACAGCCCACCAGCCTTACCAGCTATGTGACCTTGAGCAAACTGCATGGCATCAACATCCTCCTCCAGGTTGGAGGGTTGCTTTAAGGAATGCTCACTCACACATCCAATAGATACTCATGTTCCAAGCACTACACAGGGTGCTAGGGACACAAACTAAAACAAAGCTCTCCTGAAGCCTGGCATCTCTCCGTAAGCAAGTAACGGATAAGCATACGCTATTTCAGGTAACATATTTTGGGGATAGTCAGTAAGGCCTGTTTGAGAGGGAGCCAGCTGACTAGTGAGAAAGTCTAGATCCAGCATTCTAAGCAGAGACAGTCACAGCACGTGCAAAGGCCCTGAGGCAGGAACTGGCATGACTTGTTCAAGGAACAGCAAGGGGCAGGAGGTGGTGGGAGAAGGTGAGCTAGGAGAGGTAGGCAGTGGGGCAGCTCACACACACCTCAAGATCAAAGCAAGGCATCTGGATTTTATTCCAGGGGCATGGAAGGCATTGAAGAGCTGGGGCAGGGAACACAAACTTGACAGCATAGACGGGAAGCTTAGCTGCCAGCCTCTCAGCCCAAAGCAGCAAACCCTTCCTCCCCTCCCCTGCCTCCTGGGGTCTTCTGGACTCATGGCCAAGTTTCTGTGTGGTGGGTGTGAATTCCAAGGATGGGGCTGGTTACCCAGTTTGAACCCAGAGCCACCCCCACACTTCTCACCCTGGGTCCCTATTGGGTTCATGACTATGGATGGGGTGGGAAGAACCCACAGTGCCCCTTGGCCATCTGACAAGACAGGACTCAGCCCTGCCCAGAGAGAGGTCAGAGTGTCAGGCTGGGCCCTGTGCACTTAGGGACATGAGGGAGGGACAGGCTTGCCACGCCTCCCTTGGAGAGGACATTGAGGTCACACCATCCAGAGACCTGCTCCCTCCAGATGGAAAAGCCTGCCTGTGTCCCGATGGGCTTGCCCCCCACTCCACAGGAGCACAAAGCAGACCAGAGCCATGGGGTCAACTCGGGGGTGCAGGCCTCACTCACTGGGGGAGAGGGGAGATGCCAAGTGGCCTGCAGCAGCCAGGGTTGGGGGCTGAAGGTGCGTGCAAGAAGCCCAGAGACTTCTAGAAGGAAGAAGAGCATGGACATGTACAAGAAGGAAGTAAAAGCATCCTAGAGCTATAATAATCAGAACAGCGTAGCTCTCGTGTGACAAATGGTTTGGAACCATGAGCCTGTTTGTTCAATAAGACAGTTTAGAAAAGCGACCTGACTGAACCCTCACCTTACCCTCCAACACCAAATCCACGTCAGATCAAGAAATGTCTAGAGAGACATTCAGGAACGAGTGTGTGCTGTGTGGGTCTTGGTGTCGAGAGAAGCTCGCATGGCCACCTGTCACACTCTTGCCAACGGGTCTTATCTTGGTCAGCCTTGAGGAAGCAAGGGGACACATCGGGACAGAGAGGTATCCCCAGATGCCTGCTCTGACCTTCAGAACATCATCATCGCAGAGAAGCATTGGAGGGGGCTGTTCCAGGGACAGCAGATGTTGAGAGCGTCTGGTCGACCCAGGAAAGATCCTGGTAACACTAATGTCGGGGTGTAGGTGGTCTCCCTACCTCTTCAGAGAGGCCATGGGACCGGGTGACACATCATGAGGTCTGTGGCTTATTTTCAGTGGTTGGGGTTGGGGACTATAGATGACAGACAGATGACAGATAGATGGGTTGATCGATACAATGATGATGGACAGAAGACCGAGGACCGTAGATGCTTCGGTGCACGCGGACGGGGACGTGGGAGTCGGGGGAGAAGGGAAGGGCTCATAGCTGCTCACTGTACCATTCTGACGACTTTTCCGTAAAGCTGAAAGTTTTCAAAACATAAAATTATGGGGGGGAAAAAAAAAGGCCAATTCCTATTCTCTAATTTTCCCAGAGTTTCCCAAACTTCTCAAAGGCTGAGAACTTTCAGAGTTCCAGATGACAATACAAATCACAAATCAAAAACCAGCAGGAGGGTCCTATCTCACATTCTTTAAGTTTTAAAAAAAAAAAAAAATCCAATCTGACAATATAGAAATGTAAAACATGGGCAGTGGGTTAAAGCCTCTGCCTTCAGCTCAGGTCATGATCCCAGGGTCCTGGGATCAAGCCCCGCCTCAGGCTCCCTGCCTGCTTCCTCCTCTCTCTGCCTGCCTCTCTGCCTACTTGTGATCTCTGTCTGTCAAATAAATAAATAAAATCTTTAAAAAAAAAAAAAAAGACATAAATAAATGTAAAACATAGGGTTAAAACGTTAAGACCTGAACCAATGGAACCCTTGCATTGAGGGTTCCGATCGTGTCCTGGCTACCTGGGTACCTCCCATCTGTGCAGAACACGTGTGTCAGCCAAAAGTTAACAGACATTTATCTGCTGGGTCTCTGCCCCCCGTTCTCTCCTCGGGAAACCGTGGACTGACGTGGACAAGAGGGATGACAAGGCGAGATGAGCCTTCTGAGGGCATTTGGCGGTCCTGCCAGGGGACGCGTCCGGTGGGGGTGGGGCAGCGCCGGGTGGGAGGGGGGTGCTGCCGCTACACTGACAGCCACTTGGCACCCGGAACCGGGGACATGGCTGTGACCTGACCCTGTAGCCCCGTGTCTGGGCACCTGGCCTAAGAAAATGGCCTGGCGGCAGAGCAGCCACGTGCGGACTCCGGGAGGCACGGCTGACACCACAAACACTGGAAACAACCTAAAAGCCCAGGTGTGAGCAGGCCTTGTTTTCCTGGCCCTCTGGCTGGAATCCACGTCCATTCCCGGGGCGGCAGCGAAGAGGGTTTCCCGTGGGGTGCAAACGGACGGATGGGACGCTGACCACAGCGGGGTCAGAGCGTGGGGCCACGGTCTGGCTTCCTTCTGCCCCACATCCAGGTGGTCTGTGATGGGTGGAAACGACTTGTCTGAGCGATTCCATCACTTCTGGTTTAGTGGGCAGGGGCCTGGGGCCTGGAGGACTGTCTTCGCGCTGCCCCAGGGAGGTGGGTGGTACCGCTCCCCAGGCTCCCTTCATCCTCACCCCAGGGGAGGTCGCACTCGGAGCTGCGGAGCTGCCGGGCTGCATCTCACAGGCCTCGCTGTACCCCAGGCCTCGGTGTACCCGGGACCTGCCCCCGCCCTGCCCACGAGGGCTGTTCTGTCCTCGTCTAGCAACCGTGACCCCTGCCAGGTGGGGCATCCGGATGGGGGCACGGGAGCCAGGGGCTCCCACCTCTGCTCCTGGCGACCCGGGCAGTGTCCTTCCCCCCCAGGGGACGAAGGCTGTGGGCCCGACAGAGGGGGAGCCTGACAACCCCTCCCTGTCTGTGACTGCTGGAGAAGCTATTTTCATCTGTGGCTGTTTTTCTCGACAGGAGAGAGCAAAGTACGTCAGATAATCTTATCCTTGTCCTGCTGTGACCCTCGGGAGATGGGGGGGGGGGGGTTCTGTCAGCCTCTGCAGCAAGCTTCCCTCTGGCCAGCAGCATACATACAGGTCCTTCGGTTTCCTGAGCTCCTACTATGCACCCGCCTGTGGGGGTGTCAGAGGGGCAAGAAAGAGCCCAGGCCCAAGGCCCGGCGAGGGGACAACCCAGGTCTAAGGATAACTCCACCACCATCTGCTATGTGACCTGTGGCCAGTGGTTTCACCTCTCTGAGCCCCTGTGGCCTCACACTGCCTGGGAAGTGCTCAGCACTGGGGTATGGAGAGCACAGCATGCGGTTCCACCACCCACCACCGCCCTGAGCTCCTCCACCCCCGGATCCCAGGAGCCCTGGGTGGGGCAGCCGGGGACAGCCAGGGACATCCTAGACACCCCTCGGGGCCCTCCATGCCCCACGCCACCTGCCCTCATTTACCTGGGACAGTGCTGAGCTCGGCCCTTCAAACCTCCATGTCTGGCTACAACCCTAGGGAGACCTTCATCCAGAGAGTCCAAAATAAAGTCACCAGCCCCTGAAACCCGAACTTGGGTATACATGGGGATTGTTTCCAGTTCCTGCTTTGGCAACACACTAAGATGCGTTCATTCAGCAGACATTTGTCATGCACCTCGTGGGAACACCGTGTCTCTCCAAAGACACAAGCATGGGTAACAACATCTGCCCTCGTGGAGCTGACCTCCCAGAAGGTGGAGGGGATGGGTGGCAAACACGGAAGCAAGGGACCTACCTGCCTGCTGATGGTCCTTGGCTGAATTCTTTCAGCTCCAGAGAAGGAAGCTTATACAATGAGGGATCTTACTGGGAAGCACAGAGGTCATGCTTCAGGAGAGGTCTGATCAAGGATCCAGCTCTGTGTGTTAGTGGTCCTCTCCCCTTGGCATCCTCCTTCAGCAGATGTCCTCGTGGTGACAAGATGGCCAGCAGGAGCCGCTTGGGCTTCCTCGTTCACACCGAGGAAGAAAGAGCAAGAGCGTTGTACCCCTTGTTTCTCCCAAGACTGATGTAGCTCCTTCTCAGAATGCTCTCCTTGGCCCAAAATGGTGGGAGGCCTTTCCCATGTCCCTTTCTCCACTCCCCATTGTCAAAATCTCAAACCTAGGGCTCCCTCTTGAGCCCCAGACTCCACTCGGCACCTCTGCCTGGGGGTCCGACAGACAAGCCAACCCTCACACAACCAAGACAGACCCCCAGACCTACTGCAAGCTCTGACCCTGAGGACCCCAACCTCCCAGCTGCTCAGACCATAGCCTGGGAGTCAACCCCGAAGCCCTCTGAGTGGACATCCCGTGTGTCAGGAAACATTGGTGACTCGGCCCTCAAGATGTCTTGGAAACCTGGGAAGTGCCCACCCAATCTCGCCTCCTGGCCCTAGCCCCCACCTTCCTCCAGGAAACCTGTCCCATCATCCTGGGTACCACCCCCTACCCTCCAATCCATCTCAGTCCTACAGCTAGAGTGAGCCCCTCAGATGGATCAGCCCTCCTCTCCTCTGCTTGAGGGACAGGGGAAGCCACCAGACCACAGGGGGAAATGAGCCATGTGGCCAGGCTCTGGCATGAATGCACTCGATGGCCCCCAGGGCTGGTGTCCGTGGCTTCTGCCAGCACCCCCATGGCCAAGTCTTGGGCCGTCCCCCGAGTTAGAGAGCACTGTCCCGGCAGATAGTGGGTTATAAATAATCCTTTCTTCCCTGTCCAGGCTCCAGCTGGCAAAGCTGGTGTGGGCAGGAAACAGCCACTCGGGGTCTCACCCAGGCTGGGGCCCAGGGCCTGCCTAGCACTTTCTTGTGAGATCCCGGAGTTGGGACCACCACCGGGCTCTCTTCCTTCTAAGCAGCCGAGAGGCCCTCCCGGTGTCCCCGAGGGTCTATCAAGGACCCCAGAACTCGAATGGCTGTGGGATCCAGGTGAAGGCAGCTCAGTACCCAACAAATCCTGGTCCTAATCCATGCTGTCTCCTTTTAGCATGTTTCATGGGTAAGTCAGGGAGCCACTCTGGGCCTTGGCTTCTGAGGAATCCTAAGCAACCTCTCCCAAACCCGGAGGTTAACCCACTGCAGAGTGCATAGCTATCTGTGTCCCAAGGCCAGCCAGGTGGTTCTAAGTGCCAGTGCCTTGCCTTTGCTGCTTGTGCATCCTTGTGACCGGGTGCCTGGCTTCCCCACAGCAGGGGACCCCCAGACCAAGGCCCCCGCAAGGCCCTGTCCTCTGCTTCCACAGTAGGTATCCTCCTGGTAAACAGACCGCGACTCCGCCTGGGTGGGGAGGACGCAAGGGCACGAAGCCCAGCAGCGGCTGCCCCTGACTTAGGAGTGGTTTCAAGGATTAGGTGAACTCACACGGGGACACGCCCGCCGCTGCCGGCACGTGCCAGAGGCCTGGCCCTGGGCAGCTCCGAGGATGGGCCCCCACCGCGTCTCCCAGACGCAGAGGGAAGCGGTGACCCAGGCCCCACAAGGCTGGTGGGCGCAGGGCCTCGTCCAGCAGAAGGGACGCACCCCTCCCAGTGGTGCATGTGCATGGTGTCATGGCCTATGGCTTTGCTGAAAGGCCCCCCCAAAACACCCTCCCCCAGCTCCCACCATCCCCCTGGCCTGCCTGGACCCTGCCCCAGAGTTTGGGGACTAGCCCACGTCTGATGGGAGGCTGAATGAAGCCAGGGTCCCCAAGGGCGCCCCTGGGTCCAGACGGCAGAAGAATTTGAGAAGGCTTCAAGGAGGTGGCGGCACCTGAGTCGAGCCTAGAAGGACGGCCGCCGGCAGCTGGGCTCCCCAGGCCAGGAATTTTCCTTCCAGCCGGGCCCCACCCATCTTATCTCCCTCTCCCGGGAGCGTATCCCAGGGACCTTCCCAAGCGGGCAGCCCCGCCGGCTCCCCGGCTCCCCTCCCCGCCCGAAGGCAGCGCTGAGTCATCAGTCTGGAATGCACTTTCAATTCCTCCGCCGCCCCTCCCCCTCCCCTGCGGTCCCCATCTTCCCCCTCCCGGTCCTGTCCCCCAAGTGCCAGCCCATCACTTCCCGACCCAGTCGCAAGGTTCCGGCCTGGTAGCCCCGGTATGGAGGATGGGTCAGGGACTCCCCAGGGTTCCCTATCACCCAGGAGGCCAGGGCCGGAGGGAGGAGGGGTGTTCTCAGCCCAGGGAGGGGCTTCGTCAGGGACCTGCCCACAAGCCGCTGGCCCAAGGGGGAAGTGCCGGCTCCAGCATCCCTCCCAGCCACGACCCAACCAACCCAGAACCTCCCAGCCCATCTCCTCCACACCTCAAATGCTCCCCTCGCTGGCTTCTGGAAGCTGCTGAACCAGGGCCTCATGCTTTCCTGGTGGTCTCCCTGGAGGAGGGGGCACCTGGAATCCATGGTCTCCATGGTCCACCATGTCTCCATGGTCTCCCTGCACCGCTGGTGTGGGGACCGGCAGGGCAGCATCCCGTGGTTCTGCGTGCTTACACTCTCTCTGCTCCGCAGCCCCTCTGAGCCCATAGCTTGGGCCCAGCCTCTGTGGGCCCCCTTTCCCGGGCTGTGGCCCCACAAGTGGTGAGCACAGGGCGGAATCCAGCCCTGCCCCATCTGCTCCTCGAGGCAACCCCTCTCCTTCACGTGTCCTTGCCTTCCGCAGCTCACCTGCGGACCCTGGAGCGGTCCTGAAGGTAGTCGGAGCCCAGCAAGGCTCACTGTGCAGAAAGGCCGGGGGGTTGGGGGGGCTGGCAGAACCTCCGGGGGAGGCGTCCACCTTCGGTGGCCTGTTTGGTGCTGGGGGTTCTGCCCAGTTCTGCAGCCTGTTCCAGAAGAGGGCTGCTGGGCTTTCCTCAGGGCTGACCTCCAGGACGGAGCTAGGGGGGAGCTGTGTTCCCAGCGGGGAATCTGTGTTCCCAATGGGGAATCTGCCCTCAGGGTACAGCTGGCCCCCAGCAGTAGCTTCCCCCATACTCTCCATGGCAGTTCCTGCGTCTCTCTAGGCTCAGGACTCCCTGACCCCTGGCTCTCCTCCCCACCATTTCCCCTCCTCACCCCCATATCCCCTCACCCTCCCCCATCTCCCTCCCATGAACCCCATCCCTGCCCCCATCCCCATCTCCCCACCATCCCCCCAGCTCCAGCCCCCCACCCTGACTCTCCCACCTCTCCCCACCCCCACCCCAGCCCTGTCAAAGCCATGGCCTGGCTGTATTTTCTTTCTTCGCAGAACACTCTGAAATTCACTGCTTGCCGTACACAGTCTCATGGCCCCACCAGATCAGGGCTCCAGGACAGGGCCCACTGGCCACGGGACCCTGGTCCTGCCAGTGTTTGTGGGATATGCCAGGCCCCTGCTCTGCCTACTCTCTCCTCAGCTCAGCCTAGAAGATGAGGTGGCCGGGTAAGTGGCCTCAAGGACAGGCCTCTGCTGGGCGACTACCCCACATGCTGGGGGGTGGCCTGGGACATAGAGGGCTTATGACAGGGGCAGGCTCAGATCCCAGGTCCTGGGCGAGGGAGACCGCCGCTGAGTGGGAACAGGGAGACTCAGGCTGACACGAGGGAGTCCTTCAGAGCCCAAGAGAGGCCCCCACAGGTGTCAGCCCTCCTCGAGCTCCATTTCCTCATCTGCAAAATGGGTCCTATGGGCTGTCAGAGGCTCTGTGTGGTGGAGACCATGGAACCCAGCACACACCCAGTGCACACCTGGCACACACTTGGTCCTCAACACACAGCAGGAGCGGTTGGGCGGGTGGCTCTGTGTCAAGGCCACGGCCAACACCGGACCAGCTCCCCCTTTGAAGGCCAAGGCCCCTCTGAGCTGTCACTGGGCTCCGCTGCTGGTGAGGCTTGGAGCAGGGTGGCGGGGAACCCCTTGGCCCTGGCTGGCACCGGCCTGCTAAGTGACATGGCCTCAGCTCCTGGTGGCCCCATGAGATGGGCTTTGAGGTCTCCCAGGAGCAACCCTGAGGGGCTCAGAGCCCCTCAGCTGGTGCACCCTCACTCTGGGGGTGGTGACCAAGCTCTCCTGCTCCTCCTGCTGAAGGAATGGGCCCCCAGCTCCCCCCAGGCCACAGGGACACTGCAGAACCAAGACCCCTATCCCCTCCCCAGCACCTCAAGGGTCCTTGGAGGTCCAGTAGTTCAACACCCCCAGTTCTAGAGCAGCAGCCCCCTGAGGGATGAAGATGAAACTGAAGGTCACTGCACAGGAAGGCTTCAACACCCACAGGCAGGCTGCATTCCATTCCAGAAGGTTCCCAGACTCCCACACCTCCTTCCAGAGCTGAGACCTGGCATGTCCCCCGGTCCCCACATGGCCCAGCAGGGAGGGTGAGGCTGGGGGCCTCCAGGCCCACAGAAGCTAAACCCCCCACCCCAGCAGGTTGGTGGTCTGGACTCGGGCCCCACCCGGAAGCCTGAGACTCTCCATTGTTCTTTCCACACCTCAGATATCTAGGCACAGGCCACCGTGGGCCATGCCTAGGCAGAGTGGGCAGTAGGGCAGAAGGGGCCACTGCAATCAGCGGTGGGGTGCAGGGGAAGCTCGGGACAAGCCCCGAGGAGGGGCACGGGGAGGGATGGTGAGGATCAGGGCTGCCCGGATCTGGGGGTTGGGATATCAGGAGAGGGAGGGGTGCAGTGGGAAGGGCTGGTCTGTGCTGGTCTCTGTCTGAAGGCTCCCTGGTCCCTGGGGCCACTCTGGGACTGGACTCGAAGAAGGTAAGAGGGGGTGGGGGCTGGGAGCCCCAGGAGGCTGGTGACCAATGACCAGAGACTGGGACCAGGGGTGGCCGTGGAGGTGAAGAGGGAGCCCAGAGGCAGCCAGCCCTGGACTGGTATGTGTGGGGGCGCCGGGCATGCAGGGCTGGGGGGCAGCCTGGATTGGCCAAGGCTCCCCTGAGCCCCAGCCCCACCAGGGCCAGCTTCCAGTTCCCTGGGACCTAGGCCTCGTGGTACCAGAGTGTTCAAAACCCAGTCCCCAGAGTATGGCCCTGGTCGGGCTGGAGCACCAAGGAGTCCACCCCTGCCCCTCCCCCAGGCCAGGGGTCACAGAGGTTGTCCCCGGCCACCCTCACTTCCCCCCACACACAACATACCACAGACACTGGGTAATTTGGAGAGTTCACACTGGAATTGTCTAAATGTGTCAAGTTTTTCTGGGCAACCTCTTTAGCCCGTAGAAAAATGAAGCCCGGGGGCCCCTGGTGTTTCCGGGGATGACCAGGGCGCTTTCCTCGGAATTGCACACAACTTGCTGGAGTGCATTTGGAAACAACGACGAGCCAACGACACGCAAAGTAACACACGTTTTTTCTGACTCAGTAGCTTGGAGGGGCTGTGTGGGGGTCTGGTGCCCAGAGCGGAGGTTCCAACCTTGGCTCTGGCATCTACTGGGACCTGGCAGAGTCCCTCTGGCTCTGGTTCGGCCTCTGTGCCTCATTTAAGGTTCCTGAGGACCCTTGACTCAGCAGTTCAGTTCATTTTGATCCAAGCAGTCCCTACAAGGCCTTTTTGTGTGGGCTTAGCCAATCATGCATTCATTCAACAAACGTATGTGTGGGGCTGGAGGGGCGGGCAGACAGCTGGGGACCAGACCAAGAGGGCCCTGTGCAGGGAGACACACAGCCTAGTGCACACTGAGAAGCTGGCCAGCAGCCTCAGCCACCCAGCACTGCAGAGGGGGCCCTCCCAAGGCCCTGGAGAGACACCGGGCCCGGGGCCTAAGGGGACCTCTGGTCGGGTGGCTCACCCTGGGGGGCTGATGCCCATGTAGGGAGACCTGCTGAGGCCCATAGCCCCAGAGGGGCATCCGGGCCCAGCAGAGCATCCCGGACAAGGCAGGAGGACACCCCACCCCCGCTTCTATTCTTCCAGGTCCTTAGTTCCCGGGGCCCCCACACTGGGGAGAAGAGACCAGCCACACACACTGGGCCCCATCCCACGTTTTAATCTACAGAACCCGTGGTGGCTGTTGATGTCGTTGATGTCGCAAGTCCTCCGTGGGACACTACATGGTGACCACAAACCACACCCGGGGGACGTTGTGGATCCCGGGACTGTCCGTCGCCTCCACAAAGCTGGGTCCCCCAAGTGGCAGCTGGGTGTGCTCCAGGCTGGCCCTTGGCGGTGGAGGCTCCGTGTGAAGGGAGGGGAGGAGAAGACAGGACCAGCTGGCCTGTGTGGGGGGAGCGGTGCAGCTGCCCGGATTCCAGGCCGAGCGCCACCACGGGGTCCCCCTGCTGCCCAGAGGCCGCCCCCATCGGAGCCCGGGGCTCTGAACACGCAGGCTCTGGGATCCGTAGCTCCGACCCCACGTGTCCCCGTGTCAAGGGCACATCGCTTCGCACTCTCACTTCGCAGAGGAGACAAGACTGTCCTTGCCGCAAACAGCAGCAGGACTCGGAGCAGGTTAGACAGCACCCGAAAGGTTCTGTGGGTTCTCAAGCCCCGTGTATGCCCACCTGGAACCGTCACGGGGTGGTAGGTCAGCAACGGCCGAGTTCATGGCCCAGCACGTTCCTGAAATACACCAGCCTAATTTCTGCAGCTGTGAAAGTAAAAGCAGTGATGGACCGGGGCGGCTGAAAGGGAGGTCTTCAGAGGCGTGGCGCGGGGCTCTGTCCAAGCTAGAGCAGACCCCCCGCCCGTGGCGGGAGCAGCAGAAAACCCAACAACCTTCCACGTGGCCAAGTGAGAGTTCTGCACGTGGATTCTAGAAGTGATGCAGGTTCGGCCTCTGGGAAGTATCTCCCACAGAAGGGTCCCGAGGGCCTTGGTGGTCCCCGAGCATGCCACCGTCTTGGGTTTCCAGGCCCAGATCGAGACTAATTAAAGGTTTCCCTGCCCTTGGCGCTTAAGTTAGAACCAGACTAGCTGACCCTCACGAGAGAGGGGATGCTCTGCCCGAAGGGAGGTGAGGCTGGGGCAGAGAAGTGAGTCACCAACTTCCTAATTTGGTCACATCCCAGAAGGCAAGAGCAGTCCAAGAGGGGAGAAGGAGGTCAGCGCAGTCGGCGGCTTCCGGGAAGGGGACGGGGTGGAGCCTCATTCTGGCGAGCCGGGAGCAGACCCCAGGGACCCTGTCTGGATCTGAGTCTCAGGGACCGGACCCCCCATGGCCTGCAGTGGCCAGGGGAGCCCTTGAACCACAGGGCCCAGGTCCGCCGAGCCAGCCCCAGACGGACGGGCCACCGCTGAGGGCGAGGACTTCCCAGACAAGGAGTCAGCCGCCCCTGGGCGCAGCCTGGCAACCGTGGGCCTGGGAGGGAAGTGCCAGACCTCAAAGTGAGTCATTGCCCGGCTGATTCAGCCACCAGGCTGGGCGAGGTGAGGCTGGGGCGGTGGCAGCCAGGGGTGTCCTCCCAGCAGGGTGTGCGGGATGGCCTTGGTTGGCAAGCTGCCTCCTGCCGGCTGGGCTCTCATTTCACATGGGGCTGCGGGGGTCTCTACCCGCAACTGATGGACGGGAAAGCTGCAGCTCAGAGGCTCACGCCCGTGAGACCCATGACAGGGTCACGGAATGGGGCACCCAGGGCGGCCCCCGGAAAAGCTGCCGCACCTGGATGCATGGGCAGCAAGAGGGGCTGCTGGGCCCAGCATAGGTCCATCCTCTGAATGCCCAGGTCAGACAGCCAGAAAGGGTGTCTCTGGGGAAGCCAGGCCACCTCCGTGGCCAGAACAGTGTCAAAGGGGCACAGTAAGTGGAAGAGGGCAGACAGGATGTCGAACTAATGAATGGGCCCAGGTGTCCACCGCAGGGTGGGCCTCTGACTCTGGGGCTCCCAGCGCCCAGCCTCCCATGAGCCCTCCCCAGGTCAGGGAGGGGATCTGGGACCACTGTGTTCCCTTCCAGGTGTCGTGCAGGGTGGTAAGGCCCAGAGATGCCCAGCGACTCGCTCAAGGTCACAAAGCAAGTGGCAGAGTAGCTCTGGGGGACTCTGGGTGTGTGGGGAAAGGGGCCAAGGCCAGGCCGGGCTGTGCTGCCTGGGTGTGAGGGGTGAAGACGCAGCTTGCCGACCCCACCTGCAGCACCTCCTGTGTTCCTGCCCCCTCTGAGGCCTCCCCCACTGGGCTGTCCTCCTTGCTCTCCTCCCCAGTCAGGCCCAAGGTTCTCTAAGGGACACCAGACTCCTGGCTCCTGGGGTCCCCGTTCCGCAGGTGTAGACGAATGTCTGATCCCATCCCCGGGGCCACCTGCCTTCCCTGCCTCGGCGTTCTCTTCACTGCCCCTGAGACACCCAGCCTCTCTCTCTTTCCCTTGGGATCAAAACCTGGGCTGCCCTTTACCCGGTGCCCCCCTGTGCCCACGTCTTGCAAAAACACGTGGGCGGTGCCACGAGCCAGATCTCCATGTGGATCCAGCAAACGCGCAGGCCACCCCATCGGTGCGAGGGGCGCCGTGTGCGAGCCACTCCCTCCCCACCCCACCCCACCTAAGCCTGGCTCCCCTCCTATGTGTCATCATTTCACAGAGGGCATGCAAGTGGCATGTGAATTCCAGAGCCCGCGACCCTCGGGCTGGCTCTTCTGCTCAGCGTGGCTCTCTGGAGACGCGCCAGAACTACTGCTGCTGTATTGCCGACTGGCTCCTCACCATAGCCGAGCCACATCCCGTGGCAGCTCGTGGACAGCCCGCTGAAGGATGCCTGGGTAGCCTCCAGCCTGAGGCTGTGTGAATAAGGCTGCCGTGAGGCTCCCCTTGAGGTGCTGCGTTTTTCTGGGGCAAGTACCCAACAGCACAGCCGCTGGGCCAGACAGGAGTCCCTGGTTAGGTGTGGGATTTTTTTATTTTTTATTAGTATTTTTTAAAAGGTTTATTTATTAAAGAGAGAGACAGCGCTAGTGCACGTGAGTGGATGACCCTGTGGCCCTGGGCATTGTCACCACATTTCCCCACAGCCGCCCTGACCAGTGTGGAGAGCGGACCCTAACCACGTGCATGTTCTTCTGTCCCCGCATCTTGCCACCTGCTTGGGCTCCTGGGTGGGACGTTCGCTCACGCCCCAGCCGAATATCCAGAGCTCTTCCCTTCGTGGGCCATGTGGTTTGAAAACCTCTTCTCATCTGTGGCTCGAAGTTTCTGAGGCTGTTGCAGGACAAATGGTTTTCATTTCCAGGAATTCCACGTAATCCCATTTCCCTTTTGCAGACGGCGCGCTGGGGGTTCAGTCTCAGAGCAATGTCCCAGCCGGCTCGCCATAGAGGAGCTTCTGTCTGCGTGTCTGGAAGTTTTATACTTCTGTCTTTACATGTAAGCTGTGAGCTGTTTTGAGCTGATTTTGGTAGAATCTGGGGGACCTTGGTCAAAGTTCCCCTTTTTTTCCCCGACCTGTGGAAGCCAGAGGCTGGCTTTCCCGACATTTTCCTCCTTCACCCAGGAGGTTGCCTTTATGTGTTTATTCAAATGTCTCTTGGGGCCAAGGGAGTGCCCGGCCCTGCGAGGCACCCAGCACCTGCGCACACAGGGTTCACCCATGGGCCTGCCCCAGCCACGCCCTGGCCCCTCCGGAAGCCCCTCAGGACTGTGGTGTCCGCGTCAGCCCCCTGAGCAGCCAGGAGACATGGGGCCCCTGGGGACGGAGGCAGTCCTGGCCACGGCAGCTGGGGACCAAGGGGGAGTGCGTGGGTCAGTCTACGTGGCCACAGTCCTCAGCGCCTGCCCCCCCACCCCCACCCGCCGCAGACCCCATCCCGGCAGCTATTCTGTACCGCGCCCCTGGCACCGCCCTGGGGGCCGTGATGGGACAGGAACAATCGCCTGGCTTGTTGTCTCAGGCACACAAAAGTGTGCTTTCACAAGCCCTACAAGACCCGGTCTATGCCCGCCAGGCGCCAGAGGGAACAGGCCCAGGGCCCAGCTGGGGAAGATGCTGCTCTGGCCCACGACCCCCGCAGTGGGCAGCAGGAACTAGAGCCCACCCTCCAAGTCAGGGGGCCCCACCCTGCCCAGCCCAGGGCTTCCTGAGAGGGGGACTTCCTGAGAGGTGGCACAGCTGGTGGTCTACCCCAGCCTCCCAGATGGGCCCGGAGCTCGGCCCCAATCCCGGCTCAGCGTCTGTATGAGCATCCTTCAGCTGCTGTAACAAACTGCCAGGCCTGGGGACTCAAAGCATCTGCCTTCCTTCTGGGTCCCCCGGTGCCACCACGCCCACGCTGGGAACCGGGCTCTGAAGACAATGGAAGGATGCCTGTTGCCACGGCCGGGCTCAGCCTTGCACATAGGGGCAAGAGAAAGCTGGTGGGCAGCGATCACCTCCTCCAGCCTCCAGCTTTTCATCTGTAAAATGAGACCTCAGAGTGCAATGTGACCTCTCTGCCTGTGGTTGTCTGGACACCCCCCATGCCACAATGTTGGAGGTGCCCGGGGCCTCCGGTACGGCTCAGGGCTCCACTTCTCACAGGGCTCTCTGGCCACCAACATCCATGGCAGTAGCCAGCACAACCCAGAAGTGAGAGCCCTGCCCTCGGGGCTGCCCAAAGTTTCCGTGACACCCTTCTCTGCAAGTGTGACCATTACTAATGACAGCATGGTTCAAAGTGACCTCCAGGACGAGGTCTGCTTCTTTGCTCCCTCAGGCCACTCACTGGGGGAAGCCAGACGTCACATCACTGAGTCATGGGGAAGCCCATGTGGCCCTGGGAGCTGTCCCACATCAGAACCGAGCCTTCTGTCCACAGCAGGGACAGTCCTGGGAGGCGGCCCCAGGGAACGCAGACCCAGCCCCCTGGCCTCTACCTCTTGAGGGACCCAGGCCAGAACCTCCCAGCTAAGCTGCTTCAGGTCCTGCCCAGCACGTGGAGATGGCCACACAGCAGACACGTGATGGCTGGGGCTGCCAAATTGGGGGAAATTGTTACGTGGCAAGAGGTAACAGAGAGGCTTCAGGCCCCAATCCCAGTTCTGCCTCCTTTAAGTGGGTCCCTCAAGACCCATCTCCACTGTTCCTGGAGTTTTCCCCCAGTCTTTCTCGCTGTCCCTCCCAAGCCCAGCCCAACACACCAGGGTCCCACTGGGGTCGGGCGCCTGGGCCCCCTGCCCTCCTGGATGCTCTAGCTTCAAACCAGGACCTTCCACACTGAGCCATAGGATGCTGAAGATCTCTAATGGACTTAGAAGGCCGTAATTCACACGTACGTCCCTCCCAGGTCCATGTGTAACTTTCACAAAAGCGAAGGAGGAAGCCGCTGACAATGACAGTATGTGTCCAGGGCTGCAGATGGTGGCCTCACAGAGACAGGGTATTTCCTCACTGACTTTGTTTTCACCGGCTCCTGGGGAACCCGCACTCACACAGGATCCGGAGGCCCGGGAAGGGTGCCCTCCAGGTCTGCGCCTGCGCTGTCCCGAGGGGCAGCCACCAGCGGCGTGCGGCTGTTGTGGGATGCAGGAACGTGCCTGGGAGAAGGGCTTCGCGATATAGGTGCCAACACCGAAGATGTGATTCCCGGAACACGGTGTCTCTTGTCCACTGTTTTCTATACTGTTAAGATGTTCGAAGCACAAATGACAATGTTTTCAGAGCACTGAATTAAATAAGATATATTAGTGTTATTACTATTTTTAAGTAGGCGGCAAGCCCAGCAAGGAGCCCAGTGCGGGGCTTGAACCCACGGCCCTGAGATCAAGACCCGAATTGAGATCGAGAGCTAGATGCTTAATCGACTGAGCCACCCAGCTGCCTCTAAATAAAATCTTCATTAAAATGAACTTTTTTATAGAGACAGAAAGCCGACGGCAGGGCTGGGGGAGCAGGTGGGGGTTAGTGTGTCACGGGGACATTGAGGGGGGATGGAATGTTCTGGAGACAAGACAGTGGTGATGGTTATGAATGCGCTGAATGCCACGGGACCGTATGTTTAAAAATGGTTAAAACGCTAGACTCTATGCTATGTCTATTTTAACTCAAAAACCTGAATCTCACTTGCTTTTGCTCCTGTTTTTGTAGTGGCACCAGAACACTCAGAATGACATACTGGGCTCCCGTTACATTTCTATCATGCCGTGCTTTGAAGTGTGAAGGTTTTTTATTGTTCAAATAGATACTTTGGCAAGAAATTTGAGCAGAATATGTGTTGAATTCCTAAGACAGAACAGAGAAACGGATTGAAGACCACTGCCAGTCCCAGGCCCCTGCCCCTGCTGTGAGGTCCTGTGGCTGCCCGTTTTGAGCATCTGGGACCACACGACCTGGACAGCTGGAGGCCAGTTGGCCCCATGGCCCCGAGTTCATGGGCAGAGCCTAGAAACCTCAGGTGGCCAGCACTTGTGGTCCTTCAGGAAGCTCCTGGGGGTGGTGGGATAGAAGAGCAGGCCAGCCGGCTCAGCATGGGGGTCCAGGAGAGCCTCCCAGGAAAGACCACGTGGTTTAGCGTGATGGACCACCGCCTGGTGAGCCCTCCTGAGTACGCCCCTCAGAACCTCACCTCTGGCCAGAACTCGGGTGGACTGGGTCCCACTACAACTTCCCCCAGCCTCATGGCTCAGAGCTGAGAGCCACACCCCTCGCCCATGTCCTCTGTGAGTGGAGATCCTTCTCCTAGCCTAGGGATAACTTCGGGGAGGGTGCACGCAGGGTTCTCCCCATCCTGGACCCACTAGCTGCTGCCCAGCCCAGCAGCAGTGATTTTCTTTAGGTCATTCCTCATTCTGGAGTTCCTGCATGGCCAGACCAGGGCAGAATGACCTGCATGGGGGCTGGCATCCCTGCTCCTGGCTTGGCAGTGGCTTTCCCAAGGAGCCTGGCCCCCGTCCAGCCATGAGAAAAGGCACTTGGCTGGTGGCCGCCCGGCTCCTATGGGCCCTTCCCAGCCCCACAGCAAGGCCGGCAGTCCCAAACGGTGGGGCTGCGTGTGAGTCCCTGTTTGACTCCAGGGTTGAAGCCTGCCTGCTGGCCTGGGAGAGGCTGGGGGAAGCTAGCAGCATGGGGTTAGGCTCTGCCCAGAACTGCGGCTTCCAAAGTCTGGATATGAGGACTGAGTCGGGGGGCTCCCCGTCATCACCCCCGATCCCTGGCTTAGAAACTCCGGCCCATCCAAAGTAGGTGGGCAAGGGGCCTGTGTCCTTGCCCACAGTGCCCTACACCCAAGGCACCATAGTGAGTTCTTGATAACAGGATGGAGGGCAGGGACACCCACACTGACAGAAGAGACAGCCCCACTCTCATACAGGTGGATGGATAAATATGACGTGGTCCACACAGTGGGTGTCAATCAGCCATTAAAAGGAACCGGACCCCCCTGCCCCATGGGGACGAGCCCTGAGGACACCGGCCAGACACAGAAAGGCACACACGGGGACCCCATGCACACGAGGACCGGGAGTCGTCAGACTCACAGACACAGAGAACAGACAGTGGGGCCGGGGCTGGGGGAGCGGGCAGGGATCTGTGTGTCATGGGGACAGGTCTCCATGTGTGGGAATGGAACATTCTGGAGTTGGACTGGGGAGACAGTGCCCCTGAACTGGACGCTGAGAAATGGTTAAAGTGGTCAGTTTTAGGTCACGTGTATTTTACCACAATAGAAAAACAAAAAGAAAACGCTCCTCTGTAAAGGATTTCAGACCAAGAGATCGAGTCGGGAGGGGAGAGTTCATTGCACATTTAATATGACATGCAGCATTCAGAACATCGCGACGAGTTGGGTGGGCTCACACGTCACAGAAACTCCGCGGGCAGGGGCAGGGCTGGCGGGGGCCCCCCGGACGTGCACAGGAGAGCAAAACCAGGGGAACTGCGCCATGTGGTTCTTGGCTCCGGGAGGCTCTGCACCGCCCCCAGGCCTCTCTCACTCACAGGGTACCTGGACAGAAAACACATCTGGGGGGAGCTGAATGGATCTGGCCTTGGGACTGTGGGGCCTGGGGCTGTTTGCTCCTCTTCCTGCTATAGGAGGGTGAAGCTTCGTTTGCACATGTCTCCTGGGCAAGGGCAGAGTCCAGTGGGGCATTGCCGGGCATCTCAGAAGGGGCCCCTGGCTCTCACGTTATCTAGCACGTGTCTATAAGACCTCTCCCCTCTCTCGGAAGGTCGCCAAGAAGCTGTCTTACAAACAAGCTGCAGAGCAGACATCATCCTGACCCCCTGTCCCCAGGAGAGCAGTGCTCCTCAAATGGTGGGGCGTCCCCAGCTCCTCATGTGCCAGGCCACCCCAGGGGCACCGCCCAGGGGAGATGAGGGCACGTGCCACTCGACCATGTCCTCCTCTAAGGGTTCCTGTGAGCCTGGGTCACCAGAGGCTCTCATGCCTGGGGCCTTCTGTCCCTCACTGACTTCCCCGGAAGCTGGGGGTCCCTCCAAGACACTCCCCAAAGGTCACCGCACCACCCTCAGGACTGGAGCCCTGATCACATGACCTTCAGCCCACCCAAGCCAGCCTGGACTCTCATTGGGCCCTTTGGCCACCCGGGGGCAGGCTGGTCAGAGAAGACACACAGGGAGGGACGTGGGGAGAGGCCGCTGGCATCTCCTCAGCCCAGGGGTCTCTGGGGACCTTTTTTTGAAGTGCACAGGGTGACTGTTTTTTTCCAAACAAAAGCCTGGAGGGAGGGGTGGCCCCACAAAGCCAGGGTACCCACCCCCCTCTGCGGCCCGTGGACACAGACGAGCTCGCCAGCGCACAGAAGCTGGGCAGCGGGGCTGCGGGGCTCAGACGGTGAGGGAGATGAAGCTGTTGTAGCGCTGGATGTTCCTCTTGAGGATCTCGGAGCAGGGGCCCAGCACGCGCTCAAAGCGGGGCCGGTCCAACTTGACACACTTGAGGGGCCCTCGGGCCACCACAGTGGCCGCCCGGGGCCGGTTCAGCAGCAACGCAATCTCCCCTGGGGAGCGAGAAGGTGGTCAGGGACCCGGCCCCCAGGGCTGCCCGCACTGCTCAGTTCCACTGGATTCCAGCAAGCTCCTCCCGGGAGCACCGACACGCAGTTTCCCATCCATCTGCCGCGACCCCGACCCCGCAGGGGCTTGGGGGGCTAGGGGTTCAAGGTCATGCCCTCCCAGGGGCAGCTGCGTCCAGAACACATCCATCGAGGGCACCCCAGCCTGCTCCCTGCATACCCCCCATGGCTCTCCACCTCAGCGCCCTTCCAGGGACCCCCCCCCCACCACCATGAGACTCACACTCTGTGAGTGCGGGGACTCCAGACTCACCGAAGTAGTCGGAAGGCCCCAGGCGCCCCACCTCCACGTACTCCTCGTTGGGGGACCGGCGCTGGAGGACGGAGGCCGTGCCCTGCAGACGCCAAGGGGATACGTGAGGATCAGTGGTTGGAGTGGGCATGGGCGGGGGCGGGGAGGATGGCCTGAAGTCACCCGGGGGGGGGGGGCGGTGGTGATCACACCCAGCAGGAGGTCATAGGTTGGGGTATCACACACAGCGGGGGGGAGGTGCACAGGTAGGGGGTCACAGCCACCAAAGTTGGGGTCACACCCAGCTGGGGGGGTCACATGTAAAGAAGTCAGAGGTGAGGAAGTCACAAGCAGGGTCCACAGGTGAGAGGTCACCCAGCAAGGGGACATGACCAAATCTCCCTCCTGCCAGCTTCCATCCATGTGTTCCCCCTTCTAAGGTGAATTCAGGGTTCTCCTCCTTGGAAACAGAAGGGTGTGGGGTTGGAACCATGCTGGGGTCTGGCCAAGGGCATGAGGCTGCCAAAGGCCATGCAGTGGGGAGGATCTTGAAGCTGACCTTGGGTTAGCTCTCAAGGACGTGGCACTCCTGCAGGATGGGTGTGGCCTTGGGTCCCGCTCTGAGCAGCGTGGCTCCCTCCTGACCCCCAAACAGGGGTGTCTGCAGACGCTGCCAGCTCAATAACTAATGCAGGCCTGGATGGCCAGCACGAGGCAGTCGAAGTCTCCCGCTCGGTGGGCTGGCAGCCTCACACCGGGGCAGGGACGTGTGGAAGCTCTGGCGCTGGGCGGCTCTGACCTCAGGACCCCCTCGCCTGCCAAGCCCTTGGGCTGGGCCCTGTTTCGGGGAACTGAACACCAGCCTCATCCACGCTGCCTTGTTGTACACCTGCCAGCAGACTGGCCCCACTGTGGAGACTGAAAGGGAAGCTTTAAAAACGGCCCAGAGCACCCAGACAGGGCTCAACACCGACCCTGCAAAGGGATGTCAACGAACACGGAGTGTCCCTCCTGCAGCCTCCTCACCGGGAGGGGTCACCTGCTTCTTCAGGGTGGCCAAGGGGACTGGCCCAGGAGGACGCGGGCCCCTGCGCCCCCCACTACCCTCTGCCACTACGGTGTGCCCACAGCTCTACAGCCCAGCTCCCCAGTGCCCTTGCCGCACGAACAAACGTGATCTTTCTCCAAGGTAGGCTCAGTTCTCCAGCTCACCGTCTCTGGCCTCACTGTGTATGGGTTAATGAGTAACTCCTGCCTCTCTACGGTCTGGAGGGAAACGCGACAGTCAAAAGACCCTGCCAGTGCAGCCAAGCCTAGAATCTCCAAGCACCTATCGGCAACCCCTCCGGCTGGATTCCCCATGCCGGGACCACTCAGCTCGTGCGTGTCTAGGGTGTTTATGAAGCTAGTTGATGGATGGCGCCAGACGTCTGAACAGCCGGGCGACGCCGCCACCCCCCAGGAGCTGTGGCTGGCGGGGGGCCTGGAGAACATGGGCTCCCTCCCCGAGCCCTGGGAAGGAATGAAGTCCTGGGACCCTTGCCCACACTGTGGGTGACGGCTGAGGGTGACATGTGGCTCTGATGTCACCAGCCTTGGTCCTCCTGCAGTGGGACGTGGGGCAGGTCACCTGAACCCCACATGTGGTTGCTGTGCCCGGGGCCACCAGGACAGGCATTATTTGTCTCGATACCCCACTGTGCCGACCTAATTCTTTTTCACACTGACGTCCTTTAACTTGTGATGCACGTAATCTACATGCCTTTCATTCCCGTTTTAGACAACTTTCCACTTTACAATCGGATCGTTTTCTTCTTCCAAAACTGCAGGCATGGACCTGAAGGCTTCTGGTTTGCAGAATTACTCAGGGACACTCCAGGCCTACAGCTTCCTTCAGAGGCTTTGAAGCCCCCAATGTTAGCAAACCCAAGCAGAGGCGCTGGGGGCTACTGTCAGGCCTCAGAACCACAAGACGTGACAAGGCCTGGGAGCTGGCTGATTCAGCCGCCCAAACGTGGGCCAGGGACCTGGGCTTATTCCCACCTCCTGCTCTGGTGACCTCGGTCCCTCCTGGTGGCACAGCCGCTGCCACTGTTGTGGGAGTCACCCAATGTCTTCCCCTGCCATCAGCAGGCAGAGAACCCACTTCTTCCTCCTACAGCTCTCCTATCAGCAGGAAACCTTCTAGAAGCTTCTAGCAACCTCTCCTCATGCTGCATTGACCCAACGAGGTCAGACGCTCACGGAGCTGCTGAAGAAATGGTGGGCACCAATGGGGAGGGGTTGGGGATCCTGGCTGGGTTCACAGAAGGAGCAAGGATGGGCTCGGTGGGGGGCAGCTCAGGTCGGCCACATGGACATTCACCTGAGCCCACCAACCCCCATGCGACGGGTCCTACATCCTTTCTGGTGGTGCACAAAGACGAGGCAGGCTGTGACCTCCAACACGGGGGAGCACACGCACCCTATCTGCGGGCCCTCGGAGGACGTGTGTGCTCCTGCACGCGGGTGTCCCTGTCTCAGCCAGATGGCCACGAGGCTTCGCGAAAAGAAAGTGCCCACAGGGAGAGCCCTCGGCAAACACAGGGTAGGGAATAGCCCTGTCGGTTGTGAGCCGAAGCCCCAGGCCTCCTTCATGGGGATCGTGACCACGTGACCCTGTTCTCACAGACAGACTCTGTTTGCGTGGCTGTGACACCAGTCCCCAGCCACGTGGGAGGGCCACGTGGAACAGCTTCCTGGCCCAGGACACATGCTCAACAGAAGATGCCGATCTGTTCTGGGGCCCCGACCCAGCAGCACCGACTCCCCGAGCCCAACACCATCCCCCAGCGCCCTGGCAGGACTGTGGAGGACCACTGTCTCCCCAGCACAGGTTGACCCTAAAGGGTGCAGACCTCCACCCAGCAGAGAGCCGTTCCCACGGCACCACACGCCCCGGGTCCTGGAAATAACCCTCCAGTCCGAGCTGTGCTTCCCAGCCCGCTGTGAGGGCAGCAGAGACACCCTCGTGGGACCGTGAGCTGGAACGTTCTGGGCTGGAAAAACGTGCTTGCCAAAACTCCGGATCCTATTCCCCAAATTTCTCACTCAGTGATTCTAACCCTGGTCTGAAAATAAACCAGGTCACACGGAACGCGGCCTGGGAGGACGCAGGGCAAAGAGAGCACCAGCGCCCAGGGGCGGGGACCGTAAATGGCCCGTTTCCTTCAGCATCTGTTTGAGGTTGGGTTTTTTTTTTTTTTTTAAGATTTTATTTATTTATTTGACAGAGAGAGATCACAAGTAGGCAGAGAGGCAGGCCGAGAGAGAGAGGAGGAAGCAGGCTCCCCACGGAGCAGAGAGCCTGATGTACGGACCTGAGCTGAAGGCAGAGGCTTTAACCCACTGAGCCACCCAGGAGCCCCATCTGTTTGAGTTTTAAACGTCTCCTATGAAAGCAAAACCCTAACCATCACTTTGGTTTCCTACAACAGGCAGGCAGGGACGACTTCTATGAGATAGACCCAGCAGAGGTGGCGGCAGTGACCGTGAGGGCCTGGCAGGAAGCCTGAGGCTTTGGGCCAAGAGGCCCCCTGACCGGTCCTGCAGGGGGACGGGCCCTCGGGGACACACCCGGGCTCCGGACCCGTGCTGTGTGTGCAGCAGGCGTCGTTGCTACACCCTCTTTATTCGTTCTCCCTGGTGTGTCTTCCCGCGCCCCTATCCACCTCCCCCTCCGCCTCTTGGAGCCCCAGCCTGGTGGGATGCTAGATGTGGCCAAGTCTAGTGGGAGCTGGGGGCTGGGGGCAGACGCCCCAATGCCTGCTGGCCCTCGACGGCCCCCCGTCCAGGCTCAGGAAGGATGGCGTCCTTCAGACCCCACATGTACCCCTGAGTGACTGAGCACCAGCTCTGAGGCTCCTCCTGCATTGGCCGTGTGGGCAATGTTGGGTTTCTAACGGAGTAATCGTCCCGGCAGACGTTAGCGTGTCCCGGTGTCGGGCCCAGCGAGGGTGTCATCTATCCATTCTGGGGAGCTGGACCCTTATCGCTGCCCAAGCACAAGTCCTCTCGGCAGTGTGGCCAAAACACTCGGCAGATGGCATCACACGCACGCGGCTAACCATGCAGGGCGCACACTGGCCTGCACTCCTACTGGTGTCCAGTGAATTCTCCGTGAGGCCGGGGCCAGGCCAAGGGAGGATGGCACAGGCACATGGGCCCCAGGGCCGGGGCTCCAAGAAGCGGGTGGGGAATGCCAGAGTGGGGGGCACCACAGGCCCTGCGTAGGGAGGGTTCTTTCTCTAAACCGGGAATGGTCTCATCCCCTCTGAAGCCAGGCAGCACCCGTGACAAGCTCAGGAAAGTGTCTGGCGACCCACGCTCTGGTGGGCAGGGGCAATGTCTGGGAGACAAGCAGGTGGCCCCACCACACGTGTCCTTGAGCGGAAGGACAGAGGGGTGTGTGGGTCACACAGCACGGCTCCATCCCTCCAGGCTCTGCTCCCCATGCCCAGTTCTTCCCTGCCACGCAAGCACCCACGGCTTCTGCAGGCTGAGGCTGGAGATAAGCAGGAGCTTGCCAACTCAGTGGTGTCCCAGCAAGACCTCTGGGTGGCCTGGGTGAGGTTGGGCTTGGGGGAGCCGATGGCTTCCAGTGACTCAACCCTTAGACCCAAAGGAGGGTAGGGTGACAGTGGGCACAACTGGGCTGGCAGCCACACCCTGTGCTCCCAGGACACGGCTGCCTCAGCCTGCAGACCTGGGCCCAAGGCCCCCCAGCCCAGCCCAAGGACACGCACAGCACCCCCTCCTTTGAGAGAGGCTAACACATGTAGGACAGGTCAGGAAGGTCCGAGCGTGGCCCCAGCCAGAGCAGCTGAGAGAGAAGGTGAATTAAAAGGTTTCTCTCCTGCTTGACCACTGCTCCCCGTGGGAAGTTCTAGTGGGACCAGAAGGACGATGAGGCCACAGGTGGTGGGTTTTGGGGGCCTGGAGTCACAGGGCAGACCTGGGCCAGTCCTGGCACCAAGAAGCCATGACTTCTACCCTGGCTGTCTGGGGAGCTGTGAGCTTAGTCCCTGCTTCTCCTGGCCTCAGTTTCCCCCCAGGCCCTGGCCAGGATCCATGGAAGCATGGGTGTGAGCATCACTGGGAGGCTCCTGGTGTTCTCTGCACTGAGAGGGCAACAGTCACTACCTCAAGGACTCGTAGGATCATTGGGACACAGAGTGAGCTCAGGAAGCATTGGCAGACTCTGTCAGGACCAGCACCGGAGGCAGACGGAGCACAGAGCTGGTTGGACAGACTCCTGTGGTCCACGAGAGAATGTCAGCCTACCTTCTAAAGGAAGGAACAACCCCTGCCCCCACAGGGACGAGCCCCAAGGACACTAGCCAGACACAAAAGGACACTCATGGAGACCCCCCACACACACACACGAGGACCCAGAGTTGTCAGAAAACAGATGGTGGGGCTGGGGGAGTGGGTGGAGGTCCGTGCATCATAGGGACAGGGTCTCCATGGCGGGATGGAATGTTCTGGAGCTGGATGGGGGAGGGAATGGTGACCCTGAACTGGACGCTGAGAAGTAGCCACGATGGCAAGTCATATACTGTGTGCGTTTTACCACAATTCAGAGAAATGGAGATCATTTCAAGGAGGGCCCGGCCCTGGGAATTCCCACTGGCCCTGTGCCTAGACTTGGGCTCTCCTGTTCCTGCATGTTGGGGTCATGCTCTGGGCACCCCACATGGCCCCCCGTCCACATCCATGCTCTGTCTCAAGCGGCTCACGGGCAGGGGGCCTCATGCTTATTACTAAGCTGCCCACGCTGCAGACAAGCACTCGGCTGTCACTCCAGAGGGACACACTGGGGACACTCATCTTTTGGCCCACTCCTGGCATCCCACCTTCTGGAGGTGGGGCCTGCAAGCCCTGAGTCCCTGGGGGACCCTGGCTCCAAGGTGAGGGACTTGACACCCCAAAACCTAACTTGTCCCGAACGGCACATCTGTAAGGTTTTAACTGTCTTCGTGGCAGTGGTGTGCATGCTTCTCGGCCCTCCTCTTGCGGGGCCAGGGACCCAGCGGGACCATGCAGGATCCTGTGGCCAGCATGCACATGGCCCGCGGCCCCCTCTGGGAGCACCTACAGGCCTGTTGGCACATGCATGGGCAACAGACAAGATCTGGAATCACAGGCCCCGGGATGTCTCCGGCCTTTGTTGGGGGGGGCGCTCTCCATCTGGGGAAACACTCCCCAGACTCCTCGCATTTTGTATGCCAACAGCAAACCCAGGAGGAACCCGTCAAGGGGCAGGCGCTTGTCAGGAACACCCACAAGCAGCTGTGGGCAGAGGCGGGGAAATTACGCCTTCCTAAAGACTCTTCCGTGTCACTGGCCTTATTCCAGCAAATGACACTGTCATCACACGATTTTTCAATTTTGGGGTTTTCTTAGAAAAGGCTCTCATCTGAGGTCCAGCCTCGGCCACCAGCAAGGTGACTTGTACAGCCTAGAGTCTTCATCCACAGACAATCCGGGGGCAGCCAGCACCAAGGCCCCGGGTCACAGGAACGTGCACTGAGTCCACCCTCCAGCCCATGTGCCAAGGTCATTCCGGAGCCCAGAGAGCCTGGCCTTCCCAGGTCCTACCTGATGGGTCAGCAGGATGTGTGGCTGTGCCCGGTCAGGAGGCCATTGGGCAACCAGGTGGAGACTCGTCAGAGCCCAGGAGCCCCTCAGGTCCCTGAAACCCTCTCAGGGGCCATCAGAGCCTCCCTGGATGGAGCCCCTTCTGGGGTCAGAATGGCCCAGGCAGTCACCCCAGAGGGACATCCAGGTGCGGAGTGGGTGCCGGCATGGGCCCGTCAGATGCAGCCATCATGCTCCCTGGCATTTACCCGAAGGGCCCAGATGAAGACTTAGGTCCACAGAAAATTCACGCAGGGATGTCTACACACTTCATCACAACCAGCAAGATGACCCCGAGCAGGTGAGCAGCTCCCATGCTCCGTGCAGACCACGGGCCACAAATCTGCACACTGATTACAGAGACCGACCCAAATGTCACACCGTGGGACCCCAAGGGCCAGGCGCTCTGGGGAAGCAGAGCTGTGCACACAGGAGGGGAAGGCCTGCCGCCGGGGCTTCGGGGCAGAGGGACAGACGGTGCAGGGGGACTTTCAGGGCCATGAACACTGGGGGACACCCTGGGGTGACACCGGTCATCACTGTCCAGACCCACAAAATGCACACACACCCAGAGGGACCCTGGTGCCAACTGTGGTCTCTGGGTGACAACAACACGTCCGCATGGGGCTGATTGTGAAAGATACCCCGTCTGGGGGACACGGATCATGGGGCAGCCTTTTGGGGGAGCAGGGAATATGGGAAATCTCAGCTCCTTCCACTCAATTCTGCTGTGAACCTCAAACTGCCCTAAAAAATGAAGTCTTACAAGTCAGGGAGTAAGAACTCTGAAAACTCTGTTGTCTCTCCTTCCGGGGACTGGGGCTAGCAGGCCAGCAAACACCTGTGACCTCAGGCCACCCCCACCAAGCCTGGGCGCTAAGAGAGGGCGCCAACCCAGGCCCCAGGAGCTCTGGAAACAGGCTTCCTCTAGTTTGGCCCAGAAGGAAAGCTGTGACCTTTGTGCTAGAGAAGTCTGGGCCAGTCGACCATCCTTCACCAATGACCTGCAGCCTCGGCCTGGACACACACCCTTTGTCCATCTCCGTCTGGACCTCCAGCCCCCAGCCCCAACCTGCACACCTCACCATCCCAGTCGGTGGGGGTGTCCCTGCTACCGCCAGGCCTCCTACCACCGCAGGTTACTGTGCCACTTCCAGTGACCCTGCTTTGGCCTGGGACCCAAGGCAAGTCTGTGCCAAGTCCATGGGGCAATTTCGCTCCTCCCCAAATAAATACCTAGCTGGTAGCAGCTGCCACCCACTCCCCAGCCAGCGCACAGTGAGGGCACAGCACGGCGGAGTCACAGACAACCCCAAGCAAAGAAGAACACACCCAGCAGGGCGTGGGGCGACCCCCTTCCTGCTCCCCAAGATCCTGGTGAATCTGCATGCCCACCAGAGGGGTCCACATGTCTGAGCGGCGAGCAGGGCGAGGCACTGGCCAGAAGGCGGCTTGGGGAGCAATGGTAGTCCCATCACTTCAGCACGGTGGACATTCACAAAATTAATTTGCTAAGAGGGCAGATAAGCCAAATCTGGAGTTTCCATGGTAACGCCTCCCTGGTGGCCAGCTGGTACAGGACAGAGCGTGAAGCTCTCTGTTGGAATTTTATGGGAACCAGCTGCCCTCATCGTCCCCCCCAACCCCATGACCCAGCCCCGGTCTTGGCGGGGTCCTCGTGGGCATGCCAAGTGGGGCCACGTGGCCCAGCGCCGAGCCCCATCCACATCCTTGTCCATTTTCCTGGGGCACGGAAACCAGGAGGCAGGTCTTGGCGCAGACACTCTGTTCTCTCTCTGCCCGACGCCCCCTCCTTGCAGAGGCCCCGGTCGGCCTCACCCCAGGGGCTGCTGCAGGTCCCCGTCCTGGGAAGGCCCAGTCCCTGCTCTGTGTCCATTGCCAGGTTTATAGGGCAAGGGTCTCACTCAACTGCTGGAACGTTTCCCTAGAGCTCTGGGGATCCAGTGTCGAGGAGATTCAGACACAGCCGGTGTTTGCAGGGCTGCGAGACAGGAAGACCGCCTCTCCCAGGGGGGCCTGCCCCGCAGAGACAACACCCCACCCCGGGCTCAGCTGAGCCCGGGGGTCCTGAAGCCCCACTCAGCCTTCCACACTGGGCTCCCACCCGCCGGCAAGTGTTCATGACTAAGTGTCTGTGGGGGCCACTGTCCACACCTGTGCAGGAAAGGGGGGTCTCTGCCAGGCTCAGCCACACCTGGGGGATCCGCACCGCGGGGAGGACACATACAAGGAAGCAAACTCAAGGACCTTCTGCCAAACAGAGCAGACACTCAGCCGGGTAATGGCGTGAGGAGACAAGGGGCCTGGTGCCCCTTGTTGCTCTGATGAAACTAGGATGGGCAGCACCAAGCCAACCAGTCCGCCGAAGCCCCATCCTGGGTCCTGTAGCCCCATTCCTCACAGCAAGTACGTCAGCAGGCACCCAGTGCCCAGACCTGGGCCTCAGGGCCCTACACACCCACCTATGCAAAGACCAGACTGTTCTGGAAAAGCCAAGAAGCAGGGGCATCAGAAAGGGGTTCTGCAGAGAAACCCCCAGTGGGATGTGTGTGTGGATAGAGGTTCACCTTACGGAATTCGCTTGCATGACAGCAGGGACCACAAGTTCAAAATCTGGATGGCCAGCGGCTGGCAGGGAGTGTCTCTTCTTGGGGGGCCTCTGTCTTCTTTCTCTCAAGGAAAACCTTCAACTGATCAGATGAGGCCCATCCACACCATGGAAGACCCGCCCCTTCATCCAACATCAGCTGATGTCACTGTTAATCCCATCTGAACCTCCGCAAAAACATCTAGAGTGGCGTTGAGCAAACCTCTGACATCTGGGGACCATGGCTTGGCCAAACCCCCGTAAAACTCTCACAGAAGGGACCGGCAAGGCCTAGGCCCCTTTCCTGCTATCTCTGTGGGGCAGGGGGTCACACTGCGAGGAACTGGTGGTTAGTGCGTTATAACATGCATGTGTGCCATTAGCAGAAGGAAAAGAGGACAATTCAAACCAGAGAGATCACGCACCTGGATGCTTCCTGCCAAGTCTCCCAGAAGAACACGGGCCGTCCTCACTGCATGTCCCATGTGTGTGGCGTGGGGTGTCTCTGCTCCCATGGAAACATCAGCCACGCCCAGCGGGGTCTCCAAAACTATCTAACCAAGGGCACAGCGTCCAGAGCGAAAGTGCTTGCTCTACAAACCCACAACCAGCACTACCTTCTCCTGCTTTCTTCTAGAACGTTCTTGGTCGACTCCTGGGCATCTAAACCAGGGACACCCAGGCAGCCTCCCAAGGCTGTGGTGACACCCCCAGGGGACAAGTGACCTCCAGCCCCACCTGCAACTCCCCTGGGAGCTCACGGGGCACGAGGCGGGGAGCAGGGCTGGTGGGCCTGACCTGTGTGCCTGGCAGGTGTGGCCACGGGTCTGCTTCTGGCCACAGAGCAAACCACAGGGAGCCTCTGATGCCTGCAAACCCCGGGGTCCCGTGTGACCTATCCGACCTGGCTGATCACAGGAAAAGGGAAAAAATCCAAGTTGCCAAGGAGACGACTTCAAATACATTTCTGGGAGCATCGGGTTACGTTCCAGAGCCACACACCTGCATTGGTGTGCGTGAGCTCCCACGCCCATCCACGGGGAGGACGCAGTCCTTGGACGGAGCCGGGGCAGCCCCCGTCACCCCACCGCTCCCCTGGCTGCGTACCGTCCCCTTGCTTGCTCCCTGAGCACCCTCAGAGCTGGCTGCCGACGCCGCTGGGGGATGACCAGCAGGGACACCTGCAGAGCAGGCGCGACCCCGGGAAGGACCTCCCCAGCATGCCCTGCAGCCAGTGGAGGGAGAAGAAACACACGTGTGGACACAAGGAATGGCACTCGGTGTTCTCCGTGCCGTTGACGAGACCGAGGCATGCTGCGACCCTCTGCTGCGCCCACCCACACGTATCCACGCACACCCACGCACCCACGCAATGCATCCACGCACATGCACGCACACACACACGTACCCATGCACACACATGCACACGTACGCACACGCACACACACGTACCCACGTACATGCACACGTACCCACGAACACACCCGCACACGTACCCAAGTACACCTATACACGCAGCGGACACCCAGAAGGACACGCAGAAGCAAGGAGCAAGACCCAGCCAGCAAGGTGCGCGGCTGACACTGGCGGGCAGTGCAGCCTTGGCTGTGTCCCCCCAGGAAGCATCGCTGAGCCCTGACCAGACCTCCCTGGCGGGGAGCAGACACTCACATAACACATCCTGGGCCCGGAAATCACCCGCTCACGTCATCAGGAGGAAGACACTGGGTAACGACTCCCTTCCCTGGCGTCCTGCGAGGGCACTTCGCCATTCGGTGCCTCTCACACGAGCTTCACGCCGTGGTCTTGGACCAGGTTGGGCGGCTGCCTCCGTCCAGAGCAAACAATGGACAATTGTCGGGGCCGATGTGTGTGACTCCCATGGATCGGAGACCACAGCACTGAGGCCACCAATGTCAAAGCCTGCAGGGCCTGCCGAGTAGGCTAGAGGGCCGGGTGGGGACTGAGGCTAATGGGGCCCTTTGCCACCCCCAGGGGCCCACACTTCAGGTCTGCTGGTCTCAGCTAGATAGGGATGCAGGTCCAAGGTGGTCGGGTACCATACTTTTAAAGGGCAGAGATCCAGATTGTTATGGGAAATATCTTGATTTTTAAATACTGACAATTAATTCAAATGTTTTTTTTAAAAACCCCACTGTACAGGCCAATACAAACGCATCTCTAGGCCAAATCAGCCCTGTGAGCACAAGCTTCTTATTAATGTAGTTAGACCTAGAGCAGGAAAGGATTTGTGCTTTTCTGCTGGTGTCATGCCCTCCCTGGCCCCAGTCGTCTGAGCGGCCCAGGGTGGCCCCACGCGGGGATCATCGTGGGGACAACTGAGGACGACAGGCAGCTCCGGGGCTCAATGACTTACAGGCACCATCTGTCCCCTCCCGCTGGGCCTGGGGCCTGGCCGGGCACCCTCCTCGGGGGTTTCCACTGATGCAGGCAGGGGGCAGCTGGGGCTGCTTGTGTGGAGACGCAGTGGCCTGGATGTCCAAGGGGGGCCGTCAAGTGGCCGCTGACTCGGAGCTCCGGGCCCCACTGATAAGCCGCGGCCTGAGGCATCTCAGAGCACAGCCACTGGCACCAGGAAGGACAGCCCCAAGGACAAGGGTCGGAGAGCCCCCCACAACCAGCCTGGGTACCCCACGCAAGGGCTGGCATGTCCCAGGCATCCAGCACGTTGCCAAGGCCCTCCCATGCATCAGACCCCACCTGCCCAGGAGGGCAGTGAGAACCTTGCAGTTGGTTACATTATAATGCAGATTCGGGGAACGGGGTGACCGGAGGGACCCTCTCCACCTCCATGTGAGAGACTCATTTCTTAACCGCAAAACGCCAGGCTCACACAGACCCAGACACGGTGTCACGTCTGAGGCCACAGGTGAGAGGTCAGATGGTCTGGGGCATGGGGCCGAGGGGCGGCACCCTCCCCCCACCCCGCCCCTCTGTCCAATGGTAGCCATGGCTGCTTTGGAAGCAGGATGAGATTTCTCGTCCTTTCAGAGGCCCCAGCTCCCTTCCTGGACGTGCAGGAGGACTCCACAGGATACAAACGGGGCCGCCCACCCAACCCTGCAGCAGAAGTCTTGGGAACGTCGCCTCTAGGAGCAAAGACGAGAGCCTGGCGGGCCTTCCGCCCCGATGACAGGCTCCGAGTCAGGGCGGACCACATTCAGCCCGCATCCTGCCCGGGGTTTTGTCATTCCTCCTTCCTTCCTTTTCCTTTTCAAGGAAATGTGAGGAGTGGGCCTCCCGCCCTCAGGACCTCGAGCCATGCCCCTGAGAGTGCTTCTGCACTGGGGATCCCTTTGGAGATGGTTACCCGGCTCTCAAGGAGCTCAGGCTGGAAGCAGCTTCCTTTGCTCGCACCCATGCACGTGGGGCCCACCCACCACCTGCAAGCGGGTTCTGTCCCAGCCCCAGAGCTGGGACGGGGTAGGGGAGGTGACCAGGCCCCTGTGAGCATGCTCGCCATACGACCCGGCACCACCCTGAGGCCTCATGTGTCCCTGCACACCCGCATCTCCCCTTCCGCTCTTCTCCTGCTAGGCTCTACGGCCTTCTGGAAATTTCCTGCCAGAGGGGGCAGACAAGCCATGGAGAGGAGGGACCCAAACATGGCCTCCTAGGAAGGGTTTTGCAGAAGCCCAGACTAGAGTCACACACACCAAATCTGTGTTGCATGTCCATGGGAATTTAGCCATGTCGCTCGTGCTTTACGGGCTGCGTGTCACCAAGCTCGGCTCCAAGCCTCACTGCCCACACCTGCAGCCCCGCGGACTCGCCTTCTCTTATTCTAACCTGAGGACATGGCTCACAGGCGCTGAGCTCTGTGTCCGAGACCCAGCAGGGATGGCCGACCGCCACGCTGGGCCCCCACGCTGCCACGCCAAGGGCTCCCCTTGTCCCGGCGGCAAAAGACACAGCTGAAGAATGTGCTTTAATGAGCGTGAACGTGAAATCCTTCCGCCCTCGAGCGCCACGGGAGGAGGAAGCCAGCCCAACAGACGGCAGCATTCCTCTGGGCCTGCGTCACCAGGGCTGCCCACACCGCACGGCGGGCCCCCCATTCATTCCGGGCATCGCTGGCTGGGGGCTCGCGCTGGGGGTCTCAGCCCCGCCCCGCCCCAGGGACAGGCGGCCACAGCAGCTGCTCGCCCCTGTCAGTGCCGCGGATTACAGCCCCAGAGCCAGCTGTCGTGGGGCCTCGTCAGAGAGACTCATGTGTGTCCAGGCTGAGAACCCAGAACCATTTAAAAAAAAAAAAAAAAAAAAGCAGCAAGCTTTTTAATGAGATCATTATAGACTTGCATGGAGTTTTAAGCAACTGCGTGTAAAGATTCTGCATGCCCTAAACGTACACATGTCCCCCAACAACACAGAACTCTAGGTCTCGGCATGGATTCATGTTCCCCACACCCACTGAGCCCACACGTGGGTTCAGTGCTGTGTGGCCTCCTCACCCGCCACCACACGTGTGGGCTTGGACCCAATGCCATTCTCTAAGAGACTTGAGGGCAAGAAGGAGTGTCAGTGCGGGCCTGAGGTGGTGAGGGGGGCAGAGGGCGCACGTGGGAGCGGTGAGGGGACGCCACGTCCCCTGCAACCCGAGCTGGCGGCACTCACCTCTGTGATGATGAAGAAGTCATCCCCAGGCTCCCCCTGGACCACGATCTTCTCTCCGTCCTCAAACTGCACGGGCTCCAGGGCGTCTGCCACAGTCAGGCGCTCCCATTTCTCCAGGGACTCTAGAGCAGGACAAGGAGACCGTCACCACGGCGTGCGCCCTTGCTCTGCCCCCTCGCTCTTCCCCAGGAAGCGCCGCGGGCCGGCCTCCGCTGGGACAGCAGTGAGTGAGATGGGGTGCCCACATCCCTGCTGGGAGGGCCGGGGAGTTCCACCGTGAGCTGTGCGGGAGGTACCGGGCTAGCGCTCCGTCCTCAGGGGGACAGGGTCTTGGAGCGGGCGCCTTGCGGTTTAGTCAGGCGGCGGGTGCGGGAAGTGGGGCCTGGGAACCCAGAGGGAAAATACTCCAGACATAAGCTGCCTGTGTTCTGGCAAAAACACCATCACCGCTAAGCATGGGGCTACTACGCAGAGTAAAATATCTCAGAGCGGTTGGAGCGATTACCCGTCCAGAAGAAATACCATTCATCACGGTTCAACTGCAGGCGTACCCATGTTGCCGCACCGGGCACATCCCCCCTCCCATTATTTTAGGTCAAAATGCTTAATTCCAATGCCACGCCCCTCTTTACAGCTCGCGGATTCTAGGTACCTTTCTGTCTCTCCCTGAGCCTTCCCACCCCGTCACCCTCCACCCCAGCCCTCGGGAAGGAAAAAGAGAAAAAACCCAATACGCTCCTTTGGAAGAAAACGATTCCCTGATTAACTATTTCTTTTTTGGCAGAAAAACCCTCCCTGGCCTGCACTTATCAGATGCTACTTAAGTAGGTCAGTGGCTAAAAATACAAAGCAAAGCATTTATTTTAGAACTGGGTTAGGAGCGGGATTTCTCCGCTGTGAGACGTCTGCCAGTACCGCGAATTGTAAAGGACCAGCTCCCGCCAGCCGCCGGCACAGGCGGGAAGTCAGGGGAGGTCTGCGCAGCCGGGGCTGTTCAGGGACCCAAAGCTGGCGGCATGTTTCTGTGCTCACCGGGACACCGGCACGCCAGCCAGCCTGAGGGCCACAAAACTGCGAGTGAGGCCACCAGGGGGGAGTCCGCTCCCGTTGTCCCATGAGCAGTTTCCTCCGTTCCATCTAAAACGGGTGACACCCTGAGGTCTGAAAGTCAGGACGTGCGGTGCTGTGTCCCCCAACGGCCGGAGATCAGAAGACGCTGGCCTGGCTTTTCCACGGTACCCAGTCTCTGAGGCAACGGAGGACGCACAAGCCCTGTGGGTGTTTTCACGGCACTTGGGGTCCCGAGTCTTAGGGTTCCAGGGCTGACCGGCTGCCTTTCTGACCGCCCCCTTTCTGAGCGAGATCTCAACTCTGCACCTGGCGTCCTGCCGGCAGCTGCGACCCATGATCATGCCAGGCCCCAGGCACGGAACCCCAGGGTGTCCTCCAGGCTCCTGTGTCCCCCCAAGCCTACCAGGTTCCACAACCATCACAGGTGGAGCCCAATGTCCATGTGCCAGAACCTCTAGGTCCCAAAGCATCACAGTCCCCTTCACGCTCCTTCCTGATGAGGGAGGGACGCGGGCTGAGGGCAGGCCGGTGCAGAGCAAGGCCTCCCAATGCTGGCTGCAGGCGTCTCTCCGGAGGATTCTCTGCAGCCAGGATGACCGAGGGGTAAAGGGATTATTCTCCTTCGGGTGAGAATAATCAGGCCGCACCACCCAACGGCCACGGAGGACTTGCTGGCAATCGATGGGAACAGAGCTTGTGGACGGGGTAAGCAGAGCACATGAGAGCATCTGGCAGCTGAGAAAAGGAGGTGGAAGGGGACCGTGGGCCCCGGGGTCCTGGGTTCAGGGCTGTCTCATGGGGCTACAGTACCCTTCACGCAGCCCCTATGAAACCATGGGGACCAGCTCGTGCAGCAGCCAATTTTTGTTCCTCCAAGTACGACACCAACCACAAAGCCCAGCGTGCCTTCATAGGACACGTCCAGACCAAGCACCTGCAGGGACAGACTCACAGGCACAGGGCTTCCTTGGGACGGGTGACGAGAAGGTTCTGGAACCATGGAGTGGTGATGGGCGCAGATGCCCTCAAGTTAGAAACAGCAGACACGGTGCCTGCCATGGGATGCATTTTTACCACCAGAGGAAGAGAAGAAGCAGAACCTTCTCTCAGCATCTCACAGGGTCTCTATGAGGACATGAGATCAACCCGCTGCAGGTGCCCTCCCTGCCGGGCCTGTTTTGGGTTGAATTACTCATACTCACTACAAAGAACTCAAGAAATATAGCAAAGGGTAAAGAATGTGGAAAAGTGCCAAGGGCCGCCCAGAAATGACGTGGCGACAATGTGCAGCGTGGCCTTGTCTCCAGGCCCAGACCCAGACAGAAGGATGGACAGAAAGACAAGCAGAAACACTCCCCAAGACAGGACCCGCCGGCTGTGTCGTCTTGTTCAATGTTAACTCTTAAACTCTCTATCTATCATGCTTGAGTTCAACACAAGAAAAAGAAACAAGAAGAACAGAGTATTTTTTTTTCAATGTAAGATATATTCTTTGTTAAAAGATTCCTCTAAGAAAGATGATAGAAAAAAAAAAGTTCCCAGGTTGAACTGTATAGAATGCCCACCTTTTAGGTCCAAAGGGGTAGAAAACGGGCCACTCTGGGGGCTCGCCTTGACAGTGGGCCCACCTGGCCTCCCTACAGGTTTTGGGCTGGGCTCCCTGATGCGGCCCATGAAGGCGTGAATGCACTGCAGGCCCCTCACTTCAACCAGGGTCTTCTGAAACCTGCCTCGGGGGCAGGGGCGCTGGCCCTCCATGGGGCCCTCAGGCCTGGCTGGGCACCTGTGCTCTGCCCCCCTACCCCTGTCTCTAGGCAGCCCGTCCTTCCCCAGCCCCTGGGTTCCGGGGCAAGTCCTCATGAGGGTCCTGCCCCACCATGGCTCTGCAGCTGCCTCACACCGTCGCAGCACATCACCGGCTCTACGCTCAATCTTGTCCACCTGTCTTCATTTGGAGAGAAAATTTCATCAAAACAGGCGTGAATACGTCATCACCACCAGCCCATGTCTCTCCTGAGTAAAATCCTGTGACTGTTTTGTCATAATGGCTTCAGATCTACTTGTTAAGGCTTCTGACTTGTTAAATCTTTTATTACTGAAGCACAGTCGACCTTCGTGTCTGTTCCTTAGAGACGTGTCCCACACCACGGATGAAACCGCAGGCCCTCGGACCTCACGCTCAGACGGACTCCGCTCCCTGATGCGTGGCCAGGACTCTGCACCCTTGCGAGGAACACCCGAAGGCAATGCCACCGGGCTGGGGGCTCGCTGCACGGGCTCTGCTCCTGTGGCCGTGGCCGACCTCCGAGGCTCTGGCTGGGACGCGTCTCCCAGCTCTTCCCTCCACGCTGGCTCCCTGCATCCGTGTTCTGTTTCTGTGGACACGATCTCTTCCTAACTGGGTCCTGCTCTGTCTGCCGCTGGCTCCGAGCTTTTCTCTGCAGTTCTGGCTCCGGGGCTGGTCTTTGCAGTGGCCGCGGCCTTTCCCTCCCGCTGTCCACGTTTGCCACGAGCTGGAGTGGGGGCTTTGTCCTGTCCTTTCCTCTGATCCTGTGCTGGAAAAGCTAGCAGCAAGACCTCTTCTCGTCTCTGTGGTCTGGACAGCAGCAACCAGGCAGAGCCCAAGCCCAGCGGGGAGCCGGGGCTGCTCCAGGGCTGAGGGCCAGCCCGGGGTCCCCACCGGCTCACACCACGAAGGTAGGGGAATGGTCGTGGGACGGGGACCGCCGCCCCAATCCTGTGCCCTCATCCCTGAGCGTCAGCCCTTTGCTGCTTTCCCTTCCTCAGTCCATCACATTCTTGGGAAAGAAGGATACTCTTCATTCGGCATCTTTACCCCCAGCCTGGCCTGGGGTTGCTGCTGGACGGCGGTCTCCAGCGGTTCCCGGAGGCTCAGCGCTCAGCAGCCCCTCACCTTCCCGAGCACCGCTGCTCCCATGGACCAGAGCCACCTCGTCCAAAGTGTGAGTCGCCAGCTGCATGTCACAGGCTGGACACAGGTAAGGAATATCAGCTTCGTGGCTGAAAGTTCCCCAGACAGGGCTGGTGTGCATCAGCCCATGACCGTCACACACGCTGTGGCAACTTCAAAACACTTAAACCCTCTTGTTGGTGAAATGTTGTTGACACTCCTGAAAATCAACAGAAATGGAGCCATCGCGCTTATCAGACCCCAGGACAAGGAAGGGCAGAGATGCAGCAGGAGAAACCACATTGAGGAAAATACCAGAACAGGTCGGGGGATGAAGCTCAACATAGCGGGCCACATTTACTAAAACACGAGATGGGACTGCGGCTGAGAACTGACGGACACAGAGAAAGGGCTGGAGGTGACGCTGGTGGCAGAGGGACAAACAAGAGGAGAGCACGGGAGGAGACCACAGACACTTGAGGGAAGGATAACAGTGCCCTAGGGGACTAAGTGACAGAGCTCTTGGTGCATGTGTGCATGTGCATGTGCATGTGCATGTACATGTGTGAGCGTGCCTGTGTATGCATGTATGTGTGCAAGCGTGTGAGTGTGCCTGTGTGTGAGAGCGTGCACGTGTGCAATCATATCTGTGTGTGCATGTGCGTTTGTGTGTGAACACGTGAATGTGCCTGTGTGTGTGTGAGTGCACTGTGTGGTCATACCTGTGTGCATGTGTGTATGTGTGCGAGCATGCGAGCGTGCCTGTGTATGCGTGTGAACGTGCCTGCATTCAGTCATACCTCTGTGTGCGTGTGTGTATGTGTGCGAGCATGTGAGTGTGCCTGTGTGTGTTTGTGTGTGTGTGCATGCAGGCGGTCACACCTGTGTGTGCATGCATGTATGTGTGCGGTCATACCTGTGTGCACAAGCTTGTGAGCGTGCCTGTGTGTGGCCATACCTGTGTGCATGTGAGTATGTGTGCAAGCATATGAGTGTGCCTGTGTGTGTGTGTGAGCGATCATGCCTTGTGTGGGTGCATCCGTGTGCGTGTCCCACACTTGCACATCACCAAGGGCGCTGAACCTGCCAGGCATGCAGGGAACGTGGAAATGGCTGGGGCCGGCAGGCAGGACTCAGACGAGACGGAGGAGGCCGCACGGCACAGAGCATCGTAACAGGGGCCGGGGCCACTGACCCAGGATGGAGACCTTGCTGAGAAATTCCTCATACATCTTGCGCTTTCTCAGTGTGCTGCCCTGTTTGGAAGAAATGAGAAGACAGAGAAGGTGGCTCTTCGTGCCTGAATCATTCTAGCATCTCCAAAGTTCCCCCAAATGACTCTCAACTCTTGAAAGGAAGCCCTTTGAGGATCCCACGTCTCGGAAGCCCCTCAAAGACCCCAGCCTGCACCTCCCCCCTCATCCAAGCAGCTGCACTCCTCCCCCACCTGTCATCGGCCAGCTGCAGGGACCTCATCCAGCCTGGGCTGGTGACCGGCCCACATAACGAGCAGTTGGCCGACCAGAGTCCTGCGCTCGGCTTTCCATGGGCTGAGGGCACGTGTCCCCAAGATAGGATGGAGAGAGCACTGTCTGAGCAGGCTCACAGCACCCCACCCCTCCCCCGGACACACATGTCTGGGGAGATGCTGGGGCAGGCTACAGAACCACATGGTCATGCACTCTAGAGGGCGCAGCCAGCAACGGCGAGGTCTCTGAACCAGACACGCCTGACACTGGTCCCTGGGGAGAAAAGCCAACCAAACACTGGATGAATAAGACAAATCCAGCGAGAAGGGTCCCATTAGCCTTTATGTTAATTAGAAATTAGAATCCACTCCAAAAATTAGAATTTGAATGTGAAGGAGAAAAAGGCACCCTCTTCTTCAAGCATGCGTCCCAGTGAGCTGGTGGCCCAAGCAGACAAGGAGGAGGCCCAGCCTCCCAGCAGCCAGTGCCAGCCTGGCAGGAGAGAGCAATCTGGACTTCAACTCCTCACCCTGCTGCCCAGAGCATTTGCACAGTGTACACACTCTACAACTGGACATGGCAGCCCTGCCAATGAGCACTGGTAAGTACCACACATTCAGAAAACAGGGATGTGCAGCCCACCAGCAGCTGTATCCATCGACGGGAGCTGGAAGGTCACCTGCGATGTGAAAAGGATGGAGAGTCCAATGACCACAGACTAGACACCTGATGTGGCAAAAGGTGGGAGGAAGGATGGTAACAGCTTAAAAGAGCTCAGGCCAGGGCAGCGGGGGGGAGGGGGTCTTCCAGATACTAGGGCCTGCCCAACCTTGTGAGAAAAGAGGTAGGCTCAGAGGGGCAAGTGACCACCTAGATGGGACCACAGGAGAAGGAATGAACCCAGACTGGGCTCCACATGCCCCAAAGCTTGGTGATGGCGGTGATGGTGGTGATGTGTTTGGGGATGGTGATGATGGTGATGGCGATGGTGAGGATGATGGTGGTGATGATGGTGATGATGGTGGTGATGATGGGGATGATGGTGGTGATGATGGGGATGATGGTAATGAGGATGGTGAAGATGATGGTGAGGATGGTGATGATGGTGACGATGGTGAGGATGATGGTGGTAGCAGTGATGGTCCTTTCTGAGCACAGTGGAGGAGGGCTGACAGGAAGGATCAACACACTCCCATTCTAACTCCAGATCACCCATAATCCACCCTCTCCCCAACTTTTAGTGCAGTCTAATCCTCTCTGGGCCTCAGTTTTCCCATCAGGAGAAGGGACATCAGTGCCATGTTCTTTGTATCTTTGACCTAGACTTTGACCTGCCCACCTTCCTCCAGACTCCCCACTGCTGCTTGGCTGTGTCATCCCCACCTTGGTCCAGCAGGCTCCTTGTCTGCTTCCCACTGAGACACAGAGGAAGGGGGCTACCAGGCTCTGGGTGGACTCCCAGCATTCACACACCCAGCAGGAGACTCCCCTTGGACGCTCTGTGCCAAAGAGACTGGTGTGTGACTCCTGCTTCATGGGTATGGGGTGGCCTGAGGTTTTCATTTTTCAGGGAGTGGGGACCCCACACCTGACCCAGGATGGACGGGCAGGGAGGCCACAGGCAGTGCTTCCCGACCCCCACCTTGCTCCCGATGGGAACACAGAGCCCGGCCTGCTCAGTGGCCTCGCTGAGCAACATCCATCCTTCTACACCACACGGAGCTACAAAGGGAAGAGAAGGGATGTTCCAGGGAAGCTTCTGGCTCAGAAGCCCTGGGATCCCTATCACCTGAATGCACAGGGAGGAGCGCTCTCCCCAGAGACAATCCTGGCCAGTCCCCTTCCCCTTGCCCAGTCTCCCTCTTGGCAAGTCCCAGTTTGGTGCCAAGTGAATGCACGGTGGGTCCACTTTGCATGACGGATACGTCCAAATCCACCCAAACCCAGGACGGATGCAAACACGGGTGCTGTCCTGCGGGACACTCCCTTCTGGGTCTGCCAGCACTGTCATTTTCTTTGCCGAGACACAGACACTCTGCAGCCTCCCAGCACATTCATGGCTATTCTTAGACCACTGGGATCCAGAATTAAGACAGAGGAAGTGCCGGGTGCCACCATGGTTTGGGAACTTCCCTGAATACAAGGTTGCAGCCACAAAAATCCCACAGCCGAGAAGGACTCGGCACCGGAGACAGTGAGAATCAATGGCTTATGCAACACAGCGCCAGGTGCACGCAGGAGGGATCACGGGGTGGACAGACGGAGGCTGCTGGGCCCTTACCCAAACCTGCCCCTGCAGGTGGGAGGGAGGGGTGCAGGTGCCTCAGGGCGCCCCACCCACCCCGCTCTCAGCCTCTTCTGGAGAAGACAGGACTTAGCGGGTTGAAGATGAAGAGGAGCTCAGCTCTCTCTTGCTGTATCCATGGACCAAGAAGACCCCGTCACTGAGTGCGTGGATGATAGGGTCCTCATGCACACCAAATCTGATCGGTTGCCTGCAAGACCGCACTGAATTCTCCCGGGGTGGGGTAAAGGGACCAGGATGGGCAGGGGCGCCAATGTTCCCAAGAGAAGGAGCAGCCCGAGCACGACCCCATTTGCAGGCTCCTGCCTGACTGCACTCCGGGGCTGTTTTAAACCACTTGTGGACTGTCCCCAGACCTCCCCCAGAGCATTCCTGCATCACAGCCCCTCCCTGGAAGCTGCACTGTCCAGACGGGTCTCAGGGAGACAGTCAAGTCCCAGAGAGCATGTGGGGGAAGCCAAAGGTCTCTCAGCCCGGAGCTCGCCCCGGTCTCCTCCCTCTGGGCCTGTCAGCACCCTGCCTGAGGCCCAGGCTCTGTGGGACTTGGGTCTGAGCAGAAACCATCTGCAGGTGAGCCTAGGTGGCTGAGGAGTGAGGCTCCCCAAAGGCCAGGTGCTCAGCTCCAGTGGCCTCAGCCTGGCGATGGGGGAGGGATGGAGAACCTGGACCGAGCAGGGATGTCCATGGACCAGTGTGGCTGGCCCAGGGCCTTCTGGCTTCCTAGCTGCTCCCAGGGTAGGATGGTTTCCACCCTCTCCCAGGATAGCCCCCAATTGGCTACAGGAGCTCCTTTGCTCAAACCCCTGTTGGGCTCCCCTGACACACTCAGGTGTGAGCTGAGGGCTCTGTGCGAGCTGTACCCCACAACGGGACCCTTGCATCCCCATCCACGGGGGTCTGCCTGCTGCTCCACGAGAATCCAAGCTCATGCCACAGGGCCTTTGCCCAGACACTCTTCTCCTGGACATGTTGTTTCCTTGCTCAGAGGCCTCTGCTCCAACCCCACCTTACCCCAGGAGGGGTTCTTTTGGGCCTTTCTATAAAACAGCAGCCTCTCCCCACTTCATAGTCCCCTCACCCCCTTCTCTGCTGTAATTACCTCCATGGAACTGCGGCCACCTGAACTGCGCGTTTGTTCCCTGACTCCTCTGCTAACATGCTGGCTTCCCAAGGGTGGGTGCTGCCTCCATGAGGCTCCCTGATGCATCTCAGCACTGAGAGCACTGCCTGGCAGGTGGTGCTTTTGGGAGGAGTCCTGAGTGGGCAAGGGAAGAGCCTGCCTCCTTCCCTGGGGAGGACCTCTCCATCCACAGCTCACTGTGCCACCTGACCACCTGCACAGCCAAGAGAGGATGTGGCGGAATGGGAGAGAAAACCTAAAATGACAGGGGCAAAAATACCCAGGGGTCGCCCCTGCATGAGGACATCTGGGGCCAGGCAGGCCGGCCCCGCTGTGCTGGGGCCCCAGACAGCCAGGGTCCCGGCATCTCTTGGCTCCACCACCTTGATGAATGGGTTCCAGCCTCAGAGTCACCTCATGGTCCAGAAGAGAAGCTGGAGCTCCAGCCATCACAACCTCATTCCAGACAGCTAAAAGCAGAGAGGGAGGGCAAGGAGGCTCCCCAGCTGCCTGCCTACCTCGTAAGAAGTTTCCAGACTCCATCCCACATTTCTCACCCACCCTGTCAGCCCTTAGTTATCCCCCCACTTGGACAAAGCCAGTATTCCCATGACAGGACTGGCTGTGGATATGTGCCAGGAAGCCACTCACCATGAGGATACGCCGGTAGCTGTCCCGGTCGATGCCCCAGAGCTTGAGATCTGTCTTGGCCTTCACGGTTGCTGCCCTGGGGGTGCCGTAAATGAGCGCCAACTCCCCAAAGCTGCCCCCTTCGCTGATGCTGGTCACCCACTCTCCATTCACATACACCTTCAGGGGGACACAGCGAGAACGGTCAGAAAGGTCATGGGGGCATGTGGGGTCACTGTGGCCCGTCCCACCCTGAGAGCCCTCTCTGAGCCCACCAGAGCGGGCCCGGTAAAAAAGGGATGTGCGGCCGCAGCCCCCAGGCTCGCTAGCCCATGGGCACAGCTTTCCGTCCCCTGCCCAGGATGTCCTGGGTCTCTGTTGGCCGTGCTGCCTGCCTCACCCACAACACTGTGCAGAGCTGCTGCTGCACGGGCATGCCAGTGGCCTCTGCATCCCCGCTCTCTACCGACCATGAGACGGGCCTGGATGGCAGGCGGATGTATGGTCCAGGGCTCCCATCTGTGCAGAAGCCCTGCCCACTTCCCTGGCCAGCCTCGGGTCCTCATCAGCCTTGGAGGGATCTCCAGCCCATTTCCCCAGCCACACATGGTGACTCAGACTCTGTACTTCCCTGGACTACGGGGTCTGGGCTGGGCTCTGCGCCCATACAGACCCGTGCTCATGGGGCCTCCCTTCCTGGGGCCATGGTGCCCGGCTCCCAGGGCCTGGGGTCGGCGGGAACGCTGCCGGGGCGCCGATGAGGCCTGGCTGAGAGGGGTCCTTTCAGGCTGTGTGGGTGACCGGACACAGTGCGGCCACTATGCATTGACCCTGTGCGTCCCATATCGTGCAAGAATGGTGCAGATTGTTTATTATGCGTTGCCGATGCAGATCCCGTTGCTGTAAATTGACACAACGCAGCTTTATTCCCCGGCGTGTCCGTGAGCCCAAAGAATAGTGCCCATTGCACGTTGGGTGCACGTCGGGGAAGAACGGGTTGCCGTGAGTCATGGGCGCGATTCTTACTGGAATCAATGAGTCATTATCTGGGCAATAACTGAGGCACAGAGCCGCGTATCCGCAGGAAAACGGCACGCTGATGATAACGCAAGCTAGGGGCCGGGGAGCCGGCCAGTCAAGAAGCTGGGTGGGCAAGAGACCATGGACACACAGAGGTGAAGTCGTCCTCAAGGGCCCATGCACGTGTCCCCGGAAGCCTTAGCAGTCTGCCAGAGCACGGAGTGCCTGCCCCTGGGCTGTGCTCTCTGTCTCCCACTGGGAAGCTGGCTGCTGGGTCCCTCGCCACGAGGCCCCGGAGGAACAGAACCCTGTTCCGTCCCTCCCATGAGGCAGGGACGCCTGTCCCAGGAGTTTTAGGACCACAGACAATACCCTCTAGGAGCTGCGAACTGAGTCTGCTCCAAGGGGCAGAGGGCCCGTGGGGACGGGGGCAGGGACAACTTCTTGAGGGTCCTGGCAACCCGGCCCCCAGTCGGCCCTCCCCGTACTCTGCTTCCTGTGAAGTCCTGCCCACGGAGGTCTGACTCACAAACACCCACATGCCTGGATCCAGCTCTGCATCTTGGTGACGCGGCCCTGCTCCCCCGGGACCCCTCAGGTGACAGGTTCCCTCCAGCAAGCACGGCTCCGCAAGAAGGAACCATGGGGTGCATCCTTCTGTGGCTCCAGGTTCAAGCTGTTGGGTTTGGTGCTCTGTTTTTCACAGCCAGAGCGGGCGCCCATGCGGTGAGGGACGCACATTCCCTGCGACTTCACCAGGGTGAAAGCCAGGCCCTTGTGTGTGTGCACAGGTGTTGCAAACACTGTCCCCAACAGCTGAACTCAAGGGCACCCCCCAACCAGTGCACAGGGCACGTCTTCCCAGGGGCCTCTTCAAGTCGGGTGGCAACAGAAACTCGGGAATGTGGGTCTGTGTGGGGAGACTGCCTGACACAGTGGCTGGGGGTGCGGGAGGTCTCCCCCTCCCACCTGAGGGGGCTCAGAAGGCACCACTGCAACCAGCTGCATGGTGGGAACAGATGCCCATGAGCAAAAGAGCACACGCACCAGGAGACAGAGAAAGGGGGCTCAGCAGAGCAGGACAGGACCCAGGGAACTCAGGGGATTCGTGTGTCACTGCCAAAGGCCGCTGGGGACCCCTTCCTGCCCAGAAGCCCAGGCCTCGGAGAACTCCCTGTGAGGCGTCAGAGAAAACCATTGTGTGGAGCCCCAGACGGGCCCAGGACCACACTGCGGGTTGCCCCACAGAGCACAAAGGGGCCATCCTTCTCGGGACACTGGTCTCTGTCACCGCAGCCAGTGCAGCCCTGGGCCCCACCCCAGCTGGCGTTCAAAGGGGCTACTTCTTGCTTTGTTTCATTTTTTGTTTCTTCTTCTTCTTCTAGAAGAAAAATGGTGGGAGGCCCCACTGGGCTACACTTGTGGTCCCACCACTGACAGCGACTTCTCTGGCTGAACCCAGAGCTCCCACCCGGCCTTCTGCATTCCTGCATTCATCCATCCATCTGTCCATCGCCCCCCAGTGTGGACTGAGCGCCCCTCTGTGTCCCGCATGTTCTAAGTGCTGGCGGTCAGCAGGGGAAGGCAGGCGGGTTCCTGTCCACGGGGACTCACCCACCAGCTGGGAGAAAGACTGCAGGCGAACGATCGTACGAACACCCGTTCATCATGGAGCACGCTCCAGGCGTGGCAAGAACAGGAGGCACAGCGTTCAGAAGGACCATGCAGTGACTGTGCGTAGAGGGCTCTCCATGAAGGAGAACGTGAGCCAGGTCCTGAGCATCAGGGCCAGCATGAGATGTGGGAGAAGGGCAACTGAGGCTGAGGACAGGATGTGCAAAGGCCCCGGGGCCACAGTAAAATGGAGGGCACTAGATGCGGCATGACCAAGCAAGGAGAGATGCCCAGCGGGTGGGAGTCGTGGTAGGGGAGGGAAGGGCTGGGATGTTATTCTAGAAGCAAAGCCACAGAAGTTTGCAGCCCGAGACCGGGTTGCACTGTGACGCTCCCTCTGGTGGAGTGTGCAGAACAGCATGGGGCTGCCGCAGGGCAGCAGGAGGGAGCAGGGAGTCACTCTACAGGTGGCTATGGCTGCTGGGCCCAGCAGTCCCACTGGCTGCGTCAGAGCCTAGGGCCAAGGCCCAGGGACCGGCGTGGCCCCAGGTGGCTAGTGACGTGGCCCACACCAGACACGCTGCTTCTGCTCCACGCAGAAGTGGCAGGAAGTGGAGGGTGATGGGACGGAAGGCACAAGGTCCTGCTCAGTCAAGTCCCGAGCTGTGACCCTGGCATCTGGAGCGTCAGGCACAGATGGGGGCTGAGGGCGTGCGGCCCCCTTGCTCCGCTGCCTGCCCTCCCTGACCTGCGCATCTCGGGGCAGCGCTCTGCTCCCCAGGAAACAAAGATGGACCAGCGGAAAGCATCTGGGCCGTGGCGACAGAACACCAGGGCCCAGGGTTCTCCAAGGGGCCGTGGTTTGCATACGGCCCACAGCCGGCCTGGCCAAACCTTTGTTCTGCCCTCACAGATGATGAGAAAAGCCAACGGCCTGTCTCCTCCCACCTCCCCAGGCTCCTGCCACGAGCAGCGGGTGCGTCCCTGTGGCGAGCAGGCACCTGGGTCCTGGGCCCTCAGCCGGCTGCCCACAGCGGCCTGAAGGGAGCAGAAGCTCCGCCTCCGGGTGCTGCTTTTCCCACCACAGTTCCTCAGCTCCATGGAGGCCAGGGGGTGCTCAGTTGACTGCTCACAGCGCAACCCCCCCCCCACCCCGCCCTGCACAGGCGTCGTCCCGAAGCTCCCATCTGCCGGGCCGTGTGGGCTCCGTCTCCGTGCGGGTTCCCCCCAGAGGAGCCCCGAAGCCGTCTGGGTGCACGGCCCTCCTCCTGCCGTCTCCCATGCCAACCACACTCAGGAGCTCTCAGGGAGGTATTATGGGGGGATCCTGAGTGCCCCTCCTGAACATGGAGCAGGACTGAGGTTTGTATGAACGTTACCACCAGTGAGGTGGGCCTCTGAGGTCCCCGTCAGTGGGCTGGGCTGCCGGGGCCTCAGCAGAGAATGGAAAGGGCATCCCCAGACGCGCTCTGTGGAGAAATGGGTTGGAATACCCCAAGATACTGCAGGAAAGCTTCACAGCTGGGCCCGGGTGAACCAATGACAAATGATGGAGACCACTGTCCCAGCACAGGAAGGCCAGACACCTGTGCCCGTAACAGCAAGATGCGTGACGGCCAAGGGGTGGGAGCAACGCAGGTGTCCCCTGATGTGAACAGAGGCACAGTGGGATCTGTCCACACGACAGCCTTAGAGGGAAACCGGACCTCTGCCCCCATGGGGGACAAGCCCTGAGAACACAACCCAGACACAGGACACGCAAGGGGACCCCACGCACACGAGGTCTCAGAGTCGTCAGACTCACAGACACAGAGAGCAGACGGTGCGGCTAGGGTTGTGGGAGAGGTTGGGGGGTCCGCGCGCCACAGGGACAGGGTCTCCGTGGGGGCAGTGGAACATTCTGGAGCCAGACGGGGGGATGGCTGCACAGCAGCGTGGATATGCTTGGTGCCCTTGAACTGGGCACTGAGAAGTGGTGAAGATGGCAAATTTTGTTTTAGCAATTAAAAAAAAAAAAAAAACCAACAACCAGAGCTCCAGGCAAACACTGAACGACTGACAGTGACCATGGAACCAGACAGCCGCCTCTTGGGCAGCCCGGTCCCAGGGATGCAGCTCAGAGGTCTCACACCACCTCAGAGGCTGGGAACCGGATGGGGCCGCAGCCGGAGGGCGGGAGTGTCCCAGCACAAAGGAGGGTCCGAAAATAGTGAAGGCCTCGCAGGATTAGGGAGGAGCCAGGCCTCAGACAGAACTACGTTCCTGAGCCCTAAAATCGGCAGCTGAGTATCCTTTTAAGTAGAAATGCTATGTTCCACGAATAAAACAAATTGGAAGATATTTTTATACTTAGAAAAATGGATTATAGCTCTTGGCAACACACATGCTGCGGTGTCTCTCTGGAAAACCATAATTTAAACTGAACCTAGCGCTTTTGGCACGGGTCACCTGGCCGTTCCCCTCAGGCGCCTCTGGTCAGAGGGCAGCGTCCACCCTGCAGAAGGGGAGGGGGCACTCACGATGCCCAGCCCCGAGGCTGGCCAGGCAGAGGACCACGGTGGGGTCCAGGGTAACCTGCCTCCTGTGGGGCATCGGCACTTAGTGTCTCCCCTCTGCCCCCCAGCGAGACCATTATCCCTGAGGCCTAAGAACCGGCCTCAGCAGCCTTGACACCATCCTGGGCACGACCCTGGGCCAGGTCAGACAGGTCACTCCCCTCTGTCCTGGAAGGCGCTCGAGGCCTCAGAGCATCTGGGACGATTTCACACCGCGAGCAGTAATAACAGTCATTATTATAATACATACCCCATAACTCACCCCGGCTAGCCAACATGCCACTTTTTCATCCCAGATTCCTGACTGAGCTCTTTTGATTCCCTTAAATGTGGCCTTCACCCACACGGCTGCGCTGCCCAGAGTGTCCCACATCACAGGAGGGCTCCCTGCCCGCCAGCCAGCCAGGAACCCGGACGGGCTGGCAGGGGACCCCAAGGGGCATCACAGGGCGGCCCCACAGGTCATTGCCTGTCCCTTCAAGGGCTGGCTGGCCCAAATTTGAGACTAGAGCCGGACGCAGACGTCCACCCACGGGGCCTGGACATCCTGGCTCAGGCAAGCCCAGTCCGGCGAGCACCTTAAAGCCGCCTTTGTACCTGAGCCTCTGAGCCTAGTGCTGGGAGGCTGGACATCATATTTGGAGAGTTCTGGTTGCAAGAAGGTGACCTCACTCTTCCCACTCCCCAGACTGCTTCCATGGGTCCCCCGCCTCAAGAAAAGCCAGCTACGGCTCCTGGCACGGCATGAGGTAGCTGGCACACTGAGCCTGGGGATGGCCGGTCAGCCCCTGTCCCATCCCAAGGGGGCCCTGGGGCCAGGCTCTGGGACCTCCCTTGGGCGGCGGGCAGGGTGTCCTGCCAGGATGAGCAGGCCAAGCCAGCCACCTCCCTTTCAGTCACATCCTACCTTTGTGGTGCAGGGGGAGGTGTGCAGGGACCGAGATCCCCCAGGCCCGGAGGGGACCCATGTGCAACCACAGACTGAGCCAAGTCATGGAAGGAGGCTGCTCTGGCCAGAGAGAGAGCCATGAGCCAGATGCACAGGCTGAGGACGGATGACAGAGGGAGGCAATGGAGGACAGGAGGGGGCGGTGGGGGTCCCGCAGAGGCAGCAAGGCGCCCATGGATCACAGACAGTGAGAGAACACCGTGGGCTCAGACCCAACCCGTGGCCTCGCAAAGGGCTTGGGCCTCATTCGAAGAGAAGCCGGTTGGAGGGCTTTACCGGAGACCGGAGCACTCGGGTGCAGTCGGCGAGGACCTGCGTGGACGGCAGCCTGCGGGCCCAGGGAGGGATGCCCTCAGCCCTCGGCCAGGGCCCCGCATGGAGCTGGGGACACGCGGATACAGGAGCGGGGCTCCCCCACGGGAAGCAGGTCCACACCACGTGTCCCTCAGCCCGTGACCGGCGAAGTGGAAAGAGCAGGGTGAACAGGAACAGGAAGGAACGCTGTTCTGCCAGACGGTGGGGCTCCAGGTCACGTGGGCAGGACAGCCATCGTCCTGGCCTCTGCGTCCATAAACTGCTCCCTCCTGCCCATTTGCCAAGGCCCTGATGCCCACGGCGGGGGAGGAGGCCCACATCTGCAGCCGCTGCCTTGGGCAGGGTCCAGCCGAGCTGCAAGGACCCCCGTCCACAGGTGCAGGCCCCACCTCCTGCCATTTAGATGAGAAACGCTCCCTCACTGAGCCTGCCGTGGACAGAGGCGCGACCTTCCAGAGCAGGTAAGGGACACTCACGTCTACTTCTCCTTGGTCAATCACATAGAAGTTATCCCCTTCGTCCCCTGGAATGAAAGAAAGCAGAGGCTGTAGACACTGTGGAGGGGACCGCGTATGGCACTCGTGGCCTCCCCGGACGCAGTACCTCGCTTCCCGGAGGCCATGCAACTCTGCGTCCCACCCGTTTTCCCTTGTTTAAAAATAAAGCTTATTACAAAGACCACCCATGGACACAGTACGTGGCCGGCATGTGGTCCCGTGGCGCAGTCACCCATGTCTCACATGAGGTGTTTGACTCTCTTAACGGGCGTGCTAAGTGACATGCTCCCTCTCATTAGTGACCTTCCTCAAGTGCGGACAACGGGTTTTGTGTTCACCCCCAGGCACGGCCATGGCCCACGGCCCCAGCGCTCTGGCTCAGAGAAGCAGGAGACCTACCTTGCTGTATGACGGTCTCCCCAGCGATGTGCGTGACAGGGAACATGGCATCGAAGATGTCACTGGAAGAGAAAACACACCATGTGTCAGAGCCGAAGTGACGGCGGCGGGGGGGCGCAGGGACCTCACAGCATCTCCTCCCATGGAGTGAAGGGCTTGGCTCCCCACCTGGGGACAGATAGGGTCTGTCAAAAATGGAATCACACCGGACACATTGCTTTGGACACAAAAAACGTAACACACCCCCTCTCCCATCCGCAAACACCATCCTACGAAAACACTATCTTTTGCAAGCTACCCGAGGGGAGACGCTTCCCCTCAAGCAGCGTCCTGAGACCCCGGATACAGAATGACATGTTAGACACACAGAAGCTGGAAAGCCTGACTCCAGTGGTGCCAGCGGGCAGCTGGGCCATTTAATTTCCCAACTATGGCGGTGGAATGGGCCAAAAAGGCAGGACACGGACAGTGGGGAGGGGGAGTGTGCCCACTGGGGACTCTGTCTCTGTTGACCGCAAGGAGAATGCAGTGTCAGGGACCAGGCTCTTGCTCCTAAAATGCACAGCGGCCTTCAAGAGACAGCACCCCATCCCCCACAGGTTCCCAACGGACAAGCGGGCAGCTGGGGCCTTTCTGGGGCAGAGCTCAGGGCGGCCTGCCTCCTCCCACCAGAAGAGTCTCAGAGACCTTCGCCCGTCTGCTCAGGCTAGTCCTACCTCAGGGGGGACTCATAGGCACTGAATCCGGGCTGGGCGCCCAGCCGCCAGGAGCAAACGTGGAATCAGATATGTGAGCCGCCTGGGCCCTGCTGTTCCCAGGGTCCAGGAAATGCTAACAAGTCTTTCTCAAAGTAGTAGCTGTTTTCACTGAGGTGGGGGGAGGGTGCGGCAAGGGTCCCTCCCAGCCCCATCTCCTCCCTACTCGGCACAGACCTGGTGTCTGTCCCCTGGCCTGGGCTGCCCTTCTCAACCACACCTTCCCCGGGGGAGCAGACGGGTCTGGTCTGGTTTTCTGCATTTCTTCAAAACCACAGCATCAGGGATCTCAAAATGAGCAGATCGCTAAGAAATGATTTTTCAATTCCTACCTCACTGTTTAGAAACTTGCAGTGGTAATGGTAAAATATTTCCCCAGATGCCATTACCAGTGAAGCCAACCCTAGGACCCAGCACCACGCGGCCTGGTCAGGGGCTCTGCACGGCTGTCAAGCCCCACGGTGGGCCCCAGCCCACTGCCTACCGCACACACGGCCGGCGGGCTATGGCACACAGACGAACCTGTGAAAAGGCCTATGGCTATCATTCACACGGAGGTCCTGTTTCTTGATGTGTGCATCCACGGAGAAATGCGGACCTGGTGAATCCCCTAGCGGCTGTCGTCCCTGGGCCTGACCCAGCCCCCCACTGACCACACAGGCCTCCCCCACCCAGGTTACGTTAAGAGCAACGGATCCCAATCTGTGAACAGCAAAGTCAGAGAGCCCCACTTCCTCTGGAAGAAGATAAGGCCCCAGCGCCCCCCAGTTCATCACCAAGGCTTGGACACAGGTGGCATATGGGACAGACGCTCGCGCTCCCGCTGGCTCGGCCCAACCCCCCGAGAGGCCCTCTCTTTCCCCATCTTGAGTCCTCAAACAAAACCCAATCCTTCCTGCTTCTTAGCACTTAATGGTATTCAAAGCCCCTGTTTGCTTCTGCTGGGAAAAGAAAACCGGTTTTCTATTCTAGTCTGGAAGTGACCTCTGGAAGGCTTTCCTGAAGCTGTCGCCCGCATCTCAGGGAGTCGGACACGTGGGTCCCACCGCCCCCGCCAGGATCCGGGACACTGGGCTTGGCACTCAGGCATCAGGGCTATGCCAGGCCCGGGGACACAGAACTGTGAAGATGTTCCAGTCCTCACTCCGTGAGGCCCCAAGGATGGGACCAGCACTGGCCGAGCGCCCTTCATTTGTCCGCTTGCTCTGAGGTCAGACCCACGGCTGTCTCATCCAGACGAGGAAACCAGAGACGCGAAGGGTCTCTGCCAAGGCCCACAGCTGGGAAGAGGTGAGGCCGGGCCGCCCTCCTGTCTTCCTGCGCAGGGCTCTGTGGGGCGCCCGGGGCTAAGCAAGGCCTCCAGGCATGGAAGGGGTGGTGTGTTTGGGGGCACAGGGCCTTCCAGGTCTCAGGTGGTGGGAGGCCAACCCAGGGAGGTCATTGGCCAGGGAGAGGTGCTGGTCATTGCTAGGAGGCAGAGCCCTCCAGTCCCAGAGGCAGCCCTGACAAAGAGGCTGCTCCCTGACCCCCCCACTCAGCCCGATGGTGGGGTCCTCAGGCTCCCCAGGCCAGAGCAGGTGCTGCTCCCTTGATTGCAGGAAGCAGCTGAAGTGCCTGCTCGCCTTATCCCAGTGTCCCTATAGCCCTGTGGGCGCTTTTCACCAGAAACCCCCTACACTCCCAAGGTAGCCCAAGCAGCCGAGGGACCCTCAGCATTGGACCAGGAGGGACGGGGCCAGGGGCATCACCTGTTAACTGTGCTTGAATTATAACTATCTATCGGTACTGTTGGTTTTTGTCCCTCCGGGTCAGGGGCTGGTTCTCTGCCCTGCTGTAGCACAGACACCTCTGCTTTCCGCTTCTGCCTACACAGCCCTTCCAGATTAAGGGTTTATGGGTGTAAAGTGGAGTAAATAGAAAAACCAGTGAAATCGACAGCACGAAACACAGCGAACTGCTTCGAGAATCAGCCTGCAGCATCGTAGGCTGGGCTTCCGTGCTCCCGCTTCATGCCATGAGGTCAGGCAGGCCCAGCGACCACCCCAGTGCTGAGGGGGCCACGGGCGTAATATTCCAAGATGATCTGCAACAGCCAGGACACGTACGGAAGCGCCCACGCCACCCTCAGGGGACAAGATCACAGGCACCGCTCAGGCCTCAGCAGCCTGTTCACGACAGGGAAAGGCCATCCACATCCACACAAGGCTCCTTCACAGCCCTTCTGCCTCCCTCCGTGCCGGCCGTCTGACTCACCATAGGTCTTTGGTATGATATGGCTGGAAGGACAGAGGTTGGATGGATGGATGGATGGATGGTGGTTGGACAGGTGGGAGGATGGGGACTGGGGAGTGGGGGGGTGTGGACTTTCTTGGCGTTAATCGATTGCTCCTCATTTTCTATTTCTTCACGTGCTAACGTGGGACCATTTTCAAAGTTAGTTCCCAACGTTTAAAGATTGACAGAGTTAGAAAAAATCCAAATTTTGGGCTTTTCTTCGAAAAATAAAAGGAAGCTCTAGCAACACGGGTCCTGCGCTCTCACAAAGCAAGACCTCAGCCCACTCCCCCACACTGGTCAGAACACAAGCTCTCAGGTCTGCCACGATCCCCGGAAGGGCATGGATTCCCGACCCTCGGCCACATGTATGTGCCAAGCTGCCCGTGTGGCTCACGCTCTGGGCGTGGCAAGTGCCCATATGGGACTTCTTCACAAGGGGGGGTGTCATCCTGATAGCAACCCAGGGACCTGCCGCCACTTACAAACTTGCCTGGAGAGACCCAAGGGGCTGAATCTCTAAGGACTTAACTCATCTGTCTGTAGAACGGGCACAGCAGCTCGTCCGCCCTCCTAGAGCTCTGGGAGCCTAACCCAGGTACTGATGCTCGCGAAGCCTGGTCAGGAGCTTCTGCCAGCGTTTCTGCCACTTCCAGATCCCACACACATAGCAGCAGGGAGCCCCTTCTCCTAGTCCTGCAAAGACGGTCACGCATATCTCAGGAACCCCTGGGAGTGAATGCGAATGAAGCCAGAAGGTCTTGGCCTGCCCTCATTTCTTGAAACGTCCTGTTTTGAAAGATGTGAGACTTTTGGATGCACAGGGGGACCTGGGGTCCAAGCAAGAAGCATGTCCTACCCCCAACTGGTGACGTCAGGAGAGCAGAGAGCCACACGGCTCAGATGCACCATGGTAGGTCTGCATAAAGTCACGCGTGTGTGTTGACGAGGACCAGAAAGAACAGAGACCACCCGGACTGCAGGAAACATGTCCAGTGCTCACGAGTGTGTTTTGCTGACTCCAGAATGACGCACGGATGGGGAAAGTGCCCCTGACATCGGTCCGTCCCCTCTAGAAGTAGGTCTGAAAGACCCAAACCTGCTGTTGTGCCCTGGGGAGAATCTCTCCCTGGCTGTTTGGCTTGCGGGTCACTGTCACCAAAAGAAGGCAGCATCCTGGGCCTAGGACAACGCCCTAGGGTGCTGGGCACCACGGCAATGTCCTCTTGGACGCTGCAGGTCTCAGCGGGAGGGACAGAGCCAGCGCTCCAGACACAGTGGCCCCGGGTTGTGTGTAGGCGTCTCCACTGTTTGGGTGAAAGCTCACTGTTTTTCTCTACAGACTGCGAGTTTCTAAATAATTCTCTCTAAACAGTGATAACTCAGGCATCGCTGAGGACTGTGCTGAGATGTGAGGTCCCACCCGCTTCTGCTGGAGCCCCAGGAACACGGTTGTTTGTTAACCCCGGGGGGCCTCTGCCTCAGGGGCTGCCATGGTTTCTTAGGCACACAGGTCTGACTGGAGGGTCAAGCACCATCCATCCGTTGGGGCCACACTCAACTCTGATTCAGCCACCGGGAGACCATGGAGAACAAGACACATGTAGTGCCTGCCTCTAGAGACACCAGAAAAACAAGGGTAGATGGGGCCTTCTAGCCATCATTCATTCATTCAACAAACACAGAGGACCAGTACACTTCCTGCCTCAGCCTGTGGCAAGAACATAGGTGAGAAAGACTAGCCCGGCTTGCCACCTGGCAAAGACTTCACAAGAGGTATCCGTGCCCCTGAGTGGACAGCCATCAGCAGGTGGCTCCTCGACCTGGGGGTCTAGTAGTCAGGATGTTTCAGAAGCAGCTAATGGTTTTTATGGCGTATCAACTAGAGACAGAGGACGGGCACCAAAGGCTCTGGGTCAGGCCCATGTCCCGCATATAACCAAGCTTGGCTGGAAATCTCATCACACTTCCGCACGACGGGCTCAGAAACAGGGCCTGGGAGCCAAGGAGAGAGGGAGTCACCTCTAAGGGCCCATCTCCTGAGACTCAGATGCTGGATCTTTCTTCAAGGAGTTCATGCTGGCAGCCAGGACCGGGCTTCCAGCTCTGGGTCAGGTTGAGGGGAGGCAGCGGTAGCGCAGAGAAAAGCCTGCCAGCAGCGACTCATCCGAGGTTCAGCCAGGGTCAGCATGGCCTCCCAGCAGGCTAGCCGGAGACAGTGGGCAAGCACGTTCGCCCCCCCATCCCGGACTCCTCAGGTGGGACACCTGAGGTGCACAGAGCTCCCCAGCCTGGTCTGTCTTCACCTCTTCCAAGAAATCCCTGGGACTCCTCCCCCTGCACACCAGTCAGGGCTTCTTGGCTCTCGTGCTCGTTTGCAGAATGGCTGGTCTGAGCCCCTTAGGAACGGAGATTAAGGTTCACTGTCCCACAGCCCACAGCCAGAGCTTCTCCTGGGGGAACACAGGTCTCGGGAGGCCCATGCTGCCCAGTGCTCTCCACAGTGCAGGGGGCCTTCCCAGCTGCTCATGGGAGTTTCCTGGACTCCAGACTGGCTGCATGTCCACACCCATAGGCCTCACTGCCCTCTCTGAGGGAGCACCGAGGGGGTCCAGGGGGGCTGTGTGGACATTGGTGCCCCGGCACGCCCGAGCCGTGAGAGGCCAAGTCTGGCAGCCGTAGGCCGCTCCCTGGAGTACTGGAACATGTGGGCCATGTCTGGCACCTCCAAGGCCCCTGGGACTCCATGCCTGGCACAGTGCAGGGAAACACCCAGATCCTGCCACGATGCAGCAGGTGGAGGGAAGGCCCAGCGCTGAGACCCTCAGTTCTCTGGAGCACAGCACAGAGAGGTATGAGGCTGCCGGGCTCTGTAGCCAGGAAGAGGGTCGAAATCCATCACACGCCTGCAGGGTGACCACAGGCCAAGCTGAGCCTCAGTTTTTCCATCTGTAAAATGACGCCATAGAGAGAAGCGAGCTCACAGGCACAGTGACTGGCAGAGGGCACAGTTACCTCACAGGGCGCCGAGGCTCCTCCAGTGGGGGTGGGTCCTGAGTCATCTCCTGCCCCAGACAACCCCTCCTTCTCCGACAGCTGGAGCACAGTGACCCCAGGTGGCCGGTTCCTCCCAGCTAGCGGCTGTGGAGGTTGGACAGCAGACCCAGAACACCCAGAATGCCCAGTCTACTGTGCAGAGCGCTGGGTGGTCTCTGGTTTGGGGCTATTACAAATAAAGCTGCTGGGAGTCCTGGGGGTTGAGCTCAACCCCCGCGGTTGAGCATCTGCCTTCAGCTCAGATCATGATTCCAGGGTCCTGAGATCGAGTCCCCCGTCGGGGGTCGGGGGTGGGTCCCTGCTCAGCGGGGAGCCTGCTTCTCCCTCTGCCTCCTCTGCTACTTCCCCTGCTTGTGCTCTCCCTCTCTCGGATAAATAAATCTTTAAAAAAAAAAAAAAAAAGAAAGAAAGGAAAGAAAAGAAAAATGAGAAAACTAACACGCAGGTGTTTATACGGCCTTCTGCCGCCACTGCTCTGGGACAAATGCCCGAGAGCGCCGCTGCTGGGTCACACGGCCAGCAGTTCAGGCCTGGTTTTCCAGGGTGTACCATCTGACATTTCCCGGAGCCATGACCCCGCTTCTCCGCATCCCCGCCAGCTCGCAGGGCCCTGCCTGCCGCTCCTCCCAGCGACCAGACAAGTGCGGCCCCTGGCGTCCCGTGCACAAACTCCCGTCTCCTTAGACGCTGGTGGTAGGAGTATCTGTTCTTGCGTGTGTTCCCGTCTTCAGGGAAGGGTCTCCCCCGGCCTTCTGCCCAATTTCTCAGCAGACGGATTCGTTTTGCATTGCTGACTTGGGGAGGTCCTCGAGTACTCCTGACACCCAGCCTCATCTGGGCCGGTGGCTTGCAAGCGTGTCTTCCCTCCTCCCAGGGCCCTTCAAGGAGCAAATGCCTCCCCTGTGAGGAGGTTGGCCGACTGCTTTTCCTTTCACAGATCACAGCCCTGATATCGAGGAACTCTGCTGCTCAGTCCTAGGGCCCAAAGATCTTCCCCTCCCAGTTTCACAGCCCTATGCTAAGTCTGTGATCCATTTTGAGTTAAATTCTGAATACGATGGGAGATGTCGGTCGAGGCCGGCATTGAAAGCCCACCCTCCCCACCCCTGCGTCCTCTCGTGCGGCTCCTCTGTGGTGCCCCTGGGGCTGTGCATCTGCACCGACCCGCCTCCCCCCCATACTATCTCATACTCTGCCATGTTGTTTTCATGCTCCCAGGCTCTGAACCCTCCCATATCAGCTTTAGCATAAGCCTGAGATTATCTACGTCAATCTGAAACACCGCTGAGTCTTGGGAGCAATTGCATTAAACCCACAGCTCAGTCTGGGGACAAGTGACATCTTTACTATGCGGGGTCTTCTAACTCACGGACACGGTACATTTCTCCGTTTACTTGGGGCTCTCTGACTTGTTTCCTCAGCGTTTTGTAATTTTCACCACACGCATCTTGCAAACATGGAGTCTGGACCTAAGCTTTTCACTCAATTTAGAGTGACCATAACGACATTGCATTTTTCATCTCAGTTTGCACAAGGTTGTTGCTTGTATATGGGAACAGGTGATTTTTGCAAGCTGACCTTGCGTTCTTGATCAGACCGAACCTCCCATCAGTGTCCTTAGGATCTTGCCTGTGCAGAACTCTTAAAGAAACCCCCATCGAATCTCCCGGACCTTATACCAGAGCTCCTGGGAGCAATACCGCAGCTCCCAGCACATACTAGGAAATGCACTGTTGTCACTGGAGCCCCGGCAGGGCCGCGCCTTTCATTTCGCCTCTAGTTTGCTTTAACTGGACACAGTGGTGAACTCAGGGGTGCCTGACAGCAGCACAACGGAAGGCCCTGTAATGACCCCAAGGCTGGAAAACGCAGTCACAGCTTCTGGTGCGTGGAAGGCAGCGCCCCCACATCACAAGGACCACGTGGATGGACATCAGGGTGCTGTGTGTGTTTACGTACACTGTCTCCTTCATACCCCATGGCAGGCCCTGCGATGTTGCCACACGGCCCCCAGACAGCAGACAGGGGCGCAGATCTGGTATGTCGTGTGCCCACAGACAAACATGCAGGTAAGTCCAGACACAGGGCGGCCATGGTCAAGTTCATGCTGGGCCCAGCAAGACCCGGGACCCTGGATCTCAGGAGTTGCAGCTCCCCCCAAACTCTCAGCCTCATGCTACCTTTCTAAGAGGAGTTTCAGTGTTTCTGGACGGGTGGTGCACAAATCCCCAAACTGGGAAAGTCTAATGTTCATGAACTTTTCCGGTTCTGCAAATCCAAGTGCTGAGGGGCAGTGTGGCAGGTGGAGAGGGCATCAGAAGACCATTGCTTCCTTCCTAGATTCTAACAACGGCTATAAAATTACTGAAAAGAACAGCAAAACACTCCCTGAACTGAGCCACTTGCAGAATCATCATTATTTCCACACAATTAAACCTTGTTCTCTGCGAAAGCATCACTTGGAAATGGGCCTGTTCTTGGCCGGGACCCCTGAACCCACAATGAGCCACATAAAATTGATTACGAATTAATTGTTCCATGAGATGATTAGCTTTGAACTACAGGCCATCACAGCCCCAGGTAATTAAGAACAAGCCATGTTAAACAAATGAAATTAAAACCAAGACAAATGCTTCTGTGGGCCACTGGCCCCCTGGTAAGAGGAAGGCGGTTCAAATCAAGAAGATCCATCAGCTAAGCTCACCGTCACACAGGAGTGGGGTGGCCTGGCAGATCTGAGCCTGTGATGCTTCCCAACAGGGCAAGTGTTTCTAAGTTAACAGCTAAAATGTTTTGTTGTATGTTTACTGAGTTGCACAGTAGGTGATTTCTGGCCGGCTGCAGACACCACCTGCCCTGTCCGTCTGTAAACGGACCCGGGCACTACAAACCCGTAGTGTGATGGGTTAAGTGTCTGCTGACTGGGACGTGGCACGCCCAGATGATGTCCAGACAGCCAGCCAAATGTTCTCTCCAGGCTGCGGGGTGCTTCTGGAGGAGATGAACACCTGAGCCAGAGGGCGGAGGGGAGATGGCCATCCCCGAGGCAGGCGGGCCCTGTCCCATCCATTGAGGGTCTAAGGGGACAAAATGGGGAGCAGGGGAGTGGACTCTCTGCTTGAGCTGGGACATTGCCTCCTCCTGTCCCTGGAGCACACCCAGCCAGGCTCCCGGGTCTCAGGCCCTCAGACTTGGCCGGACCACATGGCCAGTCCTGCTGGGTCTCAGCCTCCTCAACCATGCACACTGGCTCCTGTAATAGATGCCTCCTGTATACCTGCGTCCCACTGGCCCCGTCTCTCCAGAACCCATACGCCCCTGTGGCCAGACACTCACCAGCTACTGAAAACAAGACGTCACTGAGCACAGAGTATTTTTTAATATTGGCTGACTAAACATAAACACTAACATTTTTTTTATAAACTATTGAATTGAATGGTTACAATTGTTCTGGAAACATGGCATTCAGGGGTTTTTCTTAAGAGATTTATTTCTTTATTTTAGAAAAAGCAGGCGTGCAAGTGGGGGAAGGGGCAGAGGGAGAGGGAGAGAGAGAGAGAGAGAGAGGAGCAGACTTCCCGCTGAGCACAGAGACCAGAGCCTAAATCTGGAGTCAGATGCTTAACCGACTAAACCATCCAGACGCCTCTCACTTAGAGGTTCGATACCTGCACTGATTTTTTTGCACTTTGCTTGAAAATGGTCTCTGTCTCAATGTCTGGTGGCCTAAGGGTTCTACAACTCCAGGCAACCCACCCAGGTAAGACCCCCTCCCACACTGGAGGTCATTCTAAGAGAAAAGGCTGGGAAAGGTGACAGCAACTGTAAACACATCTCCAGCCACTCAGACCCAAATACGAATCTGAAGCTGAAACTGGGGGATTCTGACCCTGTGTGAATGGCCCCTGGAAGGCCTGCACCCCAGGGTCCGAGTGTCCTGCTAGAAGACCCCGGCCCGCAGAAGGGCAGGATCCAGGTCACTCTCTCCTCCCCCATACCTGGTCCCCTCTGACCACCTGGGCTGTCCCTGGTGGTCAGACCAGAAATGAGCCTCCTGATGCTCCACTTTGCAGGTCTTGGGTTAAACATTCCCTGGCCCCCCAAGAGGCCTTCCCTAGCTGCTGTATCTGGCAGAGACCCTTCCCCACTCTAGAACGATGCAGAATCACATACTGAGGAGCAAGTATGTGGGGAGCGAGCTTCTGCGTTCCGAGACAGAGGGAGCACTCCCGAAGCTCGCAAAAGCCATGTCGTCTGCCAAAGTCACATAGCCAGCAAACGGCAAGGCCAGGCCTGAGCCCAAGGTCGTCCCAGGTGGCTCTCCCTAGACACCTCTGGCTCCCCTGCCTGACTCAGCCTCCACTTACCAGCAAAACAGTCTCCAGCACTGCTGCCTCTCAGAGCGTAACCCAAGCCCTCCACCTTCTAGAAGCTTCCCTGGGCTCCTTCCCTTTTGGTGCTGAAACTCTCTCAGGCCTGGAATTTGAGGGCTTCTCAAGGGTAGGAGCCAATGCTCTACCACCCAGCTCATGACCCCTCACAGCACCCAGCCCAGGACAGAGCACACGGCCACGCTCAGGGAACCTGGCAGCCCTGATGTTCACCCCCTGCCCCAGAGCAGAGAAGAGCCCTCTGGGCCTGGCCAGACACTGACCCAGGGTCCCTGTGACAGCTTCATGAGATCACACAGATCAAGGGCTCTCCAGGTCCGCAGCAGGGAGGAAACCCTGGTCCACAGACTTGTGTGAGTCCCTGGGCAAAACCAGCTCTGGAGACAGTGATGTCTTCCAGCCCCACAACTAGTCTTTAGAAAACTGTCTTTTCTAAAAGGTCGGGAGAGGCGCCTGGGGGCTCAGTCAGTGAAGCATCTGCCTTCAGCTCAGGTCATGGTCCCAGGGTCCTGGGATCGAGCCCCGCGTTGGGCTCCCTGCTCGGCGGGAAGCCTGCTTCTCCCTCTGCCTCTGGCCCCCACCCACCTTGTGCTCTTTCTCTCTCAAATAAATAAATAAAATCTTTGAAAAAAAAAAAAAAAAAAAAGCTCAGGAAAAGTCAGGGGAACCTGGGTGGATAAGGAACGAAAGAAGGAGTGAGTGATGGAGGGACGACCGGAGGAGCTCACCTGTCCCCTCCCTCAGTGACAGGGGCCAGCCTCTGCTACGAGAGGGCTTTGTGCCAACAGCCTCACAGTAGGGGCGCAGGCAGGGTCAGAGACCGCGCTGCGGGCAGGTCTGGGAACGGGGATTTAGCAGCTGACGGCTGGAGGTCGCTCTTCCCCATGGCGGCTCCTGGAGTCAAAGCACCCCATCTCTGTTTTGCCCAGTCCCAGCAACTGCCGCTCTTCCCGAAGGACGAGGCCGGCCAGCTGTTGCCGCACAGGACGCAGCTCAGGGAGGCTGGGCCTTCAGGAGCCACGGGGACAGCACGCAGAGCCCCGCCGGCTAAGTTCTGGGGGACCCTGGCTCCCTTCTGCTTCTGGGGGGCTCCCATGCCCAGGGCGCGATCCGCAGGCACCCTGGACAGCACCAACCCCGCCGGGGGACCATCCAGGAGGCCGGATCCAACGTAGGAAGGAGTGCGCCCCGTTCAGAAACGCAAGCCGGCCCTTGGCAGCTCTGGGCGTGACTGGCGAGCAGAGCCCCGCCACCCGGAACACGCGTGCCAAACGTGGAGCAGTGACAGGCACGGGCGCGGATGAAACCCCCGCCTCGCACACTGAAACATTTACGGCTCAGCCATCTGACCGCGGAGGCCCGCTTCGGGAATCCGGGTGGCAGAGTGGGAGGGAGGACAGAGGACCGAGCGGCGCGGAGCGGGAGCGGGAGCGCGGGGGCCGCGGGCCTCGTCACGCTCTTCCCTCCCCGGCTGCTCACGTCTGCGATTCCCCACCATAAAAGAACTTGTAAAAATAGTACCTTGCAGTCATTTCTACTAACGGAGAGTCACCAGAACGGTTTGCACAACGCCCCAGAGTAAGGAGTTCTCTGGTAGTAAAGGACACACACGCCTCACACGCCCACACACACGCGAATGCACACACCACAGGCACACAGACTACACATGCGTGTACACACACGCAGATCTGGGATGTCCGTGTGCCCCTTCTCAGCAGGGCCGACCTGAAACCCCCACACACGTGCTCTCCCCACCACCGGTGGGCTCCCCACAACAGACACCTGAACGTGCCTTCCTGGACGCCCCTAGGGGCTGCTAAATCCTGGGCCAACCCCCTCAGAGGCTCCTGGGAACCCCACCCAGATGCTGGGCCAGCAGCAGCTCCCCCCAGAGAGAGCCGCCATCCCCTGGGGTCTCCAGGCCCATACACCCTATCAAAGGGGCCTTCTGAAAATGCAGCCCCAGCCATCCAGAGAGCAGACGGCGTCCTGACACAGACCCCCACCCGTGGGACGGTTCGGGTGAGCAGACGGAGGGCCAGCTCCATGCGGAGGGCAGAGTCCACATACACGGCTGTCTGGGAAGACTCAGCTGCGTTTATGCTCTTAAACCAAAACAAAATCCCTGGTGAGTCAAGCCTTCAATCGCTGAAAGAAAAACAAGCAGCAAACTGGGAAGGTTCTAGAAAAGATCACAGTGTGTTTGTTTACTTACGGTCCTCACGTCTGGGAGGCGTTCTGTAGAACGCCAGGAGCCATAAAGTAAGGAGGGTCAGCCTGCTAACATGAAGGACAGCTTGCCCGTGGACAGGTGACACGAAAGTGCTGTGGCCCACTCCATGGAAGAGCAACGCGTCAGCCGTCAAGACAGAAAGACGGGACCCCTGCCCCCACGGGGAAAAGCCCTGAGGACACCAGCCAAACATGAAAGGACACGCACGAGGATCCCACGCACAAGAGGAACTGGAGTTGTCAGACTCAGACACAGAGAGCAGACAGCGAGGCCAGGGCTGGGGGAGCGGGTGGGGATCCGTGTGGATAGGGTCTCTGTTGGGCAGAGGTGGGGGAATGGAACATTCTGGAGCCAGACGGGATAGACAGTGCCCCTGAACTGGACACTGAGAAATGGTTAAAGTGGTAAATTTCTGAGTTGTACATGTTTTACCACAATAAAAGAATTATGGGAAAAAATTTTTAAACTTCCATATGACAAAACAATTTCACAGGCAAACAGAAGAGTCCAATCACAAAATAGCTGCTCTACAGCTAATCATCAAAGGCCTGATTTTGTCAGTTGACCAATAACTCACGCAAACCTGTCGAAAAAAACAAGCACAGGATCAATTGGGCGATTTGCAGAGGACGCAGAAACCAAGTAACTGGTGGACAGAAACGCGGGTCCTTCACCCTGATGGGTGCCCTGCTTGGGGGCCACATGGGGCTCCAGTGCAAAGACTCTAGATTTCAGGACGGCAGAGCGTGAAAGGGAGAGCGGGGGCCTCCCAAGCCCAGGGTCCACGCCCAGAAACGACCCTGACCTCGAGCTGCCATTTCCCAGCAGATGTTGGGGTGAGCAGGAAGGGCGGGAAGGGCCAGCATAGGTGCCACACACAGCACAGGGCCGCTGGAAGGTGGGGCCGTCTCTCCCGAGGCACCTTCCAAAATGAGAAGGGGATGCCATTCAACCCCAGGGCGCTGACCCCTGAAAGGAATAAGGCATAACCATGGGGGGGGCCAATGCAACACTCCGTGTGGGAAGAATGCCCCCGAAAGTGTCCGCACGGGGGATGGCCACACGGGCCCCCCTGGGTTATCGTCTGTACCTCTTGGCACTTAAGACAACGGCGGCCTCCCACGGAGCCCATGGCTCCTACCCGAATTCAGCACTTGCCGTGGCAAATCCGTCCTTCCTTCTCTCACACTGTTCCCGCCACTCCAACGCCCTCCCCACTCTCCTCTGCCCGTCCTTGAAGACCGGCTCAAAGGTCACTGGGTCTAGTAAGTGAGGTCCCCAAAAGGACAGGGAGGATGGGGTCTGCTCCTCCTCTGCGACCCCACGTGCTGGGCAGATGGCCGTGGGACAGCCACTTCTCGGAAAAGGACGGTTCACTGTGTGAGTACCCATCCCCACTAGAGGGATCTCGCAGGAGATACAGCTGTGTCTCGGGGTCCTGACACCCACAGGGACATGCCCCCCACAGGGCCTCATCAGCGAGCATCAGGATTTGGTTTAGTCACCAGCTGTGGGACCCCGGGCAAGCAAGGTGCCCCTCAGCCCACCACTTACCTGCAGGGCTGTGTGGGTCAGGAGGGACCCAGAGCTGCCAGCCACCTGCTGGGCTCTGACCCAGGACCCAGCATTACCCATAACGATGCTGCTTTTTCACTCTGCATGAACCTGGGGCGTGTGCCAGTCTCTCTCAGGAAGACCGGGGATGTCCCAGAGAACCCATGTAACCTTGGACCATTCACCTGCCTCCTCTGGGCCCCATTTTCCTGGCTGACATATGGGAGCAGGGACACTGGCCAGGCCCCCATGGAGTCCTCATGGAGATGGGGACAAGGGTGGGGGATCACAGTCCTCCTCCCGGGCCACCCGACCTTCACCCTGGCCTCTCCCTACAACCTCCCAACCCCAGCCAGCTGGCAGGCACATCGCCTAACTTTAGTGGCCACCGCTCAAGAATGGAGGGGACCCAGGACCTGAGGCACCCACCAGGTCTGGAAGCCAGTGGGCCCGCTCACCACCAGGGGGCATCTTGCCACGCATCCTTCCAGGACTCAATTCCTGCTCCTGAGCAACCGGGCCGTCCTACCCCCTCCCCGGGCCTCCATATAATGGACATGCGCAGCAGAAAGACCTTGGGCGCCCAAACGAACCATCTTTGGGAGCCTGTGGGGCAGCATCAACAGGGGAGCTGATTAGGGGCAGGAACATGGGGAACGGCTGAGTCTGTGGCACCCTGGGCACAGCCCCTCCTGATTCTGGACGTCTTAAAGCATCACGGCACCAAACCACCGAGACCACAGACAGGCAGGATCCACGGCAAGCCGCTAGATGTCCACACTGGACAACAGAGCCCCGAGGCTCTCCCACTGATCCCATAATCAGATGGGCCGGGCTCTGTGACCCGGATCCCCAGGAACACAGGCCCTGGACACCCCTCCCCAGCTAAGACGCCACAGAAAACTGAAACTGCACCTTGTTCGACTTTCAACCTCATGACTTGACCCTGATCACTTTTTAACAGACTGTCCCTTTTCCTGGGGGGGTCACTGAGCTGGGTGGTGCCAGCACGCGGGAAGCGGGTCAGCCCAGTGCAGCCCAGTCCTCACTTCTCCCTATCCTCATTGGGGGCCTTTGAGCGCTGGCTGACGCTCTCTGCACCCAGCACCATCAGCAGCAAAGCCAGTCTGCCTTGTTTTGGGGGGTTTTTTTTGTTTGTTTGTTTGTTTTAGATTTTATTTATTTATTTGACAGCAAGAGAGGGAACACAAGCAGTGGGAGTGAGAGGAGGAAGCAGGCTTCCCGCCAGGCAGGGTGCCCAATGCCGGGCTCCATCCCAGGACCCTGGGGCCACGATCCAAGCCAAAGGCAGATGCCCAACCACTGAGCCACCCAGGTGCCCCGTCTGCCTTGTTCTAACACGACGGTGCCCATGAGGCCTGAGGTCCGGGGACCAGCTCAGAACACGTCATGTGATGAAAGCTCCAGCTCCCAGCTTCACATGGAATGCGGCTCCCATGCCCCGGAAGTTAGCAGCCTCGAGGTCTCTGCCCAGAGCAGGAGGCTGTATGCAACACGAACACGAAACCCGTTGCTTGTTTGACCATTAACCTCCTCCTAAGAGGAGGCCCTGCATTCCCCCAAATGCTAATCTTTGTGTTTTCGTGTTGCCTCAAAGAGAAGCCTCGAGGCCTGTGCCAGAGCCAGGTGGGAGGGAAGGGGCCGAAGCAGCTGGGGAGCAAAGGCTGCATGTGAATCCAGCAGACGGCGTGTTTTTCCCATCACCTGGGGGCCCCAGCCAATCTGGGGAAAAACAAGCTGCAGGAGATGCGCGGGCGGGCGGCAGAGCCGGTGGCAGATACCAGGAGACAGCTGCTCGGGCCAGCGGTGCGGCGCTCCCACCAGAGCCTATTTTAATTAGAGCTGCAGAGAGCGGGGCTGCTGCCAGGAAGGCCACCCCAGGGTGAGATGCCCTCGTCCGCCCGTCTGGCGGCTCTGGTAATGAGGCCCCAGTTGAGGGCCCAAAGCACAGCGCTGCCTGCATGGCCCAAACCGCACACACGGAGCCTCCTCATTACCGCGCTCTAGACTCCCAGAGGCACAGCGATGCTCATCTCCAGGCACCTGAAGTGCAGCAAGCCAGGAAGGGACCCAACTGAACCCAGCAGCTCCCTGCTCCCTCCCTCAGTCTGGGGTGTACTCTTAGGGCCAGGCTATGGTTCTCAGATGGCCCAGGGCCTAGAGGATACTGCAGGCCGCCTTCTGAGGCTCTTTGGGTCCCTGAGCAGGGTGCCCCTGGCATCCCCAGGAAAGACAGGAGATCCGCAACTGCTCACAGTAGCTCACATAGAGCAGGGAGTCTGCAGCCGCCACGGGCACCCTCACCTGGAGGAACTCCACACAGCAGAGGGGTGATGGAGGGGTGGGAAAGACACCTGCTCCAGCCCCAGCCAGGACACCTGCTGCATGGCTCAGAGGGAGTGGCAAGGGGCCGGCCCAGGGCACAAGGGGCTCCAGCCCCAGCTAGCATGTCTACTGTGACCTGGAGCAAGGGGCAATGGGGAAGGGCCCTCCCCTCACTGAGCCTCAAAACCCTCTTCTGTACCCTGATGTTAGGGGATGAGCAGGCCTTCCACATGCCTTTCTGCATTGTCCTGAGGCCCAGAGTAGCCAGGGTATCTACCTTAGGCCCAGGATGGACCTGGGAACGAGCTTGTGGAGTGGCCTCAGACTAAACACTGAGAGGAGTGAGACCTGGCTGTGGGGTCCCTGTGGGGGTCTAGGCCAGCATCAGAGGGGCAAAGTGGTATCCAGGGAGAAGCCCACTGACACAGCCTGCCCTCCACCCCACAAAAGAGCTACCAAAAAGAGGAGGAGAAGGAGGATGAAGACTATGATGGTGAGGAGGGGAAGAGGGAGGGTGGTGATGAAGGTGATGATGATGATGGTGATGATGATGATGATGATGGTGATGACGATGATGGGGATGGTGGTGATGATGGGGGTGATTCTGGTGATGATGGGGATGATGGAGATGATGGTGGTGATGATGATGGGGATGATGGTGATGATGATGATGGGGATAATGGTGCGATGATGAGGATGACGATAGGGATGATGGTGATGATGATGGGGAAGATGGGGATGATGATGATGATGGTGATGACGATGATGGGGATGGTGGTGATGATGGGGATGATGATGATGGGGATGATTCTGGTGATGATGGGGATGATGGAGATGATGGTGGTGATGATGATGGTGATGATGGGGATGATGGTGATGATGATGATGGGGATAATGGTGTGATGATGAGGATGATGATAGGGATGATGATGATGGGGATGATGGAGATGGTGGTGATGATGATGATGGGGATGATGGTGTGATGATGATGATGACAATAGGGATGACGGAGATGATGCTGGGGATGATGAGGATAGGGATGATGGTGGTGGTATAATGGGGATGGTAATGAAAGTGGTGATGGTGACGATGGCTTTGATGATGATGGGTATGGTGATGATGGTGGTGATAATGGGGATGGGGATGGTGGGATGAGGACAATGTTATACCCATAAACATTACTCTACTTGCTCTTCACTGTATCCCTCAAAGTAGGTTTTATGACTCTCATTTGACACTTGAGGAAACTGAGTCCCAAAGAACGTCATCACATACCCTAATGACATGATTCAATGGTCTCCTTCCAAAAGATCTTTTAACACACATTCAATTTTGTAGCATGTGTGTGCGTGTGTGTCTGTCTGTGTGTACACAGAAGTGTGTGTGTGTTTGCATACGTGTACCGGTGTATGTGTGTGTGTGTGTGATTGGGTGTGTTTTTAACATGTCTCTGGCCTGACACGGTGTGTTCAGGGGTCTCCTGGTCCTCCCTGTGGCTGCCCAGACCGGCAAGCCAGAGACAACTCTCTGCATTCCCAGTTCACCCCAGGACACCTGGGCACCTCCTGACGACCATCTCTGGATCACCTGCTTTCCCGTGTTCCCTCCTCCTGCAGGAGCACATGACCTATGGTTACAAGAGTGGGGGAGGGAGAGCACAGGCTTTGGAGCCTCAGGGACTCCTGCTAGAACCCTGGCTCTGCTATGACTGTCGGTGTGGCCTCCGGCAGCAGACACACCCTTGTTACAGACAATGGGGAAACAGCCAGAGAAAGCCTCCAGCAACGTTCACCTGGGTGGGGGGAGGGTGTGCTGTCCTAGGAGAGAGAACAAGGATGTTCGGAGGGTGAGCGGCCCTCCCCCACAGCTCCATTGTACTACCTTCTGCTGAACAAAGAAGCTCACACAAACCCCTTACCCCTCGACTCGCAGGAGCACCCACACACAAACTGTGGCCCTAAAGATGCCATCATGACCTGACCAGGGCAAGACCACCCTGCCCGTGGCCACGGGTCACCTGTCTCCCATCTGAACTTCCTGGGGGGGTTTTATGCACAAAGACGCTCACCCTACTAGCGGAGCAGAGGGCTGTTTCCACCACCCCCGCGGGAGGCAGCTCTGAGTCGAGGCGTGCCAGGCACTCTGCGAACCTGGAAAGAATGTGCCCCAAACCACAGCCCAGGCTGCCGAGCCCGGCTTCTAGTAAACTGGAAAAAGCAAAGAACTTGGATGCTGTGCAGAGGACATCAAGTGAAAGGTCAAGAGACGTTGTCTCCGGCCCGCTCCCTCTGGAGTCCACTTCCTGAACCATCCGCCTATTTCTTCAGAGGCCTCAGCCAGAAAAAGTTTCCCCTCAGGGCTTCAAAATGGAAAGTGAGTTTTCCTGCGGCAGAAAAGCGCTCTTCCCAAGCCCGCCTCGCCAAGAGGAATTTCCAATCTGACCATCTGCTTCCTGCACTTCTAGTCCACCTAGCTCCTGGATCCAGAAAAGTCCGAGGCAGTGGGAACCATGTGACTCTGGAAACTCGGGGCCAAGGGCACAGGACCCGTGCACAAACTCTTCCTGGACACACGCAGCCAAGACGGCCAGAGAGCGCACTCAGATCTGCTTGTCTCCAGGCCTCACCAGCCCTGCACCCGCTCCTGCCTGGGACCCCTGCCTGGAAGCCGGGGACGGGCTCTGAAAGGGTGTGAAGGCCGTGCCACAAACACAGCTGCCATGGAGGGGGATATGGCCCCCACGGAAGGTCAGACTCAAAGCTCAGTGGGGCCAGAAGGGCAGCGGAGTCTGGGGGCTCCTTGGAAAGGCACACGTGGAGAGAGGACATGCCCTAAAGGCCACTCCTAGGTGTGTGCCCCAGAGGCTCCAATACCCACACCTCGAGGTATGTGGCCCACAGGCTCCAAGAGCCATGTTCACAGGAATGTTTTGCACAACCACCCAAAAGTGGGAGTGGCCCAAGTGTCCCTCAACTGGTAAGTGGATAAGTGGGTATACCCTGCACAACGGGAGACCCCTTACCCTCACACAGGGAAGGCAGCACCGCCAGACCACGGGGGCACAGAGGGCGCTGCTCACAGAGCTGTAAGCCACATGGGAGGTCAGGTGGAGGTTGCCGAGGAGCCCGTTCCCCGTCTCCCCGCTCTGAGCACAGTCTCCCGGCAGCCAGGCCAGGCTCGTGGTTCTGGCCAGCACACATCTCTGGTGGCAACACAGGACATCTCCAAACCACAGCCAGAGGAGCCTGGGCCTCCATGAACATGCAGGGCCCACACCTCCCCTCCTCTGCTGACAGTGGCCTCATCTGTCAGAACGCAGGCTCTGAAGAGGGGTGTGGCTGCTAAGCTCCGTGATGCCCGGGTTACGATGCTTGGTTAGCCTCCCCTGTGGCTCTGGCAACAGGAAAGGAAGCTCCCAGGACCCCAAATCACTGTGCCCCGAACTCCCTCCCTGCACTCAGGGTTGGGCCTGATCTGGGGGAGCGCCCAGCCTGCTGGCTGGCAGGAATGGGACCAGGACCTGCCGTGTACAGGTGCACATTACAGGCCCACTCTGAGATCAAAGTCCAACTGCACCGCTGGGCGGTTGTGTCCTCTTGTCTACCCAGAAGGGCGCCTCCTCCCTCAGGCTGGCACCAAAGGACACATCTGCAGGACCCCAATGGACCAAGGCATGACCCACAGCCATCTATCCCCTGACCACCGAAACCCGGTGAAGAAAGGACAGAGGTCTGTGTGGCCACTGCAGGGAGCCTCTGATCTCCTGGCTGAGGGTGGGGAGTCTGTCTGCAGAAAGAGACCTGCAGAGGGACCCAGGGATGAGCCAGTGTCCAGGGGCCACCTCTATACAGCTCACGTCTTCCCTCTGGACCCCTGGAACCTCTGGGTTTCGATCCATGTGAGTCCATCACCTACTCAGAAGCCAGGTCTAAATCTGGACGGAGTTATTGATGTTCACTTTCAACTTCATAAAGATACAGCTCTTGAGTCACCTGGTTCCACCTGGTGACAAAGACCATAACTGTCAGGTGCACACCATTAGGAGAGCTGAGAACAGTGGAAGCATTCAGTCTCCCAGTTCTGGATCCCAGAAGCCCAGAATCAGCCCTAGCAGGTGGAAATCGAGAGGCCGCAGGGCCCTGTGCCCTCAGAGGCTCCAGGAAGGACCCCTCCAGCCCCTCTCACCTCTGGGAGTGGCTGCTGGCCTGTAGCCCAAGGTCACCTTGCTCGTCTCCACCTCTGTGGTCACAGGGCTTCTCCTCTTCAGAGAAACCTCCCTGTGCCCCCTCCTGCAAGGACCTGAGACTGCATTTGGGGCATACAGAAGCTGAATCCTGAGCATCTCAGTATGGCAAGACCCTCCTGGGCTGCTGGGGCTGTTGGGGGGCCCACGCCAAGACCTGGCCTCTCCATCCTGCCCGTCGTGCCCGTGTAGCCCCAAGGGGTAGGCATTGCACACAGCCCCAAGACATTCTGGATCACGGCTCGAGCTGCACTCCGCCATGGACACTCCAGAAGCGGTCCCACCCCAGGCGAGGCCCGGAGCGCCAGGCCTCTGGATGCACCCACAGCCTTCCCAGGTGGCCTGCACCTGCGATGCCACAGCAGCCCAAGAAAATGCACGATACCCACGAAGACCCCCCCCCACTCCCCTGCCCTGCCCGCCTCTCTGCCGCAGCCTCTCTGCTACTAGGGCCCCTCCTGTGTAGGCAGCTCTCTGCACTCGCCCGCCAGCCTGGGACACTCGCGAAGAAGGGCCCACCGCCATCACGGAACAGGGCCGTGAGAGGGCTGTCTCCCTGGTCCACGGATTTATGTGCCATTTGAACTCCGTAGAGCTCCATCGTCCAAACATGCTCGGTCATCTAATCGAGAAGCAGAATTCGCCGAAGTTGAGAAACAAGAGAGAAAAACCGAAACCCTACACAGCCTTTCATCCACACCCACATTTCTTGAGGGAAGAAATGGTCAAAGACCGAAGGTGAGCGCCCGGGACAGCCGTGGTCATGGAAGTGCCGTGGACCGTGACAACGCGCCGTGGTCATGGAAGTGCCGTGGACCGTGACAACGCGCAAGCAGCCGTGGGAGGGGAGTAAGGGCTGAGGAGCAGCTCGGCGGAACCGGGAACTATAAACCACACAAACCCTTCCTGACAGACGGACGTTGCCCGCCCCGTGAGCGGGACAAACCATGCGGGCTGTGAGCCCACTCTGTGACAAGAATTCACGCACATGCATAAATCCACAAGCACTAACCCAGAACAGTCTCAGGGATTTTCTCCCAGTTATCTGTAGGGTCTCAATTCCTGGTACTCGGCCCCTGAGGCCCCCACAGATGTTGGGAGCTGCTCCCTGGAAAGACCCCACCCGACAGCCACTCCTGGGACACGTGGGGGCTGTGTGACTTGGTGTCGAGGCCATGGGTGTCTGTGGATGACCAGGGCAGACGGAAGCCTCAGAGCCTGACCCGGGCAGGCACGTGTCCCCTGTGGCCAGGGGCCGGCGAGGCCCAAGGAAAAGTGTCGGTCCTGGCCCCACCGTCTCACGGGTTCCTACCTTCTCTCGTTGTCGTCCAGGTGAGCAAACAGCACATTTTTGGAGATGGCTTTGGCCAGCGCTGTCATGGTCTTGTAGTCCTTGGGGATGACCTGCAGGGGAAACCATAGTCAGACTTGTGAGCATCCCCGAGGGTCTTGCAGACAGACAGGGGATAGAGGCTCGGCAGCATGTGTGTGCTCGAGGCCGCTCAACTCTGCACAGAAATGCGACCCGAGTATTGCACGGATGGACTGTCCCCAAAACCTGTGCGCTGAAGGCCCACCCAGTGTGTGGCATCTGGAGGCAGGCCCTGGCGGGATTAGCCCGCTCTCCTGCTCTCCTCACCATCAGAGCACACGGGAGAGGGTACAGCTCCCACCAAGAACCAGCCTGCCAGCACCTGCTCTTGGACACCCGGCCTCTAGACAGAGAGAGAGTGAGCGTCACAGTCACCTGGGCTCAGAGACACGTGGAGCTGCGTGTTACACGTATTCCACCAGATTAACTTTTTTAAGAGATCGAGAACTAAAAATACCAAGAGAAAAAGTAAAAGTGAGGGTCTAGAGGGTATAAACACACAAGGTGGAAACGAGAGGCCCCACGTGCTGGGGAAGGCGGGAGGCCAGGCCCGTACGCTGTTGCACACAGGGACACCCTGTGGGCTCTCACGCTCCAGAGCCCGTCCTGATGCAGGTGCACCCACTGCGCTGTAGCAGCGGAGGGCTGGGCGCCGGCCCTGAGGAATGGATACTGAGGGACAGCAACGTGGAGGAGGAAGTCCCCACTGGTGGCTCTGAGGCCGGGCTCCAGGAGGACGGGGTCACGTGATCTGGATACCGGTCTCCTCTACCCACACACCACATGCCTGTGGGCAGTGACTGTGACAATGACAGTCTACCACTGTGGCCCCTCTCGGAGCAGAAGGGAGCACGACCAAGGTCAGGGACCCCAGGGTGAGGATGGGGAATGGGAGCAGGGACCCCGGGGTGAGGATGAGGGAAGCAGGGACCCTGGGGTGAGGACGAGGGGGCCCACCTTCCTCACGTAGGACACGGCATCCTCCTCGGTGTACACCTCGGCACTCACGCCCCCTCGGCGGCGGCGAGCTTTCACCACAGGGTTTGGTGGGGTCGGGGAGACCTCCTCGTCATGAGAGTCTGACTTTTGCTGTGTCAGAATCTGTCTGTTCTCTTCCTGTGGGGGAAAACATGGGAGGGCTGGTAACAGCGGCCAAGGTGGCCTATCCACCAACAAGTGCCACCGAGGAGTCCTGTCCAGCCCTCCTCCCTCTGTGCCCGGAAGACCCCCCGCTTCAAGGGCACCTCCATCTCTCCCCCACCACCCAACCCCACAGAGCGCCAGCTCAGAGGGGTTCTGCCTGCCCTCACCACAAGCGACATTTTGGGTACCAGGTGCCTGAGGTCTGAGGTCTCCGTCAGGCAGTCCCATACCCCCACATCCCTATAGCACACACGCAGGAAATGGAAGGTGAACACGTGAGTGGAAAGCAAATCTCTTTTGTTTTCTTCCTTCCCTTCATTATTTAATTGCTTTAACGACTGTGCGTGCAGAGGGCACAAGATTCCAGAAGCACGAAGGAACATACACTGCCTGACAAGCAGGGCCCCCACCCCGGGCCCTGTGGCCGCCACATCCCCACGTCCCAGAAGCAGTCTGGTGATGGGCTGGGTTACCACGGGGAGCAGCACAGGGGGACGTGGGGGTCCGTGGCAAACAGACCCTCACGTGTCTCCCCACATGCCCAGGACAAGGCCTCTGTCCCCTTTGTCTGCAAGGACCACCTTCCCCAAACACCCGCACCTGGCAACCTCCCGCACCTGATTTTCCCTGGCAGTCACCCCGCAAGAACGTGAAGGGAGGAGGAGCCCCCCCACCCCCCGATGGCTCCTCCCGGGACGCCCGCTGCCCCACCTTCCAAAGCACCCCTCCTGCTCCACCAACAGCACGTAGTTCAAGCTTCCCGGGGAACCCGAGAACCCCGAGAGAAGCATGAAGCCATCCTATTTCATGCTATGGTGTAAACCAGGAGGGAAGCGTGCTGGGGCCTTGCTTTCTTGAGACCGTTGACATCACTGTCCTACCACAGGCCATTTTCCATGCTGGGCAGCCAAGGGCCTAACTGGGCGGGATCCAGAGGCTTCAAAGCTCGAGGCCACTTGGGGAGGCATTGGGCGGAAATGGGAAAATGGGATGGCACCCCCCTCCCCTCCCCCGCAGGATTCCAGGAAAACTTCTCATTTTCCGGAGCCCCCTTCCTGCCTCCTGTTCTCACGCTGATGAGCTGTCTGGGGCTACAGGACAGTCAACGGCACAGGGTCAGAGGACGCTTCACAACAGCAGTGTGGGAACCACATTTCCAGAAATCTCCGTGGCCAGGATCTGCCCCAGGAATGCCTAACACAGCTCCAGGGACTGTCCCCGTTCGGCCCCCAAGGCCAAGTGCTCCCTAGATCATAAATGATGGTCACAGTCTACTTCTGACCACGTTTTTCTGGCACAAGGGGTGAAAGGCAGATTCGCGGCCCGAGAAGGGAAAATTCTCAGCCACAGAGGGGTGGGACGTGGGGAGATTCTCTGGACCTGAGTTCCCACTCCTGAGAGAAGCCCACATGCCTGGGGCCTGGGACAGGCAGAATCCCTCCCTCCATGCCCCACGCCCCAGCACGCTTGCTGAGGACACAGCTGGGCAGTTAGCCGTGTCAGCCTGACCCCGTGCACAGGCCCTGAACACCCCAGAGGAGGAGAGGCCGCACCCTGCGTGGCCACCAGACTCCAAGTGGCTGCACACGGTTAGCATTTCTGGGATCCCCTGGGGATACAGTCCCTCGACTCCATCCCCTCCGGCCGAATGGACGCCGTGGTATTTGGAGATGTGTGGTGTCCTGGGCCGGGGTCACTGGTGCCAGCCCCAGGCTGACCACAAGCCCCCGTCTCGGGGCTGCAGCCTGTCACAGCAGAAGACAGACCCGGGGCCGCCATCCCCATCTATGAGGCCAGGAGAGGACCAGGGCCGTGTCCAGGGGCACTCAACCTCCAGCGGCGGGGTGAGGAGAGACAAGTGCAGTTTCCATCACTTGTCCAGTACCTCTGTCTACCAGCCTCACACAGAGATTGCTCTACAGAGGAAAAGGCACAGTTTTGTCGTGAAGATGTCCATCTAACAGGGAAGACAGGGGAAAAGTCAGCAATGGTAGCAGTGTGAGGCACAAAGGACTAGGTACAGGGCTGGGCAGCACCTAGCAAACCGGTCATTTCCCCTCTAAGGACCAGTTGCCACAACTCGCAAGTTTTGAGAATGGAATGCATTGTCACTCAGTTCAGCTATTTCATGATTTTTTATGAGGACAGTCTTCTTTTTTTTTTTTAAGATTTTAGTTATTTATTTTTATTTATTTGACAGACAGAGATCACAAGTAGGCAGAGAGGCAGGCAGAGAGAGAGAGAAGCAGGCTCCCTGCTGAGCAGAGAGCCCGATGTGGGGCTCGATCCCAGGACCCTGGGATCATGACCTGAGCCGAAGGCAGAGGCTTTAACCCACTGAGCCACCCAGGCACCCCACAACGACAGTCTTCTTTGATAAATCACACAAAAGTTTGTTACTGGTTTCAAAGTGTGGGAGGAGGCTGGCTTCCACCTTTTTTTCTGGTTACTGCTCTATCAACAATAATAAAAAGACTATTAGATTATAATCAAAGAATATATTTTCTGAGTAAGAAAAAGATTTAAACTCATCTGGGTTTAAAAGATTTTGGTTTAAAAGATTAAACTCATCATTTCAACTAACATGTCCCACTGTGTACTCGATTGGAAATCCCTGACTTACATACACCTTTCCCAGATCTCGTAGGTTGCCTGATCACACACAGACGGGACCCAGAAAGAACAGAGTTCAGTAGCAACCACAGCAGACTGGGGCCTGCTACCTCGTGCAGCTGGGTGCAGGGGTGTGGTGCATGCCCAGGGGTCGCACAGCTGGAGACCCCCGTGCCCGGCATCACGACCCAGCACCTGAAACAGCACAGCACCTGCTGCAGGGGTTCAATAAGGATCTGTGGATAAACGTGTGAATGAATAAACCTTTTTTGCCCAAGAGCCAGCTTCATAAATCCGTGTGTACATCCAAGCCCCATAATTCTTTTTCTTAAAATACATCCTAGTGAAGCAATGAGAGCTTTCAAGGAGATATGGGCACTAGAATGTTCTCTACAATGTTTAAAAATTTTTTAATCCAAGTAGCAATAAGAAACTGCTTAAGTCAATCTAGAAACATCTGTATAACAGGAATCACTGTGCCCTGAAATCATGTGTTCAGCAACATTTAGTGTTCTTTTAAACAATCATATAAAGTTTGGTTTAAAAAACCAAAAGCAGGAATCAAATCACATATAGGGAATGAAAACTCAGGCCACAGACTGGGAGAAAAAAAATCTACAAAACACACATCCAGAAAGGACTCATGTCTAAAATGTACAGAAAACCCCCGCAAAAACCATCTCAAACTCAGCAACAGGGAAACAAACACCGCGACCTGGGGCATCTGCACGGTGAACACCCATGTGGGAAGGTTTCCCCCATGGTGTGTCCTCACAGACATGCAGTGGAAAGCAGCGAGGAGACGCTGCCGCCCCCTGGCAAAATGGCCATGGACCAGAACAGGTCAGCACCAGACGCTGGCGGGACGTGGAGCCACGGGACCCCTTGCATGTGGCTGCTGGAAACGTGGGAAGGTGCTGCCGCGTTGGGAGGGGCCTGTGGTTTCTTCCAAAACCAGCCACGTGCCCACTATGCGATCTAGCGGCAGCACGCCTTGGCATTTACCCCAGATGACCGCGTAGGTCCACGTGACCCCGGCACATGGATGTCCACAGCGGCGTTACCCACAGCTGCCCGAACTGAGACACGACCTGGGTGCCCTGGAGTCGGGGCCGGATGCCCAGGCCGTGGGCCATGTGGACGGTGGACGGTGACTCGAGTGCTGCAGAGACATGAGCTCTGAAGCTATGGGAACCCTGACACACATGTTCCTGAGCTGGCTCCTGACTGTGGATTCCAGCGGGGAGGGGGGCATTCCCGAGAAGGCGGGACTGCGGGGACGGTGACCAGAGGCTGGGTGCCAGGGGGCTTGGAGAAGGGGCACGGGGCGGATCGCAGTGGATTTGTGTTGTATCGTAATCGGATACATGTCGTTGCACAAGTGTGCACACCCAGACACCAGCCTGGGGCAGGCAGTGGACTTCAGGGAGCGACAGTGAGCCAGGGACGCTGCTCATCAGCAGCGGGGGGCACAGGGGCCAGAAGGGTCATCCCAGGGCCAGGTGGGGTGGCAGGGGTGAGGACAGCGCTGCACGTCATGCTCGATTCCCCGGCAGGCCTGTGCCACCCCAGAGCGCGGTCTCTGCTCGGTAACTACTACACCAACATCACGCTGCACGTGGGAGGGAGAGCAGTTCTGGGAAACACCTCGGAGGACACACAAGGACGCCATGGTCTCTCCCTCAAGAGAGCGGACGAGGCAGCTTTGTTTCCTGATCCTTTCTCTACTTTCTTAATTTCCCCAAATGTGGAATCAACCTTTCTCTTGTTGATGTTACTGGGCAGGACCTGAAGCTTTAAACCTTCTCTGGAAAACCGCTCTAACGGTCTGCCGGTCGCCCCGCCCCTCAGTGCCGCGTGGCCTTCCAGCTGACGGGGGAGCAGCGGCCCTCCCTGCAGCTTTGGGCCACGGTTCCTCTCACAGGTCCCGGGTCGGCGCGGGTCCCCACAGCTGTGTCCCTGATCACACCCACACACGGTGCCCACAGCAGGCCCTCCGTCCCCTGTCTGCACAAGCATCTTCCACGGGCCACACCTGCTTGGCGGGCAGGGAGGGCTAGGGCACGACCCTGAGCTCACACCCACCTCACAAGCACACGGAAAGTGCAATGCACACAAACGCGTGGAAAAGAGGGAAGGCGGCTCATGTAGGGTTCTGTCGGCAAAGGTTATTTTCTGTGGTTCCCAATGTCAGTTATAAAAGCTCTCTGGAAATAAAGTCAAATGTAAGAAAATTAAGAAATCCCCGTTTTGGAAGAGGAGCGAGATGCCGGAAGGGAAGCAGGCCCCACCCGCCGTGTGCCTGGTGGGAGGACCGCGGGCCGGACAGCAGGAGGCTATGAGGCAGCAGGAAGGAGGGGCTGGCTTGGTGAGCGGGCGGCGTGGGTCCTCCTGGCAGGAGGACACACATGTCCCTAAGAGAGAGTGTGCGGAGGCTCCGGACTGTGGGATTCTGGAGAAGGCGGAGCTGCGCGGATGGGAAAGGTCAGGGGTTTGGAGGGAGCACGCACAAGGGATGCTTAGGGCAGCAGCACGAGGTGACATGAGGCTTGAATGAGATACATGACATCATGTGCTTGTCTAAACCCACAGGACTGTGGGCACGAGGAGGGACCCCAAGGTCAAGTCTGGGCTGCAGCTGACAATGGCGTCCCTCATCAGATGTAATGAGCCCTCAGCAGGTGAGCGTCATTAATGGGAGCCGTGTGCATGGGGAGGGGCTCAGGCTAAGGAGGGGGGCTGTGGGCACGCGGCACGTCGTGCTCAATTTCTCTGTGAACCTGAAGCGACTCTGAAAAGCAAAGCCGGTGGCACGGTCAGCCGGCTAAGCGAGAGGTCAAGGTCTCGGGATTGTGGGCTCCAGCTCCGCGTGGAGCCCCGTGATTGGTGACAAGTCTGCCTGAGTTTCTTCCTCTCCCTCTGCCCCTTCCCCACTCCTCCATACGCAGTCCCTCTCAAACAAATACATAAACCTTTAAAAAGCAAAAGTAAAGCCTATCAATTACAAAGGAGTACCACTGAAAATAGAAAAAAACGAGAGAGCAAAAGCTACCGAAACATGTAAGTGATCTGTATCTTGAAAATAAAAGCTTCTCTTTCTGCTTTTGTTAAAGATTGTATTGATTTATTTTGGGGGAGGTGAGGGCACGCATGAGTCCGGGGGGATGCCGAGGGAGAAGGAGCAGCAGACTCCCCTTTGAGTGTGGAGCCCAAAGCATGGCTGCATGTGGGCTGGACGTGGGGCTCGATCCCATGATCCCAAGAACCTTGAGAACACAGCCTGGGCTGAAGGCAGATGCTGGACGGACTGAGCTTCCCAGGCACCCCAGAAAATGAAAGCCTTTCTCTCACAGAAGAGACACCACAGACCTAGGTAAATGAAAAGCTACTCTCTGTTCCCCAAGTGAAGATTCAAGACTGTTCTCCATTCTCCTCTGACTGATTTACGTGCTCAGTGTAAGCCCACTCAACATCCCAAGAGGATTTCCTGGGCCATCTCACTGAGATCACTCTAAAATACACCTGGAAAGGAGCAAACGAAACCCTCTTGGAGAAGAATGACGCAGGAAAACATCGATAGCTCCCATGAAGACAGAGGGAGCCAGACGGCGAGGGCCCCCAGGCACAGACGGCTGCTGGGGGAGGAGTCAGTGCAGAGCGCTTCCACTAACTTATGCACAACAGCACAATTCATTAATAAGTATATACACAGATAAACCCAACCTAAAAAGCAGAAACTTTCGCTCCATGAAGACACTGGTGAGCACATGAGAAGACAGACCATGGACAGACAGAAGGTGTTTGCAAAGCAGGGACGGTCACAACTCACATCCGCGGAGGTGAGGGTATGACGTGAGTACATAAAGCAATCCTGAGCCCAATGGTAGGAGAAGAGCCTGGCAAGACACACGGACAGAAGACCTCGACAGGCACATCCCCAAAGAGACACGTGGATGGCAACTAAGCGTTGCCATCGTGGCAACGACCACATCCTCAGTCATGAGAAAATGAGCAAGACGGCCAGCAGAAGGGCCCCACGGATCCGTCAGAATGGCTCAAGTTTTCGGGAGCTGGCAGTATCGAGTGCTGGCAGTCTTAGGGCCAAGAGCCGCAGCTGGTTGGAACAAAGACACTGCTGCTGGGCCGTTCGTTACCAAGTCAAACGTGCGCTTACCCTACAACCCAGACACTTTCTCCAGTTAAAAACCTACATTTCACACAAAAATCAGTAAGACGAACACATGCCGACAGCAGCCTGGTCATCGCCAGAAACCAGAAGTGATCCAGAGGTCCCTCCGCTGGGCAGGGGAGGAGCAGACGGCAATCAGTGTACACAGTGGAACAACACTCGCTCGTGACGCACACAAAACCAGCACAAATCTCAGATGCCCTCGGAAGGGACGGAAGCCGGACTGAAAGGCTACATGCCATAGGCCTCCCCTGATGGAATGTTCTGGAACACGCAGAACTGCAGACACTTGAGCAGTTGCCAGGAGATACACGGACAGGATGGTTTGGTCAGTAAGGGCAGGAGGCAGGGGACGGCAGCAGGTAGACAACCCGATACACCTGTCAGAACCCGCACAGTTGCACACCACCAAGCACAAGTTCCAGAGTATTTGAGTTCAAAGAACTTTAACGGGAGAAAGGAGTGGCCTCAGGTCTCTTTTCTCCGATGTGTCTGCTCATTCTGAAAGCAAAATACAGCGTAACTTTCGTTTCCACTAAAGACCAGAACCTTAGTCTGGCTCCTCGTGTGATGCCCCTGGAGCCAGCGTCCAGGGAAGGCGCCGGGCCACCAGGAGGGAAGGAGCCCCCTGTGCGGCCAGGACGTGTCCGTACCCACAAGGTAGCACAAGAACAACTGGGAGAGAAGCGGATGTTGGCGCAGATTCAGGAAAACAGCACAACTCCTACAGGGGGGCGGGGGGGGCCCACAAACTCATTCCATCTCTGGGAGTAAAGGGGCAACAGGGCTCTAGAGCCATGGAAATGAGCCAGACCCTGGCCCCAGAGCATGCGCCCTGACGGTGTCAGTGTTCCTCCTCCCACACATCAGTCCTTGACCTTGAGGTGTTTTCTGTAGAAAACGAAAAACCTGAAGACCATCAATCACAGAACAATGCAGATAAAGGCAAATCTGTGACCCCACATGGTTTTATGGCCACAGACACCGTAACAATGCCATTGAGGAGAACGCAGACACTTCGAAGTGGCCCAAAAGGTAAATGTGACCCATGCAGACGTCACACAGTGATGCTAAGGAGGAGAGCCAGACCAGAGATGCGCACACGCCATAACCACCCACGTCCACACGCCTGTGCGTGCTAAGGAAGTTGCTAGAGAAACGTAGGGGGGTCCACCAGGGAAGGGGGCAGGCGCTTTCCTCCAGCATCTAACGGGCGTCCTTGCAAGGACCAAGGACTGCACAAGCTTCAGCCAATGTCCCGCGAAGAAGCCCCGCCTGTGCTTGGCTGGAGGGTAAGGGCTATTCTACCCCCTCACGTCTGGACCTTTTAAATGGCCTGCGGTGGGGCGCCTGGGTGGCTCAGTGGGGTTAAGCCTCTGCCTTCAGCTCGGGTCATGATCTCAGGGTCCTGGGATCGAGTCCCTGCATCAGGCTCTCTGCTCAGTGGGGAGCCTGCTTCCCCCTCTCTCTCTGCCTGCCTCTCTGCCCACTTGTGATCTGTCTGTCAAATAAATAAATAAAATCTTTTAAAAACAAACAAACAAACAAATAAATAAACAGCCTGCGGTGAAGAAGTCACTCACCAAGGCCTGAGGGCTGGTGGCAGCACGTGGCCTTGCGGGACAGCACACCGGGAGCTGGGCCATCCCCGCTGGTCTGTGCGGCCCAGCAACATCCTCCCAGGGCTTTATCGGGCCGTGCATACATGCTTCCTGCTGTCACACACGCTGAGAAGTCCCCCTTTCCGGGCATCCTGGCCACTCGGCTGGCCTCATGGGGGGCGGGGGGTGCTGCTTGGGACTCTGCCCCTCCCCCGGGGCCCCAGCTCCTGGGGCCCAAGACCCCAGGCTCCGCCGCACCCAGAGTGAAAGAGCCTTCCTGCGCCCCCATCATAGACACTCTGGGGCAGCTGGCGGGGCAAACCATCATGAAGGCAGAGGAGACACCCATGGGCTCTCAGGGACTTTAGGTTCTGGGGGGCTCAGAGCCATCTGTCCCCGGGGATAATATGTAGCCTCAGCCCCAGGCCCATGCTTCTCTCAGCCCCCAGCATCCGCTTTGGAGCGTCCAAGTTACGTGGACAGATACCCCGCTGCAGGCTCTGCCTCTCACAGGAACGGAGCTGTACCCCCAGAAAGAGGAAGACTGCCATGGAGGAACAGGTGGCCAAGGGGCTCAGACCCCTCCTGCTCTGAGCCCGTCCTCCTGCTGATGAACCAGGAAGGGAAGAGCACCATCATTCACGGAGGAATGGGGGGGGGGTACTCTCAGAAGAGAGGCGTGGATGGGCGTGTGTTCCCCACACTGCACAAGTCTGAGGGGCATTCTCCTCTGCCTGTACCCCCCGCCTCCCATGTGCATATTACCAGGGAATCAGGTCTCAAATGTCCCCCAATGCATGCCCCACCACAGCTACGCTCTTCCATCCCAAACGCCAGTGCCACCTAATGACACCCAGTCCCCATCTCTGCCCCCCTCCACTGTCAGTTGGCCCCAGCAGCTCTCCCCCAGGCTCTGCACGCCGTAGGGCCTGCCCCAGTGCGGGGGGACAGAGAGGGCCTATGACCGGGAAGGCCAAGCCCTGGAACGTGTGAGGCAAGGCCAGGCCCCCACGGACGGCTGCTCTCTCCACACTCCCCAGAAGAGCCAGCAAGGCCCGGGGAGCAGGTACAAGGCGCCGCGGCCCAGCACACCTGCCCCAGGGGAAGCAGGGGGTGGCTGTCACTGACCTTCTCCAGCTTCTCGAAGTGTTCGCGCAGGAATTTCATGGGCCTATCAGGCTTGGAGACGCACAGGTGCACAATGCAGTCTTTGAGGACCTGCTGAACGCCATGCTTCTGAACATAGAGCTCACATCCCTTCAGGCTCTCGTCCTCCTCCGCCTGGTAGGACGACGGGGACGCCATGGTGACCCCACTTCTGGCTGCCTGGAGGGGGGGGGATGCACATCAGGGGGGCGCTCAGGGAGGCGGGATCCCACAGGCCCCCAAGGCCGGCCATTGGGGGGCGCATGTTCACTCTCATCCAGTGAGTGCTGGCACACGGTCCCAGGGTCTGTGGTCATGGGTCTGTCCTCCTGAACGTGACAACGCAAAGCCTTACCTCACAGATCTTTGTGGGCTTGGAGGAAGAAAGATTTGTGGGGCTGAGCAAAGCCCTGGTCTCTGAGAAATCTGCAGGGGGAGAGCGGGGGCCCCGGGGGTCCCAAGGGCCATGCGCCCAGCCCAGCTCTTACCTGGTCTCAGTTGCCACTAACCCTCCTCCCTTTTTAGGAACAACTGTGGGAACCAGGGAGATGGAGAGGTGCTGTTCCAGGGCCCCGGTAGCCGGCTGGGCAGGAACAGAAAGAAAACAAGGCAAACAGTTGAAACCCCGCTAAAGAGCCTTGTGAAAGGATGGTCCATGGAGAACAATGGCAGGGCCTCGCGTTGTCAGCCCAGCGCTCCCAGCTGTCACAATGACGGCTCAGGAACGGGGCTGCGCGCCGCAGGGACCCAGGTCCGGGCTCCCAGTTGCCAAGAAGGCCCCAAAGCCGCGCCCCCTCCCCTGGCCTCTGCGCGCCCCCAGCCGCCTCTCTAGGCCCCGCGCCCCCAGCCCCTGCCTCCCTGCCCCAGGCCCCGGCGCCTCCGGCCCCTGAGCCCCCGGCCTCCGCTCCTCTCCACGACAGCGCCGCGGGCCCCGGTTCGGCCAAGGGGGCGGGGGCTCCCCAAAGGCCCGCATTTCCCCCGGCCTCTTGGCCGGCCGAGCTCAGCCCCTTGCCCGCGCAGGCCGGAGATCCCATCGCAGACCCTATCCCAGCCCGGCGTACCTGGATGCGCGGCGCCCGAAGACCGAGGAAGCTGCGCGGGGACGCGGCGGGGACGCGGGGACGGCGGGCGAGCGGGTCCCCGCACTGCAGCGGCGCCGCCCTCCACCCGCCCCCGCGACGCGCCGACCAACCCCCACACCCCCCTGCACCCGGCCTGGCCCTGTCCCCTCCCGCGCGCCCCCTCCCCGCCCCCACATCGGGCCTCCCCACCCCCCTTCCTCCTCGGCTTCCCGCCCCTCAGCGTCCCTCCATCTGCGCACTGACAGACCGCTCCCCCCGCAGCTCCCCCCTGCGCCCCTCCCCCACCCCCTCCCTGGCCTCCCCAAGGACCCCACGCACCTGAAGCAAGCCTGGGCAGGCCTCACTGAGATGGACAAAGCCCCAGGTTTTCATGCACAGGCCGCCAAGACTACCACCACTGCCCTCCACCACCCGCTCACACCTCCTCACCCCTCCACTGGAGACCCTGTGATGGCTTGTCCTCGCTGCTGCAGCTGGTGGAGCCTCAGGGTGATGGCCAGGACCCCCCACTGCTCACCCCTGGCAGGTTCAGCCACTGTCTGCAAGCCCCCACCCTCCAGCTCAGGGCCGCAAGAGGAGGCCAGAGGGCCCCAGGATAGCCCCGGAGAAGGGAGCTGAATTCCTTTTCTTGGTTCAGGACTCCAGCGTCACCCCAATGCCCCAGTGGGAAATCACTGGGTCATGCTGAATTCTTCCCACCATCCTCCAACATCCAAGAGGTCACGAAGGCCTGTGGAGCCCCTGGGTTGACTCCCTAATCTACAAGCCCAGACCTGCAGAAAGGGGACTGTCCTGCTTCCTGTTAACCAGCGTCATGCTTTCCGGCATTCTGGCAGGTGGTGGCAGAAACTTCATCTCAATCACTTGGGGGTCCCCACCCTTTCCACAGAGGGGTGGTGCACCAGCAGAGGGGATAGGGAGCTTGGGCCTTGAAGGGGAAGCAGACAGTATCTGTTCAGCTCTCCCATACTCCCCTGTCCACAATAACCTAGCCTATAGTCCCCTGTCCCACAGTCCCATGTCCACTGAAGCAGACAGACCGCAGCGTGGCTGCCCCGCCCCGCCGGCCCCTGCAGCAGGGCTGAGACTGGCCCCACTCCCACCTGTCTGTGTGATGGTGAAGAACAGGTCACACTCAGGCAGACAGACTGGGAACTCCTTTCTGCTTCCCCTGCCCTTGCCCTCGATGTGGGGGGAGGTCAGGGGTCAGCAGGGAAGCTGGCTGGACTACTGGTAGCCAGCCCCTTACGTGAGGAATGGCCCTCACAGAGCTGGAGGGGAAGCCGTGGGGTCCACCATGCGGGCATTTCTGGCTAGGTCGCCTCCCCTCTGACAGTGACAAACCCCGCCTTTTGTAGGATGTCTGAGCAGCCGCATCCTTCCATCAAAAACATACCACAGGTGTCAGGTGACCCAGTAAACTGTGCTTGTCTGAGAACATCCCCTAAACCCACAGGGAAGAACCATCCCATGTGCTCAGCCCTCTTGTGTTCCCCAGCAGGAGGCAGTCACATTGCCCAGCTCCGGGGGTCTTTATTTCACCCCAGAACCGGGGCAGCCAAGCCTTGTGAAGACCCAGTTTCAAAGCCGCATTCTCTCCCAGCCACTGCCCACCCACAGATTCCTACCTCTGCCAACTCCAGTTTACCCCCAAGATTCAACCTGAGGGCTCCTTCTGCACCGCACCTCCAGACCGGGTGGACTCCCCGTACTTTGTAGCTCTCCTGGCAAATGCTGCACTGTGTGAGTCTGTTGGCTTGATGTGGAGAGCAGCACCTATCCTGGGGTGACAACAGGGTGACAGGACCTTCCTGGAAGAGGCACCAAGTGGGCACTTCCAAATCTCGTGAGATCTCAGTCCAACAGGTGGGCCCTACTCCAGTGCAGCTTTTGGCTGAGGCTGGGGGTATGGGGAGGAGCGAGCGGGGCAGGGACCCAGTGGCCATGAACACCACTGGTTACTATTGTCAGGGCCACGGCCGTTCCTCAAGGAGACCTCTGAGTCCCATCCCTGGGACACACGGGCAGGGCCCTGGAGGGATGCTGAAGACGAGGCCACAGGGGAAGAGAGAGGTGAGCTGCGGAGGAATACAAGGGCAGGGGAGAGGCGGGAACCACTCCTCCAGCCCCATGCCTCTGAAAGAAGGGGCCATCGGTGAGAAATTCCCTGGGAGGAGGCAGCAGGAGCCGTGGTAAGAACAGTGCTAATTTTCACCTTTCACAACAGCTCACCAGGTAAGTCTGGGATGCAAAATTTCACTTCCGTATAGCCACCGTGTGTCAGCGCATTCTGATCATGCGTGCTCCCTGGGGTGGCCTTGGGGTGTGGCCCCTGGTGGCCATGTGCCAATAGTGCTCCCTGAAGCAGACACCCTGTGGAGGCTCCGGGGAGAACCCAGTGCTGACCCGTGTGTAGCAGCTAGGGGACCCAGACTTCCGATCTGCAGACACCGCGAGATCCTCTGTGTGTGAGATTTTAAGCCCCTAAGTTTGTGGTGACCATCAGGCAGTTCCTGAGAGCTGTCACAGGGGAATCCAACGAAAGGCCCAGCCCCGTGTCTGGACAAGGAGGAAACCGTGGCAAGAATGCGATGGGCTGAACGCCATGTCACCCCAAAACTCCTGCTAAATCCTAACCCCCTGTGTGGGGTGTCGGGAGGGGGCCTTCAGGTGAGTCGGTCGGGGGGGCCCTCATGCCAGAGACCCCAGAGCATGCCCTTGCCTCTGCAGCTGCGCGTGGACACAGAAAGGGGACAGCGCAGTGGAGACGAGGGCCCAGCTTCCTCGTCTGGGACACCAGCCTCCAGAGCCGTGAGGGAGACAAGTCTGTGGTCCTTCTGAACAGACCAAGACGGGAGGAGGCCTGAGCACTCAGGAAGGCCATATGTGAAAACATAGGGATAAAGGAAAAAAAGTGTTATGAATCTGGCACAGGAGCGGACAGACCTTAAGGGATCAGAACGAAGAGTCCAGAAATAAACCCAAACCAAAATTTATAGGGAATTCGTATGTGGTAAAGGTGGCATTACATGTTTGTGGGGAAAATAATAATTCAGTAATTACTTTGGGGAGAACTAAAAAAAAGGTCACGTGTGCCTCTTCGTACAGATAAACTTCAAATGGATCCAGAATTTAACTACCAAAGTCACGGAAGCAGCGTTGGGAAATGTCCTAGGATCTCGGGACACAGGAGGCCTTTTGAGTCCTACCAGGATATTGAGGGGCCATGAATGTACAAATCCACGTACTCCATAAACATGAAAACTTTGTGCACAAAAGCTCTCACACGTTCAAAATAAAAACAAAACAAGAAGTAGATTCACGACGCCCTGTCACAAAGGGCTTCCTTGGCAGGAAGATGCCCAGCTTCATGCAAACCAAGAGTAGTGCAAATTTAACGTACACAGAGGGGCCCTGGGCCACCTGGCAGGCTAGCACGCGTCCCCCTAGGCAGGCACGTCTGTGCAGGCAGGGCGCAGGAAACAGGCCTCACCAACACGGGGCTCCCATGGAGCCTCGGCGACCCCCATGCAGAGGAACCTCCTGCACAGAGTTAAAGACACAGCCCAGCAACTCCAGCATCGCGTGATAAAAAGCCAATATTCCAGTGACTGTTCCTGCTTGTGCATGTTTCTGCTTGAGGTTGAATGTGTCTGTCTGTGGGGGCGGGGGGGGCTGCAGACCAGGGAGAGCCCCCACTATTCACAGAGACGCGGCTACACTGGCTGGACGAAGCCTAGCCTGTCTCCACCGTATGTTCCTAAGTGAAAAAACACAAAAACCACAGTAGGAAACTTGGCGTGTATGCCACCACTGAAGAGGTGGCTTCACAGGGCGCCTGAGGGCACAGTCAGCTGAGGGTCCGACTCTTGGTTTTGGCTCAGGTCATGGTCTGAGGGTCATGGAACTGAATCCCACGTCGAGCTCTGAGCTGAGCCTCGTCCCTCTCCCTCTGCTCCTCCCCACTGCTCTCAGGCTGTCTCTCTAAAATAAATACATATCTTTAAAAAAAAAAGAGAGAGTGAGAGAGAGAGAGAGAGTTGACTTTACAATCTGGATTTATGTGGATTCAGGCATATGGCATAGGATACCTCTAGACAGACCTGAAGGGCAGAGGTGGCCTGAGGGGAAGGGAGGGCAGCAGTCCTAAAGGGACCATGTCCCAAGTGCTGTCCCATATGTATGCTAAATGCATGTATTACCTATTCAAGAGTAATTTTCTATTAAATTTTTTTAAAATCTTCCTGGAAAAGACAAAGGAATTCAAGAGACCCATTATGAACTCCACAAACCACATTAAAATCACAATAAAGGGGTTTTTAAAAAGATTTTTCTTTTTCTTTGACAGAGAGCATGAGTGGAGACAGGGACAGAGGGAGAGGGAGAAGCAGGCTCCCCGCTGAGCAGGGAGCCCAACATGGGACTTGATCCCAGGACCCCGGGATCATGACCTGAGCCGGAGGTCACCCACTAGCTAGGCTCCCCAAAGGGATTTTGTTTCTAAAGTCACGCCCTCAAGGACTGGAAGACCCAGAGAAGACCATAAGAAAATTCTGGGAGCCTGAAAGAGGACAGGAGAGTCATCACTGACTAATCGGAACCAAGAATACTAATCGGTGAACTGGGAACATCAAGAACCCAGTTCACACCACAGATTCCCCCAAAACCTCAGGGACAGTTTCCCCAAGGAAGTGAGAGCCAGTGGTGAGGGAAGCTTTGGCCTCACACACCACACCCCCCCAACCAGAACAGGGAAGGGGCCACACCGAAACAAAGTGACTGCGTGAACAAGTATACACCAGATGCTGACCACAGCCCCTTACCGGATAGAATGCCTGGGGCCCCAGGCGCTGGGAGTCTTTAAGGCTCCCAGTTCATGACGCAGGGCCTAAGGGCAGTGGGCTTCCCATGAGCTCCTGGCTTGTGACCCTCTCCTCAGCTTCCCCCGAGGGCCCGTGTGGCTGCAGAGCCAGTGACAACATAGGCATCCTGAGGCTAGATTTAAAATGCAGCACTGGGTGCCTTAGAGCTGCCCACCAAGGAAGCCCACGTCGCTGTGTGGAGAGCTGCCTCCCAGCGAGGCCCCAGCCTTCCACCAGGCCCAAGCCAGAGACCCGGAGCGTCCGCAACGTCACCCTCCCCCTCCGCCCTGAGTGGCTGCTGGGTTCTGCAAAGGAACTCAGGTCCTGCCCACAGGCCCCACCGCCTCCCAGCCCTCCCGCTGCCTCCTGACTCGCCCCTCAGGACAGGTCAAAGCCAGTGACATCTTCAAGCCAACTGAGGCCTCTGTGCTCCTCTTCCTTCCCCAGATCAGCACTCCCTTCCTCTGTGCCCGCTGAGCTCCTGGGCCTCGGACCCTACTTCCAGAGTCCCTCCACACCACGTCGCACTGCTTGAGGGCCCCGTTGGTGTCACCATTTGGCCAGTGACCTCCCCTCCCAGCCATCAACTGCGTGAGAAGTGACTGCATCGGCTTTGACTCACTGCAGTGTCCCAGCGCCTCCCAGGATGCCCGGAAATGTTCAACGCCCCACAAATACTTGTTGGATGAGATGATGAATGAATGAACCAGCTACGTGCTATCTGCTAAAATCAGTTTATTACACTGACTTATATGACACACTTTAAAGTCTGTGTCACCAGAACACCGAACAAGCAAGACTCCGGAGCAGACATGGAAATCCCCTTTCCTTACCTCTCCCAGCTCTTTAGTATTTATTCCTTCGGTGGAGGAAGTTCTGTCTCTCCCGTGGTACACATTTGGACAGCTGCATCACATTTTGGCTCAAGGAGAGAGAATCCAAAGTTCTAGGGTTATGTTAAGGTACAAACCCAGTGTCAGCTCAGTGTTTCTAAGTGTCCAGGGCTAGGAAGTGATGGAAACGCCAGACTCAGCTCAGAGAGTTGGAACACATCGTCCTCTGGGGAGGCATGTCTGTGGCTGCGAGCAGGGGGGGGCCGGCGAGGGGTCTGCTAGCTCCTCCCCAAACTCATTGAGCAGGGGGGCTCTGCCTTCTCCTGCATCGAAACAGCCTCTGGCATCTAGACGTCCCAGAAGAAAGTCACTGCCCCGGCCACCGTGTCATGGTCAGGGGCTCCACGGAAGGAGAATCTAGGATACAGTCTCCGATGTCCGGCTTCTCTCACTGAGCATGTTTCTGAGGTCCACACCCGTCACAGTCCATGGCGGCCCTTCCCTCCTAAGGCTAAAGGACAGCCCATCGTGTGACCAACCACATTGTGTTTCTGTCACCATGAGGGCCACTCAGGACGCTTCTGCCTCTCGGCTGCAGTGAGCACAAGTGCGCAGGTATCTGGCAGCCTAAGGGGACACAGATTTGCTGGGTCACACGGAAACCCCAGGCTTGCTTGTCTCAGGAGCCGCCAGGCTACTTCCCACAGCCGCTGCACCATTTTACCTCCCCACCAGCAACTGGAACAAGCTTCCAATTTCTCCTGTCTTTGCCAGTGCTTGTTAGTTTCTGGTGGTGATTTTGTTGTGTTGTGGGTTTTTTTTTTGGTGATAGCCCTCCCCATGGATGTGAGGGGCTGCCCCTCTCCTCTATGCGGGGCAGAGAAGCCACCTGGCACCCTTTCTGCTGTGTGCCAGGGCCCCTGGGGAGTCTGCAGGCCAGCTCAGATTCCACTCAAGGCTGGATCCATCTACGGGCGTGGGAGAAACGTCAGCAGCTCTCTTTGGAACCCACCCACTGCATCTAATAGGACATTTGCTGTTGGGTATTTGTGGATGTGCCTTCTGGTCCTCCTCTGCCAAGCTGCTGTGGTGAACAGGTGTCCTGTTGCATCAAATGCTCTTTCTGCATCTATTGAGATGATCCTGTGATTTTTCTCCTTCAGTTTTTTTCTTAATGCAGTAAATTATAGTAATTTCTCTTTTTTTAATAGTTTATTTATTTATTAGACAGACAGAGATCACAAGCAGGCAGAGAGTGAAAGGGAAACATGCTCCCCGCTGAGCAGAAGCCCGATGCAGGGCTTGACGATCCCAGGACCCTGACATCACAGCCTGTGCCGAAGGCAGAGGCTTTAACCCACTGAGCCACCCAGGCGCCCCAACAGTAATTTATGTTAAATTAACCTCATATTCCTGGAGTAAACTCAATGTATTCTTTTAAAATTCCTTATCTCCAGGCTGAACTGGTTGATATTTTGTTGAAGATCTGTGCGCCTGTGTCCAATGAAAGAGGTCGATCTGTAACATTCCTTTTGTGTATTGTCCCTGTCTCTGTGACGCTGGCCTCACAAAAGGGATTGGGAGATGGTCCCTCTTTCGGTTGTCAGAAAGAGTCTAGGATGAGAGTTATTTCCCAGGAAAGTGTTTGTAAGTTAATAAATAGCTGTCCAGCTATCCTTCCAGCCTCTATCATGGGAAGCTTTTAAATCACAAAGGTGGTTTCTTTACCAGACACTGGACTCTCCTGCCTATTTCTTCTTGCATAAGTTTTAGTAAATCACGTTTTCCTAGGAATCCTCCATTTCTTGTACTTTGGGAGGGATTAAGGAGGTTATGTGATCCGTTTGGGGTATTTCTGTTCTAACCTCCACTGTTCTCTTTCTCTTACTGGGTTTGGATTTGTATATATATATATATATATTTTTTTTTTAAATTTATTTAACAGAGAGAGATCACAAGTAGACAGAGAGGCAGGCCGAGGTGGGGGGGACAGGCTCTCCGCTGGGCAGGGAGCCTGATGCGGGGCTCCATCCCAGGACGCTGGGATCATGACCTGAGCCGAAGGCAGAGGCTTTAACCCACTGAGCCACCCAGGCGCCCCTTGTCTGTATATTTTGCTACTGGGTTAAAAAATCAACACTTGGGGTGCCTGGATGGCTCAGTCATTAGGCATCTGCCTTCAGCTTGGGTCATGATCCCAGGGTCCTGAGATCAAGCCCCACATTGGGCTCCCTGCTAGGCAGGGAGCCTGCTTCTCCCTTTCCCACTCCCCCTGTTTGTGTTCCCTCTCTTGCTGTGTCTCTGTTAAATAAATAAATGAAATCTTTAAAAAGAAAAATCAACACTTAGAGGGGCGCCTGGGTGGCTCAATCAGTTAAGCATCTGGCTCTTGGATTCAGCTGAGGTCATGATCTCAGGGTCATGAGATCATGCCCCATGTCCGGCTCCACACTCAGCACAGTCTGCTTGGGGATCCTCTCTCTCTCTCCCTCTCCCCCCTCCCCCAACTCACACTCTAATCAATCAATCAATCAATCAATCTTTTAAAAAAAAAAACCTAAATGTCTGTCCAGCCACCATCATCACCAAGACACCTAAATACCGTCTATCACCACACTCAGCTGCTCTATAGCTGCATTTATTATGCAGCTGCTCTATAGCTGCATTTATGCACACCTAGCCCCACCCCTGACCCCAGAGAACACGAAGCTGTTTGTCATGAACATCATGTACATGGAGTCATGCTACAGTCACCCTTCAGCGATCATCTGACTTGGCATAATTCCCTACAGTCGCCAGGCCGTCCTGTCTATCCGCAGTTCGTTCCTTCGTTTCTGGGTCGAACTGTGTTGTTGAAATTCCACATTTGAAGCTCTTCTGGTCCTCTGCTGATTTTCAGTGTGATTCCATTTTCATTGAAGGACATACCCTGTATGATTTCGATCCTTTCCATTGGCCCAGGATTTGGTCTCCCCGAGAGTCTGTTTCACATGCACTGAAAAACAATGTATATTCTGCTATGGTTGGGTGGAGGTTTCCTCAAATGTTCATTAATCCTGTCGGCTGATGGCGGTATTCTATGTTCTTGCTGAGTGTCTGTCTAGTAATTCTAGCAATTGCTGAGAATGGTTAGGGAACGGGTAGGAACGTCCTCATATAAAGTCTTCGTGTACATGGGACGGCTAGATCTTCCTGATGGATTGATCACTTCATTGTCAGGTAATGTCCCTCTTTGTTCCGAGCCATTTTCTTGGCTCTGAAGTCCACTTTGGCTGGTATTAACAGAGTCTGCTTTTATTTTTTAATTTAAAAAAGATTTTATTCATTTACTTGACAGAGAGAGATCACAAGTAGGCAGAGAGGCAGGCAGAGAGAGAGAAAGGAGGAAGCAGGCTCCCCGCTGGGCAGAGAGCCCGATGCGGGTCTCGATCCTAGGACCCTGGGATCATAAACTGAGCTGAAGGCAGAGGCTTTAACCCACTGAGCCACCCAGGCGCCCCTATAGTCTGCTTTTTAAAAAGTAGTATTTACATGATATATCCTTTCCCATCCTTCTATTTTCAATCCACCCATGTCATCGTGGCGGGAGTGAATTCTAGCCTGTGTTAGACAATGTAGTGCCGGGTCACAGTTTCTACTCACTCTGCCACTTATTTAGGTCTTCTAACTGGTGTGTTTACACCATTTACATTTAAAGTCATCATTGACTTGTTACAACTGTCTTCCCTTCTGGAGAGCTTCCTGTCATCATTCACCAAGGGCAAGTCTGCTAGCAACGATTCTACTTGTCTGCCTGTCTGGAAGTCTCTCCTCCTCCCTCATTCTTTTTTTTTACATTTTACTTATTTATTTGACAGGGAGAGAGATCACAAGTAACCAGAAAGGCAGGCAGAGAAAGAGGGGGAAGCAGGCTCCCCACTGAGCAGAGAGGCCGATGCGGGGCTCCATCCCAGGACCCTGGGATCATGACCTGAGGCGAAGGCAGAGGCTTTAACCCACTGAGCCACCCAGGCACCACCCTCTTCCTCCCTCATTCTTGAGGATGGTTTTGCTGCTGGGCCTCACTCCCCTTTCAACACTCGCACTATGTGCCACATCCTTCCCGGCCCATGACTTAGGATGAGATGCCTGCTCTCCATCCACGTTGGCACCCCTCCATGGGTTTCTCTGTAGCAGTTTCTCTGTAGCTACGTTGACCATTTTTTCTCCCGTCTTCAGTTTTCAGAAGTTTAGCTGTGCTGTGTCTGGGTGTGGGTTTCTAGAGGTCTTAGCTTACTTTGGGGTTGCTCACCTTCTTTAACCTGTGTTTCAGTCACTCACCAGATCTGGGGCAGTTTTAGCCATTATTTCTTTTAACTTTACCTTCAGCCCACGTTCTTCCTCCTCTTTTTCTAGAACCCTGGTGACATGCATCACTGTCCTGCAGGTCTTTCAGCTCTTTTCCTTCTGTCTGGTCCATCTGATCTGTCAGATGGAGTAAACACTGTTGTTCAACCTTCAAGTTCCCTGATTCTGTTCCCTGTCTCCCCTCTGCTGTTGTGTCCATCCAAAGGTACAAGGAACACTGTGTCCACTGATGGATGCAATACAAGCTTGGCTCTTGTAATTTTAAGTTCTATGATTTCCATCTGGCTTCTTTTTATAGTTATTATTTCTTTGCTGCAACTTTCTTTTTTAAAAATTTGTCTCAAAAGACTCAACAATTTTTTTTAAAAGATTTATTTTAGAAAAAGTGAGAGAGAAAGAGCATGCATACATAAGAGAGAGGGGAGGGGCAGAGGGAGAGAATCCTCAAGCAGACTCCCGGCTGAGCCCAGAGCCTGACGTGGAGCTCAATCCCACAACCCACGAGATGACGGCCTGAGCCAAAAGCAAGTGTCAGTGCTCAACTGACTGAGCCCCTCAGGTGCCACAAGACTTCATGAATGATTTTTAAAAGCCATTTTTATGATGACTGCTTTAAAATCCTTGTCAGGTCATTCTAATGCCTGCATTGGCATTTATCTTAACGCCTACCTTGGCATTTATGTCAATTCATTGTCTTTTGCCCCAAAGAGCAGTTTTCCTGGCTCTTGATAGGAAAAGTGATTTCTGAATATGTCCTCAACATTTTGCGTATTGTGTCAGCAGACTTCTGACGTTACTGAAATCTGCTATTTTAGCAGAAAGTTGCCCTATTTAGGTCTAGCATGTAGATCTGGCCTACTTTTGTGGCTCATGGTGCCAGTGAGTCTGGCAATGCTCTCCTGGTCTGCTTTCTTCTTCTGGGCACTGCTACGGCTGTTGGGAGAGTGGAGCAGCACCTGCTGGGTGGCAGGTGGAAAGCCAGAAGACGCTGGGCTGCACAGACTCTGCCCCTATGCAGGGCACTGCCCACCCCACTGCAAGAGCTGGTGGGCCTGAAGGGGCTTTGATGCCAGTGCATACTGTGGGGTGTGGGTGGGTCTCCCCTTTCCCAGTCCTACAGCCAGAAAGAGGAGGCTTTTCTTGTGGTTCTCTTGCCTGTGCCATAACCCTGTTAAATGGACATTCATTAAGTGAAGCCTGGGGTGTCAACAAAGACCGGGTGAGAAAGCAGAATAGAAAAACTCACGACTCAGAGGTCCTGAAGGTACATGGCACAGCATGGGGAGATCAAGGCAGGGTGTGGGCACAGCATACAGGGAGATCCAGGCAGGGTGCAGGCAGAGAGAGCATCTGTGGATGGACTGCTTTGGGGTTTCTGGGCTAAGGCCGGATCAGTCAGTTCAAACCAGAAAGAGCAGGGCTTTGATAAGCTTTGCAGGGGCTTTATGTAAGAGGCACATGGGGTGGGCCCTGGGCAGCAGGGGTAGGTGCTTACCTCAAGGGCTGTAGGAGAGTGACATCAAGAACTTGACTTACTGTGACTCTGCAGGCTTTATCTAGGACGTGTGCTCATGGCAGGGGCTGGTGCTGGTCCAGAGGCTCTGCAGGCTGCCTGGCCATACTTCGTGGACGTGGAGGCAGCAAGATCATGGACTACTTTAGTGAAACTCACAGTGGCCTGCAGGCAGTTCCAGCTTGAGCTGCAGACCTCTCCGGCACCTGTTCTGGAAACCTGTAAGAGAAAACAGGAAAACCCACAGAACCCACTGTGATGCCACCACCCAGTCCTGAGGACCCCAGTTAGCCAGTCTCCCTGCAGCGAAGCAAACCTGATGGGGCCAACCTTCTCACCAAGGACGCCTTCCTCCAGTCTCCCGTAACTTAAGAAAAAGGCCCCCAGTGGCCTGACCCATGCACCTCCTGGCTCCCATCCCTACTCTCCTCTGGGTCCCTGGCCTCGCCTCCTGGAACAGCATCAGGGCGCCCCAGGTATCGGTTCCCGGACAGACCGGTTGCTGATTTCCTTGGTCTGGAGGCTGGAAGCCTGAGATCAAGGCATCTGCAGGGGCCGGTGCCTCCTGGGGCTGCAAGGGGCAGTCTGCTCCAGGCTGCTCTCTCTGACCTGCAGACCGCCATCCGCGTTCACGTGGCATTCTCCCTGTATGCTGCGGCCCCCTCCTAAGCCCCCCCTTTAGAAGGGCACTGTCACATTGGACTAGGTCTCCCAATGCCCTATTTCTAACTCGATCAGCCCTGGAAGGGCCCTATCTCCAAATAAGGTAATATTCTGAAGCCCTGGGGGTTAGGATTCCGATGCATGGACTTTGGGAAGCACAATTCAATGCAGCACCCTCACCCCAGGCCTCTCGCCCCTGCCTGCCCTCAGACCCCGACAAGTCTCCCGCCACCGCCTCTGCGGAGCTAACTTCACCAACCCTTGTCAGTCACCTGTGTTGGCATTTCACGGGCGAGCCTTACCTGCCCACCCCAAACTCCTCTGCCATTCACTCCCTCAGGACCATACACTTCCGAGGCGTGCCTCCGGTCGCTAGGCTGAGCCCTCAGCCCGCAGGGACCACGGGGCTTCCGGCTCCCCGCCCCCAACCCACCCCGGATGTATCCTGTCCGTGCCCGGAGCTGCCAATAAAGTTATGTAAGGAGCCAACCGGAAGAGGAGCCGTAAACCGCACCGCGGCCGTCGTGAAAGCGCCGGTCTCCCCGGGCGACGGGCAACGCGCGGAAGATGGCGGCACTGGTGGCTGCGGAGGCCTCGGCTCCCCCGGGGCCGGCCGAGGCGGCCGAGACGTCTGAGACGGCCGAGGCAGCGGAGCTGAGCCGCGCCCTGAGCCGCCTGTTGCCCGGGCTGGAAGCCGACAGCAAGCTGGGCCGGCGGCGCGCGCTCGAAGCGCTGCAGCGCGCGCTCGAGGCGGCGTGGCCCGAGGCGCCCGACGCCGACCCCGCTGCCGCGGCCGCCGCCTTCCAGGGCCCGTGGGCGCGCCTGCTCCTGCCGCGCCTGCTGCGCTGCCTGGCAGACCCGGCCGAGGGCTGCCGCGCGCTGGCGGTGCACCTGCTGGACCTGGGCCTGCGGCGCGCCGCACGGCCCCGAGACGCACTGCCGCGCCTGCTGCCCGCGCTCGCCGCGCGCCTGGCGGGCCCCGAGTCCGCGCGCGGCCGGCCGCCGGAAGCCTGCGAGGAGCTGCGCCTGGCACTCGTGCAGCTGCTCAGCCTGGCCGTGCGCCTGGGGGGCCCCGCGCTCGCGCCCCATCTGGACGATGCGGTGCGCGCGCTGCGCTGCACTCTTCTCGACCCCTTCGCTGCCGTGCGCCGCGAGAGCTGCGACTGTGCCGCCAGCCTGGCGCGTGCCACGCCAGGTGCCCTCCTCTTGCTGGGGTCGGGAATGGGGGCGCGGGGAGGTGGAGGGGCGGTCGCCCCCTGTGGGCTCCTCGGCAGCAGCCGCTGCTCTCCTCCATCCGGTGGTTCTCAAAATGCAGATTCGTGGAAACCGTGGCAGAAATTGCTAAGAGGGTCTGGGATGCGGTGCCTTTCCGTAATTGCCCCTCGCCAAACACCGCTGCAGTCCTAAACATTTTATCCACCTTTCTCCACAGAGCCTACCTGTCTTCCCTCTTTGGGTTGGACCGCTGTCCTAAATGGAGAGAGGCCGCATCTGTCCTGTTTTCCTTTCATCCATTCTCCGTTGTTAAAAAACAAAAACAAAAACTAATCTGATCAGGACAGTCCCTTTTTCTAAGTAGCCATTTCTGCAGGATCTTGCCCCACTTAACTCTCCTTGCTGCCTCGGGCTGGGATGTGCATTGGTAGGAGGCCTCTGGGAGGGGTTCCTGCAAGACGACAACTAAGTTGAAGATCAGTGATCTGTTGTCAGGTGGAACCTAACTTTGAGAAATAAGCTTGGTAGATCTGAGAAGCAAAAAGGAGGTCAAGGTAGCCAGAGGGAAGGAAGGTGGGCAGGGGGAAGCTGCTGGGGGTTTGAAATTATTAAGTGCAGTGGGGAGCCTGTGGAGGGTGTGGAGAAGGGGAGTGAGAGGCTGAGATTCAGAGTTTTAAAAGATTGCTCTTGTGCTCATGGAGAGTTGATTACAAGATGACAAGAAGAAATGAAGTTGGTTGGGGTCATAATTAATCCATATTTAGATGACGGGTAGTTTGGCCTTGGGTGGGGGTGAGCGGTCTGCTAATAGAGACGGAGGGAAATGGATTGATGTTGAACATGGAGCTGGCAGGATTTCCTGTTGAACTGGGTGAGGGATGAGGGAGAAGGAGGTTTTGGTGGACAGGAGACCCAAGGAAACCAAACCATCTCCCCGCTCTGCCCTCTCCTGGTGAGGGCCCTGTGCTGGATCCCCATCACACTGGGTACTAGTAGCTTAACATCCTGCCTTGATCTGAGCACCTCAGAGTTAAAGAAGTCAACCAAAGCATCCCTGAAATAGCCATATTATGGATGGGTCTCAGGCAGCGGCAGAACTGAGGTTAGAACTCCAAGACCAGGACTCTCAGAGACATTCTGGTTCTGACTTTCTGGGAGGCCCCTACAAGTAGAAAGTGGAACGGCTTTGCCCAAAGCAATGTTGGGGTGGCTCTCTGTGGTAGCGCCTGGTGTCTGGCTTCAGGCACACCTGATGTGGGGACTTGAACAGCGTCCTCTAGGCTGTTTCTCCACTTTGGTCTGCGTCCCTCTCAGGCACCCAGTGCCACTGTTAGCAACTTCAGACTCTTCCTCACAGCTCCTGCCTCCAGCTGAGATGGGGTCAAGCCCTCAGCCTTTTCCCTTTGGCGCTGTTTGGGTCACATGCCTGTCCTGTGCCTCTCCCGGTGCCAGGGGTACAAAGCTGTGCTTTGGCAGGCCTGAGCTGAGTGCTGTGCCTACAGCAAGAACCTGGGTGCGGAGAGGAAGTTCTAGGGCACAGGGGGCCTGTCCTCCTGTGAGCCCATGGCGCTGGGCTAGGTCAAGGCCCACGGGGAGCAAGTCTGGTAACGGGTATCCTCCCCTGTCTCACAGAACACTTCCACATGCAGTCGGAGTCCCTGATCGGCCCCCTGATGCAGAGCATCTCCCACCAGCACTGGAAGGTGCGAGTGGCTGTCACCGAGGCCACGGGCACCGTGATCCAGTTCGGCAGCGCCAAGTCGGTAGACGATGTGCTTCCTCACTTCGCTCAGAGGCTCTTTGACGACGTCCCTCAGGTAACAGGAGCTTCTCCTCTGCACCAAAAACATGCTGTTTGGAACTCACTCCTTTTTCTTTTTTGAAACTGTTGACTAGTTACAACAAACATGTTTTACGGTTTTTAGTCCCAAGGTGTTCTTAGTTCATGTCTCTGAGAAACTGGGGAGAGTTGAACTGTTTTAATGTATTCATTATTCTTAATTGTGAACAATATGGAAGAGGGCTGTATCCTCTTCGGCAAACAGTCTGGCCACGCCTTCACCACAGTTCCAGAGGCGTCGGTCACATGCCGATCCAGGGAGGCACATTGACTTGACACACCACAGTGGTTGGGGTACCCGACCCGGGAGGGAAGGACGGATGCGGGTAATCACTCTGTTGGGCCTTGGGACCTGTGGAGAGAGACAGGCAGAGATGAGATTACTGGCTTTTGTGTTGGTGGAAGTCAGCTTAGAGGCCGTGTTGTGGGTCTGAGGCCACAGGTGCTTCTAGAACTTCACAAATTCCGACAGCAGTGGGGAGCAGAGCAAAGGCCACAGTGGGCAGGCCCCTCCCGGGGGAGGAGACAGGTGAGGAGGGAGTTCATGCTTCTGGCTACATGGGGTGGGAGGAGCAGTGGTAGGTGGCGAAGTCCCCTGGGTGGTTAGAAAGTGCCCCTGCCTCATAGCTGGCAGGATACAAAGTGGCCTGGGTGGCCAAGGATTGAAAAGCTGGTGGTGTGGTGGCGTGGCCTCTGCTGCCCTGATGGTGGAAGGGTTGGTTACATGCTTGAAGCACGTGTGTGTGCCCCTCCTGGTGTCCACACACCGTCTCGTTCCATCCTTCACATCCGCGGCTTGCACGGCCCCTGCGGTTGGGAAGTTGTGTTACCTGCTCAAGGTTACCCAGCTAGAGCTGGCCTCCGGGCCCAGATCCAGGGACACTGTTCTTTGGCACTGTCTGGCCTGCCAACCATAAGCACACTTGAGTTTTCTCCCAAGGTACTTTGGTTTTTTAATTTTTTAAAAGATTTATTTATTTTAGAGAGCATGAGTGGGAGGGGCATGGGGGTGCAGAATCTTAAGCAGACTCTGCACTGAGCACAGAGCCTGACATGGGGCTCGATCTCATGCCCCTGAGATCACAATCTGAGTTGAAACCAGGAGTTGGACACTTAACTGACTGCACCACCCAGGCGCCCCTCGTTTTATTTTTAAACAGTGTTATTGAGCCACAACTCACATACAATGTAATTCCCTCATTTGAGTGTTCAGTGTTTTTGGTAGGTTATGTTATTTTTCAAGTATTTTGTAAAAGATACGTAACACAGAATTTGCCATTTCAACCATTTTTGTGGTGGAGTTCAGATGCATTAAGTATGTTCCCAATGTAAAGCAACTATTGCCACCAACCAAAACTTTTTAGCATCCCGAGCAGAATTGAGCAGTAACGCCCCCACTCCTCCCTGCCCCCCCACTTCTGATAACCTCTTTCTCTCAGTGTGACTGTGTCTGCTCGGTGCTTCATAGAAGCAGAAGCCATGGCCATCGTGTTGACCTCCTCCCTTGAGTCTGGTGTATCTCGGGCCGCCCCTGCAGGAGCACGCGTCAGTGCTTCACTCCTTTCTGAGGCTGAGCGGCACGCGTGGTGTGGGTGGGCCATATTTGGTGTGTCTGTTCATCCATCGATGGACACCTGGGGTGTTGGCACCTCTCAACTGCTGTGGCTGGTGCTGTTTGAACATGAAGATGCACATCTCTGAGTCCAGCATCACTTGTTTTGGGTGTGGGTGTAGACCAGGGAGTAGGATTGCTGGGCCCACCGCAGCTCTACTGGTAGCTCACGGAAGAGGCACCAACTGTTCTCCACAGTGACTGGACCATCTTCAATGCCCAGCAACAATGCATAAAGTTTTCCATTTCTCTAGGTTCTCCCAACGCTTTTTTCTGGCTTTTGTTTGTTGATTTATAGCCATCCTAATGGGTGTGAAATGGTGTCTCATTGTGGTTTTGACTTCTTTTCCCTTCACGATTAGTGATGGAGAGCATATTTTCGTGTGCTTATTGCCAGATGGTCTACAATATGTTGTAACCTTCAACTCGTGGGGCTCCTGGTGCAGTTTGCCTGCAGGCGCATGTGCTGGAAGGGTCACGATGCCTATTCATCCACAGAAGGGTTAGAGCTGCTTAGCACTTGGTGTGGGAGTCCTGAGGGGACAGAGAGGTGAGAGGGAGTGACCCTGGGCATCCTTCTCAGCAGGATGTTGGTACCCTTTGGGGCTTTAGGGGCTAGGACAGAAGGCCCCACTTAGGTGCATGTCCATGATGTCTTGGACCAGGGTCCAGGCGTGGCACACTGCCTGCCCGGGATGTCTGCTTTACCTTCCTTGCTGGCTTATATCCTCTGCATATCTCCCTGAGTTGTAACAAGGGTGTGAGGACAGACAAAGGGACCCTCCTCCAGCCAAGAACCAGTCTGTCCATTCAGTGTCGGGGCCAACTGAGTGTAACGGGCCCCTCCGGAAGCTGGGTGGGGTCGGCATGTCACAGCATTGGACATAGGGACCCAGAGCAAAACTGGGCTCTGCCAAGGGAGGAGGCAAGGTGCTAGGTCAGCACTCACAGAGACCTGGCTGCAGGAAGTGAGGGCCAGAATGGATTCCAGTGAAAAACAATACCACTGCCCTGACTGGGACAGGGTCTCAACTTGCTTGAGATAGGGCAGGGGCCGAGAAGACAGAGGCTTCCTTGTGTCACAGATGAAATGGCTTTCCTCAAGGTAGCGTAATAACTGTGTATTGGCATCTTTCTCTAAGCAGCATTATGTGTATCAATCAGGAGCTCCCTATAAATAGCGTAGTTATGTCATAGGTCCCTGTAAATAGTGTAACTATGTATCCATTCCCTGAAAATAGTGTAACTGTATCCGAAGGTCCCTGTAAATAGTGAGACTGTGTATCCATAGGTCCCTCTAAATAGTGTGACTGTGTATACAGAGGTCCCTGTAATAGTGTAACTGTGTATCCGTTGGTCACTGTTTATCCCTTGGTCGCTGTAAACAGTGTTAACTGTGTATCCATCATTCCCTGTAAGTAGGTCTCTATATATAACTAGCTGGGGAATGGCTTATATCTGTTTGTTGAGCTTACAACATGGGTGTTTGGTGCCCTGACTCCAGGTCGTAAGAGCTTGCATTTCCACAGAAGAGGGAGATAGTCTTCAGCTGATTTCTTTCTCTTTGGGGCCACCAAGGACAATACTGTGTTTATTTGGTCACAGGCTTTCCTGAACTTTGGGGCTGCAACTATTTTTTATTACTTGATATTGCAAAACAAGTGCACTCCATTGTTAACACTATTTTTTTTTTCCATTTCTTCCCGGTGGTATTTGGTTTGCTCTGTATGATTTCCAGGGCCGGTTAAGATGGGTTTTCAAATCCAGTGTGGCCACTGCCCACCGTCTTTCATGCTGATGTGGGGTCCAGTCCGTGGGGTGATCACAAAGTTCCTTCCCACGAGTGGGCAGGGAAGTCACACGCCTCTTTCCTGTGTCTGCATCAGCTCTCAGGCCCTCATGGTCCTGGGCTCTGTGGATGTTTGCTGGGACTTCAAGGGCTGGGCCACTTATAGACCCTCAGTCCCATAAACAGCCCTGGGCTGTCAGGATCCCACCACCCTCTGTGCAGAAGGTGAGGTTCTCACTGCTTTTGTGACTTGCAGAAAACGTCCAGCAACTCCTGTACCCACTGGGCTGTGTTCCAGGTCACTGAGCTACGGAGTGAATGGCCACCTGGAAGTCACTTCCTCTAAGTGCTTTGCCTGAATTGACCCATTTGGTGTGTGTTGTCCTTTGGAGGGAGTCTGTGGTGACCTGCACCTTGCAGGTGGGGAAGCAGGGCATGAGAGACACAAAGCTCACCGAGGAGACATGGGTGCTCAGAGCATGGGCCGTGTAGCTCCTGGAATTCTCCTTCTGGAGCTTTGTCACCTCGGGTCTCCAGGACATGTCTGAGGATGTAGAAAGGAGTTGTCCCAGTGTGGTGGGGCTAAGGTAGCTTCTCCAGGCCCAGAGAGGCCCACCTCATCCTGTGTGTGCCATGGGAGTGGAGGAGTACCAGCTAGGGTTCTGTCGTGATCCGTAGTCACGTGTTCACTACAGGCCTCGGTTGCCCTGGGGTCACAGTTACTTTTGAGAACCACTCCACTTTACTGCAGGCGGTAATGTTTGGGCTGGAAGCCAGAATCGCGTGTGCTCTTTGTAGTTTGGATAAAGCACTCTGACCCTGTTGCTCGCATGTCCCTGTCGCCTGGGACATGCGAGCTACATGGGTGTCTGTGTGGGAGCCTGCCTGGAAAAGCTTAGCACGCTGGAGCTTGGCTGGCCTACCTGCCCCACTGCTGGGGGCCCGGCAGGCATCCAGGATAGGTTTCAGGCATTTCCCGGCACCTGCCCTCCGCAGCATCCTAATGACGCATGGAAATGAGCAGGTCCTGCTCCAGCCCTTACAGGGGACATAGTCTCACAAGCTCCGAGGATCTCACTGGTGCTGAGGAATGAGGGGTGTAGGGACAGAGGGGCGTGTGCGGGGAGGATCGTGTTCCCCCATCAGTTCTCGTGGCTTTGGAGAGTCTCTGGGATTGGATGTTATAAACTCCAGGCTGCAGGGGGGTGGAGTCCTGCTGGAGGGGCCCAGTCAGAACATCGAAAAAACAGAAGCCTGTTGCTCTGTCAGAGAAGGGTTACGCTCTGTGGCTATTTTTTTGTTAGAGGAGGTATGAGATTTCTACCACATCGGTGAAAACCTAGCATATGTGAGTGCGGGAAAATGAGGCACAGGGTGCACTTTGCTGGTTGCGATCTTCCGGCCTCCCCCTTCCCGCTTTCTGTCCCCTGATGTCAGGCCAAAGGAAGAATAACAACAAATACAGTGGCTGTTCCCATCCGCTGCATGCCTAGTAAATACGACACGGAATCTTTTTCAGGTTGAAAAATGAAAATGTTACAGATTCAGTTGAAGCCTCTTTTGCTAATTTTTAACAGAATTTGAATACTATATATTTGAAATAAAATTTGGTTTGTTCCTAAAATATTGTTACTAGATACTAAAATATTGATACTAGGAGTGCCTGGGTGGCTCAGTGCGTTAAATCCTCTGCCTTTGGCTCAAGTCATGATCCCAGGGTCTTGGGATCGAGCCCCGCATCGGGCTCTCTGCTGAGCAGGGAGCCTGCCTCCTCCTCTCTCTCTCTCTGCCTGCCTCTCTGCTTACTTGTGATCTCTGTCAAATAGATAAATAAAATTTTTAAAAAACAAAATATTGATACTAGTAAAACTTTTTTTTATATTAAAAATGGGTCTTAAAATGAAGTAAGATGTTTAAAATCCAAGGCCTTTGGTCAGCATGTGACCAGAGTGGTGTTCTGCAGAGCCACTTTCACGAGACAGTTGTTTACACACAGATTCTGGGTAGAAAGATCCTGCTGCCTCCCCCAGCCCCCAAACGCTCAAGTCTGAAATGCTCAAGCTCAGAGTGAATTTGGAGAAGGTGGTTTGGTCCAGCGGGCGGCGCCCAGGGCTACCGTCAGGTCTTGACAGGTGCAGTGAAGAGCCCCGTGGGCTGATGGGTGCTTCGTTGGCATCTCCGGAGCACGGGGTGCAGGACTAGAGGGCCTCCTGATGAGGACTGGACAGTTCTCTCATCCTTGACTGAAAAAGCAGAGGTGAGATGTTCCAAGTTAAAGGAGAGTGGGAAATTATCTTTCGTGTTCATGTACGTGTGTTCCCCCTTGGCTCTGCGTGCCGACCTAACAGATCGGATGTGTGTGGGTTCCCTAGCCCAACATCCCAGATCTATAAACCTGTCTTAGGAGAGTAAGAATTCTCAGTGCATGTTTCTTTTTTTCCTCAAGATGACGGATTTCCTGCTTAGTCAAACTGTTACTTAGCAACTCTGCTCAGAGCTGTTTTCCTGAGCTGAGAGAAAGGGGTAATTACTCTCGTGATAATGGGGGTGTGCAGCTTTTTTGAGGCTGGGGGAGACCCATCTGTGCGGCTCGGGAGCTGCGTGGAGGCCAGCCCCCAGGCTCTCCCAGCTCACTGGTGGGGACACATGAAGTCTCCAACCTGCAAAAGAGCCTGGTCTTGGGGGATGTCAGAGTAACTGTCCAGAGTATGGGGCCCCCCCTGTTGTGCCAACATGTGGGTAGAGTGTCAGGGTCATGTGAGCGCAGCTAGATGGGCTCCTGTGGGTCCCTGCAGGTCCCTGATGCCCTCCGCTAGCCTGACACACCTTCGTTAAGAGCCCTCTGGGGTCTGGTCCTCCCGAGTGCCTGCCACTGTCCCCGCGGAGGCCCCACTCACTCTGCATCTGTCTGATGCCAGACTCGGTCACAGTTGGATTTCGGTGTCCGCTGAGCTCTCGAGTGCCACCAGCACGTGGTGTAGGCTGAGCTTCGAGTGTGGTGCTGCTTATTACAGGTACTTTTATGGTAAGAACGACCCTTGGGCCTCTCACAACATTAGCTGTGAGGCACTTTGATTCTGCAGCAGCCTTGGGGCCACTAGGATCACGCACAAGGACAACACGGAGAGATCGCTCTTTGCTAAGTCTCTCCTCGCTGTTGCAGGTGTCCAGTTGTTTCTAGGTCCTTGGACCTTTAATCGGGCATTTTTTTTTTTAAAGGTTTTATTTATTTATTTGACAGAGAGAGATCACAAGTAGGCAGAGAGGCAGGCAGAGAGAGAGGAGGAAGCAGGCTCCCTGCTGAGCAGAGAGCCCGATGCGGGACTCGATCCCAGGACCCTGAGATCATGACCTGAGCCGAAGGCAGCGGCTTAACCCACTGAGCCACCCAGGTGCCCCATAATCGGGCATGTTTTTGTTGAAAGAATATCTGAGATTCTCTGGGATCTTTAGTTGTGGTTTTGATTGTTAATTACCTGCTTATGTCATTAATAACCAGCCTTTTATTTCATATTGCAACTTTGTATTTTGAACTAATTTAATACAAGAAATTGCAACAGTAGCAGGAGCCCCAGGGTCCCGCTCCCAGGCATGTTTGCCTCCCACCGTCTGTGCTGTTTACACTGGCAGGCAGGCGAGTGAGCCAGGTGCCCCGGCGCCTCCCGAGAGTTGAGCATTGTGCCAGGGGCTTTCCCTGCTCACCAGGAGCCAGTGGCACGTGTCCTGTTATTCTCTCATTTTCCAGAAGGGAGAATGAGCTTCGGAGAAGGCAGCAGGCAGGTCAGGGTGCACTCTGCTTGTCTAGCTGCCTACCCCAAGTCCAAGTGCCTACATACACCCTGACCTGGGTGCCGCCCGGGGCGCACTTCACCCGCAGTCCCTGCAAGTGCTTTCCCTCCTGTGGTCAGCCCCAGCCAACAGCAGACACACACTGCCAGTAGTTGGGCCCTTGCCCCTGGTGAGACAGCCTCCGTGTGGTGCCTTTGTGCTCCTGAGCTCCCCCAGGATTCAGCTGAGGCACATCTCCGCTTGGCCTCTGCCCCATCCTGCTTCCTTCCTGTGATGATTCACCCCTGGATTCCCGCCTCAGGCTCCGCTGTCGGGGAGCTAGACCTTTGGCACCTCGTGTGTTTCTGAGTATGTTTCTGAGCTCGTTTCTTCCCTGTGGTGGGCGCAGTGGGCAGAAGCATGCACGTCACCTTCTCAGGTCGCCAGCACCAGAGCTAAGGTGCCCTTCTGGCTTCCCCGGGAGGCCCTGGGGCTCCAGGACCTGAGGGCTTGGCAGCGTGGCCTCTGGAAGCTGACATTTCCTGGGGGCTTGCCGTCAGTGCCCAGCCTGGCCGGGAGGGTCCCACACAGAAGACTGCGAGGGCGGGCATCCTGCAATGCCTGGGGCTGCAGCATGGTTCTGCTTCAGCCGGCAGGGGATCAGGCCATGCCCCAGGGACACGGGCCTGCACGAGCAAGACAAGGTGGCCCAGACGGTTTCTCTGCAAGCCCAGCATGGATGGCAGAGCTGCTCTGGGACCTCAGGCCGGCGTCTAGCCTGGACGGGTGGCACGGCGGGTGCCCAGTGCCTGGGTTCTTGGTGCCCAGCTAAAGCCTCCTGTTGCCTTCTCGTGTAGGTGCGGCAGGCGGTGACCAGCGTGGTCGGGGGCTGGCTGCTGGACCTGCGCGACCGCTACTCCTTCTTTCACAAGCTCATCCCGCTGTTGCTGAGCAGCCTCGAAGACGACATACCAGAGATCGCGTAAGCGGCCGTAGTGCTGGGGGGACTGTCAGGCCTTCAATTCTAAGGGTCTCAGAGGCCTATTGCGAGCGTGGGGTTCTTTATTCTCTGGATATCTGTCCCCAAGAGCACAGGTCTCTCCTGGAAGCCCACCTTGTCCTCGCGGTTGTATTTGCTGGTTTGTGGTTTATAAATAGCCTTCTGTTTGTAGTGCCTGGGGCGCACCTATAGACATCGGTTATGGATGAACCCCTAGCCCCCTGTGAGGAGAGACTTAGGGCCTCATCTGCAGCACCCCCCACCTGGCCTCTGCACAACCTGCTGGCCCTGATGCATGTTGTGCTCACAGGCTCGCGGCCGCCAACCTCTGGGAGAAGGTTGGCCTGCAGTGGCAGAGGGAGAATGAAGATGACCTCAAGGACAAGCTTGACTTTGCCACTCCCCCTCCAGCCCATCACCCCTCACCAGGTGAGTGCAGCCTTCCCCAGGTCTGCGTAATGGGCGGGGTGGGGGTGGGGGTCTCTATCCAAGGAGAAGGGCATTCCCAAGCTGCGCCGTGGGGACCGGGCTCAGGCGGCATGCTGGCAGAGAGGCACTTTGGCCAGGACTTGGGTCCCCAGCCTCCAGTGTCACTCAAAGCCGTGAGGACGCCTCTGTGGTGCCCTCTCCCCCAGGCCGGCTTTATCCAAAGGAGTGTGTGGGCTGCCACGGACGCACGGGTCTATGCAGCATGGTGTGTGGCTGCTGGTGGCAGCAGGCCTTTTAGAAACATGTGGTGCTCTGTCCCCTAGAAGAAGAGCTGCTCTAAGCCTCACCCAAACAATCACAGAGAGTACGCACCCAGGACATAGCTAAGGTGCAGCCTGTGGGACTCAGGGAGAGGTAGCCTCATGGCCTCCCATCCGTCCTTCATGGTGGCTCCCTGCTGCGCCATGAGCACACGCGTGCATGGTATGTGCGTGTCTTCCGAGCCCCTGAGTTCCGTGTGAGCAGTGTCGGCGGGGAGCCTGTGGGAGCGGGCCCTCCTCCCTGCCTTGCTCACCTGTACACCATAGTTCCTTCTGTTCTGGAAACCACTTGTGCTCAGCGTGTCTTCTCATGTGGCCTTGCCTCCTGATGGCACAGTTGGTATGAGGGGAGATCACACAACTTTAAAAAAGGTACAAAAATTAGTTGCTAGCAGGGATTTTTCTGATTTGGTAAAGTCTGACGGTATAACATCTTTTTAAAAGCACAGACATGGAGCACAGGGTGTTATATGCAAATAATGAATCTTGAAACACAATGTCAAAAACTAATGACATACTGTATGGTGACTAACGTTACATAATTTAAAAAGAATAATAATTAAAAAATAAATAAAAATGTAGACATTAGACATAAAGGTTGCTGGGATTTTATTTTTAAGCATGCCCTCCTTGCCTGTGAGGGAAACAGAGTTCTGAAGGCGGATCCTATCCAGCCCCGCATGTCCCCCTTGGCTTCCTGGAGGCGGCGTCTCGCTCATCGTCCCTGGCAGCAGACTGTGCAGGCTTGCTTACGGGCAGTCTTGGCTGGGTTCTCACCAAGGTCAGGATACCGTGACCGGCGTCGGATGGGAGGTCCGGGACGCCTCCCTTCCTGGTCCTGGACAGAACCTGAGGCTGTCTGCTGATAGCTCTGCACGAGTCACTGTGGCTCTTTGCCCGCATGTGGTGTGTGTGCACAGGGCCGTCCTCATGCTGCAGGGACGTTTTTATCTGGTGTTGGCGTGGCGTTGGCTGTGCTGCCAGGTCACACTGCAGAGAGGGGCACAGGGGCATGACAGGCTGGCAGTGAGGGACGGTCAGGCTCCGAAGGCTTTTTTCAGTCCAAGCAGAATGAATTTAGAATGAATTCCAATCAAGTTGGCAGGATCTGGGCGCCTGGATGGCTCAGTCAGTTGGGCATCCAGCTCTTGGTTTGACTCAGGTCATGATCTCGGTCAAGGGATCGAGTCCACTGCCGGGCTCTGCTCAGTGGGGCATCTGCTTGTCCCTCTCTCTCTCCCCCCATCTCCTGCTCATGTGAGCACGCTCTCTCACTCGAAGAAATAAAACCTCTAAAAAAAAAAAAGTTAGGATAAGCATATTTCATTATTTGGCTTTTTCTTCTAAAATTATTTTGAAATACAAATTTTCAATCTAAGTTTTCAGATTCTTTTTACACCATTTCACATGTCAGATTTCATCAGCCACTTCCTCAGAATCTTGCCTCTGGCCGCCTGCTTCTGCAAACACATGGCCCTTTTGCTGCCCCCAGCTCCACTGCTGCCTCCCCTCGGGTCCTGTGCTGTCCCCACTCCGCGGCCACGCCGCAGCCCCGGGATTCTCGTCACTATCCTCAGCCTTTGAAGGTAGAGTTTGACAAGCGCATCGTTGTGTGACCGCCACTTGTTAAGACCTGGGACATTATTAAAAAAAAAAAAAAAAAAAAGACCTGGGACATTCTGTCAGCCCTCGACCATGTCTGGCCCTACCGCGGGCACTCCCTTCTGTCTGTCCCAGGACGCTGTCACATGCATGATGCAGGCTGCCCGTAGCCTGCCTGGCTTCCGGCACTCATGCCCTGAAGCTCTACGGGGGGGCTGCCTTCCTGCTGCAGGAGTATTCCCTTTTGTGGATCTTACCTTGGACTGGGAGAAAGGATGTTTGGGTCATTTCTGGGTTGTGATTTCAGACAAGGGCGATCTGAGCACTTGTGTACCGTCTTTGTGTGAACTCAGTTCGCTCTCTCGGTTAAGCCCCGGGGAGTGGGCCCACTGGGAGCTGGGAGCTGCCTCTCTTCTGTGGCCTTGGCCTTGGCGGGCTGCGTGTTTGTGTCCCACCTGCAGGGGGCAGGGTTCCCATTGGTCCCCATCAGCACATGGGGTCTGTCAGGCGCTCCGGTCATGCTTGTCCCCATCCCTTTCTTGGTCAAGTGTGTGTTCAAATGTTGAATTGGGTTATTATCTTATGATGGAGTTTTGAGAACTGTTCATACATTCTGGGTAACAGCCTCTGTCGGATCTGTGCTGGGAGCCTTCTCTTTGACTGTCTTCCCTTTGACGTTCCCTGCTTATCGGCAGCCAGGGTCTTGGCAGGGCCTGCTCCCCCCTCGCTCTGAGTGGCATGGTCGGTGAGTCCCCTTCTGCTTTGTGTGTCTCTCACTGCATAAGCATGAGTGTGCGGACAGACAGATTGAGGTGCTGGGCTCCCTGCTGCCAGGCAGGCCCCTGTGCTGTCCAGTCAGGGCTTGGTGTGAACATGGGGCCAGAAGTCCAGGTCAGAGTCCCGTGCCCACTTTGCTGGGAAGACAAGGTGCAGGTAGCATAGGACCTCATCTGTTACCACACGGTTTGCCGTTCAACAAACACAAGTTTCCTGTTGCCACACGGAAGTGTAGCTGCACTTTTAAAACCCAGCTACGTGCTGGGAAGATCAGAAGGGTGTCATTTACTGTCCCCGAGTCAGTCCCTCCCTGAACAAAGTGCTCTTCTTGGGCAGAGGACAGGTTCATGCTTGGAGAGGATCTGCCCGCCCGTCGCACCCTTGAACTGCCAGCAGTGGGATCAGGTGGTGACAGCAGGTTCCGGGGTCCTTTCTGCTGGAAATTAGCCTCCTGTTAAAACTGTTTTCTTTGGGGACGCTTGAGTGAACAGGGAAGCATCTCTTCATAACGGTGAATGGCTTGCCAGATCTTCTGACGCAAGAGAATAGAGTCAAGTTTTGTCCCCCACTTGAGAAATCAGTGGAGTCCCATTTGAATAACTTCCATTGTAACTTAGATCTATGCCCTTCAGGGTTTTCACGTTTTCTTGAGAGCTCAGACCTGCTCTGCTGGTCTGTTTCATCCAAATATTTGGGGAGAGGGGAGTCATCAGAGAAGGTACATTGTGCAGAGGAGAGATGGGGGGTGGGTTTGCACTGGGGTGAGTGGCGTGAGGGTCTGTGGCGTGGAGTATTACCCACTCGAGCTAGCCTCAAGTGCTGGGGAGCAGAGTAGTTCCCCGCTGAGTGCTAGGAGAGGGGTGAGGCCCCACCACACCAGCTGTAGACATACCTGGTTTTCTCCTTAGTGAGCCAGTAAGGCCCCCCAACCCCAAAGGGGTGGGTGCGGCTTGTCAGGACCTGTGTCCAGCTGAGCCAGGTTCAGGTTCTCGCAGCTTCAGGTCCTCCTTGGTGACCCTCCCTTATACCCTTCCCGCTGCCCCCTCCCCCCTACACTGCGGGGCCTCCATTTCTTCAAGGAGGTCAATCTCTGGTCATTTTGAAATACCCCTGCTTTGCAAACAGCTGGAACCTCGTGCAGAGCACCCAGTGTCATCCTGCCTGTTTATGGTGGTTTGTAAATACATAGTATGGGTAGACCTGCCATCTGAGTTCGATAAACTTGGTTAAAAAAATGTGGGGTTTTTTTTTTTGATGATCTGTTTTTCTGCTTGCAATTAAATTATACTTTGTCTAACTGTGCAAAACCAATCCGATCTAATGTTCCATCTGCTTCTGGCCCAGCTTAGGGTTTTTCTTGACCCCTCCTTGAGTTAAAACTCAGGCGCTGTTGTGGGGGCGGGGATGGGGGGGCAGTGCTTTGCCCATCCGCAGACCACAGCCCCTCTTCCCCTCGAATCAGGACTCATCTCAGGCTGCTGCTGTCTGCACCTGGGTGTCACCTACAGGCCTGGTAACCACCCTCGCCCCCCCAGGGAGGGCTCACACTCCTTGTGAAGGCAGGGGCTGTGCAAAGTTCTTTTGCACAATGGGGATGGTTCAGTCCTGCCTCGGGCACCTGCCCAGATCAGAGATAAAGCCTCAGCTGAGCAGATCCAAAAAATGCCCTTAGGAGGAATCAGGGGCACATGAAGGGGAAGACAAAACTCACTTAGGCTTTGAGCAAGGATTTGAACTCTGACCCTCAGACCTGGGCGTCACAGTTCCCAGAGCCTCTCGCCTCCTGCATATCCAGACAGAGTTTTAACACCCAGCTGGCTCTGACTTTCCTTCCCAGCCCACCTTTATAGATGGCATCCCCTTCTCCAGTGACGGGGGACGGCTGTGTTGCTCCTGACCTTCACTGTTGGTTTCTACCAAAGTTAAGCAATTTCTGTTGCCATCATATTTAATTTTGCTTCAATTATGAAAACAAATTGGCTTTACGAAGATTTGCATCTGGTCTACTTATAGTGAGAGTGAGCAAAGCTGTAGAACCACCCCTCGTTCTGTGGGCCGAGCCCGCCCGCTGTGCCTGCTGCCCGCCCCTCCGCCGGCTTGTCCGCTGGCACTGTTTCTGCATGCTTGTTGCTTGCGGAAGTACTGCAGTTATGTTTTCAAACAAAAGATGAGGAGATAGTGGTTGAGTTGTAGTTTGGACTCTGGACAGAAGAAGTTAATCATCGCTCAGGCCTCCGGGGCTTCCTCAGGTTCCAGAACAGACAGAAACACTGACCTTGCCTTGTTTTCTAAAGACAACAGTAATCCCATACGGAGAGGCCCTGGATGTCGGGAGACAGGACCCGCACATGTTGCTGGTAGAAAGACAGAAGAACCCAAACATTACAGTGCCATGCCACAATGCAAACAAAACTTTAGGAAAGAGTTCGGGGATTTCTGGAAGTACAGTGGGAACAACCGAAGGTCCAGCACTGGAGCCTGGGTCAGCAAGCTGTGTTTGTCCGTGCCGAGCTGCAGCGCTCGGCCTGAGCAGGAATGAAATTCAGACACATGCTGCAACATGAATGAAGCTCAGAAACGTCGTGTTTGGTGAAAAAGCTCATTCCTATGAGATCTCCAGCAAAGACGGAACTGTCGGTGGCGAAGGCAGACCTGTGGCTCCGGGGGTAGTGGGGGGAGCGGTGAGGGGCTGACTGCGAGCAGCATGGGGCCCCTGGCAAGCTGCAAGCAGCCTGAGACTGCGTGTGCACTCAGAAGTGGCTTCGATGACATGTAGATGACACTTCGTGAAAGCTGTTTCCAGGAGACCCGTAGAAGCTCTGTCAGTATTAGCAAACTGTTGGTGTTCAGCGAGCGTTTCCTGGCGGCTCCCTGCCCCATAGCACAGAAGACAGCACCGCGGCAGCCCCTTCCCCTGCAGGGCCTCAATCTCTGGGGATACCCTCGTGTGATGGGCCTTGGAGCCGCTGCACCGAGGCTGCCAGTGCTGCCCAGGAAGCCGGGCACCCTGACAGCGGGCTGCCGGAAGGATGGTGGTATGGAGCACGTCTGGGTTGAACATCTTGAACATGGGAGCTGCTGAGGCTAGTGCTGGGTGTGGGGCTGCCCTGGCCACAGGCCTCTGTGCTCGGCCACCTGACGTGCTCCGTGTCATTGCCATTTGGTTCAGGATGGTTCTAGATGCCAGTAAAATCCTTCTGGCTTCTACCTCCCGTTCTGTTTATGTATTCGTGAGGAAGTCATGTTGGGATAACCACACGCTCAGAGGGAGCGAGGCTTTCTTCTGCCAAACTGATGATTTGGGAAATGACTGCTTTGGACACTCCTAGGAACTGAGTGGTTGAATCAGCCTGGTGTTGACGATCCTTGTCTGTGTCTGAGCACTGCTTTGACCTAAATTTAAATAAAGGAAACACCACCTGTCCCCTACCCCCAATGCCCACTTCCCAGAAGCTTTCCCAGGATCAGGAATGGTTCATGTATACATGGGTCATAGCTGTGCACTGTGTGGAAGCTTCCTGTGTCCCCGGGGCTGGTGGGCACCCTGTGTCCCACAAAGACCTGCTGTCACCAGAGCTGAGCCGCACATGCTGAGGGGAGAGCGACAGGGACAGCTGGGCGTGGAGGGAGGGTGGGGTCCCTGGGAGGGAGGGTGGGGTCCCTGGGCCGCTTAGCTCGTTGTTCTCTTCGGAACTTCCTGGTAGGTTGGTTGGTTTTTGTTTGTTTTGTTTTTTAAAGATTTTATTCATTTACTTGACAGACAGAGATCACCAATAGGCTGAGAGGCAGGCGGGGGGTGGGCGGGAGGGAAGCAGGCTCCCTGCTGAGCAGAAAGCCTGATGTGGGGCTCAATCCCAGGACCCTGGGATCATGACCTGAGCCGAAGGCAGAGGCTTTAACCCACTGAGCCACCCAGGTGCCCGGTTGGTTGTTTTTTAAGTTTGGTTTTGCATTACAATTTTGGAAAGAAAAACAAAAAAAATTCTTTTTAAGTAATGCTGAACTAAGTTCATACTCTGCTTGTGGGTAAATAAATATGTGGAGGTTGAGGGGTGCAGGTAGACGTGGGTAGATGGGACAGGCTTCCTGCGCATCAGGACACTGGGCCTGGTCTCTGACCATTTTTAGGGTTTTGTCCAAGTTATCAGAAATACACAGACTTAGATACAAAGATGTCCATCATAGTGTTAATTATGGTACTAAGAGGCCATAGATCATAATGCTGCTCTGTTCTGTTAGCGGCTTGAAATCATACCCTGGATTCTCGAGTGTTCTTTTGGTGCAGTGCTGAACGAGAGCAGTGACGGGAACATTCTCTATTTGCGGTCGGGACAGTAGCCCTGGCCCGCGGGTGTCTGCTGAGCGTTTGAGATGTGCTTCGTGGGACCGAGAAACAGAATTGTGTTTAAGCTTGATAAACTCGAGCTGTGTGTGGCCAGTGGTTACCATGCTGGAAAGCCCAACTCCGGAGTCTAGAATGGGGAGTGGCTGACTTTTTCTGTGAAGGGCCATATGGTTTGTATCAGGCGTAGGAGGCCACACCCCCAGTAGTAACATCACCGTGGCCCTAGACAAGAGTGACTGAGCACATGTGGCTGCATCTCACGGTCATTTGATTCCCAGAAACGGGTGGCCAGCCAGGTGTAGCTTCTGGGCCTCCGTGTGCTAAGCCTGGGACTAACAGAACATTGTCCTTTGTACTCCATTATATAGTCAGAACAGTAGCTGTAGGACACAGACCTAGTGAGGCCCTGTGTGTCCTTGCACTTGCCACACAGGCCCTCGTGTCCCCAAGCTTGTGCCACCAGCTGCCCTGTTTCATGTCCCCTCGTCCGACAGACTTTCCACAGTGGATATAGCATCAGAAAGAGTAGTATTGTTTGCTTGTTTGTTAACAGGCGCACATAAACAGCCAACACAGAATCATTGGAACTAATTTTCTAATATAGCATAAAAATAGAAAAGTAACAGGGAAAAAAATGAAGATGGGCTCTCATGGTACAAAGTGTTGCTTTTACTGAACACTCAAAACCCTGAGCTGTCATGGTTTCATTTCTTTTTCTTTTTTTTTTTTTTTTTTAAGATTTTATTTATTTATTTGACAGCGAGAGATCACAAGTAGGCAGAGAGACAGGCAGAGAGAGGGGGGAAGCAGGCTCCCCGACGAGCAGAGAGGCCAATGTGGGGCTCCATCCCAGGACCCTGGGATCATGACCCAAGCCGAAGGCTGAGGCTTTAACCCACTGAGCCACCCAGGCACCCCTATGGTTTAATTTCTATCTTTAGAGTTTTTTAATTAAGAATTTCTTATCAAGTTTTTATTTTAATTGCAAGGACTTAATGTAGAGTGTTCTGTTGGATTCCGGTGTATGACGGGGGACTCAACACTTGCCTACATCACCCTGTGCTCATCACGACAAGCACACGCCGTAATTCCCATCTGATGCAGTCACCCCTCCCCCTCCCACCACCCTTCTGGTCCCCGTCACTTGGTTCTCTAGTGTTAAGAGCCTGTTTCTTGGTTTGTCTTTCTTTTTTCCCCTTTGCTCACTTGTTCGGTTTTTAAAATTCCACAGATGAGTGAAGTCATACGGTGTCTTTCTTGACTGATTTCACTTCACATAATACGCTCTAGTTCCGTTCCTGTCATTGTAGATGGTAAGAGTTCATTCCTTTTTTTTTTTTTTTAAGATTTTATTTATTTGACAGAGATCACAACAAGTAGGCCGAGAGGCAGGCAGAGAGAGAGAAAGGGAAGCAAGCTTCCTGCTGAGCAGAGAGCCTGATGTGGGGCCCGATCCCAGGACCCTGAGATTATGACCTGAGCCAAAGGCAGAGGCCTTAACCCATGGAGCCACCCAGGCACCCCAAGTTCATTCCTTTCTATGGCTGAGTAATATTTGAGTGTATGTGTGCACTCACCAGTATGCATGTGAGTGTGGGCACATATGAGTGTGTGTGCATGTGAATGTGTGCAGGTGTGTGTGAGTGCACATGTGAGTGTGGGCAGGTGTGCATGTATGTGAGAATGTGTGTGCGTGTAAATGTGTCTGCAAGTGTGCGTGCGTATGCATTGCATCTTCTTTACGCATTCATGTCAGTGGACGCCTGGGCTTCCATAACTTCGCTCCTGTAGATAATGCTGCTCTAAACATAGGGGTACTCGTCTCCTGTTGAGTTAGTATTTTTGTGGGGTTTCTTGGTAAATACCCAGTAGTGCAACTGCGGGGTCGTGAGGTAGCTCTGCTTTGAACTTTCTGAGGAAGCTGCACACTGTTTCCAGGCTGGCTGCCCCGGCTTGCAGTCCCACCAGCTGCGCACCCGGCTCCCCTTCCTCTGCACCCTCGCTGACACCCGTCGCTTCTGTTGATTTTCACCGCTGCAACAGGTGTGAGGTGGTGGTACCTCCTGGTGGTTTTGACTCGCATGTCCCTGATGATGAGTGATGTCGAGCCTCTTCCCATGTGGCTGCTGGCCCTCCGGTGGTCCTCTTCGGAGAAATGTCGGTTTACCTCTTCTGTCCATTTTTTTTATTGGATTGTTTGCTCTTTGAGTGTGGAGTTGTATCAGTTCTTTACACACTTTGGATACTAACCCTTTATCAGAGATGTCATTTGCAAATATCTTCTCCCTTCCTGTGGGCTGCCTTTTAGTTTTGTTGGTTGTTTTCTTGGCTGTGCAGAAGCTTTCTGTTGCGAGGCCATTTATTCAGTTATTGTGCTTCTGTTTCCCCGGCCTCACGAGCCAGGTCTAGAAACATGCTGCTGCAGTGTGTCAGAGATGTTACTGCCTGTGCTCCCTTCTAGGATTTTATGGTTTCAGGTCTCATTTTAATCTTTCATCCATTTTGAATTTATTGTGTGTGTTGTAATAAACTGGCCCGGTTTCATTCTTCTGCATGTCGCTGTCCAGTTTTCCGAACACCATTTGTTGAAGAGACTGTCCTTTTCCCATTGGGTGCTCTTTCCTGCTTTGTTGAAGGTGAACTGACCATCGAGTTGTGGGTTCCTGCCTGGCTGTTCAGTTTTGTTGCTCTGTTTCTGGTTTTGTGCCGTACCATTCAGTTTTTGATCACAACCATTCTGTAATTGAAGAATAGAATAGAATAATCTAGAATAGAATACTGGAACTCAGTCTCTAGAATTGAGATGCTTCCAGCTTTGCTTTTCTTTTTCAAGGTTGCTTTGGCTCATCGGGGTCTCCGATGGTTCCACACACGTTGTAGGATCGTTTGTACCAGCTCTGTGAAAAGTGCTCTCGGTATTTTGATGGGGATTACCTGAAATGTGAAGATTAGTACAGGCATTTTAACAATATTTGTTCTTCCAACCCACGAGCATGGAATGTGTTTCCACTCCTTTGTGCCCACTTCAGCTTCTGTATCTGTGTCTTCTAGTTTTCAGAGGGCATGTCTTTCATGGCTGGGTTTCTTCCCAGATATTTTATTATTTTTGGTGTAGTTGTAAGTGGGATTGCTTTCTGCATCTCTCTCTCCACTGTATCATTGTCAGTGTGTGGAGGTGCAGCAGGCGTGTGTACCTAGGTTTTGCACTCTGACGTTACTGAACTGCTGTGTCGTCGGTTCTGTCGCAGCGTTTTGGTGGAGCCTTTGGGATTTTGTACAGAGAGCATCATGTCATCTGCAAATCGGAAAGTTTCACTTCTTCCTCACGATCTGGCTGTCTTTTATTTCGGAGGGTGGGACTTCTGGTGCATGTTGAACAACAGTGGTGACTCTGGACATCCTTGTCTGGTTCCTGCAGTTAGAGGAAAAGTTCTCCATTTTCCCCACTGCGTATGATGTGAGCTGTAGGTTTTCATATGTGGCCTTTATTATGCTGTGCTGTGTTCCCTCTCACCCCACTCTGTTGCGGGTTTTTACTGTGACTGGATGCTGTACTTTGTCAGATGCTTTTTCTGCGTGTATCAAGAGGATCAGATGCTGCTTGTCTTTTCCCTCATTGATGTCAGGTATCACGTTCATTGATCTGCAAATACAGAACCACCCTTGCAGCCCAGGAATAAACCCCACTTGAGCATGGTGAATGAGGGTTGGTTTTGTTGCTGCTGTTGTAGTTGTTTTACTTGTTTGTTTTGTTTTTAAAGTTTTTTTTATTTATTTGACAGAGAAAGAGAGAGATCACAAGTAGGCAGAGCAGCAGGCAGAGAGGGGGGAGAAGCGGGCTCCCCACTGAGCAGAAAGTGGGATGTGGGGCTCGATCCCAGGACCCTGACTGAGATCATGACCTGAGTCCAAATCACGAGCCGTCTGATCAACCAGTTGAGCCAACCAGGCACCACAGGAGGTTTTTAAAAATATTTTTGTGGATTAGGTTTGCTACTACTCGTTGCAGAGTTTTGTGTCCAGTTTCGTCAGGGATATTGGCCTGTAGTTCTCTTTTGTGTGTGTGTGGAGTCTTTCTCTCATTTTGGGATCAGGACAGTGCTTAGCCACATGAAGTTTTCCTTCCATTTCTACTTTTGGAATAGTTTGAGGACTGAGTTTTGATTTTTTAAGATCAAACCTTTAATCAAAATGTCTGAAGCCCTTTTTGTAGAAATTGACAAACATGGTAAAATCCCATGCACATGCAGAGGACCTGGGACCACCAGGACTTTGACTGTGAAGAGCCAAGTTGAGAGGCTAGCACTTCCTGTTTCAGAGTAGTCCACGGACCGAGAGCATAGGGTTGCTGGCTGAGGGGCTGGCGTGCGGAGAGCAGCGGCAGGGAGGTCACGCAAACCGAAGTGGAGGCCCACATCCATGGACAGCCAGTCTTGGACAGGCCCCATGACTGTTCAGTGGCGTAAGGGTGGTCTTTCAGCATTGATCACTAAAAATAAATAAATAAACTTTAGAAATAATCCGGTTTTTCAGTGGGCAGAAAGAAAAAAAAGAAAGTGCCCCTAAAAAGGGCACCTCACCAACAGAGATACAAGTAAGCACGTTAGGAAGCGAGCGTGAAGCCATGGCGGGTACTGCACACCCTCTCAGTGCCTTTCATTGGTGACCGGCCACCCAGCTGCGGTTGAGGGCACGAAGGAGCTGAGTCCCTGCCCCGCAGTGGGGACAGGAAACGGGGCAGCCACTGCCCAAAACCGCGTGGCAGTTTCTTCAATCAAATGCTGCCTCCTGTGAAACCTAGCAGATGTAGCCACGGGCACTCAGCATCAGGAGCAGCCGCCGTGGCCACACAGGCTTGTGTGCGGTGCTCATCGCAGATTTCTTGGCAACAACCCAGCCCGGGAAGCAGCCTGAGGCCCATCAGCAGGGAACCGACAGGCAGAGGGATGAAGGCACACCGCCGCGTGGATGGCCCTGGGATCATCGTGCGGGGAAGGGAGTCAGGTCAACTCAAGTGTGGACCTTGCAGTTCTGCCCAGAGACGGTCCATCTGCAGTGACAGGAAATGGAGCACAGCCACCTGGGTGGGCGGAGAGTCCTGAGGGCCCTGCAGGGGTGCAGGGAGCTTTGTGGTAATGGGTGCATCTGTGTCCTGGTGACACCGGTAGTTCGAGGTGTGTGTCCGTGTGTCCAAACTTAGCAAATGAGGCACTTAGTGTATTTTTATTGTGTGTCCCTTACACATCCGTCTCTGTACAAAATTTTTTTTTTTTTGACAGAGATCACAAGTAGGCAGAGAGATAGGCAGAGAGAGGAAAGGAAGCAGGCTCCCCGCCAAGCAGTGAGCCCGATGTGGGGCTCAATCCCAGGACCCTGAGATCATGCCCCGAGCTGAAGGCAGAGGCTCTAACCCACAGAGCCACCCAGACGCTCCTTTGTACAAAAATTTTAAGCTCAGCGAGGACACTGGGACTTCATTTCTGCCTTCAGAGTTGGTTTGCGCTTAGAAGATGTCAGAGTGAAACATGGAGGTGCCCCTTAAACAAGGGACGTGTGGTGAGTCTGCTTCCCCAGGACCCATGGTGGTTTCACTTGGGAATTTCCCGGCTTGTTCTTTCCACCTCCAGAAAACCGCCCTGTGTTGGGCTGTCGGGAGCTCGTCTTCAGAAACCTGTCCAAGATCCTTCCTGCCGTGTGCCACGACATCACTGACTGGGTGGCGGGGACCAGAGTGAAGGCAGCGCAGCTGCTGGCGGTGCTGCTGCTGCATGCCGAGGACCACATGACGCAGCACCTGGAAGTCATCCTCCGAGCCCTGCACCAGGCTTGTGCCGACGACGACAGCACTGTGGTCAGCAATGTGAGTTGCCTTCTGGTCACATTAGTAGTGTAGCTCCCGTGGTAGCATTCCCCCGTGTCAGGTCACAGGTCTGCAGGTCTGGATAAATGTGAGCCATGTGGAACTGCCACCGCAGCTAAGGTCACATTCAAGTCACCAGGAGATCCCCTTGGGTCTTGGCATCTGTCCGCACTGCTCCTACTCACATCCCCCATCACACAGATTTGTTTTCTGGGCCCGTGAAGGGCAGCATGTAAAGGTACACTGTTCAGGGAATCAAACCCCCCACCCCCCGTGCCTTCTCTCTCACCACGATCAGACGGATTGCACGAGCGCACTAGCCGCGCCTCGGACAGACAGTCCCTGTGCGCCTCACTGGGGCAGGCAGGCCCCTCCCTGGCTCTGTTGGCACTCATGTGCCCATGGGCTCTACAAGGAAAGCCAGGCAGGGACTCCTGGCCCAGCCCATGGCAGCCGGCACCTTCTTGCCAGTTCTTGCGGCCACCCGCCCACTGGTGGTGCCGGGTAGCACCACCACCTGTTTAGATATTGAAGGGGAGCCTAGCTGGGTTTGCTTCCCTTGTCCACCCTGCCCCCTGAGCTTGGCCACTGGACGCCTTTGCTGAGCAATGGGCCACGTGGACCTCACTTTGGTGCATGCAGGGTTGCTCACACCTGCCCGGAGGACATGTTGTGGGCCCGTGACAGTAGCCTTGCACACTGGGCAGTGTCCCCATATGATGTCATTTGGGAACAACGTAGAACAGGAATCACATAACGAGTGTCTTTTAGAGATTGGCTGCTGCCCGAAGCCCGCTGTTGTGACCACCCCGCATGGGGCCATGTGTTCATAACAAGCCTGGTCACTGGCAGCAGAGGAGGGGCGTGAGGTCCCGCTAGGATCTGGCCATCCTGGGAACCAGGCCCCTGCAGAAGCTCTAAGGGCCATGGGGACTTACTTCCTGTGGCCCACACGTGGGGCAGACCCTCCACAGAGCTGCGTGTGCTGCGCTGGGAGCCCGGCAGGCAGGTGCAGGAGGGCCGAGGGCTACACAGTGGGCAGCCAGTCAGCCCCGGCCTTCTCCCGCAGTGCACCAGGTCTGCAGAGCTCATTGGGGCCTTCGTCAGCCCCGAAGTGTTTCTGAAGCTCATCTTATCCATGCTGAAGAAGTCGCCCTCCCCCTCCAGCCTCCTCGTCCTCGCTTCTGTCATCCGAGGTTGCTCTAGGGAGGCCCTCCAGCCGCACCTGAAGGTCATCGCCACAGAGCTGGCCCGGCCCCACATCTGTCAAGGGTCTGAAAATGTAAGCTTCGGGAAGGGAGGCAGGCGGAGTGCATGGTGGGGTTGGTCCTCTGTGCAGGGGAGGTGGGCAGCGCCCGCACCCTGTGCGGCGCTCTGTGCCTACCAGGTGCTCATTATCAGTAGATCACCAGGCCCACGGGAGTGGCAGCCAGGGTCCTGCCACTGACACTGTCTTGTCTGGGGACCCGTGTGCCTGCTGTCTACTGCTCTGTCCCGTCAGTGGTCATTCACATTGAAACTAAACACCTGGAAAGTGCAGGTCCTGCCTCACGAAGACCACCTTCCACGTGCCCAGTGGCCACCATGCAGGACAGAATGGGATCAGGCTGGCCCATGCTGGGAACGGGCTGCGGGGCCACAGCGCTGGGTATCCCGTGGTCAGCACCCCTTCCTGCCCCCACCATCGGTCCTCAGCCTCTAACCACACTTGTGTCCCTTGGCATTGTCATGATGTGCTCAGAACAAACAAGCTGACAGCTGGGAAAAGGGTATGGGAGTGCACACATGGCTACTCCGTGTTCTCTTTCTTCTACGTTGGAACAGTCTGGGTGATAGGCTTCGAGCTTTGGAATAATTTATGATTGTTCACTACTGAGAAAAAAATAAGGACTTTGTTTTTGTTTGGCTGTCACAGGCTTCAACCCTGTCACCCTGTAAGCACTGGGTGTGGCCTGCTCCTCTGTAGGGAACGCTGCGCAGGCCGCTTCTCTGTCCCCTGTGGTGCAGGCTCCAGGCCTCACAGCGGTGGCTGAGGCCATGACTGGCCTGGGGGTGGGGGACCAGCTAGTGTGTTCGGGCACAGCCAGGCTCCAGGACGCTCTGCATTGGGTCGTCTGGTCCTTCGGCTTCGGATGACAAGGGGTTCCTGTCATGGTTGCAGATCCATCCTCAAGGCTTCTTAAAACACAGCGAGTGGGGAGTGGGGCCGAAGTGTCAGAGAGGGAGTGTCCAGGAACCGTTCCGTCTGCTGTTGGTGCTTGTAACATGTTTTGCCTTTTCCCAGACCCGTTTTTTTTTTTTAAACTTTTTTTTTTTTCCAAAGATTTTATTTATTTATTTGACAGACAGAGATCACAAGTAGGCAGAGAGGCAGGCAGAGAGAGAGAGGAGGAAGCAGGCTCCCTGCCGAGCAGAGAGCCCGATGCGGGACTCGATCGCAGGACCCTGAGATCATGACCTGAGCCGAAGGCAGCGGCTTAACCCACTGAGCCACCCAGGCGCCCCCCCAGACCCGTTTTTAACATCATCATCCAACCCCTGTGAATTCTGCATTCTTACTCAGGGTCGGCTAGAAAGGAGTCTGATCCCTCTATGTACACTTGTGAGCCAGAACCTTTCCTTTTCCTAAAAAGCTAAACTTAAAATTTTATATACATGCTTAAATATGGATTTTACAAGTTTTATAGAAAAGAAAACCTGATTTTTATGTCTTAGCCTTATTTACAGAAAAATTTAATCCCTTAATCCATGAAGTTCAGACTTTGCTTTTAAAGGCTCCTCCTCATCTTCCAGGTTTTTCAAGGTGTTTTCTTGTTTTGTTTTGTTTTGTTTTGTTTTGTTTAAAAGAAGGCTCTCTGCCCAGCAGGGAGCCCAATGCGGGGCTTGATCTCACAACCCTGAGGTCATGACCTAAGCTGGGATCAGGACTTGGTCGCTTAACTGAGTGGCCACCCAGGTGCCCCTGTAGTGATGTTTGAAACAGCAGGATCATGCTTAGTGTCTCACCGGACGTGTTCCAAGCTCAGATTGAGGAACCAGCCATAGTGAAAACCCTAGATGGGCATTCTGTCCCTTTCCTCACAGACTCAGACATTTGGCAAAGGGGACGAACGCTCGGGTTTAGGCAAAGGCAACAGACGCAGCCCTGTTCTCAAGGCAGCAGGAGAATCTGGTGTGGCCAGGGTGGCATGGGAAGGAGCACGAGCTTCCTGCCGTTGATCCCCAGGAGCTGGGAAGACGGGCTGTGGACGTTTTTCAAGAACACGTGGAGGTGTAGAAACTCTCTGTCAGCCAGACAGAGGTGCCCTGAGGGTGCATGCCAGGCCTCGCATCGTGGGGCCTCCTGTGCTGCGGGCGGGGTCGCGGCAGGTGCCTCCCCAGGTGTGTCTGGCCAGCGCTGCACCTGGGGCTGAGCTGAGGGAATTGGATCCTTTCCTTTGAAATGTTTGTTTTGTGACAGGTAACTGAGCTGAGGAAATTGTTTGATACCATAAGGATAACTCATTTATTCCTCTTCAACGAACAAAAGCCAGGAGTGCAGGGGCGTGGTCGCCATAGAAATGTCAGCCTCTAGCACTTTCTCCCCTGAAGTTTCGACAACCTCCGATGACACTGAGTTTCAGGAGCAGAAACTAAGACGTCACTTTGGAACCTGTCGCCTCCCCCTGCCTTTGTCTGCCTCTGGGGTGCAGGCGGAGGGGAACATTGTCTGCTTGAGTGGAAAGAAAGCCATGAGCGCTGAGGCCCAGTTTCCCAGAGATGGTGCCATGCTCCCCGCAGGAGGGGACAGCTGGGAAAGCATGAGGTTCCTCGTGGGCTCCGGGGCCTGGTGTGCCCCTGACAGCCAGCCCACTGTAAAGGTGGCTCCCGTCTCAGGAGCCCAGTCCCCTCTTAACTGAAAGTGACTGCTCCGTGAGCATTTAGTACAGGTCATTCTAGACACGAGCTGAAATCACATCCTCAGCAACTGGGGGGCCACCCATCCATGCCTGAAGGAAATTGGGCTGTGGGACAAGTGAGAATGTGAATTAAATACTGGTCTGGCTTCCCCGGGGGAGCTGGACACCAGCGCCATGGCTACCTCCCATCCCACACGTGAGCGGTCGGACATGCGCAGACCATGCTCCTCCGTGATCCAGCATGAATTCTTTTTTTGAAATCCTGTGATTTATGTCACTTGTGCATGAGCCACAGAGGTCCAGAACCGCCTCTGGACTGGCCCCGTTAGACCGCATGGGTGCACAGCTCCAGTGTCAGCCCACTGCTCCGTGACTGCCAGCCCAGCCTTTCTGTCCTTTGTGAAACCCCATGGGACACATACGTGGCGGGACATATGAGAAGCATATGTGGACACGGCATTAAGGAGTTCTGCCCCACGGTTGATGAGGCTGAAGTCCGGGAGGTGAGCGGCTGGCTGGATGACCCTGGCCAAGATGCCTCCTTGTCCCCGTCCATCAGGAAGCATGTCCTAAACCACAGAATCGTATTTATTTTTGTTTAAACTTCTCAGTACAGAAAGACAAAGCAGTAGAGAGAAAAGTGGGTGAATCCCCACCCCCGCCCAGCCTCAGCAGCCATGGGCTCTGGCGCTCCTGTTCTGTCCACTTCCTCTACCTTTTCTGTTACCCTTGGGGGCAGGCTGGGAGGGCTGGGTATTTGCAGGCGGCTCCAAGATGCCCTGTCATTTCCCTTGTGAATTTTACAGGATGTGTGGCTAATGCATAAGAACTTCTTTAGAGGCACCTGCGTGGCTCAGTGGGTTAAAGCCTCTGCCTTCGGCTCAGGTCATGATCATGATCTCAGGGTCCTGGGATTGAGCCCCGCATCTGGCTCTCTGCTGAGCAGGGAGCCTGCTTCCTCCTCTCTCTGCCTGCCTCTCTGCCTACTTGTGATCTCTGTCTGTCAAATAAATAAATATTTAAAAAAAAAAAAAAAGAACTTCTTTAAACATAACCAAGAGACTGTTAAGCACTTCTTTCTCGGGCCATGTTCAGATTCCCCTGGAAAAGAACACCATGAAGTTTTCCCATGAAAGAAGGCACTCCTGTGATCCATGTGTTTCAATCTGTGGCCCTGGTGTGCTGTGTCTTGTTGGTGTGGGCCCTGAGGCAGGGGGCGGCAGGATGGGAGGGAGCAAGGGGGAAGGAGCTGGGGGTCCCTGGAGTGGGGTTGGGGAGGAGGCTGGACTGGGGGAGGTGGGGCGCTGGGTAGAAGAAGGGAGCGGGGTGCGGGCTGGCATGGAGGTGGGGAGGCTGGACAGGGGGCAGGGGGGCGGACAGGAGAGTAGAGTAGGGGAAGGGAACGGAGGGCCTGGGGCGGGGGGGGGTAGGGGGAGGCTGGACTCGGGGTGGGGGGATAGGAGGGCAGGGTAAGAGAAGGGACCAGCAGGGCCCATGGGGGTGGGGGGGATGGACCTGGGGAGGAATGGGGGGCTGGATGGGGAAGGGAGTACGGCAGCCTTGGGGCCAAAGGCGGCAGGACCTGGAAAGAGGTGTGCAGAGGGTCAGGGAGGGTGGCAGGGGGCACCAGGGGTGGGAAGGGGGTTTGCAGGGGGCATGTGTAGGGGGAGAGCTGGCTCACGGTGTTCCCTGCCCTCTTGACAGCGCCTTTACGGGGAGCGCGTGCTACTCTGCGTGCAGACATTGGTTTCCGTGTGTCAGGAGGACTGCAGGGGGTGCAGCCTGCAGCTTGTGGAGGTGCTGGTGACCATCCTGGCCTTCTCGGCTGCCACGGGCCTCAGCGACAAGGTGAGCTATGCGGGTGATGGAGCTCATGCTGGCAGAGGTGCTCCTGTCTGAGCAGATGGAACCTCTGTCCCGAAATCCTCCTGTTCTGGAGCCCAAAGCCTTGGGCTCACCTGACTCAGCCGACGAGCAAGGCGAAGGAATATGGGGGACATTTGGGATGAGTCGCTCCTGAGGTGGCCTGAGGGGTGCCCTGGTTTCTGGAAAACTCCCAGCTGCCCGCTTATTGTTGTGTCTCAGAGGGACAATGGCTGCTGACATGCAAACAGGACGGGAGCCCGTCCTCGCCTCTAGTCTGTGTTAAGATACGTGCGTGACTAACATCTTCAGAGAAGGGAAGATAGCATCGTGATTTCCTGTTTAATCACAGGCTGGCTTTACAGAATTACTTCTGTTCCTTCAGCTCTGGGTCTGAGCTCTAGAAACTCTGCTGTCCAGGTCCCCTCGGGCTCCAAAACCATCAGGAGCCCAATGTCTTGCCTCCTCTCCAGGAGAGTGTGGTTTTCCCTCTAGCTCGTGCTCCCCAGCCACAGGCAGATCTCTCTCTGGGAGCTGGCCTGCATGATGGAGAAGCGCCCAGGCACTTCCATGGGACCTTGTATCCAGGAGGCCCTCTGGTTTCCCTCTCCCTTCTGGGTCCTCTGAACTTTGTTTTATTTCTTCAAAAACAACCTTTCCAAAGAACACATATTGTAGCAGGCCCCTTGTCACTACAGGACCACAAAGCAGAGCCTTGATCTGCACACCCGAGACCCGAGGGAAGGACACTAGCCAGCTGTCAGGTTGCAGACTGCGAGGTGGCTCCTGGCCTGTCTCCTGTCCCCTCCACTTCTGTACCCCAGGGGACAGTTGTCTCCACAGGAAGACAGGTCTCAGAGTGATCTCGGGCCAGCAGACTGTGTGTCTGCTCTGGGCCTGCCTGGCATTGTGCAGGACAGGGGCACAGTGGCTGGATCTCTCATAAATGCACGTCTGTCCCCGTTATTTGACGGCATTGGCGCGGTGAGCATAGTGGCTGTCGGGGGGCACCTGCAGTGCTTGGTGGAGTGTTCGAGGTTGGCCTGAGCAGCTCTCCTTCTCCAGTGATGAGGATGGCTCTCCATGGGGGCGTTTGAGCCTCGGGAGCAGGGTTTCCCAGCCTGTGACTCGCACATGCAGGTTCAGGAGACCATGGACACGCTGGCCGCGGTGCAGGGAGTGGACAGCAGCCAGGACCTCTACCAAGAGCACGCGGGTCCCCTCCTGGAGCAGCTGGCGGCTTCACACCAGGACTGGACCGTCCATTCCGTGGAGCTCCTGCAGTTCAACGTGCTGCTCACGCATGCAGGTGAGTCCCTGCCATGCCCAGGCTGCTTCAGACCACGAGGGAGAAGCAGTCTCGCCCACCCGGGGGGAGCCAGCACTGTGAGCACCAAAACCTTCATTTTAAAAACGCCAAGAGCATTGTTTTTGAAGAATGTGGCTCTTCAGAGTCTGCCATGCGTTTGGTTTCGGTGTTAAACCTTGAAGGTGTGATTTCTCAGGCCTCCTGTGTCGCCCACGTTCTCCAGATATGCTTCAGCATTGTTGCACGTAGTGCAGCAAACAGGAGTTCTGTGTGGACTTCCGGGCCTGTCCCGCCCAGCAGCGGACCACGGAAGAACATTCCCTTGGGCAGAGCTTATGCTCACACCCATGCCTCCTCCCTGCCATGTAGAGATTCCTCTCTCCGACTGGCGGTGGAGAAGGTTTCACTGGACTTACTTCATTTTAAAAGATTTTTTTTTCTAAGATTTTTATTTATTTATTGAGAGAGAGGCAGTGAGAGAGCATGAGCAAGAAGAAGGTCAGAGGGAGAAGCAGACTCCCCGTGGAGCTGGGAGCCCGATGTGGGACTCGATCCTGGGACTCCAGGACCATGACCTGAGCCGAAGGCAGTCGTCCAACCAACTGAGCCACCCAGGTATCCCTAAAAGATGATTCTTGAAAAAAACAACAAAAACCACTGTCAGACCCTGACTGGCAGCTTTCCTCTGCAATTTAGAAAGCAGCCGGAGGCTGCAAGCCAGTGAGCCATTGGGGCTGATCAGGAAAGGCTGGGCCATCGGCCAGGTACAGGGGTGAAGTGGTAGGAGTCAGGCAGGGGTGTAGCGGCCACACTGCACTTTCCCTTCAGTGAACCAAGTGTTTTCTCAGAGCGTGAATATAGTGTTTTTGCGCCCTTGGTTTGAATGTATCCTGTGTGTTCTGGAGGGGTTCGTTTCCAGGTGCCCTGTGACCCTAGTGGCGCGGGCACGCCCAGGACACGCGGGGCGGGGCGGCGGGCAGGGGGGCAGGTTGCTCTGTGGCTCTCCAGGCCCATGCAGACCTGGAGGTCTTCCTGCTGGAGCTCAGATCGGCCCAGCTTTCCTTCCCATTAGTGTGGACAAATGCCTTGCGGTTTGGATGGGTTTTTTCTTCTTATTTTTATGGAGAGCATCTAACAGACTTGATGTGTGAAAAATGCCTAACTGGTTAGGGTGGGACCGGGCAGGAGCTGGAAGCGTGTTTACAGGAGGGGCGGGAAGACGCTCCCTGAAACTCCTCTGTCCTCTTGCGGCTGCATTTTCTCTGTGTCGTGTGACAAAGCGGGAGATCGTGACTACTGAATGACCACACCCTCCTCCTCCGGTGAGAGTCGGTGAGAGTCGTCTGGACCTTGGCCTTCGGTGCATGTCAAAGGGAGATAGACCGCAGGGTGTGAGAGCGAACACAGGGCGCTTATCTGTGGTGCAGGTGTCCTGTTCCTGAGCCACGTGTCCCGTCTGGTCTTGTTTCTCTTTCTTCCCCGAAACTCACACCTGGCCTCAGGTTAACCATGGGCCTTGCTTTTCCATCCTCTTTTTTTTTTTTTTTTTTAAAGATTTTATGTATTTATTTGATCCAGAGAGAAGGAGAGTACAAGCAGGGGGAGCGGCAGAGGCAGAGGGAGAAGCAGGCTCCCTGCTGAGCAGAGAGCCCGATGCGGGGCTCAGTCCCAGAACCCTGGGATCATGACCTGAGTCAAAGGCAGCTGCATCACCGACGGAGCCCTCAGGCACCCCTTGTTTTTCCATCTTGCATCTTTGACGCTGGGTCTGAGTCAGAGCATCTGGGGGGACTCCACTTGCTTTGCTTGTTCTCGGGCTTGTTGCAGAATGAGCAGGGTGGCCGGGAGGGGCCCTGTTGGTTGTGGAATGCTGTGAGGGCCTGCCTGGGCGTGGGGGGTCCGCTGCGCTCCCATGACCCGTGTCGCTGCAGTCAGAGTGCGTGTCTCACCCCAGGGACTGTTTATTCCAATCACGACTCAGTGCGATTCCAGATACTGAGGGTCACTCCGCGTGTCTGCAGCCCCCGCTAGCTCAGGGGACCTGTGCCCGTGCCCACCCAGCAGCAGGCTGGAGAAGAGCAGCGGCTGCCAAGTGTAGGGGCAAATATTAAACACCTTCCGTGTTCTGAATAATTTATTTTGGTTGATGTTTAAAATATTACTTGACTTGAATTTTTTTTTAAACCTGGAAAAAAGAAGGAAATAGAAAGTTTCCACATTGAATGATTTGCATGGTTTGGGAGTTAAATGGTTTCTCTTATAGTGACACCACAATCCGGAAGGATGGGAAGGTGATGGGACAGGCTGTGGTCCCTCCTCGGAGTCTGCGTCCTGTGGAGGGACCCACCAGCCTGGCCGCCACAGGCCATGTCCCCCTCCGTGAGCAGGAACAGCGGGGACTGGGTGTGTGTGTGTTTTCCAGGCCCAGCCCTGGGAGGAGTGCTACCCCAGCTTGTGCCCGCCCTCCGCAGCTGCCTCCAGCCGGCCAGAGACCCCCAGATGCGCCTCAGGCTCTTCTCCTCCCTGTCTCGGGTGCTGCTGAGTGCCCAGGAGACCGTCAACTCCCAGGGGTAGGTTTTCCCAGCCTCTGGCCTCTGCAGGACACTCTCCGACGGAAGCGGGGATCACCCCTGGGCTGTGGCGCCGGCCGCCCTCCCTGGGCAAACAGACGGCTCCGCTAGTGAGCGCCCACCTGCGCAGATGTAAAGTCAAAGTCATTTTTGTGCAGCCATTAAAATTCCAGCAAATGAAGAGGTTTTAGGGAACATTAACTTAATGGTTTATATATTAGGTGTTCTGGTTTTAAAAGTCTTTCTAACCAAACAGAGCGGACTGACTCCCCGTTGGTGGTTAAAGTGTTAGAAGAAACTTCTGTCCACGCAACCACGTGAAGAGCCCCCAGCGTGATGCTCTGCAGGGAGGGAGGGGACAGCAGGGACGCTGGCAGGAGGGAGGGGACAGCAGGGACGCTGGCAGGAGGGAGGGGCCCACTTAAATCCGCGGCAGCACAGAGGCCTGTCCAGAGCAGAGTTGGGTGCTGGGAGGGGTGGGTGCTGAGGCATGCGGGGACCCTGTCCCCTCGGAAGGAGCATGTCTGTTAGGAGCAGCTCCCTCCACGCCACTAGCATGCCAGGATGCTTGCTGTGGGCTCTCCCGGCCCTTCGAATTGCAGGGAATTCCACGTCCTGCTTGTTGGTACAAACTCCGAGCCTTCAGGGGCCATAAAATCGGAGTGCCACCCTGGGCAGGGCTCCATGTGGCTGAGCTGGAAGGAGCATGGGCATGGTTTGGCGGGCTCCTTAGAGCCTGTGCTCCCCTGCATCCTCGTGAGCTGCTGGAACAGCACCCAGACAGCGGGAGCCCCGGGGGTGCCTTGCTGACCCTCTGCTGCCAGCATGCACCCCGCAGGCCCCGCTCAGAAGTGGCAGAGGGCAGGTGCTTGAGAGGGCTGCCCTGGGTCCTCAGTCTCACAAGTATCTGATGGGGACAGGATGTGGCTTCTTGGTGTGAGGAGGTGTTTTGTGGGGCCCTCCATGGACGGAGCTGGTCCTCCCACAGAGCACCCCAAGCATGGGCCGTGGGCGCCAGCCCCCGGCGCATGGCCTTCGCTCTCCAGGGCGTCTATGGACGTGTGACAGGCCTTCCTGGCCATCACCCAGCTGACTCCGCTGGCTCCTCGAGGCTGACTGAGGACTGGGAAGGGGTGATGGTGATGGTAGGAGGTCGAAGGTGGCCAGGGTCACAGACCAGTGTGCCCGTGGTCTCCTGGGATGCGTCCTCGTTCCAGCGGGGACCCACCCACCAACCCACGTGCGTCTTGCCATGCTAGGAGTCCCCATTCCAAAAAGTTGGGTGCCAGGTCTTCCTCCACAATGTGTCCCTCCTTCCAGCATGGGTTCTGACTAACCCCGGCTGTGCGTGGGGCCTGCCTGTCTTCCCACGGCCGAGCACAATCTGACCAGTGCTCAGCCTCTGCTCTTCCAGCCACTTGACGTGGACACCTGTCGGGGGTCCAGGAGGACGGCTGTCAGCGTTAGGTCTTTCTAAGGAGACCTCTTGTGAATCACTTTGCAAGGAACAGCAGTTCTTTGCATGGAAGTTAAAGCACATTGGAAACCTAATCCGTGTGTGTGTGTGTGTGTGTGTGTGTGTGTGTGTGTGTGTGTGTGTGGTGTCAGAGAGAGAAAGAGAGAGAGAGAATTGTCCAGAACCATCATCACTCACCTGCATTGCTGGTGCTGGGGTGCCCCCTGCTGGAAGTCAGCAGGTGCAGCCTTCCACAGAGGGGAAGTTCAGCGGGGGCGGAGGCCCCATCCGATGGACCAGAGGGACAGTGGGACCAGAGGAACAGTGGGCAGGATGCAGGGAGCAGCCCGGCCTCGCCCTGCAGGCGTCCCCTCATCAGTCTCCCGGAGCAGCTGGTATCTGGGACGTGAGCTGCCTCTGAAACATGCTTCAGAATAATGCTCAGAAATGAGTTGACAGATTCTTTGTTGAACCAAACGTGTTTCGCCACGACAGTGGTGGCACAGTGAGACTTTTGAGGGTGCTCAGGTGTCCTCAGTGCGGCTTCAGTGAGTTCTCTTTGTGGGGCTCTACGGCCCCCAGCCAGACCGGCCGACCAGGACGTGGGAGTTGACCGTTTAAATGACACATCCTGACAGCTGGCAGGGGCCTCCACGTCTCTGCGAGCTGTGGCGTTCAAGCCCTGGGCTCAGACCGGCGGTGCCCCTCACTGGGGTGGAGGGACGTGTGCCCACAGGGGATGGTTAGGGCCACACGCGCAAGTGACTTTGCTGGCATGGTCAGCGCACTCCTCCTCTTTCAGAGGCAGGAGAGATGGGCAAAGCCCCTGCAGCGGGTTTGGGGGGGGCACCCTGGAGGTTCAGAATGTGCACTGGACCCAGCAGAGGCCAGCAGGAGCCCTGGGAGGCCACCCCACCCCTGCAGGGCTCCTGCCCCCAGGGAAGCCGTGGCCCTCTGCTTCTGGCTTCCCCTCACCCTGGCTCTCTCCACTTCGCTCCCTTGTTAACACCCCAGGCAGTTTCACCACTACCTCAACACCGTGACGAAAGACATCTTGGTCCCCAGTCTGCAGTGGCATGCAGGGAAGACTGCAGCAGCCATCCGCACGGCAGCTGTGTCCTGCCTCTGGGCACTCATCAGCAGTGACATCCTGTCGGAGAAGCAGGTGGGGCTCCCAAGGTCACCTGCCCCAGCAGGGTGGGGGGGACATGCACACAGCTGCCAGACCCCATGTTCTGCAGCCACTGGGGGCGAGGGGAGCGTGGGTCCACAGGCAAGTGTGACCCGCAGGCAACAGCTTATGTTTCGATCATCGGGGGTTTTCTTGGGATATATACTAAATGTTACTCCTTGCAGAGCAGAGATCATAACCACAGGAACCCACTTGAGTTAGGCAGATCTTGGGCTTTCTGTGGACTGTCAGGGAAGCGGGGCCTGCTTGCTGTCACTGTGCTCAGCCCCACATCTGCAGATGCATGGCTAGGGGCTTGCTAGTGTGTGAGCTCCCCTTCCTACTACACTGAACCACCCTGATCTGAGTTACAGCGTCCCCCAGATTTGGTTGGACACAATAGACAGTAGTAGAGAGTAGGTAGCATTTGTGTTTCCAAGACTGTGAACAGTGGATTTTTCAACTCACCAAGTTAAGCAAAATTGTCCAAGTCATGGAGGTTTTAAAATCAGGGTTCAGGGTTTTTTTTCTTTTTTTAAAGATTTTATTTACACATTTGTGAGAAAGAGAAAGCGTACAAGCAGGCAGAGGGAGAAGCAGACTCCCCTCTGAGCAAGGAACCCGATGTGATGTGGGACTCGATCCCAGGACCCTGGGATCATGACCCATGCCGAAGGCAGATGCTTAACGACTGGTTAAGGTTCAGGTTTTCTTTTTTTTTTTGACAGAGATCACAAGTAGATGGAGAGGCAGAGAGAGAGAGAGAGAGAGAGAGAGAGAAAAGCAGGCTCCCTGCTGAGCAGAGAGCCCCATGCGGGACTCGATCCCAGGACCCTGAGATCATGACCCGAGCCAAAGGCAGCGGCTTAACCCACTGAGCCACCCAGGCGCCCAAGGTTCAGGTTTTCTTATGTAAAATTTCCAGATGGTATTCCAGATTCCTTTCTGTTTGTAGGAGAGCCAGGCCCCTCGCATGACGGGCAAGGTGCACACGGCATGTCCCTGGCGGTGTCCTGCCGGGCTGGGGCCCCAGTCCCTCATATCCTCTCTTTGCAGATGCGGGAAGTGCAGGAGACGCTCATGCCGGACGTTCTAACCACCCTGGAGGAGGACTCTCAGAGGACACGATTAATTTCGTGCCAGATCATTAACAGATTTCTAAAAACCTCCGGCGGTGTGACTGATTCAGAGAAGTTCATCAAAATTTACCCTGGTAGGACCTTTTTCTTTCTGTTCTTTTGTAGGGAAGCTAGAAACTGCTCCTTTGACTCTCGGTCAGGTTGGTGCTGAGTCCCCGCATGGCTGTGACAGATGAACTGTCTGTGGGTAGATAGCATAGTCCAGGGGTGGCCTGTGCCCAGGAATTAGGGGTGCAGTCCCACCGCATAGCAGGGGTCCTGCAGTGCAAGGGTGAGCACCTGTTCGTGCCTAAAGTCCTGTGTCTCTGCCCTTCTGTGGCACCAAGCACCGGGCGCCCGTCAGATGCAGGAGCAGAGCAACGGACGCAGAGGGTCCTAAAATACCCAGGAAACCCAGCATGGGGAAGGACAGTAGGTACCCTCATTACTGGAGGGGAGATGTGAATTCTGGAACCCACCTCCAAGTTCAAACAGAAATGCCAATGGGAACCAAGATGTGCTTAAGAAAGAGCCCAGGAGACCTTCTTGAATGCCATGCAGAGACTCCAGGGAGGGCACCTGTGGACACGGAGGAGCGGTGTTGGCGCTGGCCGGGGCTGCAGTGTCTGGACACACCCGTGGCTCTCCACTCCTACCATCAGCCGCGGGCACACAGCGGAGCCTCGGCGTGTAGTGATTGGTGGACAGCCACCTGTCCTTCCCTGAGCCTCGGCATGTAGTGATTCTAAGAGGTGGTCATAAGAATTCCTGGAAATGAGATTCAGCTGGGGGGCTGCTGGGTGCACGAGACTGAATGTGGCAGAGATCGGTTGCCGGGATAGGAAGATGCGTGGTTGCCGGGATAGGAAGATGCGTGTCTGCGGGGGAGGCTCGGGCTGTGCAGCAGAGCTCCAGAATGAGGGACGGATGGACGGCCAGCATCAGAAGAGGTGGCGGCTCAGAATGTTCTGGAATGGCAGGCTCTGCATCTCGACGAAACCCAGAGTCGAAGTCACCTTTCCCACACGTTCTTGCAAGTTCATTTTTGGTTTTGTGTTTATTTCCATCACCACGACGACGACCTCCAGACTCCCATCTGTGGACACAACCAGCCAGCGTGGTTTGTGGACTGTCCACACTTGTTGGACTTTTGCTCACTTTTTAAAACAAAACCCAGTGAAAAGATGGCTCATTTGGGGGCATTTGGGGTTACTTTAAGTCCAGGAGGATTTCCTCAGTGGGCTCCCTTACTTGCAGCTCTAGCTTCATGCTCCCGGGAGCGGTGTGTTGGCAGAAGTATGGCCACTTGGCCGCAGAGGGCCTGTGTCCGGAGCTGCCTTCTCTGAGACCTCCCACGACTCTGATGCATATGCCTGGTACGGGCCACATGCGAGCCAGCTTTTCCTGAGTGAGCCGCTGCCTGTGATGGCTGATGATTACTGTTTTCAGGGGCTGAGTGGTCCGGCCTCAGAGCTCAGCAGAAACAAACCTGATGCAGGTGTCGGCTGTCATGTCACCAGGCTCTGAGTGCTGTCCCCAAGCCTGCAGTTTGAGGGAGGGGGGTGTCTGCACATCAAAGGGGATGGGGCAGCCAGCTGTGTGTGTGATACTCGTGGTGAGAGATTCTGAGCATTTTGGAGCCACAGAGGGCATGGGGCTGCCTCGCGGGTGAGGACACAGGGTAGAGCAGCCCAGGTCTGCGCACATGGCACAGCACGTGCAGGACCAGGCACTCCCTGTGTCCACCTCTTGGCCAGTGCAGTCAAGGGTTCCCAGGACACTGGGAGCTACCTGAGTTCCTTGTGTGTGAACACCAGGCTCCCCACAGGATGTGGGTTTCCTGGGGCCTGAGGGTGAGCGCCCCCCGCTGTGGGGTCAGGTGCCTGCTCCAGCCCCTGTCTCACTGTCCTGTCCTGCCCTCCCTCCAGAGCTCCTGAAGCGTCTGGATGACATTTCCCATGAAGTGAGGCTGGCGGCCACCTCCGCCTTGGTCACGTGGCTGGCGTGTGTCCCGAATGACGACGGGAAGGCCCACTACCAAAGCAACATCCAGTTCCTGTACAGAGAGCTCCTCGTGTACCTCGATGACCCAGAGGCTGCTGTCCAGGATGCGGTGTTAGGTAGGCATGGCGTGACAGGCGCTTGGTTCTGAGACCTGTCTGGAACACGGAGGCCTGGACTTTTGAGCACGGGGTAGCAGGTCCACGGCCTTGGGGTCTCTTTGGACCCACATCAGTGCTGACCCAAGGCCTTTGTCTTTGTGGGTTATAGCCCATAATAGGCCATGATAGGAAGTAAAGTTGGGGGACGACTGGGGTGCTGAGTTGGTTAAGTATCTGCTTCTGGCTCAGGTCATGATCTCGGTCGCGGGATCGAGTCCTGCTTGGCAGGGAGCCTGCTTCTCCCTCTGACCCTCCCTCCATTCAGTGCTTACCTCACTCATGCACTCTTTCTCTGAAGCAAATAAAATCTTAAAAAGAAAGAAAAAGTTGAGAAAAAAATCTTAGATATTTGTTTATTTATTTAGAGTAACAGTAAGGCCACTGTGTGTTAACATAAATGACGTGGCTTTGGAAGATATATTTTCCAAAACAAAGTAACAAGCCGGAAGAATGGTGGTGTTTCACTTTGTGGCTCTCCGTGGAAGACAGCTAGGTATTCATAGCGTTGGCGGTGGCCCTGATGTGTGGCACTGGTGAGGGAAGGTGGAGGAAATCCAGACTCAAGCAGGTGCGCAGCTGGAAGAGAGGCACTGTTGTAGGTTCCTGTGGTCATGCTTGGCTACTGGCCAGGGGGGTGCCTGGAGTGGGGACCCCAACGACATTCACGCCTAATGGTCCATCTTCACGACACCCATGTCTAGAAGTCACGTTGATGAGCAGAGAGCTCCGAACAGTCTTGGGAAGAAAAGCTTGTGGCAGCCGTTGGGCTCGTGGGGGCAGAAGCAGGTTCCCTGTACCTGCCATTTCTACTGGAAAGCCACAAATGCTGTCTCTCTACTGATTTCTGAGCAGGTGTCCTGCCGGAGGCCTGAGTGTGCCCAGGCTGACTCTGTCCTGTTGTTTTTCAGCTGGTCATTCTTAGCGGGGTATGTGGCATGCTGGGGACCCAGCACACCCCTGCTGTGCACCCCCCCAGTCAGTGCACAGGATGCTCAGAAGCTGGGTCCAGTGAGCCCAGGGAGCCTGGCTTCAGTGTCCCACAGCAGCCACGGGAATTGTCCTGCAGAGGCGTGTATGTAAAATACCGATTACAAGATCTTGGAGCGGAAGTGTAAAACATATGCCAGTAACCCAAAAGTAGTCAAGGAACAAGGACAGGAAGAATACAGAAACAGGGACAAACAGGAAACAGACCAAATCCAGCCTTGGCTGCAATCTTGTGGCATGTTAATGAGCCAAACGCTCCAGTTTAAAGGCAGGCATTGTCAAGTCAATAAAAAAAATCACAACTCTAAACTCATGAATTAAGGTATAAGTTGGGTGCCGGAGTACTGACCTAATAAAGGAATTTTTACTGCTTTGTTGAGGACATTCTTGAGGAAACTCAAGGGGCATTGGAGGCTCATGGACCCTGCCTATAGTGAGCAGAGAGCCATGCCTGGTGGAGTTACAGACACAGTTTTGACTCCCAGACCCAAGGTCCTACAGGACCCCCAGCGACCCTCGCTCACACAGAGCCGCCACCCTGGGCCGTCGCAGGCAGGAGTGCGTGGCCGTGTGGCCTGTGTGGACAGCTGGGCGGTATTCTCCAGGCGCCAGCAGCGGGAGGAACCCCGGTGTGCTGGCTTCACTCTGCAGCCATACCAGGTGTGGGGGCAGAGTCTGGCTTACGAGGCCAAGTTCTCGCAGACCCTCACATCTTGCTCTCTCTTTAGTTTTGTAAGGAACTGCCAAACTGTCCTCCAGAGTGGCCGCCCGGTCTCACACTGCCACCTGTACCCCGCGGCTCCATGTCTTCGCCAGCACTGGCTGGGGATGGTGTTGCGGGTTTTGGCCGTTCTCATGAGTGTGTGGCTGTGTGTGCTGTTGTTTACATCTCTATTTCCCTGGGGACAGGCAAGCTTGGGGGGGCATCTCTCAGCCATGTTGGCCTGAGGTGTCTCTTCCTCCTTGAGGCGGCATCAGGGTCTCCCGCGTCTCTAACGTGCACCCTGTTTGCGTCGGGTAGCGTCGGGGTCTCCCGCATCTCTCATGTCGGGGGGTGTCGGGATCTCCTACGTCTCACGTGTGCCCTGTTCACATCAGCCAGTGTCAGGGTCTCCTGCGTCTCTCCTGTGCGCCATATTCGCGTCGGGCAGGGTCGGGGTCTCGTGCTTCTCTCACATGCGCTGTGTTCACGTGTTCGTGTGTTCTGGAGTTCTCGTTGAGAGAACTTACAGACATGCAGGCAATTTCAAGAAACCAAAAGTTGTTGCCGCTGATGGGGAAAACCAAGTCCTGGAGTTGTTGATTCACAGGGATGGGGATTTCAGAACCTGGTGAAGTTGGCACTTAATCAAGGAAAAATCCATCGTGAAATGCAAGATTTAAAAAAGGAGGTGGAGAGAGAGACCATGATGTTCAGTAACTATGAAAACAGCTAAAGGAAGCAGAACAAATACTGACTACAGTAGAAACTCACATCAGTAAAGAGGCCCGAGAAGGTGACTTCTTCTTGGAAGAAGTGACTCAGGTGCCCTAGGATGGCTGCGAGTCCTGCTGCATGTGCCCCGCCGACCTGGGTCACAGGGGACCCACAGAGCCTACACTCGGCGGATTTAGAGACGAGAAGTGGATTATTGGGTCTGATGCTGTAAACGGTCCCTTACTGGGGGACGCACTCACAGCAGATTGTTAGATGTCCTTGCTCCACCATGTCTGTGGCAGTCAGAGGACATGAGAGAATAAAAATCATCACCACATGCAGGGTCACCGGCTCTCTCCCTGGTTTCCTTCGGGATCCTGTAGCTCTTGTAGTTTCGTATGTGAGTCCGTGATCCATGTGGAGTTCATTTTTGTGAAGGATGTGGAGTCTGCATCTAGATCTCCCTCCCTCCCTCCCTTCTTCCTTCCTTCCTCCTCCCTTCTCCCCCTCCTCTGGGTATCCACTTGTTCCACACCATTGACATAAAAGGCTGCCTTTGCTCCCGTGTTGCCGCTGCTCTGTTATCAAAGATCAAAGGACCGTGGGCCTGCGTCCACTGTGGGTCCATATCAGCTGTGGGTCTGCGTCTGAGCTCTCTCTTCTGGTCCACCAAGCTATCTGTTCTTCCAACAAGACCACACTGTCCGTTTCTCTGGGGTTGTGGAAAGTCGTAAGTCAGACGGCGTCGGCCCCCTTCCTCCTTCAGGGCTGCGCTGGCCACTCGGGGGCTTCGTTCGGTCTCTGCACACAGACTGTAGATTGAGTTGGTCGGTATCTGCAGAATAACTTGCTGGGATTGTGATGGTCTTAAAGCTACAGATCGAGTTGAGGAAAACTGGCATTGTGACAATATTGACTCTACCTATCCATGAACATGGCTCTCTCCATGTATTTTATTATGTTTTATTTGTGTTACCTTTGTTTTACTTACACATTATTTGTTTTATTTGTACATTACCTTTTTTAAAAAGATTTTATTCATTTGATAGAGAGAGAGCAAGCAAGGGGAGCAGCAGAGAGAGTGGGGAGCCTGATGTGGGGCTTGATCCCAGAACACTGAGATCATGCTCTGAGGAAGACAGACGTTTAACCGACTGAGCCACCCAGGAGCTCCGATCACGTGATTTTCTTTTTCAGCCTGTTGATGGGATGGATTACATTAATTGATTTTTTTTTAAGATAGATTTATTTATTTATGTATGTATTTGACAGAGAGAGATGTAGTGAGAGAGGGAAGACAAGCAGAGAGAGTGGGAGAGAGAAAAGCAGCCTCCCCGCAAAGCAGGGAGCCTGATGCGGGGCTCCGTCCTAAGGACACTGGGATCGTGACCTGAGCCAAAGGCAGATGCTTAACTGACTGAGCCACCCAGGTGCCCCACATTAATTGATTAATTGCAATACTGGACTAGCCTTCCATACCTAGGATAAACCCCACTTGGTGTTCATGCCTAACTCTTTTTATACATTGTTGGATTCGATTTGCTACTATTTTGTTGAGGATTTTTGCATCTCTGTTCATAAGAGATAATGGTTTATATTTTCTTGTAATGCCTTTGGTGTTGTACTGGGGTCATCCTGGCCCTATAGATTGAGTTAGGAAGCTTCCAACTTCTGGAAGAGTATAGAGAATTGGTATCATTTCTTCCTGAATGTTTGGTAGAATTCACCGGTGGACCCATCTGGGTCTGGTGCTTTCTGTGTTGGGAGGTTGTTAATTCTTGATTCCATTTCTCTGATGTAGGTCCTCTATCCTTGTGTGTCTTTTGACCAGCCCACCTCCTGGGGTCCTTGTATCTGTGGGCTGCAACTTGTTCAGAGGACCGGCTTTTGGTTTTCTTGATTTTCTCTATTGATTTCCTGTTCCAGTTTCACTGATTTCTACTTAATTCTTTTCTTCTGCTCACTTTGGATTTAATTGTCTTTCTTTCTCTAGTTTCCTTAGGTAGAAAATTAAATGATTGATTTTTAGATCTTCTTTTCTCATAGATGCATTTGATGCTGTAAATTCCCCTCCAAGCAGTGTTTTCACTGCAATCCACGAATTTTGGTTGTATTTTCATTCAGTTCAAAATTTGGTTTCTTTTCAAAAGATTTCGTATCTGACTACTGCGTTATTCAGAAATGTGTTCTTTATTCTCCAAGTATGTGGGGATTTTCCATTTGATCTCTTGTTGATTTCTGGTTTAACTCCATTATGGTCTGAGAGCAGACATTGTAGGACTTCTGTTTTTTAAATTTGTTACGGTGTTTTTCATGGCCCAAAATGTGGCCCGCCTGATGAGTGGGCCTGGGGGCCGGAGAAGAGTGTGTGTTCGGCTGCTGTTGGATAGACGCATCTGCAGACTCTGTCGTGGCTCCTGGCGGATGGCGCTGCAGGGGTCGGCCGCGTCCTCGCTGACCTTCCACCTGGGGGTCTGTCCACTGGGATAGCGGGTGTGGAAATCTAGCCAGTGTGGATTCACCTGCTTCTCCTTGCAACCCTGTCCATTTGGCCTCACGTAGTTTGGTGCTCTGTTATCAGGCATGTCAGTATTAGAGATCCTCATGTCTTCTCAGAGTAAGACCCTTCCTCACTGAGTCATGCGCGGCCACTCAGTCCTGGATAACTTGCCTCGCGTTGCAGTCTGCTCTGTTCCTGGCTGTTTTAACTGGGCTGTGAAGCTTATTCCCATAAGCAGCAATGGTTTATTATTGATTCCTGGCGTTTTGAGGGTGTGTTCCTGTTTTACAGAGGTCCTCAAAGCAGGCAGCATTCTGTTCCCTGAGCTCCTGGTGAGAGAGACGGAGGCTGTTGTCGAGAAGCACCGCTCCCCTGCCCACTGCCAGCAGCTTCTGAGGTACCTGCAGACCCTGCCGCTGGCCTAGTGAGCGCGGAGCCCAGACCACGGAGCCAGACCCAGCTCCTGTCCTTCCCACCACAGGAGGGTGCGACCTTCAAACCTCACGATGAGACACCTGCTTGTTGACAGCCTGAGACGTTTACGAGCAGGACTCCAAGAGCAAGAATGTATTCCCTAAGAAATGTGCCCAGGGTTCTCCTGAGACAGAGCTCCAGCCCAGGAGTTTTGGAAATAATGTTCACTGTGTTATTTATACAGTTCTTTGACCACTCTCGCAAAAATCTATAGGTTATTTGATATTAAACCTCACTGGCATCTGCTCACACCCGCAGCCTGATCAGCCTGTTTGTTTCAAAGCTTCGTGCACCTGCTATGCTCTTGAGTTAGGATTTCTAACCTAACCCCACCCCACCAAGACTATTTTTTTAAGCAAAGGTTATTAAAAAGAAATTATTCTTTCCTTGGGTTATGTCTACTAAAACCATCACAGTGAACAGACTAAAAGGAACTTGAAATTTTATCAGTCAAATTTTTCCTGTTTAAAATATTCTGGAACTCAAAATGTTATATGGATACATTCGGTCATGTTTTTTTCTCCTGTCAGTAATGCAAACCGTGTTGAAAATAGAATACTTAATCAGATATAATTTTGGTTGCTCTCTTATAAGTAGGAGTAAAGTATAATTGGGTTTTATTCTCTAGCACTTTCTACACCCAAGTGCCTAAAATAAATTTCATTTTAAATGGATATTATTTCCAAAAGCCAAATATTTATGTTAACACAGGGGGGTAAATATTGTGTGTATTTTCTAGCAACCAGATATTAACATTTATGCTTAAGTGTTTGAAAATGTAATTAAAACTATTTATTATAATTACCTTGTACACCTGTCTTAATGTGTTTGGTAGTTAATTGACATTTTTAGAGGTGCTCATTTTTCCTTAGATTTAACCTCTCAGTGATGCTGGCCTTAGGAATTGCGGGCTGCTGGACGGGCTCCTCCACTACTCGGTGCAGTGCCCTCTGTGGACACCAGGTGGCAGGGGCAGCAAACCCCATCAGGAGGGCATCCGTGGGGAAGCCTGGCTGTTTGGTTGGGGTCAGTAGGCCTGGACAAAAGGTGGGACCCGAATGTGCATGACAGACTTCAGTTAGTGCCCCCAAGCCTCACGGCAGTGTGCTCCCAACCTGCAGTGACAGCTGCTTTCCCACCTCGGAAAGCCTTCGGAGATGTGACAGAGTGTGAGCCCGTTCTGTGAGTGACGGCAGCTGTGGAGGCTTAGGGTGTCCTCGGGGACGTCACCCACCAGTTCCCTGATTGCCCTCTATATGCTCTGCTGTTTCCTTCCTCACCATCACCTGGAAACCTGCAAGGAATGCAGATTATGGGGTCTCAGCCCAGATCTGTGGTGGGCCCGGTGGCCAGCCCTCCAGGGGATTGATCCCCTAAACTAGGGAGCCCCACACACTTTCATGTTCAGCAAGAGCGCCATGTTCCATCTCGGATCAGCCGCAAAGTATCACAGGAGCCAAACGGAAGTGGCCGAGACCTTGGCTGGAGGTCACAGGCCCAAGGCAGGCGTGGTTGGATGCTGGCATTGGCAGCTGGCTGCCATAGAAAGATGGGCATGGCATTCCAGCTTCTGGACGTCTCTTCCTCTGAGAGGAAGCATTCTGAGCATCACAGAGGTCAGTGCCACCTGGCATGGCGTCTACAGGTGGGTGTGTTCAGAGAAAGACACACAACCTCAGCTCACAAAAGTTAGCTAAATACCTGAAAACCAACATCTCCCTCTTCGTAAGTTTTTTAAATTCTTGGTGTGTCTGGGTGGCTTGGTGAGTGAAGCATCTGCCTTCGGCTCAGGTCAGGATCCCAGGGTCCTGGGGTCGAGTCCCATGTGGGGCTCCCTGCTCCGAGGGAGGCCTTTTTCACCTTCCTTCCCTCCTCCTGGCTCATGCTTTCTCTCCCTCTCCCGCTCAAATAAAAATAAAATGTTAAAAAAATATTTTTTGAAAGTCATCCACGCTGCTCAGTTAAACCAGCAGCTGTCTGTGGTTCGTTAACCTTCCGGCACAGGTGCGGAAAAACAGGGACGTGTGGGATGTAGCCCCTGAGGGTTGGCAGCATTACCGAGACATACTTAGGCACTGTGACAATCACCCCCGCTGGGTATGCAGTTGGGTGGGAGTCAGCAAATCTTCAGAGCTGTCTTCGGACACCTGTGTCACCCGGAGAGCGTCACCGAGCCCTAGTGCAGCTGACCCCTGCCTGCATTCACGGCCCAACAACCACTGAGCCGCTCTGTCTCCAACCTGGCGTCTGTTCTAGATGCTTCACATACATGGAATCGTCTCTGCAGTCTTCGGAGCCTGGCTTTTTTCTCGTGCCACAGAGCTTTTTTCTGTTTTGTTTTGTTTTTTTTAAAGATTTTATTTATTTATTTGACAGAGCGAAATCACAAGTAGGCAGAGAAGCAGGCAGAGAGAGAGGGAAGCAGGCTCCCTGCTGAGCAGAGAGCCCAACGCGGGGCTTGATCCTAGGACCCTGAGATCACGACCTGAGCCAAAGGCAGAGGCTCAACCCACTGAGCCACCCAGGTGCCCTGGCACAGAGTTTTTGAGGGGATTTATTTGTGCGGAGTTCAGGGGTCAGCAACCCCTCTCTCTGAAAGACCAGAACATCCTTTTAGGCTTTGAGGTCTCAACTCTATTTTCTGTTCACCCACTGATAGGCACTTTGGGTGAGGCCATTGTGAATAGAACTGCCATGGACTCTGTGACCCGTGTGGGCATGCTTCCGCTGTCTGGGGACTCCTCAGGGCAAAATGGCCTGTGTATTTGATACGTTTGTAGCCCCTGACGGATCGAGGGATTACTGTTTTCAACCGCTCGGTAGAAGGATGCTTGCCCTACAGTTCACTGCACACACTTAAAGCGGGCAGTTTGACAAGTCCTGACCCACGTGCACCTGTGAACCTCCCACCACCCTGAAAGTTCTCCCTGCCCTCTCCCGCAGCCCCACCCCACCCCAGACGACTCTGGTCTGGTCCAGTTGCCACACAGTATGCCCTGCGTGTTCTGGACTGACGCAGCACATGTTCACCCTTCAGCGTTTTGGCCTTCTTTTGTGATACACAATTGTTTCAAGCTGTGTCCACGCCGTAGCACCCATGGGTGGTTGCTCGGTCCTTGCCATTGCTGGGCAGTACCGCACTGGCTGACCACACCGCAACCTCAATGCGGGCTGGCCCCTAGCTCCCGGCTCCTGCAGAGAAGCTCCTCCCAAGGCTGGTGCCCAAGTCTCTGTTAGGACTTAGCTTTCACTCTCACCCCCCCATCCTCACCCCAGGGAAGCATCTGGGAGAGGACGGGCAATTGCACTGGATGCTATTTAAGTTTTTAAGAGACTGTAAGCTGTTTTCCAGGGGGGCGGTACCCCTTTATCTTCCCGCCAGCACCGTATGAGAGTCCCAGTTCCTCTCATCTCTGCCAACATCTGACACATCAGCCTTTTCTGTTTCAGCCATGGGAACAGGCATGGGCTGATGTCTCAGTATGGTTTTAGTTTGCATTCCCTTCATGTCTCATGGTGTTGAGTATTTTTTCATGGGCTTATTGGCCATCTGTAGCTCTTCGTTGGCGAACTATCTTAAAATCTCTTGCCCATTTAAAAAAAATCTATTTATTTTTAGAGACAGAGCCCACGCGTGCATGCAAGCAGGGGGAGGGGCAGAGGCAGAGTGAGGAGGAGAGAATCCCAAGAAGACTCTGCACTGAGCGCACAGCCACGCGTGGGACTGGACCTCATGACCCTGAGATCGTGACCCGAGTCAAAACCAAGAGTCAGTCACTTGACCGAGCCACCCACACGCCCTCCTCTTGCCCATTTTTTAAAAATCAGGCTTTCTCGGGCACCCGGGTGGCTCAGTGGGTTAAAGCCTCTGCTTTCGGCTTGGGTCGTGATCCCAGGGTCCTGGGATCAAGCCCCTCATCGGGCTCTCTGCTAAGCAGGAAGCCAGCTTCCCTTTCTCTCTCTGCCTGGCTCTCTGCCTACTTGTGATCTGTCTGTCAAATACATAAATAAAATCTTAAAAAAAAAAAAAAAAAAAGATCACAGCTCTGAGATCAGGAGCTGCACGCTCCGTTAACTAAGCCAGCTGGGCACTTCCGTTTTCATTCACTCTTTAACAATGTCTCAAAGAACAGAAGTTTCTAGTTTTGAAGGAATTTATCAGTATCTTCTTTTATTATGTTTCTGGTGTTATATCTAAATTATTCACTCACACCAAAGTTTCACTTCCTAAATTTCAAACTCAAAAAGTTATTTTCGGGGCGCCTGGGTGGCTCAGTGGGTTAAGCCGCTGCCTTCGGCTCAGGTCATGATCTCAGGGTCCTGGGATCGAGTCCCGCATCGGGCTCTCTGCTCAGCAGGGAGCCTGCTTCCATCTCTCTCTCTCTCTCTCTCTCTCTCTCTCTGCCTGCCTCTCCATCTACTTGTGATCTCTATCAAATAAATAAATAAAATCTTTATTTATTTTTTTTTAAAGATTTATTTATTTATTTGACAGAGAGAGATTACAAGTAGGCAGAGAGGCAGGCAGAGAGAGAGAGGAGGAAGCAGGCTCCCTGCAGAGCAGAGAGCCCGATGCGGGACTCGATCCCAGGACCCTGAGATCATGACCTGAGCCGAAGGCAGCGGCTTAACCCACTGAGCCACCCAGGCGCCCAATAAAATCTTTTTTTAAAAAAAGTTATTTTCATAAAGATGATTCCTCTACTTGCTGTACCTACACCATGGTTCAAAGGCAAGCTTTACTTCCTTTGGAAATCTCCTTTCAGAGCATCTGGGTGGCTCTGTCATTGGGCATCTGCTTTCAGCTCAGGTCATGATCTCAGGGTGCTGGGACAGAGTCCCACATCAGGCTCTCTGCTCAGCAGGTTCCTGCTTGTGTTCCCTCTCTCGCTGTCTCTCTCTGTCAAATAAATAAATAAAATCTTAAGAAAAAGAAAAAATCTCCCGTGATCTGAATGAAACTAGGAGATCTCTCTAGGGTAAGTTGGTTGAAAATAAAACCCCTACCTTTTAGTAACCAGAGACAGTCCCATATGGGACAGTATGGGATGATCTTTAAAAAGCATTAGTAATCATAAACAAGGAGCACAGCGCTGTCTAGAATGAACCAGAAATAAAAGGAGGAAAGGGGTAGTAGCTGCTGAGCTGCTTTCATGCAGATACAGCATTTCTGGAAGGGTACAGAAGAAGCAGGTGGTTGCCTCTGGGATGCGGGGGGGAACCTGCATGACAGGGACTGGAGTGGGACTTCAGTCTACGCTTTTTGGTGCCTTTGAATTTACTTTCTTGCGCATGTATTTCTTATTAAAAAACACAACTCTGCTGAGACTCCTCAATCAGCAACCCACGGACACTGGTGATGTTTTTAGCTCTGAGGCCAGCACACCTGTTTCCTCTGTAGAGAACAGGGTCCTGTTCCAGGCAAGGATATTCTGGACGTTTATCAACAGGTTTTGTTGAGAAATGAAAATGTGGGCACTTGCACCCAAGTGTTCATAGCAGCTGTCCTCCAGCCCCAAATGTCCATCAACAGTTATGAGTGGATCTTTATGCTGTCCACTGCACTGAAGAGGGCGCCCAGACGAGAGGAGCACACTCGGACACACGCCACAGGGTGGCTCTCCCAGCCATCGGGCTGTGTTAAGGAAGCCAGGGTTTCCGTGAAAATGATTGTAGGATTCTAGAACAGGCAAAGCAGATCCACAGGGGCTGGGCTGTTCTTCCCTCTTCTCTACTTGTGTATGTGTGAATTTTGTGTGAGCTTTTTCATAACTTAAAGTGTGGAAACTTCAAAACAATCGTGGATTGAGCTTGGAAGGCAGAGGCTAAGACTAAGGGCTTTCAGACACTGCCTCTCCTCCAACCCAGAGCACAAAATGGGGTGTCCCCTTACAAAGACCCACTTTTCCACTGCCAGTTGCCTTACAACCAGCTTGGAAAATTAAGTTTTCTGTAAAGATAAATCTTCCCTCCGGACTTTTCCCCATGTTCCAGGACTCTCCAAATACATCATTCAGACATGCAGCCATTGCCCATGTGATAGAAGACATAAGAGAGGGGTTCCTGGGTGGCTCAGTTGGTTAGGCAACTGCCTTCAGCTCGGGTCATGATCCCAGGGTCCTAGGATCAAACCCCATGTCGGGCTCCTTGCTTGGCGGGGTGCCTGTTTCTCCCTCTCCCTCTGCCTGCTGCTCTGCCTGCTTGTGTTCTCTCTCACTCTCTGTCAAATAAATAAATGAAATTAAAAAAAAAAAAGAAGACATAAGAGAAACAATCACTGGATGTTACTTGGGGTGGCGGGCTATGGATAGCTTATTTTCCTGACATTGAGTCATTCAGAAGTTTAAAATCCTTTTCAGAAGCCATGGGCAGTGCTGTTGAGGATGACAACTGGGACCTCAGAGAGAGGCTGCCACTGAGTCCACAGCCTCTCCTGCTTTTGACCTAAGCATGTCCTTGGCCTTGTACCCAGGGGTCTGAGCCCCTCTCCTGTGACCCTTTCTATAAGTAAACGATGGTTTCAGGAGCCGGCTGGGACACTAAGACCTGGACCCTGTGCCAAGGACAGTGGTACTCGCTGATTGTTCTTAGGCATCTGGGCGGGGTTTTCTGGTCTTGGAAAGTGTAATCTGAAGAGAATGGCACCTATTGCTGGGAGACAAGTGTAACCCTAGACAGAAGGATCTTCTAGAAGTCTAGGTGTTTTCTTCCTCTAGGACTTTGTTAGCTTCTTTGTATTTCTGTCCTTCAGAGTGTGTTTATGGTTTTGGCTACAACTGAGAGCAAAGAGAGGCAGTTGGGTTGGCAAGTATGAACTAGGGACCAACAATGGCCTTTTAAAGTAAGGAAGGGGAACTCATGGGGTTTGGTGTTGGGGACACTGGATCTGTCTCAGAGTCTCCGAACGACAAGCATTTCGATTGAGATTTTAATCCTCATGATCAACTGTTTTGGGCTCTCTCTGTCCGTGCAAGAGGTATTCTGGTTTTAATGTACACACATCAGTGTTGCTGCTTACAGGTAAACAACGTGCTGGAAATTACCCTGGTAGGAAGTCTGTTTATCCTCAAGAAGGGGCCTTGCTCTCAGAGGAATGGCCTCTTCAGCAACTAACACCTGTCATCAAAGTGCCCGAGTCTGTCCTTGTTCCCCTTATCCATGAAGTAAAGCTGATGGTTCAGAAACGACATAAAGCCGCTGATGACAGGTCGTGCCAAAACCACCGACAGGCATTGCTAACGCGGGAGCGTAAGGCTCCGGGATAACATCCTGCCTTCCCACAACTGCGCGAAGTGGATGCCTCAGACCCCAGCCCTGGAGCCCTGCGCCCTGCCCGGCCTCGGTGCAGGCGCGCACACCCCGCTCAACAATTAGCAGCCAGGCCACGCCCAAGCGCCCGGGGCTGTGTGCAGCTCGGGGCACCCCAGCCCCGTGCCCCCAGCGCCCGCTGCCCCAGGCCCCCCAGCACCCCAGTGTCCACACCCTCAGCAGCCCCGGTGCGCGCCCGCGCCCCCAGCGCCCGGGCGCCTCCCAGAAGCCCGACAGGTGCCCCTGCAGCGGCGGCGAACAGGTGACCACAAGCCGGCCACCCTGGCCAGCCCCCGCCTGCACCTGTCGCCGCCGGACGCCGCCCGCTCCCGCGCCCCGCAGCCACCCAGGACCTTGACTAAGAGCTCCCGCGCGGGCCGCGCCCCCACTTCCCAGTCGCCCCCGGGGCGAGGGCGCGGCCACGTGACCCGGACCCGCTAATTCGCCTACGCCGCCGGCACCGGAAGGCAATGCGCTGGCGCTTCTGCGCATGCCCAGCCCGAGGCCGCGCCTACCCCAGCGCCGCGGCGTGGTCCATCCCCGGGCTCTTCCCTGGCGGGGGAAGCATTGCTATCGAGAGTCAGATTCCTGCCCGGGTCGGAATGACCTGGACGAGGTCGGCTTTGTCCGTCTCGAGAGCGTCGGACTGCCTGACGGCAAGTACTGGGACCACTAGGGTTCGAGCCGTCCTCGCCGCGCTCACTCCCCCCGCCCTCCTAGTGGGGGAGGAGCCCCGAGTTGGGGAGGAGCGCTCGTCGACAGCGCAGTGAGTGAGTCCGCGCTCCCCCGGAGTGCTCCGAGTCCCGGTCCTGCTCGTCCCGGTGCAGCGCCTACGGTGGGCAGTGAGCCCGCGCGCCCCTGGGTTCAGCCCCGAGTCCCCGTCCTGCTTGTGCAGCCCCTGCGGTGAGCAGTGAGCCCGCGCTACGCCGGGTGCTCCGAGTCTCAGTCCTCCTCGTCCCCGTGCAACCCCTGGGGTGGGCATTGTGTCCCCGGGGTGCTCCGAGTCCCCGTCCTGCTCGTCCCCGTGCAGCCTCTGCGGTGGGCAGTGAGTCTCTGGGGTGCCCCGAGTTCACGTCCTGCTCGTCCCCGTGCAGCCCCTGCGGTGGGCAGTGAGTCCCTGAGGTGCCCCGAGTTCCCTTCCTGCTCGTCCCCGTGCAGCCCCTGCGGTGGGCAGTGAGTCCCTGGGGTGCTCCCAGTCCCTGTCCTGCTCATCCCCGTACAGCCCCTAAGGTAGGCAGTTAGCGCTCCCCCGGGTGGCCCTGCTCCTCCCAATGCAGCCTGGCACCCCATACCACCCCTAGGGAGCACCCAGGGTGCTGCAGGGCTTTGGGGTGTGGTCCACTAAGAGCCACCCACGTGCTCTTAGCCACATCCTTCCTGGTGGGAAGTATACTTCTCTGAGACCAGGGGTGGGAGGAGGAGGCTGGGAGTGCCCTTCCTTCCTTTTTCACCACACCCTCCTGCTACTCCAAATCAACCAGCACTTAGAAGTGGGCCACTTAAGCAAGTGGTCAGTTCCAGTGCGGGGACAGGAAAATACAAGATGAACCTGGCGCATCCTGTGTCACTAGAGCTAGGGAGGGGCTTGCAGAATGATGGTGGGATGGGCAAGGACTCAGGAACCAACCTGAACCGCCAGTGTGGGAACAGTGTGAGCTGCAGAGCAAATAATACTACTGAGTTATAACTTACAGGGTAACAGAAATACTCTAGAATCCATAGCGATAAAGAGTAAACAAGTAAGTGAGGGAGAAGAAACAGCTCTTTCCTGTGGAAAGATCACAATTAATAGACATAGTAGGAATGAGAGAACTGGAAAAATAACTTTAGGCGAATGACAGCATAGTAATTGCAAGCCAGATCTCAAAGATGCTAAGACTAGTGGGCAAAAGTTTTGAGACCGATTATTGCCTCAGATCTCTCTCCCAAGATACTTATTAACAGGGACAAAGAGTAACTTCATAGTGGAAAAACTTGATCAACACACCTCAACCAGGTAATTAAGGTATGCAACGACAGCATCAGCCCCCGACGTCCTAATGCATCGAGAAAGATGCAGCAGCACTCCTGTGGTTTTCTTGCCAAAAATGTATCCCCTCAATTAGATCATGGGAAAACTTCAGAGAAATCCAAGCAAGGACGTGGTACAGCGTAACTGAGTACTCTTTAAAAGGGCCAAGCTCCCAAGAGAAGGAAATTCTGAGGAACTGTCCCAGGCTGGAGGTGTCTAAGGAGAATGACAACTGAATGCAATGTGGGGTTGCAGTTTGGCTTGGACTAGGAACAGTACTACTGTGGAAAACCATGAAATCTGAGTGCAGTCTGTAGTATAGCTGACAGTATCTGCCGTGGACTGAATGTTTGTGTGTTCCTGGAACTTCATCTATTGAAACCTAGTCCCCAGTGTGATGGTGTTAGGAGGTAAGGCCTTTGGGAAGTGCTTAGATCATGAGAATGGAACCCTCATGAATGGCTTCAGTACCCTTGGAAAGGAGCTGAGAAAAGACAGCTGTCTGTGAACCCAGAAGTGGACTTTCACCAGGCACCAAATCTGCTTATACCTTGGTTTTGGACTTTCAGCCTCCAGAACTGCAAGAAATAAATTGTTTTTTAAGCACCTGGCCTGTGTTATTTTCTTACAGTGGCCCAAACAGACCAAGACAGTATTACACCAGAATTAATTACCTGGCTTTGATGTTTGTACCATAGATACACAAGATATTAACCTTAGGAGAAACTGGGCAAAAAGCATTTGGGAACTCCCTGTGACTTTTTTTTTTTTTTTTTTTTTTTGCCAAATATAGGTGGGATAGGGTGAATTCATCCCTCTGCTAGACCAGGTGAGCAAGGGATAGTCTCGCTTGTGTCCCAGGAGGGCAAGCTGATGAGAAGCTCGGACAGGTGCCCCTTCATGAACTCCCTGGTGCCCAGTGTGCCTCTGCTAGCTTGTCTGGTAAGACGTCCCGAGCAGGAACAGGCTTGGCAAATCAGAGGGCAGCAAGGAAGCCAGATGAGCAGGAGGAAGATTGCAGGAGGCGAGCTTGGACAGACAGCAAGCATCAGATGGGTGAGGCCCCATCAAGTGAGGTTAGAGAAGGTATTCTTTCTCATTCTACCCCTTCACATCTCCCATCTCCATTTTTAAAAAAAGATTTATTTATTTATTTATTTGGCAGACAGAGATCACAAGTAGCTGGGCGTGGGGGAAACAGGCTCCCTGCTGAGCTTGATCCCAGGACCCTGAGATCAGGACCTGAGCTGAAGGCAGAGGTTTTAACCCACTGAGCCACCCAGGCGCCCCTCCCATCTCGGTTTAGTACTGGGTTTTTCTCAGTTACCTGTGTAGCATTGTGTAACACTTAGAACTTAAACCGCTGTATCTTGTCCAGCAGCATGGGACAGTATCTGCCCTCTCGTACCACAGAAGACAGGGACCCATCCTTGACCATTTGCCCTGCTTCCACCCACCTCCCAGCTCCCGTCACCTAGATTTTGGCTTGCACATTGTCAACGTTGCTGCCGGTCATTAGAACAGATTGAAAATGCTTTCTTCATGCTTTATTCATAGATGGGAGTCTCAAGGCTAAAAATCCATCAGGGGTTTTTCTGTTGATGGCTGCATGTGTTTAACCTATTGAACAACCTGTTTCACTAGCACTTGCCCCTCTCTGTGCTCAATGGCCTTAAAATGATTATATTCCATGAGCTGCCCAAGCGAATGCTGCAGTTGGTCTGCTTCGTATTTGGACCACAGCTTAGGTTTATAGCTTTTTCTTTTATTTATTGAGTTTCTGATTGCCTTTATTTTTTGTCATTGACAAAAGAGTGTGCCTTCACCATATCCTCACATTGACCAGCCTCATGCTAAGTCTTGCCCCAAATGTTCTCCTTTTCCCCTGGAGTTTTATGTCTCAGAACCCTCCGGCCTCTGCCGCTCAGGTCTGCTCCCCAGCCATCACTTTGGACATCACCCCGCAGGCCTCCAGACTGCTCCACTGGTCCCGTGCTTTCCCTGTTCTTGGTGTCCCTTGTTCTGTGAAGTACATCGCAAGCATGTCCTCAGAAAGGGGTGTCTGTACCAAAAAGACCTTTAACTTGCCCTCATAGCCAAACATAGACCTCTAGATCCCAAATTTGCCTCTAGAATTGTGATGGCACAGCTCCATTAGCGTCTTGCTGTTGACAGTTTGATGATCTTTCCTTTCTAGGAGTCATGAGTTTTACTTCTGGATGCTGTTAATCCTTTTCCCCTAATATTCTGAAATTTCACAAGAACACTTCTAGATGGGATCTTTTCTTCGTTCACTCTGCTCTGTGCAGGAGGGGCCCTTTCTCCTAGTTCCCTCCATTCTCTGGTTCTAGAACGTCTGTGTGCATGGTGTTGAACTGGTCCCCCTTGATGAAGTTTTATTTATTTTTTATAAAGATTTTATTTATTTATTTGACAGAGATCACAAGTGGCAGAGAGAGAGAGAGAGAGGAGGAAGCAGGCTTCCAGCCGAGCAGAGAGCCCGATGCGGGACTCGATCCCAGGACTCTGGGATCATGACCTGAGCCAAAGGTAGAGGCTTAACCCACTGAGCCACCCAGGCGCCCAAAGTTTTAAAACGTAAGTAAGGTCCAGAGCCAGCGACCAAGAAAGAATTCTTGAGATGTGTTGGTGCAGAATAGTGGTTTATCAAAGCACAGGGACAGGACCCATAGGCAGAAAGAGCTACTGGCCCTCGGTCCCCAGGAGTGGCTGTTTATATTCGCAAGAGTTGGGGAGGTGAGGACAAAGCGGGTGTTCAGAAGGGCTGTCATGTGGTAAAGAAGACTCAGGATACTGGAGGCCTGGTTATTGTCAAGCCAAGTTGTGGGGTTTTTAAAATTTTTATTCTAATGAGATACCAACATGAAGACAGTTGGGAGTCTTCTAGAAGTTAGGCTGTTGTAAATCACTAGGAGATTTGTAAACCGAGGGAGACGGTCCTGCAAACGGAGGGAGACTCCTGTCCTGCAAGACTGTGATCTCTACTAGTTAACCATTTATTCTTCTGTAGGGCAGCCAGGAGTGCCTGAGGAATGTCACACATGTCACAAGGCGGGGCGGGGGGGTGGTGGTGGTAGGGAGGTGCATGTAGGGTGCCAGCTTCTGCTTTGTACTCCTTAGCTAGCCTTTTGCTCCCTCATCACCCTCACTCCTGTCGTTTCTCACCTGTTCTCTTCTTCCTCCTTTTCTTTCTATTGACCTTTTTATTTCAACCACTTTTTTTTTTTTTTTTTTAGATTTTATTTGACAGAGATTGATCACAAGTAGGCAGAGAGACAGGCGGAGGGGGGGTGGGGGGAAGCAGGCCTCCTCCTGAGCAGGGAGCCCGATGCAGGGCTCGATCCCAGGACCATGAGATCATGACCTGAGCAGAGGCTCTAAACCACTAAGTCACCCAGGCGCCCCCGACCACTTATTTTTTAGAAGTCTCTATTGGGGCACCTGGGTGGCTGAAAGGGTTAAGTGTCTGCCTTCTGCTCAGATCACAAGCCCAGGATCCCCTGTGTTGGGTTCCCTGCTTCTCTTCCTCCCTCTGCCCCTCCCCCTACTTCTCTTTCTCTCAAATAGATAAAATCTTTTTTAGAAAAGTCTAGTTTTCTTGGGGTGCCTGGGTAGCTCAGTGGGTTAAAGCCTCTGCCTTCAGCTCCGGGTCATGGTCCCAGGGTCCAGGGATCGAGCCCCGCATGGGGCTCTCTGCTCAGCGGGGAGCCTGCTTCCCCCCTTTCTCTCTGCCTGCTGCTCTGCCTACTTGTAATTTCTGTCTGTCAAATAAATAAATAAAATCTTAAAAAAAAAAAAAGTCTAGTTTTCTTTAAGTGAACTTTATTGATACTGGATTTATGTACAATTAAGTGGTCGCATTTTAAGTGTACATTTTGATCAGTTCTTGTGCAGTTTTGTTGTTCTCACCACAGTCAAAACACAGTTGTCCTGGGCCCCTTCCCAGGCACACCCCAACCGATACCCACACGGGGAGAGGCAGCCAGAGAAGCAGGCGTCCCTAGCATTCACTTTTTTTTTTTTTTTAAGATTTTATTTATTTATTTGACAGGCTCTGGGCAACCACTGATGGGATTTGCAGATTGGAGCAGTGTTTTCTGGACCACGATGGTGGTCCAGAGTGTGTTTGGGATCCTGGTTCTTGCATCTGGCAGCAGGAGCTTACATTTTGATTGCTGAATGGATTCCACTGTGTGCACATAACACAACAGTTAACACTGTTTGTCGGTTGACTGGTGTTTGTGCTTTGCCAGTTCATGTTTGAATGATGCTTCTGTAAACAGAAGTGCATAGGTCTTTGTGTGGACATGTTTCGCTCTTGCTTGGGCAGCTCCCTAGGAGTGGCCCAGCTAGACGGTGTGGTGTGTATTTAAGTACATACTAAATGGCTGATGTGCTTTCCAAAGGAGTTGTATCATCTGGCATTCCCTGGAGAAACGTAGGAGTTGCATTTGCTCTGAGTCTTTGCGGTCACTGGGTGTGGTCAGAACGTTCTGAGATGTGCCAGGTAGCTCAGCGTCCCTGACAGGCCTCCCACCTCAGGAGAAAAGTTGGCAGGAGCTTCATGTCCAAGAGCTCACTGGGCATTGGGGTCTTTTTGTGAGGTATGGAAAGGAGGGAGCCACTGGAGACTTTACCAGATGCCAGACTGAGGAAGGGCACTGGAGACCTTACCAGATGGCAGATTGAGGAGGGAGTTACTTGGGAAGACCAGATCCGCTCAAAGGCTCCTAAGCACTTTGGGAGACAAGATCTGTGACCTCCTGAGCCGGTGCTGTGTGGCAGGCCTGGGGAAGGAGCAGCTGTTCCAGCCCAGGGCTTCGGTTAATCCCCTCGGTGCTGGCCTCTCCCCCGGACCCAACCCAGGCTGAGCCTCTGAGACCACAGGGGGCATAAGCCCCCCTCTGCCCAACCCCAGCCCCCAGTGCCTATGCTGAAATGAAGCCTCCTCTGCCCACTGCCCACCGCTCTGCCTGTGCTTCCTCTTCCCCAGAAATGTTCAAAGTCTCTCCCCAACTGCTGCCTCCGTCCTCCTACGTCACTAGTCTCTGCCAGTCATCTCCCTGAGGCCTCAGGTGAGAGGGAGGAGGTTGCCTGTGGTAGGATTTCCGCCTCCCGGTACGACATCCACACAACTGGCTCTGTAGAGAAAGCCAGTTATGAAACAGCACATACACCAGCTCCCCCCTTTTTAAGATTTTATTATATATTTGAGAGAGCACAAGCAGGGGGAGAGGCAGAGAGAGAAGCAGGTGTCCCTAACATTCATTTTTTTTTAAAGATTTTATTTATTTATTTGACAGAAATCACAAGTAGGCAGATGCAGGCAGAGAGAGAGGGGGAAGCAGGCTCCCCGCTGAACAGAAAGCCCAATGCAGGACTCAGTCCTAGGACCCTAAGGTCATGACCTGAGCCGAAGGCAGAGGCCTAACCCACTGAGCCACCCAGGTGCCCCCCTAACATTCACTTTTATAAAAATATGTAGTACGTACAGAGAAAAGTGACAGAATAGGTGTTGAAATGTTTGAAAAAGTTACTTCTTGGTGGTGGGGATTAAAGGAGTCTGTACATCTTTTTAACTTTAAGAAAAACTTTTACATGCAGGTCACCTGGGTGTCTCAGTGGTTAAGCATCTGCCTTTGGCTCAGGTCATGATCCTGGGGTCCTGGGATGGAGTCCTGCATTGAGCTCTCTGCTCAGCGGCAGCCTGCTCCCCGCCCCCACCCCCAGCGGTGTACTTGTGTTCTCTGTCTGTCAAATAAATAAAATCTTAAAAACAAAAATGTAAGTGGACATTTTAGATGTGGGGGAACCAAAACGATAAATTTACATATGCGAAGAGCCTGATTAATCAATGGCTGGCCTGGTCTACCAGAGTGAGCAAATTCCCACAAGTGCTCATAAGTTGTCATCCTATGGACTGACACCAGGAATCCGGGTTTCAGTGGCTTGACAGAACAGCGCTGTAAGTCAGCCTGAGCTGTGCGCTTGACCACATTCCGCGTTTCCCGCTGCGTAAAAGAGAGAGGGATGTCCGCAGTTCAGAGAAAGGGTGTTGGAAGAGGAAACGAGGAGTGAGATGGCTCAGAGCGTCCTGGGACAGAAGGAAGCGGGTTGTGACCTGCTTAATTAGTCTTATTGTGGTGGTGTTCTCCCTTTAAGAGTCTTGCATTATAAAGGATCAAAGTATGGACAGACACCAGAGCTTGGATGAATCTCCAGGGAACTGTGATGAGTTTAAAAAGCCAACCTCAAAAGCTTACGTCCTGTGTGATTCCCCTTATATAATATTTCTTTCAAGTAAACTATGCCCAACGCAGGGCTTGAGCAACTTGTGACCTGGAGACCAAGAGTCAGCACACTTTGTGCACTGAGCCAGGTGGCAGATGGAGATAACATTTTTTAAATGATGGAATTGTAGAAAAGCAGGGCAGATTTGTGGTTTCCAGGGTTTAAGCCCCAGGGGAGTGGGACCGGAGGATGCGGGGGGGATGGGGTGGTTATAGAAGGCCGCAGGGAAGACCCCCGTGAGGCCGAAACTGCCCAGAGAGACTTCCAGGGGGGAGAACCCGCGCAACTACGTTATAGGCCCAGCCTGCAGTGCAATCCGGGAGGTCTGCATAAGGCGGGTGGATTGTATCCATGTCAATCTCCTGTGACAGTGCACCCTTGCTTTGCAAAATGCTACTATCGGGGATGGAAAGGGTGTGTCACTTCTTAGAACTGCATGCCAGTCTACAGTTACCTCAGAAGTTTCAGTGAAGCAGAAAGTTGTCTGTGTGTGTCTTCAGGATACATAATAACATAGTCTCCAAAATTAAAATGTCCAGTAAAGGAATTTTTTTAAGTGTAAAATCATGTGTTGTGGTGGCAGACAGAAAGAAACATTACACAATTTCTTCATGATTTCTTCTATTCATTATTATTAATTGCACTGTTAACTAGTCCTGTGGTGTTTTTGTTTAAAGAATAGTATTAATGTAACAGAAAATTAAGTACTACAAAATAATGCATGGTTTCAAAAAACACCTTTCTTCATTGTTTATATGAAGTGATAGCACACGTGTGGGTAGTTCTTTTCTATGATAGCTCTGTGTTTTGGGGTGAGGTCTGGTATGTCTTCATCCTGGGCTGGCATTCTAAACCCTCCGTCCCTTAATGCCATCCCAGGTTCTCAGGCGCCCCGGCAGCGACAGCCCAGAGGGCACTGGTGGCGAGGACTTGAGGGTTATCTCTGCAAGAAGGGGTCACACTACACTTCTGTTGAAGCACAAGTGACCGTCGTCGCAGGGAGATAATCCGAGAGCGGGGAAAGGTGCTCATCTGGGCCTTCACTGAACTCCTGGGCCAGGCTTGGGGGAGTTGGGGCTGCAGGGCTGGAGGCAGCCCACTAAAAGACACAGTCTGGAGAGATAGGTGCCTGGGGTTTCCTAAGGACGTCCACCACCAAAACCCACAGAAGCCCCAGACCCAGCGTCGTCAAATTAAAGTGAGCTATGGCCCCTCTCCAGTGGAAATCACCTTCATGGACACCCACCTCCATCCCAGGGTGTTTAAACTATTTTAATTGTAAACTTCCTTAAATCCGTGCAAATGGGAAACTAAACATAAAGACTTTGCGCTCTTGGCTGTCACGCAGCTGTGAATCCAGCTGTGTGCACAAACCGAAATTACCAGGAATGATGCGCATACTGTGCCCAAGTGGGCAGTACTGCCGTGGCTGAGCCCGCCCCTGTGTCACACCCTGAGCGCGGTTGGAGCAGGCTGGCTCTCCCCACTCCTCCCCTGCTTGAATCCCTGAGTGGGAAATGACATCTGATAAAGGGTTAGTAACCAAAGTGTATAAAGAACTGATACAACTCCACACCCAAAAAGCAAACAATCCAATAAAAAAAAAAAAAAAAAGGACGGAAGAGGTAAACCGACATTTCTCCAAAGAGGATAACCGAAGGGCCAGCAGCCACATGGGAAGACGCTGGACATCACTCATCATCAGGGACATGCGAGTCAAAACCACCAGGAGGTACCACCTCGCACCTGTCACAGCTGCAAAATTCAACAACAGAAGGAACAACGGGGTGTTTAAGTGTAAAATCCAACAGAAGGAATCAGCGAGGGTGCGGAGGAAGGGGAGCCGGGTGCGCAGCTGGTGGGACTGCAAGCCGGGGCAGCCAGCCTGGAAACAGTGTGCAGCTTTCTCAGAAAGTTCAAAGCAGAGCTACCTCACAACCCCGCAGTTGCACTACTGGGTATTTACCAAGAAACCCCACAAAAATACTAACTCAAAGGGAGATACACACCCTTATGTTTACAGCAGCATTATCTACAGGAGCCAAGTTATGGAAGCAGCCCAGGCGTCCACTGATATGAATGTGTAAAGAAGGTGTGGTATGTGTGTGCATGTATGTGTGTGAAAATGACTCCACCATAAAAAAGAATGAGATCTTGCCATTTTCAATGACGTGGATGGAGCCAGAGAGCATAATGCTAGGCAAAGTCAGTCACTCTGAGAAAGACAAACACCGTATGATTTCACTCCTACGTGGAATCTAAGAAACAAAGAAAAAAAGAGACAAACCAAGCAAGAGACTCTTAATTTATTTAATTGAGAGAGAGAGAGCGAGAGAGCACAGGTGGCAAGAGAGGAAGGAGGAGAGGGAGAAGCAGGCTCCCTCAGCAGGGAACCCCACTCAGAGCTCCATCCCAGGACCCTGGGACCATGACCTGAGTCGAAGGCAGACGCTTCACCGACGGAGCCACCCAGGCACCCGGGGAACCGACTGTCAGCCGCAGAGAACAGACCCACTGATGGTCAGCAGAAGGGAGGTGGGGGGAGGGGGAAACAGGGGTGGGGACTCAGGGTGCACCTGTCTTGATGAGCGGGGTGGCAGGGGCTGATGTATGGAAGGGATGACTCCCTCTGTTGGGCCCCAAGACTAATATACTGCTGTGTGTGTACTAACCAGCACTTGAATTTTAGAAGTGGAACAACATACTTTGCTAATTGCTTGCTGTCCGACGTCCCTCCCCTAGCAGAGCCTGGGGCACGGGGAACCCCCAGCCTGAGCGCCGCTGCCCGGCTCTGTGCTTCGCAGGAGGAGGTCATTTTCTCTGTGCACAATATTTCTAGGGAACAGAAGCCACCCAAAATCTCTCTTGCCTTTGACGCAGTGACCTCACTTGCAGAAATTTCTCAAAGGAACTAGTCCAGCCAGAGAGCAAAAGTGGGTGCTCAGGTGGTTTCCGTTCATGGTGGGACATCTCCAGCCAGGAGCAAATGTCACTGGGGAATTTGCGCTGACCATGATGGGGGCTCTCACGAGAAAAGGTACAGGACAGCTCCATTTTTGTTTAAAGAAGGAAGTATGTCATGTCTAAAACATGAAAGGCTGTTCTTTTTTGTGAGTTGCTGCTGTGATTTTTAAAATTTTTTATTTATTTATTTTTTTAAAGGTTGTATTTATTTGACAGAGATCACAAGTAGGCAGAGAGGCAGGCAGAGAGAGAGGGAGGAAGCAGGCTCTCTGCTGAGCAGAGAGCCCGATGTGGGGGCTTGATCCCAGGACCCTGAGATCATGACCTGAGCAGAAGGCAGATGCTTAACCCACTGAGCCACCCAGGTGCCCCGTTGCTATGATATTTTAAAGTAATATTAGGTTCCCCCCCCCGCCACCTCATTGGGCTTTTTTTTTCTTCTTTTTCTTTTTTTTTTTCTACAACACAGCTTAACTGTGAAGTGGAAAAAACAATAAAAACTGAGCAAGAGGGGCACCTGGGTGGCTCAGTGGGTTAAAGTCTCTGCCTTCAGCTCAGGTCTGATCCCAGGGTCCTGGGATCAAGTCCCGCATTGGGCTCTCTGCTCAATGGGGAGCCTGCTTCCTCCTCTCTCTCTGCCTGCCTCTCTGCCTGCTTGTGATCTCTGTCTGTCAAATAAATAAACAAAATATTAAAAAAAAAAAAAAAAAAAAAAAACTGAGCAAGAGCAGCTCCCCGCCGTGGGTGGCCTCCCCCCCGGGTCAGAGGGCAGCCTCCCTTCCCTCCTCGCTGGCTCCCAGGTCCCCGCATGCAGGTTGCCCTTTCTCCACCAAGGAGCTGGAGTCCCTGAGCAGGTGGTTTCACACCCGGCAGGAGAACAGAATTCCTGAGTTCCATGGCCCCGGGGAGGTGGCTTCCCAGACGGCCCGCAGAATTGTGCTGAAACACATGTGCTGTACAATGTACCACATTCACCATGTTGCCGTGGGTCATTTGGGCTGTGGAGCCTGTTCACACTGTCCCCACTGCCCACCATGTCCAGGGCTCTTGCATCCTGGCAAGACAAACTCTGTCCCCTGGCCAGCCCCACTGCCCATTGTCTGTGAGTCCGACAGCTCCAGGCCTTCTCAGACAGGGATGCGACACGCTGTCTGTCATCTGGTGCCTGGTTTATCTCACGGGGCCACATGACCTCCAGACTCGTCCCTGCGGTAGTGGGCTCAGAGTCTCCTTGCTTCTGCGTGGCTGAGGGACAGCCCACCACGTGGACGGGCCACCTCGCATTTATCCATCAGCTGGCAGTGGACACGTGGGCCGCCTCCTGCGCGTGTGCGGGGGGACAGTGTTTCTGGAGGTCCTTCTTTGGGTTCTCTTGGTCACCCCCTACCGTGGAGTTGCCCAGTTGCTCAGGGGTGCCAGCCTGTTTTATGCCAACTGCACCGCCCTACACGCTCATAAAATGGTTAATTTTGTGTTGGGTGAACTTCACCTCAATCAAAAGAAAATGTTAGAAGTGGGCAGGGTGTTGCTCAAGAGACCAGGATCTGGACTGGGGCTTCTCCCCTGAGTGACCTGAGAGCCAGGGGCGGCTGTGAATGGAGCAGCCATGGGGTGGAGAAGGGTTGATGGTGAAGGGTGGGCATAGGGAGACCGGCTGGGAGGCTCCCGTGATCCTCTGAGCTAAGGCTGGTGGCGGCTCAGGTCAGGGGCATCTGTCTGAATGGCAGGCAGGACCCGAGGGCAGGTAGGGTACAGGTGGAAGGACACCTCCCTCCAGAATTCCCAGGTTCCCGCCTAGAGGCATGAATCTGGGCTTCGTCAGCTTAGGACGTGTTGAAAGGAATGGCGTTGGATAGAAATAGGAAGTCCTAGGATGAGCCCCAAACTCCTCAGCATGCGGGGGTCAGAGGTATGAGGAAGGAGTCAGACAGCCAGGGGACGTGTGTGGAGGACGGGCCCAATCCAGATGTGGCTGCCCCCAGCCACCGGCTTGCGGGAACCAGAAATGCAGGGGGAATAAAACAGAAGCCCGTGTGGAGAGCGAGGGCCTCTAGGTATGGATCTTTGAATTCCAGAGTTAGGGACGACGGCCACTGCTGTCCGTCTGGGTGCTTCCAGGAATCCCTATGTCTGTCATGCATGGGATGCCGTGGCGGACCCTGGGAGCCACGGACGGTGGCCTTCAAGGGATGCCCCCGCCTGAGCCCCGGGCCCCAGGAGGAGCCTGAGGTGGGCAAGACAGGAACCAGCACCAGGAGACGTGAGATTGTTTCCCCTGAGATGCTGCTCCTGGTAGTTTTCCTTCCTGGCTTCTCCACCAGCTCTACCCTCTATCTCACGTTGGCCCCATCGTCTAGATGCACAAAGCTCGGGCTTGGGTTTCTGACCCCGTCTTTCTTACTCCTCTGCCAGGAGTCAGGTTCTGTTTACAGCTGAAAGCCAGAACCTGCTGCTAGACAGGAGGTATGTGCAGCACGGAGAAGAAAGGGTCCTTCCCTCTGGGAGCTTAGCAAAACAGGCATCCACTGCCCTCCGTCTGCTTCCCTCGTCTCAAGACCACGAGCAGGCCACAGACCGTGGCGCCTGCCTCACCTGTCCACACTAGCCAGGCTGCTGGTGCAACTTCTGCCTTGGTTTCCCTGGTTGTCGGACCATCCTGCCCAGCAGCAGCGGGGAGACAGGGAGTCTCAGGGACAGGCAGTTTGGCCCAGGCTCCAAGTAGGCTGATTGATGCACAGGCGGAGAAGCAGCCCCTGGCTATGCTCTCCTGCCTGCCTGTCCTTGTCCCTCCTTGCACCTGCTCCTTGTGCTCCTCTTCTCTGGATGGAGGCCTTGCAGGCTGTGCCAGTCCCCCAGCGGGAGAGGCCCAGCACCCCCAGGGGCCAGGTCCTGGTGCCAGGATGTGCACCCTCTCCAGGGAGAAACCCAGGCAGTGGGCTCTGGTGCAGAGCATAGGGAGTAGGCCCCAACCCGAGCCATGCCTCTGAAAGACCTTGTCTTCACGCCCGTGACATGTGACAGTTGTGAGTGTCCCTTGGGCTGGTCTGCGGGAGTGCAAGGTGGTGCATTGGGCCCGCAGATGCTGGGGTTTTGGAGCTGTGTGGCCCACCTCCCTGCAAGCCCACAGTGGGGGTCCTGAGCCCTCCGCCTGCCCCCAGACTCCAGTGGGCTTTGGCCTCAGACTGTCCCTGTTCCAGAGCCCACCCTGAGTTCCATGGCATAGCTGTAGACAGCACTCCCACCATCACCCTCTGTGACCATGGACATCACTTACTGCTTGCTTCCAGAGGGCCAGGAGCTGCCAACATGTTACTGCCATTCTCTGGAGGCCCTGCAGGCAGACACAATCAGTCCTGTTGATAGGGGAGGCCATTGGGGCCCAGGGAGGCCAAGGGCTTGGGTCAGTGCCCCACAGCTCCAGCTGGCTGAGCCAGGGTAGGGGTGGGGTCAGAGCTGCTAGCCCCCAGCCCACACTCCTCCCACATACCCCTCAGGAGAACATAACAACTTAGAAGCTTCCATCCTCAATACTTGTCATTATTTTATTCCATACTCCTGGGTTAAGGCATTGCAAAGTGGCATCTCTTTGCCATTTATTTAAGTGACGTGAAGTTATGTTGAGAAGTTATTTTTAGCTCTAAACCATGGGAAAGTAGCAGAGAAAGTTTGATTAGGTTGCCTCTGCCTTGACTGAAATCCAGTGTGTTTTTCTTCGTTAATTCTTTGGAATTTATGTAGTCATAAATATAAGTGAATTATAGTTGTATTAATTCACACGATATACAAATGTATGGAACCCACTTCATTTATTCCTATGATATATAAATGTGCTGTTTGTAATCATAATCTATAGTAACTTTTTAAAAAGATTTTATTTATTTATTTGATACAGAGGGGCAGAGGGAAAGGGAAAAGCAGGCTCCCCGCTGAGCATGGGGCCCAATGTGGGGCTCGATCCCAGGACCCTGAGATCACGACCCGAAGGCAGGTGCTTAACTGAATGAGCCATCGAGGCACTTCTATATTTAGTAACATTTTAATAAATGCTTTACAAATATTATAAAATAAGAATTCTTTATGGAACATAACCACATTAAATCATTTACTTTTTTTAAAGATTTCATTTATTTATTTGACAAGAGAAAGATCACAAGTAGGCAGAGAGGCAGGCAGAGAGAGAGGAGGAAGCAGGCTTCTCGCTGAGCAGAGAGCCCGATGCGGGGGTCGATCCCAGGACCCTGGGATCATGACCTGAGCCGAATGCAGAGGCTTAACCCACTGAGCCACCCAGGCACCCTTCAAACATTTAGTATAAAGATAAGTTGGGTCTATCTAAAATTGTTATGTGTTGTCTCTGTGCTGAGAAGCCCTACTGCTGGGCAGAAGACACACCCACAGGTGGTGTTCATAGTGGTGAGACCCAGGAAGGGCTTACCACCCATTGGTGAGAACAGGTCTGATTTACTCTGTTCGTCTTGTGGGGTATATCCAGTGCAGGGAATGGAGCAGAGCCCTTGGTATCCAGGCCTAGCGTGGGGGGAGGGAGGCACACTGAGCAGCACAGCGGTGCCCTGGTGCTCCGCGCACCTGACCCCCGCAGCAGGGCATGCACCCTTACAGGAACCGGCTTATGCGCGGGAGGCCAAGCTGCCTCGAGTCTGTCCATCAGCCTCCCTGTTGAGGGAAGACGTTGAGGGCTGCAAAGGGGACCAGCAAGCCTTAGGTCTATGTATCATCTATTGATATCTATCCATCTTATCTTTACCTATTTATTTGACTTCCGTCTATCCCATCCTAGGTGGAAGGGGGAGGGAATTCAGCCCTCCTCCACGGCCCGCTGTCATCCTGATCCCTCCTGGTTTCACGCAGTTACTCTCTGGATCATTCCCTACTCCTCTGCCGTCCTCTTCCCCAAAGGGCTTACGGTTGGTGTCTCTCTTCCTTGCCGTGAGTGTCCTTATTACCCACACAGCCCTGCTCAGTGTGTCTTCACTCACCTGAATGGTGTTATGCAGAATAGTGGGGTGAGTGTATGTGTCAGTCCGGGTTCTCCAGAGAGACGGTGGAAGACACGGCACGTGGGGCAGGTGTGTACATGTGAAAGAGAGAGATATGCATATATGAAACTGGTTCACGGGGTTATGGAGGCTGGAACACGCAGCAGTGGAGACACAGGAGGGCTGCTGGTGTAAGCTCCAGCCTGTCTGAATCTAAAGGCAGGAGAAGAGCTGGATGGGCCACCGGGAGCCCAGATATTCATGCAAAGATTATTCTGGACTGTCTGCGAGGGAGTTTCCGGGTGAGGTAAACATCTGATTCCATAGACGGACTCAGGCAGATGGCTCTCCCGGGAGTGGGTGGGGCTCGCCCAGTCCACTGTGTGCCTGGAGAGAACACACGGTGGAGAAAAAAAGGGATGCTCTTGGCCAGCTGAAGCATACGGTGAACCAGCATGCCGTCTGCTCAGCGGGCCTGGGACACCCTGCCTGCCAGGGGGGTCCCTATTTGCCCAGGGCAGAGTGTCGGGACCAGCACCTTGGAGGGAAGGCCCTGCTCAAGTTCCCTTCCCAGGGGCCTGGGGGCGGGTGTGCAGTTCACGGACTCCAGGATCCCCAAGTCCTCCGCCCGCCCACCAGCACTTGGCATCCTTCCCTCTGCTACTGACTGGATGGAGGTGGGGCGAGGGGGAATTATTCTATTTGCATTTCTCTCATCCCAAATGAGCTCCAGCATCTCTTCTTAATTTTTGAAAAATTTTAAGGTTTTTAAGGTTTAATTTTTAAGGTTTTTTTTTTTTCTCTACACCTAACGTGGGTTTCAGACTCACAAGCCTGAGATGCACAGTTGCACTGACTGAGCCTGCCAAGTGCCCCATCAAGCATCTCTTCTATTCCTGTCATGCATTTAGGTTTTTTCCCAGTGCATTGCCTGTTCACACCCTTTGCCTGCTTCTCTGCTGTGCTCCTGTCTTCCTCTCGATGATCTCCAGGAGCTCCTGGACGCTCTAAGCAGTAGCTCCTTGTCTGTTTTAAATGTGGCAAATATCTTCTGACTGGTCACCAGCTGCTGACTTGTCATGGTGTCTTTTATGGAACAGACTTTTTTTTTTAAAGATTATATTTATTTGAGGGTGCCTGGGTGGCTCAGTGGGTTAAGCCGCTGCTTTCGGCTCAGGTCATGATCTCAGGGTCCTGGGATCGAGTCCCGCATCGGGCTTTCTGCTCGGCAGGGAGCCTGCTTCCTCCTCTCTCTCTCTCTCTGCCTGCCTCTCGCCTACTTGTAATCTCTCTCTGTCAAATAAATAAATAAATAAAATCTTAAAAAAAAAAAGATTATATTTATTTGAGAGAGAGACAGACAGACAGACAGCATGAGCGGGAGGGGCAGAGGGAGAGGGAGAGAATCTCAAGCAGACTCCACACTGAGTATAGAGCCTGACGTGGGGCTCAGTCCCAGGACCCTGAGATCACGACCTGAGCTGAAAACAAGAGTTGGACGCTTAACCGACTATACCCCTGGGCGCCCCCAGACACCCTTCATTTTAACATAATTCATCCGCGTTCTGCCGTTGATGTACTTCTGAGGTTTTGTTTAAGAAATCCTTCCCTGCCGCAGGGAAACAAATTCTCCTTGACATCTCCTCTAGACACTAGAGTGTTTCTTTTCATTTGGCTTTCCAGTTATCAAGCAGCTGGTTTTATTTCTTTAAAAATGAAACTTCAAAAAGGGACATGACAAGATAGTCCCAGTTAATTTGGGATAGTGGAATCAAGGTGGATGTCACAGTACTTTCTTATAGTTTAACACTTAGAAACTTTGAAAACTTCTAAAACTGTTGAGTTCATTGTACAAAATACAGTAACACCAAGTAGGACTAGAAGAGCAATGCCCCTACTTGGAGTTGCTGGCATCATTTTTCCAAGCTGTGTGTATGTGTGTGTGTGAGAGAGAGTGTGAGTGTGTGAACACATGAAATCCCACAGCATATACTGTTTTCAGTTAATGGCTTGTCATTTCCTGAGTGCATTTCTTGGCCCAGTCTCTACATTTATGTGACACTATAAAGTGCTTTCTTTCTTTTAAAGATTTTTGCTTATTTATTTGAGAGAGAGAAGCAGAGCAGGGGTGGGGAGGAGCAGACAAGGAAGGAGAGAGACCAGCAGACTCCACGCTCAGTGGAACCCATGACTGGAGCTGAAACCGAGTCTACGTCCAAAGCAATTGATCCACCCAGGTGCCTGTTTCATTTTGAAGAGCTAGCCTTGTTCTTGGATGTGTCTCCTTTATGATTTAAGTCTGTGATGTCACCTTCAAGTCACGTTTCCTTATTGCGACTTCACACCGACTAGATGTCACTTGAAGAATTTCTTCCTTTTCTCTGGAAGCCAGTGTCCACACAAACGTGGCTTCCTGGACCAGTGAATGAAGGCCTCTAAGTCTTCAACCCCCACCTCAGGGTGCTGGCATCTGCTTTTCTGTCTGCCCCGAATGCTGCTGGTTTGCTCCCTTGTGTCTCCTGTGTCCCCACCTGCCTGCCACATTCATAATTTGCAGGCCTCCCACACCTCAGCCCTGCCTCTGCTTGTTTTCCTCCAAGCTTGCACAGAAACACAGAACTCCTCCCATCGGAATGTGGGGACAGAGAATGTGATTTTCTACGTGCTTCAAAAATGCACCTGCTATAGGAGGCATCCAGTGAACATGGGGTCGTGCCGTGCAACCCCAGTGAGGAGAGTGCGCCCACGGAGCTGTCCGGGAGTGAACACGCTGGGTTTGAAATAACGGGATCAGATGGCCGAGGGGAGCGGAGAAGGCCCACAGCCAGAGGGAGGGGGGCAGAGTGGGGGAGCCGGGCAAGCAAGGACCCCCCCTCGCCCCTGACCCTGACGGAGCCCACAGAGAAGTGTCCCCTCTCGGGCCTCCTCGTGAGGCCGGACTAGGTGCTCTCTCGAGTGCTCCTCCCTGGGCCGAGAGGCCCCGCGTCGCGATGGCAGCGGAGGGACTCCTGCACACAGCTCCCCCATGCAAACGGGTTCCAGCCCGCTGAGTCCGGCTGCCGTCAGTAGGAACTAGTTGAGCCCAGACGAAGCCAACGCAAACCCCGCACAGGCGGGGGCGGGAGCCAGGTAGGCGTGCAGGGGTCCCCCGTCCCTGGTGCGGCCTTTCTCCCAGGTGGCAGCTCCAGGACACAGCGGGCTGCAGGTTTCCTCCCCGCACTGTGCGTGTGCGTGAGGAGTCCTACCCTGCTCTCCAGCGCTTCTCCGTCCTAGAGCATCCCTCGTGCTCCCGGAGTCCTCCGCAGGGCACCGTGCCAAGCCCCTCCCCCACCTGCGAGGCCATCTGGTCGGCCCCGTGGCGCGCGCGTCCGGGACCCACCGCAGCCCGCGCCCCCCGCCCCAGCAGTCCCCACCCCTAACACCCACCCCGGGGAAAGGGCGTCCGAGCTCTTCCGAGAGAGCGAGGTCGCAGCGTGCGGTTGCAAGCGGACCGGCGCAGACTCGCGGGGGCCCCCGGCCGCCGGAGCCTCAGTCTCCACCCGGGTCCCGGGCAAGGGCGGACGGCGGGCGGGGCGCCACCCTCGCATGAGCCCCCTAGCTGCAACTCAGAGCGGGAGGCGCGGACCCCGCGGGGCGGAGACAATGGCTCCGCCTCCGTGCGGCCCCTCCCGCGGCGGCCGCGGTCCCGCCTCTGCCGTACAGCCACCGCAGCGTACGTCGCCCCCTCCCGCCGTACGGTCCGGCGCGCCGCCTCGCGGCCCCGCCCACTTCTCCGCTTGAGCGGTCGGCCTCAGCTCGCGATTGGCCAGGCTCCTAGATATGCCGCCTTCTTACTGGCCAAGGGGCTTCAGGTGGCGCGCTCCAGACTGGTGGAAGTCTGCGTTGCTCCCGCCCGCCTCCAGTCGCGGCCCGCGATTGGCTGGCGCCCACAAGGTCTCTTCTCGAGATCGGGTCTGGGTGGCGCGGATCAGGCCTGGGGCGGCAGCGGGGGCGCAATCGGTGGTGGCTGTGGCGCGAGGCAGGTGAGTTCCTGGGGAGGGGAGGGGAAAGGTGGGAGGGGTGACGGGGCCGGAGCGAGGTCGGCGGGGGGAACAGGAATGGGGCTAGGGCGTCTCTCACAGCGGGCGGGAGCTGCGGGCCGGGGGCGGCGGGCACGGACTGTGCCGCGGGCCCCGCCTGTGCCCCCAACGGCCGCCGCCGCCTCCTCGGCCTTGCGCGTCCCCGCACCTGGCCCGAGTCTGCGGCAGGCGGGTCCCGGGGGCGTCTCCTCCGCCCGACGTCAGCGGGGTGCCGGCGGGGCTGTGGGGACGCTTGCGCACCCGGGGACTTCTGTCGTCGCCGCCCGCCCCTACCCGGGCGCCCCGGGTGCCTACACCCAGGAGCCCCCGCCTCCCCCGACGCCGACACCCGGGAGCCCCCGCCACCCCCGACCCCCGGGAGCCCCCCCCTTCCCCCGACCCCCGGGAGCTCCGCTTACCCCGATTCGACTCCCGGGAGCCCCCGCCTCCCCCGACATCCCCGACCCCCGACTCCGACACAGGGGGAGCCCCCGCCGACCCCGACTCCCGCCATCCCCGACCCTGACACCCGGGAGCCCCCGACACCCCCGACCCCCGGGAGCCCCCGCCTCCCCAACCGCGGCACCCGGGAGTCCCCGCTTCCCCCACTCACCCAACACACGGGAGCACCCGACCCCCACCACCCCCACAACCTGGCTCCCCAGCCTTCCGCACACCAGGGTGCCCCTGACCCCTGTCACCCCCAACACTCCGGTGCCTCCGATCCCCGCGCCCCCAACACACGGGAGACCCCCACCCCCGTCATCTGGGCTCCCCTGACCCCCCACCAGGGTCCCCGGCTTGGCCTCGGGGTGCTTGATCTCGCTGGAGCCCGGGGTGGGGCGCTCGCCCCCTTGACCTGCTTTGCAGCTCTCCTACAGGTCCCAGAGTTTCTGCACCTGGTGCGCTAGTCCTGGTTGGGCCCTCACCCTCCGCCCGCCAGAGTGAGCAGGTGTGGAGTGCTTGCCAGCCCCGGGGTGGGGCGGGGCCCGGGGCCTGCCTTCCATGTGGGGACCTATTCGTGCCCACAGGAGCACTCCGGTGTGCGGGGCTTGCCTTCCCAGGGTGCTTGCGGCCGGCTGCCCCAGTAAGTGCTGCTCGGTCTCAACCCCGGGTGCGCGCACTGTTTTCACTCCCAGGGTCTGCAGTGCTTGGAAACTTGGGTTTTGGTTTATTCGCCTCCATTTCATGGGACATTGTGTAGTTTTTCTAAGTCTGGAAGCTCAGGAGGGTTAGTTCTGGGGCATTTTCTTGCACTGTTTTCTTGGACACTTTTCTTGTTTTACTTTTGTTTTCTGTGTGTTTTGGAAATGCTTTTACTTGGGACTTAGCCCTTTTGGTCCCTGTTTGTACTTTTTAAATATAAAATATTTATCTCTCCCATTTTCCATTTTTGTCTTTTCATTTCACTTTGTAGATTTCCTCAATGTTTTTTTTTTTTTCTTTTATTTAGCATTTTATTTTGGTCATCGTATTTTAAATTTCCCAGAGCTTTTTTGGAGGTTCCTTTTTTCCTCTAAAATTCAGCCATGTTTCTTTCTTTCTTTCTTTCTTTTTTTTTAAATTTTTATTTATTTATTTATTTATTTGGCATACAGAGATCACAAGTAGGCAGAGAGGCAGGCAGAGAGTGAGAGGGAAGCAGGCTCCCCACTGAGCAGCTCCCCACTGAGGGATGGGGGGGGGGCTTGATCCCAGGACCCTGGGATCATGACCTGAGCTGAAGGCAGAGGCTTTAACCCACTGAGCCACCCAGGCGCCCCTCAGCCATGTTTCTTATTTCGTAGACACGGTAGTGGCTCATTCTCTTCTTCCGTGACCTCAGTTTTTGCTTGCTTTGGCCTGTGTTCTGTGACATGTTGGGTGATCCTGGTTGAGCACATTGGAGAGCAGGACCCTGCCCGCTCCTGTGGTAGTTCTGGGCTGATAGGGAGGGGCATTACCTTTATCCTTTATTGGGCATTTTATTCTCTCAAGGGCTTTCCAGTCTCCTGCCTAGTTTTCCAAGTTGAGTAGAAGAGTGTGGTTGTGGCCTTCAAAAGTGAGTAAGGAAGTGCTGTTCCTCTCCCTTTCTAGGAGGACATCCTGGGGCTTCAGGATTCCCCTTATCCTCTGCTATAGAGACCCCTTGGTGTTTGTTTTTTTGTTTCTTTAAGATTTTATTTATTCCTTTGAGAGATAAACGGAGAGAGAAGCAGACTCCCTGCTGAGCAGGGAGCCCCACGTGGGTCTCTGTCCAGGACCTGGGGATCTGGGACTTGAGCTGAAGGCAGATGTTTCACTGGATGAGCCCCCCCCCCCCAGACCCCTGGGTTTTATTCTGCAGTCTTTCCTGAGGGAAGGCAGGAAGCAGCTGGTTGACGCCTGCCAGCTAACCACTGCTGTTGTGTGACTGGTGCAATACACAACATAAAATTTGCCCCTTTGATGGGTCTGGAGGGGCCAGCCCTCATCACGGTCTAGTTCCAGAATGGTCTGTTTCGCCCGTTAGTGGAAACCCCATACCCGTCAGCAGGCACTTCCCCGTTGCTGCCAGCCTCTGGCCCCACTAACCTCCTGTCTGTCTATGAGTTTTCCTGCTCTGGGTTGTTTTATAGACGTGGATTCCTACAGTATGTGGCCTTCCGTGTCTGGCTTCTTTTACTTAGCATAATGTTTTCAAGGTTTATTCATGTTGTAATGTATCAGAGCTGCATTTCTTTTTTTGGCTGAAGAATACTGCTTGAATATACCACAGGTTTTTTTTATCCGTTTATTGGTTAGTGGACATTTGAGTCATTTCTACTTTTTGCCTATTAATGAGTAGTGCTGCTATGACCATTTGTGTACAGGTTTTTGTTGGAGTACATGTTTTCCCGTTTTTTGGGTATGTATCTAGGAGTGGGGTTGCTGGATCATATGGTAGTTCTAATTTAATGTGTAGAGGAACTGCCCGACTGTTTTCCACAGTGGCTGCATCACTTTACAGTCCCACCCGCTGCATACAAGGTTCTAGTTTCTCTATATGCTCTCTTGCATTCACTATCTTCTTTGCTTTGTTTTGGCTTTCTTTTCTTTTCTCATTAAGATTTTATTTATTTATTCGAGAGCTGGTGGAATTGGCAGATGGAAAGGGAGCTAACAGACTCCCTGCTGAACAGGAAGCCTGAATTTGGGGCTAGATCCCAGGGCCTGGAGATCACGACCCAAGCTGAAGGCAGATGCTTAACCAACTGAGCCACCCAGGCGCCCCTCCATATGAATTTAAAGATTAACTTTATCGTGTTTGCAAAGAAGGCCATTGGAACTTTCATAGAGGTTGCATTGAATCTGGAGATCTCTTAGTAATCTTATACTGCCATGTTTCAAAATATTAAGTCTTCTGGTCTATGAACAAGGGAAGTCTTTCCATGTATTTTTCTTTAATTTCTTTCAGCAGTGTTTTGTAATTTTCAGTGTACGAGCCTTGTTCTTTCTCGGTTAAATTTACTCTTTAAGTTTGTTTTTCTTTGGGATGCTGTGGTAAGAGGAATTGTTTAATTTCATTTCCAGATTGTTCATGGCTATTTTATAGAAATACAACTGATTTTTGGGTGTTGATCTTGTAACTTGCATCTCTGCTGAATTTGTTAGCTTTTATAGTTTTTTTTTTTGTTTGTGAATCCTTTATTTCTATATATGAGATATGTCATCTGTGAGTAGAGATAGCTTTACTGCTTCCTTTCCAATTGGAGGTCTTTTGTTTCTTGTTCTTGCCTAACGGCTCCCGCTGGAACTCCAGTGCCATGTCGAATAGCAGTGCTGGAAGTAGGCATTCTTGTTTTGTTCTTGATCTTAGGGGGAAGCTGTGCGTCCTTTCCCACAGAGGATGATGTGAGCCGTGGGTGTCAGTGAATGCCCTTTATTGGCTTGGAGAAGTTACCTTCTACTCCTACTTGGTTGAATATTTTATAATGAAAGGGTGTTGGATTTTGCCAAGTGCTTTTCTGCATTGATTGAGGTGTGATCATGGGTTTTGCCTAACTGCGTTTCAGTGGACTTTCAGTGTTCAATTCCTGCTGTATTTCGGTTCCAGTCTCCACCCTCCCGTCCAGATGGAGTCAGGTGCCACTATTGTAACCTTTCGGGGGTTCCATGATGACAGTTGGACCATTTCTCAGTGCTTCTCCTTGCAAGCTTGTGACTCAGCTTTTTCTGGCTTAGGTGTGTTTTCGTTAATTTGCATTCTACCTTCCAGGTTTCTTGCTGTTGTCTTTTCTTGGTTTGGTTTTGATCTGTGGCTGTGTGCCTTTAGGAAACAATCTCATTTTAGGAGGGGTATCAGAAGAGAGTGGGAGCTACCATCTTTGTTCATTGTACCATTTTCAACTGGAAATTACTGGGTGACCTATTTTCAGGGAACACTGGCGTTTGATGGAGTGTCTGCTCATAGCCATTGGTTCCTGGTTCTGAATTTATGATGATCGGATGATCTCCAGATTCTGAAAGTAGAGCCAATTTGAATTTGCTCACAATTACAAACGCCAGGCAACAGTTTTTGGTAGAAGAGACATGGGAGGGAACCATCTTTTAGCCCTGCATCTCCTGCTCCCACCTGAATATTTTGAGGGGAGGCAAGAGTGCGGGGAGTCATGGCACCTATGAGACCCACTGAGATGCAGGGGTGGTCGGCCTGAGCACCTGGTGGAAGGTTACGCCCACATGTAGGCTCCAGGGCACATGGGAGCCAGACAGTGGTGGTGTCCCAGCAGGAGTGCTGTGGGAGCCAAGCTGCAGCCCCATCTAGTTCACTGGGGTAACCGTGCTCCTCCTTTCTTGCTCCCTCCATTCCCAGATTTGGAACTCATGGCTGTTTTGGCTTGCTGACCCTTCTTGATTTCGGGTAGAGGAGACTGAACCTAGGATGTGCTTTTGAAACCGTTGGCTTGCACTGGGTCAAAATGAGCAGGATTGGCAGATGGGAATACAGAACATGGCCCTGCCGCTTATGCTGTGTTTTGTTGGTTCTATTTCGTTAAGTGACTTGGGTCATTTGTTAGGCAGTTTTGCAGTTTGAATCACATCTGAAACTAACCATGCTTGTTATCTGGGTGCCTTGTTGACCATTTAGTCACAGGTGCACTCAGCGAGTGGTCCTGGGTTGCACGTTTTAGTTTAGGAGATAAGAGCTGTGCAAGGCACACTTCTTGATCTTTGTGCGTAATAGGAGTGCGGGTCCTTGATGCATATGGAGAGCGGTAAAGTATAGGTGAGTGGCTCCCCATGGGGAAGGAGCCGCTTCCCCTGGGGACATGTGTAGCTTGAAAACAAAGGTGTGCTTTGCCTGGTTGGTTTGTTTTCCAGTCGTTGGCAGTATTATTGGATGATGTGAGCTACATCTAGAATATGGAAAACAGATCAACTTGATGAGTTCTTCACTTGCTACCTATGCTGCAGAGCTTTTCAGGACCAGAAGACACCGATTTTGAGCCTGCTGCTTCATGTTTGTGGGGACAGCATGAGAAGGGTTATTGAGAACTCGTGTGGATTAAGCGTTTGCAGTACAAATAAGAGCCTGTGATTGCTGTTTCTAATTCGCATTCCCAGTTATAGGTGGAATAAGACACAGCTGACACAGCTGTTCTGATCTGATGAGCACAAGTGAGAAGCACTTTGAGTCTGTTAGGAGATAGAATAAGGGGGCCCAGGTGTGCACGACCCTTCCTGCTTATCACACGTTTGTATCGCTCTCGGCACGGTTTTGCCAGGTGTGGTCACATGAGCAGCGGAGGCTGGATTTTCGGGTGATAGGCAAAGCGAGGAACCCGCACAGCAGTGAGTTCTCCCCGCTCTGCAGGCGCCTACACGGTGTTGATCTGTTGAAGTGATGTTCGGGGGCCGCGCTCAGAGCGCAAGGTCTCCTCAGAGAGGAAGACTTGTTAGTAAGTGGTGATTACGGTCTCCGTGGAGTGATGAGTGCTGGAGGGAGCACTAAAGCGAGCGTCTGACTTGGATGCGGGGCTGGGGCTCCAGGAGCGCTTCCTGCACGTGGACTCTCAGCTGAATTCTGAGGCTGAGCAGAAGATAGCCAGGAGCAAGTGGGGTGGAAAGAGACGGAGGGATGAGGCTGGGAGGATGGCCTCCCAGCCAAGGAGGGAGCAGAGGAACTGTGTACCTGGGGTCAGAAGAAAAGGGCTGTCTGGGTCCAGGGCCTCAGTGAAGCTGCCCTGTGGATTGCTGGGAGATGGAGAGGATAAGTGGGACGTCTGGATGGAGGGTCTGGTGCAGGCTGCCTCTTGGGCCCTGTCTGTGGGTGCTAGGGAGCCATGGTGGGATGCGAAGGCGGTGAGGTGGTCCCTCTGATTGTAGACAGCCCCTCCTGGCAGTATTCTAGCTAGAGGGGGCAAGGCTGGAGGGCAGGAGCTAGTCAGTGCTTGCTGGAAGCTGGCAGGAGATGGAGCAGCAGGGGGAGCCGGAAGGCAGAGGGGGTGACCCCCTGGGAGGGGAGGGCCAGACTGATGGGTGCGCTGGATGATCCCGGCAGACGTGCTCAGCGTGCACTCCTGATGCTTACCTCGCTGTACGCGAAGGACTCAGGGACGGATGAGGGACCCAGATGAGCAGTAGAATCCATAGCAGACTGTTGGCATGTTGCTGGGTTGGAGGGAGCCTTTCTGAGCCAGCGGGAGAGGCGGGAACCTCTGGCAGTGCAGCCCGAGTCACTAGAGACTGCTTCCGTGACAGGCAGGGGTGTCCCAGACACGGATGAGATGCGTACGGTCAGCCTCCCGTCAGACAGTAAGAAAAAGGCAGCACCCCCTCTCTTCTTCCCACGTCGAAGTCGTCACACTGTCCGGCCCTACAAGGGCCAGGAGGGGCCCCGTCAGCCGTGGGAGGGGCCCCCAGACTCACTGTGCAGTGCTACTGTGGGATGGCCCTCCGCAGGGACAGCATCTCGCCATGGAAATGGCGTCGTGGGCAGCCCCTGTGACTGCCGCTTGTGAGGAGATGGAGTGCGTTCCGGGTTGAAACAGACACTGTGCAACCCTGTGGTCATGCTTTCTGGACTCTCAGAACGAAGACCTTTTATGTTCACATGGACAGAATAAATAATTTGACTTTGGGCTTCTGCTGAAATACTAGGATAATACCACTATCAGGCAGTGGGTGTTTTATTAAAAAGATCTGGGGCACTTTTGATCAGGAGAGGTAAGCATGTGATAACTGTTTTCTCTTAGGAGTAATTATCTTTCCTAAAACTCAGAGCTGTTCTCTTCTGTAAACAAGCCCATCGGCCTACCTCTCCTGCTGTTGTCTCATCATTTCCCAAAAAAGGAAGGAAACACCCGGCCTTGGCTGGACACTGTTTTTCAGCACAGACTTGCTGCTAATAACTGACTTTGAGTATTTTTATTCTGTGCCAGGCAGCACCGAGCAGGTTGGGTACTCCCTGGCTGACCCTCCAGTAACACTCTGGGCTTGGGCGCTGTGGAGACTCCTGTCGACGGCGCCCGGAGGTGTGAGGACCTTGTCCTTCCCTTCTGTTCCGGGTTCTCCTAGCTGGGCGACAGAGCCTGAATGGAACCCGTGGGTCTGCCTGCCCATACCTCTTCACGGATGGAGAACAAAGAAACTGTTTGCGGAAGATAATAGTTACTGGATTAGTTGTTGAAATTATAAGGCTAGGGGCGCCTGGGTGGCTCAGTGGGTTAAAGCCTCTGCCTTCGGCTCAGGTCATGATCCCAGGGTCCTGGGATCGAGCCCCACATCGGGCTCTCTGCTCTGCAGGGAGCCTGCTTCCTCCTCTCCCTCTGCTTGCCTTTCTGCCTACTTGTGATCTCTGTCAGATAAATTAAAAATCTTAAAAAAAAAAACAAAAACAAAAACATATTCCTGTATGTGTGTGTGTATACGTAAAACATGTAGCGTTCTGTGAAGCTTTCAAGTATTTTTGTTTTAGTCATTTGTGTCCAATTCACTGTTTTACTCAGTTCATTTTTAGGGTCCTCACTTAGTGTAAATCACAGTTTTTTGTAAACATTGTTTTACTGCTTAAGATAAAAACAGATGAACACCAGTTTTCTATTTTTTATGGTAGAAGTAATTACATTGAGTATGACATTTGGAAAACACTCATTTCTAACCCAAATTATTATCTTTTTTATGGTCTTACTTAGACCAGATTAAGATTTTTTTGGTTATGTAGACAAAGATAACTGATGTCTTTGTTAGTCTCTACAGTATTTAGGTTTAACAGGATTCCTGTTGAGCGGGACAGTTACATTAAGATGTGGTTCTAGGGTGGTGGGCACCGAGGGGGGGCACGTGGCAGGATGAGCCCTCGTGTCGTCCGCAGCTGATGAGTTGTAGCTAATGCTACGCCCTGTGTGGACCACCTTGACCTTATATACAGTCTTGAAAGGAAAAAAAATTAGTTCTAAGTTTTAAAGGGCCACCTTGGCATTTTACTTTGAAAAGTAACCCTCTTTGCAGAGGACGACAAAGGAAACAGCCAGGGCAGCCGCCCTCTGGGTGATAAGGATCGGCCCCAGGTGATAGAATGTCGGCCCCAGGTGATAGAATGTCGTTTCTGCTGCGAGTGCACTTGGCCCTGGGACCTCTCTGGAAGGTCTGTTGAGCGCCCACTGCTGGCCGGTCACGGGACCACAGGAACCCCGTGCTAGCCGCGCCCAGTGTCCCAGAGGGACGACGGCACCCTGGCAGATGGCGTGTCTGGAGCTGTGCCAAGTGCTGGGGGAACGTTCTGGCTATCGCTGTCCCCTTTGATGGCTTCTGTCCCCGAGGACGGGTTATGGGCAAGAGCCACAGGTTCTGACGTTGGCCTCAGGGGGACCCGCAGCAGGTCCTCTGTGAGGATTTCGGATCATGAGGTGGCACTGGCCTCTTCTGCCTGGGCTCATTCTGTTTTAGCCACTTTGTCAGTGACCAAATCAGCTGAAAGTTTGATTTGTCACCTACCCATCTCTGTAAACCCAGTGCTTTGTGCACTGTTCAATAAAATATAACTGTCGGGGCGCCTGGGGGATCAGTCGGTAATGCATCTGCCTTTGGCTCAGGTTAGGATCCCAGGGTCCTGGGATTGAGCCCCACATTGACTCCCTGCTCGGCGGGGAGCCTGCTTCGCCCTCTCCCACTCCCCCTGCTTGGTTTCCCTCTCTCACTGTGTCTCTCTCGGTCAAATAAACAGATAATGTCACTAAAAAATAAAAAAATGTATTGTTGACTAGGGAATGCTACTTGGGGCCTCCAGGGGTAAAAAGGAGGTTCCTTTTTCCAGTGTTTCTTAAGAACAGATAGCATTTCCTAAGAAAATATTGTGTGCTAATATTATTTCAGAGATGTTAGTTTTTTCTGTGTCTTTGGCTTTGCCATTTCCTCAAAGCTCTGTTTTGTTTTGTTTTTTTTTTAAGATTATTTATTTATTTATTTGACAGAGAGAGATCACAAGTAGGCAGAGAGGCAGGCAGAGAGAGAGAGAGAGAGAGAGGAGGAAGCCGGCTCTCTGCTGAGCAGAGAGCCCGATGCGGGACTCGATCCCAGGACCCTGAGATCATGACCTGAGCCGAAGGCAGCAGCTTTACCCACTGAGCCACCCAGTCAAAGCTCTGTTTTTAACCCTTGTGTGACACTTGTAAGTTTTGAGATTTTTCAGGCACGTTTTCTAGATTGTTAACTAGATTAGTACAGACATTCTAAATAGAAAAAATTCAAATTGTATGTGCCCACAGCACTAAAATTCATTCTTGGTTAAAATATTCAAGAACCAAACAGCTTTATATTTTTATCTCTACCGTATGATGACAGTATAGCAGTATGTACTCAAGGGGCATTGAAGGAGAAACCTCGCTGGGGTGCCTGGCTGGCTCTGTGGGTTAAGCCTCTGACTCTTGATCTCAGGGTCGCCAGCTTGAGCCCCTCATTGGGGAACCTACTTTAAAAAAAGAATCTTAACTCTGATTTTATAACTTTCTGTAAACTTTTAAAATTTTTACTTTTTTTAAAGGTTTTATTTTTTTCATTTGCCAGAGAGAGAGAGAGAGAGTACAAGCAGGGAGAGCAGCCGGCAGAGTGAGATTCTCAGCTGAGCAGGGAGCCGGATGTGGGACTCGCTCCCAGGACCCCGGGTTTATGACCTGAGCTGAAGGCAGATGTGCCACCGACTGAGCCACCAAGTGTCCCTAACCATTTTTTTTTTTAAAGATTATTATTTATTTGACAGAGATCAGAAGTAGGCAGAGAAGCAGGCAGAGAGAGAGAGAGAGGAGGAAACAGGCTCCCTGCTGAGCAGAGAGCCCGATGTGGGGCTCGATCCCAGGACCCTGGGATCATGATCTTGAGCTGAAGGCAGAGGCTTTAACCCACTGAACCTCGCAGGCGCCCCGCTAAACATTTTTTTAGATTCTGATTTTAGAACCCTACTAAGAATTGCATATTTGTAAAGGTTCTTAAGTCCTCAGGTTTGTAACTGAAGTTCAGCCTGAACAGAGGTCCTCTCCTCCTCCTGTGCTTGCCAGCCTGCATGTTCTCTTAGCTGCAGGTAGATCGAGGTACAAGGAGACACTGAGTGATCTTTTCTGCTTGCAGATGCTGCACTCAGCCCTGTGGCCCCTAACGTGTGCTTTTCCTGGTTGGACATGGCAGCTCCGTGCCCGCCCTGAAGAAGCTCTCTTTCAGGGGTGCTTGGGTGGATCAGTGGGTTAAAGCCTCCCTTCGGCTCAGGTCATGATCCCAGGGTCCTGGGACTGAGCCCCGCATCAGGGTCTCTGCTCAGCAGGGAGCCTGCTTCCTCCCCTCTCTCTCTCTCTCTCTCTCCCTCTCTGCCTGCCTCTTCCCCAACTTAAGATCTCTGTCTGTCAAATAAATAAATAAAATCTTAAAAAAAAAAGAAGCTCTCTTTCACCAGGATGGAGGAGGCGCCCTTGTGCACTCTGCCCAGACTGCCCAGGCAGGGAAAGTCCTGCCCTGGGGCTCTGGACCTGGGGCCTGCAGTGGCCCCTCGTAAGGTCCTAGCAGCCAGAGCAGAGCACTCTGAGGACAGTGGAACCTGGACAGGGCCCCTCTTCTGTAGCACATGCATTTGCAGAATGTCAGCCTCAGATTCTTTCCAGGGTTTTCTGATGCCATTGAAGACATTTTCAATCTGCCTTTTTTTTTTTTTTTTAAATTTTATTTATTTATTTGACAGAGATCACAAGTAGGCAGAGAGGCAGAGAGAGAGAGAGGAAGGCAAGCAGGCTCCCTGCTGAGCAGAGAGCCCGACATGGGGCTCGATCCCAGGACCCTGGGATCATGACCTGAGCCGAAGGCACAGGCTCTAACCCACTGAGCCACCCAGGCGCCCCTCAATCTGCTTTTTTATCTACTGTTGTATGAGTGCAACTCAGCTTTCCCTTGAGTCTCAGGCTGGGGCCAGTAGAGTCAGGGCCCTGATACCAGCAGGAAGGCTGTGGTGTTCGGGGGATGGACATGGAGGCTGGGAGCAGCGTTTTGAAATTGCTCAGTGCTCCCGTTTAGTTATCAGTGGATCTAGAACCCGAGTTGCACGTTTGCTGTTGGGAGTTCTGGCATGCGTCTGACAGGTCCGGGCTGACTTCCCACCTGTGGGCTCCTGGTAGAGCTGTCCATGTTGCTGGTGGTCTTTGCCTTTAGACCTGGGAGTGAGTTAGATCTCCATCTCAGCGGTTGCTCACTCAGAAGAAAAGCAATGTTGAAAGGATTGAGAGCACAGCTGTATAACTCCGTTCTACCAGGTGTTCAAGCTCACTTTTTTTTTTTTTTAAAGATTTTATTTATTTATTTGAGAGAGAGGCAGTGAGAGAGAGCATGAGCGAGGAGAAGGTCAGAGGGAGAAGCAGACTCCCCGTGGAGCTGGGAGCCGGATGCGGGACTTGATCCCGGGACTCCGGGATCCTGACCTGAGCCGAAAGCAGTCGTCCAACCAACTGAGCCACCCAGGCGTCCCTCAAGCTCACTGTTGAGCATTGTGTGCCAGGCACTGCCTTGCACACACGATTTCATTTCATCCTTCTTGCCACCTTATTTCATTTTCCTTCTCTGTATTTAATGTGCACGTTTCATGGAGGGAACTGAAGAGTGGTTTAAGTATTAGGGTTAGGGGACGGGGGAGGGAAAATGGGAGAAAGCAGGATCAGTGGAGAGAAGCACCGGGTAAATTCCAGGACCGTTCACCATCACATCCAGGAACTCTGCTGCAGTGAGCGTGGAAGAGAGCAGCCCATCATCCCTTCCTTCGGAGACTCTGGGTCCCGCCTCTTTGTAGTTCTGCTTTGTGGGTGTTTGGTCCTCTAGTGCTTCTCCAGGGGAGAAGTGGTTTAAATGTCCTGTGGACTAAGCTGTGGCTAGAACACACCCCTGGGCCACAGGTCAGGCTCTGCATATGGCTCTGTACCTGGATGCACTTCATGTGGTCCGAGGAGTGAAATCAGAACTACTTGGAAGAGGTAGGCGCGTGTTTACTGGGCCTGGGCTGTAGCAGCTGCTGAGTGCCTATCGTGGTCCCCTCTGCACGCCCTCCACTGTCCCCTCCTGTCCTCCTTTCCTCCAGAGCCACACTGCCTGGTGTGCCTTCTAGAGTCTGGTGTCTTTCTGCACTGGTCCTTTGGAGGGTGTCCTCTCTGGGCATGTTATTATGTCCATGTCTCCTCTCCTGGCCCATTTTACCAGGAATCTGCCACTGTCTGCTGTATCTCCCGGTTCTCACCGGTTACGTTTTTGATGCAGTCGCTGCTGGAATTCTGTCATTCCTGGGATCCCATGATAGCCAGTGGCTGTGCTTGCTTCTTTGGTTGGATTTATTTCAGTGACAAGAAATTCAGTTTATTTATTTAGGAAATTTTTTTTTTAAGTAGGCTCCATGCCCAGAACCAGACCCCAAACGGGGCTTGAACTCATGACCCTGAGATCAAGACAGGAGCTGAGATCAGGAGTCAGACAGTCAACCAACTGAACCACCCAGGTGCCCCCAAATTAAATTAGCTTTTAAATTGTGGTGTAAGGCCTACCTGAAACCTGGCTAGAGGTGGTATGGTTCAGCCTTGTCATCTGGCTCATTGATGGGAAGAACCAGGTTGAAAAATGGGGCTGTAGTTGGTCTTACACCTCCTGTTAGCTTCTGAAAACACCATTAGAAACTAACCAGAATCTCTTTCAGGTGGTTGAAAATGTGAGAACATATAAATGTTAACTTTTTAAATGAGTCTGTGAGTTCTTACACAGGGCTTCCTCAGGCTCTGAGCTCCCCTTCTGTGCTGAGTCATGGGCTGGAGCTCCTGGGTCCTCAGCGGCCTTGTCAGGAGAGCTGGCCCCCCCCGCCACAGTCTGCTAGTAGGGGCGGAGCTGGGACCGGAGCCCAGATCCAAGGACTCCGCCCTGTCCTTAGCAGCAGGCTCTAATGTCTCTGTGTCCTGGTCTTGATCTTGGAAGTGAATGCTCAGGTATTGGCTTTAGGGCTTCTGCCCTTGTTTGTTTGTAATGGTGACCTCTGTAAACTTCAGGGATGTGGTCACTAAGGGTGTGTCAGACACCAGTTGTAGCACAGTTGGTAGAAATTAGTGATTAGGACAGCTTTTTGCTGGGGTTTAACGTTGGTAATGCAGGTGTTGGAGAATATTAAGTGGGAATGAAGTTGGGAAGTTGGGGTTCCATTAATCAGTGGGTAACTAATAGGGAATAAGAACCTAGTCCATGGTCACCTCTGGAGAATGAGGATAGATATGGGGCATTTACAGTGTCCCTCTCCCAGGCCTTTCATGGCTGCCTGTTGAGTGAATGCTCAGCCCACAGTTGTCAGGAGCCTTTGTGACGCGGCTGGGGTGGAGCTTGGGCGGGGGGGGGGGGGGGGGGCGGGGGGGCGGCTGTCGGTCCTCTAGGCCAGGTGCCAGGGAGCCAGGCGTGCCGGGAGCCTTGCTGGGAGGGAACGTGGCAGGAATGCGCTTGGTTCTGCTGTCCTGCTGCCCCTGCGCCTGGACTTGAGCGTTGGCTAGAGTAGGCCCTGGGGGAGATTAGGCAGGGGAGCAGGTGGGCAAGCACACGGGTAATGCCATAGTGTGTTGATCTGTGCGGAGACGTTGGCGTGTGCACTCCAGTGCCACGGAAGGCTGAGGAGCGCATGTTAAAGGATGTTTCACGGGCAAGTGGCTGGGTCTCTGAGAAGAATGAGGAGTGGAAATGAGGAGTTTTGTGGTGTTTGTTGAAATTAGTAGTTAATATTTCTGTGTTTAACTCCATAAAGAACATCCGTGGAGCCCCCAGGTGGCTCAGTTATGCATCTGACCGACCAGGCATCTCCCCTCCGGTCTTGATCTCAGACTTGTCAGTGTAAGCACTGTGTTGGGGTTTGCACTGGGTGTGGAGCCCACTTAAAAAAAAATTGTTTTGGACTCTTTCAAAGAAAATGGTGTGAATCAGAGTACTTTTGGTTTAGTTCCGAGAAAATAGTCATTTACACATAAATATTTTTTGTCCATGCTGGTTTTTATTTTTAATTTTTATTCTGTAGATTTTTCAGTAATAGGTTATGAACCATTTCACTACCGTGTGTTTTTTAATTTTTTTTTTAAGAGATTTTATTTATTTGAGAGAGAGAAAGCACGAGTGAGGAGGAGGGAAAGAGGGAGAAGCAGACTCCCCACTGAACAGGGAGTCCGATGTGGAACTCGATCCCAGGACCCTGGGATCGTTACCTGAGCCAAAGGCAGAAGCTTAATGGACTGAGCCACCCAGACGCCCCTGCTTATTTTTAATTTGGTGTGTGTGCGTGTATGTGTGTGTGCGTGTGAGAGACTGTGTGAGAGAGAATATTTTTAGCCAGAGGAAAGTTTGAGTCATTCCAAAGAAATTTAGATGACAATCTGAAAACAAAACTTTTTTTTTTAATTAAAAAAAAATTTTTTTTTTAAGTAGGCTCCACACCCAGTGTGGAACCCAACATAGGGCTGAAACTTATGTGAGATCAAGACCTGAGCTGGTATAAAGAGTTGGACACTTAATTGACTGAGCCTCCTGGGCACAGCAAACCATTTTTTGTTTGTTTGTTTATTTATTTATTTATTTAAGATTTTATTTATTTATTTGAAAGAGACAGAGTGAGAGAGGGAACACAGGCATGGGGAGTGGGAAAGCAAGAAGCAAGTTCCCCGCCTACCAGAGAGCCCGATGCAAGCTCAGTCCCAGGACCCTGGGATCATGACCTGAGCTGAATGCAGAGGCTTCATGACTGAGCCACCAGGCGCCCCCAAACCTTTTTTTCCCTTTTTAAAATATTTATTTATTTTTAGAGAGAGTGCATGTGCACTTTGGGGAGGGGGGGGGTCGGGGAGAGGGAGAATGGAATCCCAGGCAGACTCCTCACTCTGAGGAGGGAGCCTGACTTAGGGGCTCAATCTCACAACCTGAGCCAAAATGAAGAGTCAGACGGTTAACCAGCTGGGCCACCCAGGTGACCTAAAAAAATTTTTTTTTTTTTAAGATTAAATTTTAAGTAGTCTTTATGCCAAATGTGGCTTGAGCTCAAAACCCTGAGATTGATTGGACTGAGCCACCCAAGCAGCGCCCCAAACCTTTTTAATTAAAAGATAATCAGTGTTCTTTGGGGGAAAAATAAAAGTGTAAGCCATGCCTTCAGCTCATGTGTCATTCAGCCTGCAGTCTTCTTGTTCGGCGGTGCATGGGCAAACAGCATCTAGAATGAGTGCTTGACCGTGGATTAGGAGGCCGTTCTATTTTATTTAATAACAATGAAAACTAGGGTGCCTGGGTGGCTCAGAGGGTTAAGCCTCTGCCTTCGGCTCAGGTCATGATCTCAGGGTCTTGGGATCGAGCCCCGCATCAGGCTGTCCGCTCAGCAGGGAGCCTGCTTCCTCCTCTCTCTATGCCTGCCTCTCTGCCTACTTGTGATCTCTGTCTGTCAGATAAATAAATAAAATCTTAACAAAAACAAAAAACAATGAAAACTTAGTGCTGGAGAATGAGAACATTTTGATGCCTTTAGGAATTTAAAAAGACATTTTAAAAAGGGTCTGAATCACTCCCTGGTTTTTGGAAAGTGCCCCAATTGTCATAATTATGAGTGAGTAGTCTAGGGTTTTCCCTTTCACTCCTGTGGATTTGTCATTCTAGGGAACTAAACAGAAGGACTTCTAACTATGAGAAAATTTTGTCTCCTTTGCCTAACCAATAAAAGCAACGACTGTTAGTTTGTCTCACTCAAACTGTGGTGGTGATGTTTGGGTCCCCAAGTATGTGCCCTGGGTTGGCTGCAACAGACAGACTTGTCTGTGTGTTTCTACCCTGTTAACACCCTGCATTGCTTTTTCCCCACTTCTGCAGTATGACTTGAGGCCGTGACCATGGATTTTTCTCGGCTTCACATGTACACCCCTCCTCAGTGCGTGCCCGAGAACACTGGCTACACCTATGCCCTCAGGTGAGCGCGCTTGCATCCGTCCTCGTCCTCGTCCTCTGTCACCTGTCTGCTCATAAAAGCCAGGGAGGGCCATCCCCTCCACGGGAGCTTCTTGCCACTTGCAGCCAAATGCTGTCTTTTGAAAGGGAAAATAACTGCCAAGTTCCTATGGTACTGCGGCTTTAGGAGACTGCTAAACCACCATGGAGATGGTGAGGTTGTTTTGAAAACTAAACGTTCTGGTGACTCAGGGTGAGTCATTGCCCATGTCCTGTTGTAGACCCCACCCAAGTGGCTGTGGTCTCCCGGGTAAGTCTTTGTGGTTATGGGTAGGGTTTTGCGACTGGTATTAATGGCGGGATATTTGAAATTAACAGAAATAACCTGGAAAGTGATTTGCCTTTGAGAGGAGGAGGTATCAGAACAGAATTGTCCGGACGCCTGGGTGGCTCAGTGGGTTAAGCCGCTGCCTTGGCTCAGGTCATGATCCCAGGGTCCTGGGGTCAGGTCCCGCATCAGGGTCCTTGCTCGGCAGGGAGCCTGCTTCTCTCTCTGTCTCTGCCTGCTTGTGTGCTCTCTCTCTTTCTCTCTGACAAATAAATAAATAAATAAAATCTATTAAAAAAAAAAAAAAAAGAACAGAATTGTGATGAAGCCCCAGGTCTCAGGAGTTCCTGCAGCTCCGCATTCTGTGCTGTTCCTGACCTGATACTGAGGTCTGGGAGGCCTGGCTAGTTTACCGGGTGGGAGGGGTCACGGAAACGAGGCTGAAGCCCTGTGCAGCTTGGCCTAGTGCCAGACAGCACAGCATTGGGCGGGGCCTCCAAGGCACACGAGGAAAATGCCTTTGTGAAGTTTTCCAGTGGCTAATCTTCTAAAGGATAAAACTAGAGTAGAAACTGTAAGAAAACTGGAAGGTATTTTAGCAAAGGTACTTTTTTTTTTTTTTTAAAGATTTTTATTTATTTATTTAACAGAGAGAGAGAGATCACAAGTAGGCGGAGAGTCAGGCAGATTGAGAGAGAGAGAAGCAGGCTCCCGCTGAGCAAAGAGCCCGATGCAGGGCTCGATCCCAGGACACTGAGATCATGACCTGAGCCGAAGGCATCGGCTTAATCCACTGAGCCACCCAGGCGCCTCTAGCAAAGGTACTTTTTAACTGTGTTAGTCAAACTTCTTATTTGATAATTGGAGTGTTTAGTTCACAGTTTTAGATTATGTCACCTTTGACTGTTTTTGTCAAGAGTCCTGAAATATTTTAGAACAAAGGGAGTGGGCCGACTCAAGTAAAACTATTCCTTACTCTGTATTGTAGAGTGTAAAAATAATTACTCCTGGCAACTTATTTTTAGTCTTTAGAACCTGTTTTAAATATAGGTTTTTAGAAATGCACGTGTGTAGGTCTCCCCTTGGGGACGTGGCCCTGTGAGTTTCAGCACTACCACCATCCCTCCCACCACCCCCCTTCAGGTAGACACGTGCGTGGGGGCCATGGGAGCAGAGGAGAAGTAAGCTGAGGTGTGTGTGGTTCCTGTGCTGGGCTGTGAGCTTGGACTGTGTCTGAGGGCAGTGGGACCCAGGGAGAGGTTTGAAGCCAGGAGTGGTATGACCAGGCTTGGGCTCAGAAGGGTGCCGAGGCCGGCAAGGTGGGTAGCGGGTTAGGGGACGGGAGCTGCTCAGAGACCAGGTCACTGGGGAGTGCTGGGCAGAGCAAGGGTGTTCAGAGCTGGGGGCTGTGGGAGGGGCAGGTCCCTGTGTGGGCCCCAGGGTGCAGATGGGGGAAGGGAGGGTGGGGAGAGCAGAGCCCTCAGCAGGAGACTCTGTAGGACTGGGGGCGGGGGCGGGGTTGTAGGCAAGAGGATGGGTGGCAGTCTCTGATCTGGGCATTGGTGTGGCATGTAGGGCTGTGCCCCGGTTGCTGGGGTGAGGGGGTCAAATGGTGAGGGGGCAGCCGGTGGGGGGGTGTGGAGCACAAGGCTGAGGCTCACACGCATGACTTTCGCCTCTTGTCTTTCCACTTGTACCTCTGTATCCCCTTTGAAACCTCCCCATCACCCAGTTCTGCTGGAAGCTGGGGGTCCCCACAGTCCCCAGCCACCTGGCCGCCTTGGTGGGTCCTTCCCCTCAGTGCTGGGGACTCTGCATCCCTGGCCGACAGCTGTCCAGCATGTCTTCATTGTGGTCTCCGTTGTGCGCATGGAGGATCCGCCAGCATCCTGTGCGTTCCAGTTACTTAATTAAAATATTTTTCTACCGTGGAGATTGCCATTAGTGTAAAAGTCTGGGGGGCAGGAATAAGCCCTCTGTTTTCCCCCCAGTTTCCATGCTTCTGGCACTAGGCCTCTCCCTCCCTCTCCAAGATGATACTTGAAAAACAATTAGCCAGAATACTAATATCACACCCAAAGCTCCTAGTAGTTTTTAAATTTTTATTTATTTTTTAAGAGATTTTACTTATGTGGGGGCGCCTGGGTGGCTCAGTGGGTTAAGCCGCTGCCTTCGGCTCAGGTCATGATCCCAGGGTCCTGGGATCGAGCCCCGCATCAGGCTCTCTGCTCAGCAGGGAGCCTGCTTCCTCCTCTCTCTCTGCCTGCCTCTCTGCCTACTTGTGATCTCTCTTCCTGTCAAATAAATAAATAAAACCTTAAAAAAAGAAAGATTTTATTTATTTGACAGAGAGAGGGAACACAAGCAAGTGGAGGGGCAGAGGGAGAAGCAGGCTCCCCAGATAGCAGAGAGCCCTATGTGGGGCTTAATCTCAGGACCCTGAAACCATGACCTGAGCTGAAGGCAGACGCTTCACTGACTGAGCCCCCCAGGCGCCCCAGCTCCTAATAATTTAAAACAACCCCTGGTACCTCTGTAACACACCGGAGAGTCACTGCTCAGTTTCTCAGATCTTCATCTTTGTTTTAAATCAGCAGGATTCTTGCATTTTCCCTAAGTGTTTGCCTCTGAAGTTCTCCTCTGGGTGTTCCTGTGAGCTGGTGGTTAGATCACCAGAGGTTGGATCAGTGCGGGGCTTGTGTGTGCGTTGGCAGGACGACACCCTTCCTTCCTAGCAGGGGAGGCCTGGCATCTGGTTTGGTGTCCCTGAGGAGCCCCCAGCTCCACACACGATGGGGATGCAGCTATGGGGACACTGACTTGAGCAGGAGGCCGAGGTTCTCAGAGGCCCGCCCCCCGGCCCCTGCAGAGACAAGGAGACCCCGCTCAGGTGGCAGCCCACACTGGAGGCAGTGGTCTGACTGCCACCCTGTGCTACCACGGTCTCTGCCACAGACGCCATGAGGCCACAGTGTGTCGAGGAGGGTCCCGAGGACAGGGCTATACCTGAGAATGCAGCTCCATGGGAGTTTGCGCAGACACAACCTGAACACAGCAGCGGGGGGCAGGAGTTGGAATGAAACGCGTTGAGTGAGTGTAGACAACGTTTTAGCCAGTGTGGCTGGTTAGAGAAGGAGAAAGGGCCGGCCCTGTTGACGTTTGTTTTTTCTGGCACGGTGGGCACAGATGGGAGGGTGTCTACATGCTGATGGTTGGGGGCCACACAGAGGTTGCAGGGGAGGGAAGAGGCACCAGACAGAGAAAGCTCACCCGGAGCACACAGATGGCCGTTGGAATGGCGCGTCTGCTGTTGCGGGGAAGGAAGAGGAAAGGGCCACAGGAATGGGAGTCATTCCCTATGCTCGCCTGAGAGGGGCCCGATTTCCTGGAGAGGAGGAGGGGCAAGCCCTTCTGCACCCTACAGTAGAGGTGGGGTGAGGCGGGAGCGCACTGCTGTGGTTTCCAGGGGTTGGCAGCTGTCTGGTATAGGGGCACAGCTGGGTTGGTCCTGGGGTCCCCACTGCTGGGACCAAGAGGCCAGTGGGCTGTGGCAATAATCCCCAGGCAGAACCCAAGTGAGGCTGAAGGACCCTTGTAGCAAAAGATCCCAAAGGGCGGGTGATGGATGGTTGGCTCAGGGGCGGCCGCAGGCCTCACATAGAGAAGAACTGGGACCCATGGGGGTTGGGGCAGATTCCTGTATGGGACTTGCTCTGCGCTGTCCCCCTGCCCAGCGGCCGAGCTGCTCTGTGATGATGTTGCAGATCTGGAGGGGGTTGGCACCACCAGCCGCGCGGCACTGGCCGGCCTTTACAGCTCGCGGCTTCAGCCTGTGGTACATTGTTCTCTAGTCTTTTAATTAGAAGTGCATCTAAATAACTGACATTTCTAAAAGAACATTTCATTGATAAGGGACCCAAACTCCACTCTGCTCTGAGGGATTAGGTGTGTCATTATCTCCGGGGTGTCTGTACTCGTCCTATATACTAGTTATAATAATGGGCTGTGACATGACGCTGGCTGAGGGGCTGGCTGGGCTGGGTGCCTGGTGGCTCACATCTCCTGCAGATGTTTGCACCTTTCTGCCCAGCTCTGGGCCCATCTGCCTGCAAGAACCTTGTAGGAATAATGGTTGGGATCCCAGCCTAGGGTAGAAGGGCACTCCTGGCTGGTGTGGCCCTGGGACCACAGCCCTGGCGTGCATCCAGAAGGCATCATGTAAGCACGGAGACCCAGACCAAGTGGCCTGTGTTAGCCCTGTCTCCGGGGAAAGGTGGCCCCACAGGTGTGTCCAGACTCAGAACCTGGAATGGCTGGCTGTTCCCTCCTTCCCTCCCTCCCTCCGAGCCCTCCTGCTTTGGAATTCAGTGTGCCCACCTCAGACTGAAAGGGCCTGAGGCCCCATCTGCTTTCTGCTCCAGAGGTAACCACTGTGAGCAGTTTGAAGGCGCCTTCCCGCTCTCTTCTGTGCCTTTCCCTACCTGTGTGTGTATACGAATGTGGGCTTCTGGTTTTTTTAAGGGGATAGACCATTCTTTTTTTTTTTTTTTTTTTAAAGATTTTTATTTATTTGGGAGAGAAAGTGTGTGTGCATTCATGAGTTGGGGGAGGAGCAGAGGGAGAGGCAGATTCCCCGCCGAGCAAGGAGTGCGAGGCAGGACTGGATCCCTGGACCAGACACGTCGTGAGTCAGAGGCAGTTGCCCAGCTGACTGAGCCACCCAGGGGGTCCCTCTCTTTTTTTGTTTTTTGTTTTAAGAAGGCTCTAGGCCCAGCGTGGGGCTTGAACTCACGACCTGGAGATCAGCGTGGCGCACGATCCACTGAGTAAATGTCCCGTGTGCTTCTGTTTTATAGTTTGTTGTAACATAAATAGAATGATACTAGCGTCTTTTCCTTTTCTGTTTAACAGTATGTACAGATCTCTCATGATCATGTTACAGAATTTAGGCAGATGTAGCCTGGCTCATTTAACTGTTCCCCTGCTGGTGGACAGTTCCCAGTTGTCTGCTGTTGTAACACTCCTGTATTTGCTTCTTCTAGGCCCTTCTAATCACACTGACAGGGTTTAGAACACTCTTTTGATGGCCAAGGCATTCCAGGTTCTGTGTTGGAATCCTGGGCCCCCGTCAGACAGCCGCAGTGTCGCAGGCTGGGGCCTCCAGAGCCCGTGAGCTGGGCTGCATCCTGTCAGCTCACTCACCTACCGAGTTCCGTGTTTGTCTAGAGTGGCCAGAGTCACACCTGTTTTGGGGCTTGGACAGAGGTGGATGGACTTGGATATCATTGTCTTCTGACATTCAGGTTTTTCATAAATGGCTGTCCTTAGATGAAGAGGAAGAGTGTGCTGGGGGAGGGGACTGGTCCAGAGTTACACAGTAAATTCTGACTGGAAAGAAGAGAATTTTCTTAAACTAAGATTGTACTTGTATAAAATATTTTTGGAAGAAGAGTATAACCCATACTTTAGATTGTACTCAAGTTCTGCTTCCGTCCTTGCCGTGTGCTCAGCGTGGGTGAGTGTGGTATGTCTGAGCCCCTGCCCCAGCCTCTGGTGAGAGTGAGGAAGGGGTGCTTCCTGAGGCTGTTTGAGACCCCTTAGTGCATGTGGCAGGTGGGAGCAGCTGGTGTTTACTTACTGCTGGTTTGCTTGAAAAGTTTTCAGTATCAGATCTAATATATTTATGGTGAACGTGATTCTGAAAATACTTTTTTTTTTTTTACTTTGATATAATATAAAACATAAGGCAAACTTGTCCTTAGCTTGCTTCCTTTGCTTGAGAGCCTCATGGTTTCTGATGGTTTCTAGATGCTCAGCCCAGCCTGCTCTCCTGAGTGGGGCTGTTGTCCTTCTGCTTCCTGGATGCTTCCCTGTGGGTAAACAGACCTGCAGGACAGGGGCCCCCCTCCAGCGGGGTAGGCAGCCCCTCCTCAGCCTCCAAGTTTGTCTCTTGCCCGCTTTGCTGCCCTCTTTGGCCAGGAAACCCTCAGCCCATGCTCCTCTGCTCACGGCACCATGCCTGCAGAGCGTGGCTCATCTCCAGCTGTAAGTGTGGGGTGCTCACTGGTGGGAACCTTGCAGTCGTCAGCGGGATGGTCTGGGCAGATCAGGAAGTACACTTCCCTTCCCAGGGGAGGCACAGGATAGATGCTTAGTTAAGGCATCTCAATTTGGAAGAACTTTCTAACAGCACAAAAGTATGCATCTTTTAGTTGGAGATGATTATGTACAGGGGTATTGAAGTGACTTTGTGACCAGCTTGTGTCTGGCTTCCTGGTGAGTTAGTTGCGTACGGCACAGCATTCTGCCGCTTTTCTCCCTGTGGGGTTAGTGGTCCTGTGGTCACCATGTCCTTAACTGCTCTGGCAGGCATAGAGTCTGCTAGTAAATGCAGTCTGACTCTTTAAGGATGTTGACGTAGTTCCAGGTGGAGGTTCTCGTGAGCACGTCCTCACACAGGTTAGGGTTAGCTCTAGACTGAGATATTTGGGTACTTGGAGCCTCGATCCCATAGATGCTGTGGCCAGAGTGTGTCTGTGGTGAGCAGATCAGTACCCGTTGTGTTCACTCTTTGGTGAGGAGGATGTTTCAGAAGTGGCTGTCTGCATTCTTCGTCTCTGACCGTGTTTTTCCTTCCAGTTCAAGCTACTCTTCTGATGCGCTGGCTTTCGAAGCTGAGCACAGACTGGACCCCGTGTTCGATTCTCCAAGAATGTCCCGCCGTAGTCTGCGGCTGGTCACCACCACGTGTGCTGTGGAGGATCGCCAGGCTGGGGATGCTCATTCCTGCACCAACAGCGCTGTGTCCCTGAAGGACCGCGTTGCCAGGTGAGCGCTGCTTCCCGTGTCCCCTGACATGCTTGAATGCCGTGCGAGCGAAGTGAGCAAGCTTTCAGGTCCATGAAATCACACTCTTGTGTCTAAGGCTGTGTGCGTGCACATGCACACACATGCCTGAAGTCGTAGCCCTTCTTCGGGACAGTGTGGCTTGTCTGGTGCTTGTGCAGGCTAAGGTTGCTAGCTCACGGGCTCTTTGCACCAACAGCCGGCCTCCGGCGTCATCTATGGGGCCTTGCCTTACCAGATGGTTGAGTGGCGCTGAGCTCTGCATCGTTAACACTTGGTCTGTTGATTGAAATCTGTGTGACCTAACAGACGCATCCATGAGGTTTAGCTGTTCACTTCTGATCGTGATTGCGTTCACTTGATTTCTGAGCTCTCCGTGTGCCTGTCACACGTGCATACCCAGGAAGACGCAGTGTGCGAAGTCTTCCTGCCATTTCAGGATAATGTTCTGTTGCTCATGTAAGAATGATGAGTTTCCCATCTGAATGGTCATCTTACGCTCAGACTGGGGCAGTCCCTGTGAAGACAGTGGTGGAAGGCCAGCTTGCAGCTGGGCCGGGCACTGGCAGCCGAGGCCGCGTGTGCCGCACACTCACTGTGGGTTACGCAGAGCACAGGAGAACGGGACTGCACCTCCGCAGACTCAGGACGTGTGTTGGAGAGCGCCAGTGACTCCCTGTGTGTGCCCTAGCGAGTTTGTTGTCTCCCCTGGGGCAAGGCCCTAGGCGGTATCCGGGCACTGCATACTCCGGTTAAGAGCACGTGGCTGTGTCCTGGCTCACTCCCTCCAGGACAGAGTCGTCTTATCCAGCCTGGTGCTGACATTAATGAAGTTTGTCTTCAGTGGTTTTGTTGTCTATGCTGAATACGGGTACACAAAATGAGGCTGCAGCCTTTCCTTGCTGTCCTTACTGCCGCTCCATCTTTACCAGTGAGTGAGAAATTAAGCGGGTATCTGTGTGAACACGCTTGTTCTGGAAAGGGGAGTTAAATTTATAAATCATAATTTTTATTTTAACTTATTTTTATTAGATTATTTTAAATTTTAACTACTTTTGGGTCGTGAGGCCTAAAATAATCTGAAAATTGTCTTGTGTGTACAATTTTAGAAGCCGCTCTGACCCCAGCTTCAGGTTTCCTGTGTTAGATCAATGGGTATTTCATTACAGCAGAGAAGACAGAAGAAAATGGCCTTAAAAACACTCTATTTGTTTTTAGAGATTTTGTATTGGTAAAATAGAATTCTTTTGTATTTACCATAGGAAAGAAGTCTATAAACTTGTTCCTTTTATTCTTTTCTTCTTAGAACAGTAAAACAGCGCAGGAGTGCAAGCAAGCCAGCTCTTAGTATAAACCATAGCTCGAGGAAGGCTGTGTCCTGTGCCGCAGGCCAGAGTGTTGCTAGCACGCTGTCAGGGGCGGCCTGCCTGCGGCCTCCCGTGCTGGATGAGTCTCTGATCCGTGAACAGACCAAAGTGGACCACTTCTGGGGTGAGTCATCTGCCCCTTACAGGGTAGGAGAAACAGCGGGAAGGCCCAAACTTTCCTCCAGACTCAAGTGCAGAATGTAGGCAGTGTCTTATAAACCCCGGCTGCTTCTGCTGGCTGTGCTCGTGCACACTTCCTGGCGATGTGAACCAGAAGTGGTCAGGACGTAATCTGGGCGTGCTGTTTCCATAAGATGGGGGAGCACGGTTGTTAAAAAAAAAAATTCACCTGTGAACATCAGGTTCCAGACAGCTCTCAGCAGCAAGGCAGACAGTATTTTTGTCATTAGGAAGCACCCCACATGGATGAATTAACTCTAGGAAGCAGTGTGGCTCGTGAACCTTCTTATCTGAGGCAGCGGCTGTGACCCTGTCCTTGCCGTGGGTTGGGTGGCAGCCACAGGATATACACCTGCTTGCTTGGTCCTCTCCATGTTTTGGTCGGCCCCCTTGAGAAGACCAGAAGATGCAGATCAGCTCCCAGAAGTTTGTGTGCTCATTTGGGGCAACCTTGGGATTGCTGCTTGCTCCGTTTGGTTCGGCTAGCCACGGTGGTTCCCAGGCGACGCCAGAAGCAGAGGGTGCTGGTGGGGCTTCTGCCTCTCCGTACCCGGGTCTTGTCTTTGTGCCCCCTCTCCAGGTGTGTGTGTGTAGGTATGGGTCTGCGTGCAGGTGCGTGTGAGCACAGGTGTGTGCAGG